>NC_044037.1:35573256-36220006 GCF_901765095.1 Microcaecilia unicolor
GAGCTGTCGAAACTAGACACTCCAGTTATTTGTCAAGCCTGTCCCACAAATACTTACTAGCAGGGCTTAACTTCTGGGGAAATAACTTCCAGCCACTTCTTTTGAGACTCCGGAGCAGCTTGGTGTTATGCTTCAGCAAATCCCTTCCAGGCAGTCTACAGAGAAGAAGAGGGAAGGGCATGAGCCTGAACCAGAGCAAAGAATAATCACTGTGGTCCAGGGATTCTCAACCCAGTCAATCTGGTTTTCAGGATATCCCCAATGAATATGCATAAGCTAGATTTGCATAGATTGCCTTCATTTTGGGCTCAATTCGGTAAATGGTGCTCAAACATCGGTGCTAAATAACATCGGCTTGCAATGCTATTCTATAACAGGCATCAAAGATGAGTGTCCATTATAGAATAGCATTGAATGCCAATTTTAGCACCCAAATTTGAGCGCCAGGATTTACACCTGTTGAAACCCTGGTATTCTATAACACTCTGTGCAAATTTCAGGAACAACCCTGATCCGCCCATGCACCTCCCATGCCCAAGCTCCTTTTTGGGTTCCACACTATAGGATTTGGGAGTGCATTGTTATAGAATAGCACCTAGAAAGATGTGTGTCCAACTCCAAAGTGGTGTCAATTAGCACCCAATTATTGGCACAAATTGGCTTTTTAGCTAATTTAGTTCAGCACTCAAGTTTTGGTGCCATATATAGAATCCATAGGTGTATGCAGATCTATATCATGCATATACGTATTAGGGACATCCTGAAAACCAGACTGGCTGGGTGTGTCTCAAAGACTAAATTGAGAACTCCGCTGTAGTTCCTGATTCAATACCTCTTTTATTATTGCTCTCACCTCTGGTCTGCTCAGCTTCAATTTGTCTACAAGTTAAGCCCTGTTTAATAGCAGTGGCATAGCCACGAGGGCCTGCACTCCCCCACTTTGGGTTCAGCCCCTCCCCCAAATTGTGGCACCATCTGTTGCTACATCTGGCAGGAATCCCCAAGCCATGCCAGAACAGGTCCACTGGTGGCCTGGTAGTTGACAGCACTTTTCATGGGCCATTGCCACACTGTCCCCTCTCTCTGTGCATGCCTGTTTTTTTATTTTTTGTGTGTGCATATGTGTTAACTGAGCATGCATGCAGTGGTGTAGTAAAAGAAGATGGCACCCCAGTCCCCTTACTAGACCACTGTTTTGCCTGCACTCTCCCCCCCCCCCCCCAACTTGCATCGCATACCTGAACTGGTGGGATCCCCAAGCCCCACCAGCAGAAGTCCTCTTGCACGTGCACTGCACTGTCCACTCCCCCCACACAATGCTGGGTTTTTGTACACTAAGTATGCATGAGAGAGGCCTGCTCTCCACACATGCACAAAGACTGCACATGTGTGTGGGAGGAGTGAGACTCTGTTACGCATGCTCAGTTGTACAAAAACCCAGCATTGTATTGGGGGGGGGAGCATGGTGTGTGGCGATAAGGCAGGAGGTCTTCCATCGGCAGGACTTGGGAACCCTCGCCAGGTAAGCATATCAATTGGGGGGGGGGACCTTGGACGCCTGCCGTGCCCCTGCCTGGGGTGGTCCACCCCCACCCTTTACTTTCCATAGGCTGCTGTGCCACTGCATACATGGAGGGGACGGCAGTGGCACAGCAGCCCATGGAAAGTACCAATGACTGCCAGGCCAGTGGAGCACCTGTTCTGTTGGTAGGGCTTGGGGATCCTCATCAGCTTAGAAAGGGTGGAGGGGGCACAGAGAATATGATGGGGAAAGAGTGTGGGAGGGATGGGCAAACTTTTGTGCACCCTCCACTTTGGGATCAGCCCCCCTCCCTCCACAACTGAATGTCAGGCTATATGACTGCTTAACAGTAAGTGTCTTTCATGTTGAAGATCCCTTACTCATCTTGAAATCCATTGTGCACTTTATAACATAGGTTTCTGGGGGTAAAAAAAGTTAATGAAAGTGCATTCTCACAATCTGCTTCCGAAGAAAAAAAAAAACATATATCTGCATTAAGGTACATGCTGAACTTTCTGGCTGTTTCTTATACCTTTATTAAGGATGTAGTCAATAATAATATTTGCGCTTTAATTAGTTAACTTTCTTCCTCAAATGATGATAACATTAGTAACATCAATAAGAAACTTCTTCTCCATTGGGAAATAAGTTATAAGATCACAGTGTATTATATAATGTAGGAGGAGGTTCATAAAATGCTTTAACATCCATGTACCCTTTTAGCAAATGACACACTATACTTATAAATGAAAAAGCAGTCATTGCAGGTTATAATAGAGAATGACACAATATATTATAATTCAATTCAACTAGATATCATAGAATGGAATGCCACTATTTAAATAAGGGAGAGGGTCTTTAACAAAGTTTAATTATAGGCATTCCTGGATTGGACAGTGTTTCCTCAGGATGTTTTCGATTGGATGTTGTTGGCACGTAATCAACGTCATGCTCATGTTAAAAAGACGCTTTTCCGAAGCTGGTAGTATTGAATTATGGAACACCTTTAAGATAAACAGCACTGGCATTGCTGATGAAGACTTTTTCGAAATGGAAATTTCTGTAGGATGTGGAACATTTTCAGGAAACCTTTTTGAAGATTTATGAAATAGAATCAATCAGGATTCAGATAAGTCGTTTTCCTTTTGTCCGTTCTCCAGTGCACATTTTGCAGTTTTTCATGTGGTCTTAGTGACCGGTTATATCATATTAATTAGGGTTCCTAAAGTTATATCAACAGGTTTTATTAATTTTGTTTGGACATACACTTCACGTTAGTATTTTGATTAAAGTTGTAATTTCACACAAAAAAGCGGGGTAACGTAACAGTTGAAAATGATTTATGGAGTGTGTTAGTGTTAGTGAGCCCCTTTGCGACCAGACTCACTACGATCAGCTCGGCTGTGGAGACAGCCCGTACTGAACTCTCTGTACCCCATTACAAAAATATTTAGTATCATTGAAGGGTTTTTAAGAAATGGTGTGATGTATGCCCGTACAAACCTGTTTATGATATAGTGGGATTGACTTACTACTAGTGGATTTTAATTTTGTCTCTCCCGTTGGATTTCGCTTTTCTTTGACTAGATAACATGCAGCATGATGATTTCATGTTGACAGTTTTACAGTGATGGGTACAAGATGGCACACAGTGTCTTAGAGACTTATTCTCTGACAGTGGGTTGAGCTGTGCACATGGCTGTTTAAATAACAAATATGCACAATAGCATGCTTTACAATAAAGCTTTATTGTGCATGTTAAAATGATCCAGAAAGATGTTACCATGAATACACTAAAATTAGCATATCTGTACATGTAAATGAAGGAATGTTTTCTGCAACGTAATTAGTATGGTAAGCTCTCCTTTCAATTGTCTTTAATGAATGGCTGCTAATTCAAACCAAGTCATAATTGCTAACATGCACGCTGTTGAGAGGGCACAACTATCTGTAAATAGAGGGATGAATAATGAAGATCATCTACAAGAGATGACATTGGAAAGGAAGAACAGATAGTAAATAGAGTAGCGGGTTGTGGTCTGGGAAAGTCAGGATTTGAATCCTGCTTCTCTCACTTGAACTAACTATAGCAGCTAAATTGTAACTTTGTTTAATTATTATTATTTATTACATTTGTACCCCGCGCTTTCCCACACATAGCAGGTTCAATGCGGCTTACATTGTAACTAGAATAACTAAGTCTTATGAAGAGAAATAATACAAGCTGAATGAACATAATAGTAGTGAGGTATTAAATAAATGAATTGGATATGGGAAGATAACAGAAATAGGATGAGCAAAAGGACCAGGGATAGAGAGGAATATGGTATAGGAGAGATGGAGAAGAAAAGACTAGGGATGAGTAAGGAGATAGGGAAACGAGGTCCAAGATATAATCTGAATCAAGGTCATTAATAGTATCAGAGCAAGGTTGTATGGGTGGGCTGATAATCTTAAGTTGGGTCATTATGGTAAGCTTGCTTAAAGAGAGATGTTTTCAATGTCTTATATACCACCTATAAGCCCAAAAGCTATCAAAGTGGTATATATTCAGGTACAGTAGGTATTTTCTGTCCCTTGAGGGCTCATAATCAAAAGTTTGTACCTGAGGCAATGGATAGTTAAGTGACTTGCCCATGATCACAAAGAGTTGCATTAGTCTTTGAACTGGGTTCCCTGCCTGCTGCATTAGAGATTAGGCTACTCCTCCAAACCATTTCCTTTGAGCTTGGACTAGGAAAGGAAAATAATTACATTGAAAATACATAGTCTTAGGTCCTGACTACACTTATCTTTGTCAAAACCAAAACCCAGCCAAAATGTTGTTCAAAAAATGTTATATACATACACATACTCACATGACAGATATCTTTTCAAGATTTTGGAAAAGGTTTTTCCTGTCCCAGTTGCACTCTTATATGCTCAGAACTAATGCACCTCATTCCCAGCAGCTTGGGTTCCACACTCATCATAGTACTCTTCTTTCACCTCAGTCTCACTGCTTTTCTTCCTTTGAAGTCCACTCTATCTATTCACTCCACTCTTTCTCCCCAATAAGTTCCTTTCTTCCTTTCTCACTGACTTTGACTCCTGGCAAGTGACAACAGATAAAGACCTGAATGGCCTATCCAGTCTGGTCAACAGTCACACTCATTATCAATTCATGATTAAATCAACATTGAACGTGATATTATATACTTGATTATGGTCTTTCTTTGGTGTTTCTGGGAAATAAACCATAGAAGTCCGCCCGGCTCTGTCCTTATGTTCCAACTATTGGAGTTGACGTCAAAACCCACTCCAGCCTATCCAAATCTATCATGTCATTTGCAGGGCCCAGACCATAAACGTCTGCCTGGCACTGTCCTTGGTTTCGGATACTGAACTTGCTGTTGAAGCCCTTTCCAGCCCATATACAGAACACTGACCTACAAAGTCTGGCTGGCACCAGCCTTAGGTCTTGACAACTGGAGTCACCAGCCAAGTGTCACACACATCCACACACATGCAGCCATTTAAGTTTTTTTTATACCATCCATTTTCTAAATTGAGATCCGCTGTGTTCATCCCACACCTTTTTGAATTCCGTCACCAGTTTTGTTTCTACCACATCCCTTAGGAGGGCATTCCAGGCATCAACCACCCTCTCCGTGAAAAAAAAAAAATTTCCTGATTTTACTCCTAAGACTATCACACAGAACCTCAGCTTATGTCCTCTAGTTTTACTGTTTCCCCTTCTCTGGAAAAGAAGTATTTTCTTTCAAGTTTTTAAATGGCTGAATCATATCTCCCCTGTCCCTTCTTTCCTCTAGGCTATACGTATTCAGGTCTTCCAGTCTTTGCTCATATGTCTTATGGCGCAAGTCCCATATCATTTTTATTGCTTTCCTCTGGACCGCTTCTAGTCTTTTTACATCCTTAGCAAGATATAGCCTCCAAAACTGAACACAATAGTCCAGGTGAAGCCTCTCTAATGACTTGAACAGGGGCATCAACACCTCCTTCTGCTGGTTATGGATGCTTGGAATGCCCTCCCACGGGAGGTGGTGGAGTTGAAAACGGTAACAGAATTCAAACATGCGTGGGATATGCATAAAGGAATCCTGTGCAGTAGGAATGGATCCTCAGAAGCTTAGCCGAAATTGGGTGGCGGAGCAGGTGGGGGAAGAGGGGTTGGTGGTTGGGAGGCGAGGATAGTGGAGGGCAAACTTATACGGTCTGTGCCAGAGCCAGTGATGGGAGGCGGGACTGGTGGTTGGGAGGCGGGAAATACTGCTGGGCAGACTTGTACGGTCTGTGCCCTGAAAAAGGCAGGTACAAATCAAGGTAAGGTATACACTTATGAGTTTATCTTGTTGGGCAGACTGGATGGACCGTGCAGGTCTTTTTCTGCCATCATCTACTATGTTACTATGTTATACTTCTCTTGATGCAGCATCCTTCTGGCTACGGCCACCTCGTTGTCATACTGTTTTGTTGTTTTAAGATCCTCAGACCTCACCCCAAGGTCCCTCTCCCTCTCATCAGCCTCTCATCAGCCTCTCATCTCATATGGCTCCCTTGGATTTCTACTCCCCAAATGCATCACTTTGCACTTCTTTGCATTAAATTTTAATTGCCAAACATTAGACCATTCTTCTAAATTTTGCAGATCCCTTTTCATCTTTTCCACTCCCTCCGGGGTGTCCACTCTATTACAAATCTTGGTTTCATCTGCAAAAAGGCAAAGCTTACCATTTAACCCTATGGCAATGCTCCTACATATATTGAACAGAATCGGCCCCAGCACTGATCCTTGAGGCAATCTGATACTCACCTTTCCTTCCTCTGAGTGAATTCCATTGTCCACCAGCATCTGGTGTCTGTCAACCAATTTCTAATCCAGTTCACCACTTTGGGTCCTAACCTCAGCCTGTCAAGTTTATTTAAAAGCCTTCTATGAGGAATCATGTCAAAGGCTTTGCTGAAATCTAAGTAGATTACATCTAGTGCACAGCATCAATCCAATTCTCTGGTTGCCCAGTCAAGGAATTCAATCAAATTCATTTGGCATGATTTACCGTTGGTAAAACCACGTTGCATAGGATCTTGTAACCCATTGGATTCCATGAAATTCACTGTTCTTTCCTTCAGCAATGTTTCCATTACTTTTCCTTCAGCCTCTTTCAAAACTTGGGATGTAAAAGGTTTACGCAAATTACATGGCACACTTAGGCAATATCAACTTACACCAGCTATTAGCTTCTCATAAATGGGCACATCTAAATTTGGGAGTGTCAATGAGGCTTTGTGCTACTATTCCTTAATGACTTAGGTACACCTAAGTGTCATTATATAATTGGAGCTAAATGAGCCTTATTGTAGAACCTAGATCTTGGTGCTAAAGTATAGAATTGCCCTGTAAGCTTCCAGATGATCTGCCTTAGGACTAAGGCAGCACAGTTATTGGCAGGGGTGTATCTGGACTTCAGCGGTAGGGGGGGCCAGAGCCGAGGTGAGGGGGCACATTTTAACCCACCCTCGTGCCACCGACCCCCCCCGGCGCCATCGCCGACACCCCCCCCCAGCACCACCTCCAACAAGTTTGACCCCCCTCTCGACCCGCCCGCCATCCGTCGCCGCCTGTATCTTTGCTGGCGGGGGACCCAACCCCCGCCAGCTGAAGTCTTCTTCCTGCGTTTGGTTTCTTCTGAGTCTTACGTCCTGCTGCACGTACAATGTGCAGGATGTCAGACTCACAGAAACAGAACAAAGCCTTGCGATCTGCAGGGCTTCATTCTGTATCTGTGAGTCTGGCGTCCTGCACGTTGTACGTGCAGCAGGACGTCAGACTCAGAAGAAACCAAACGCAGGAAGAAGACTTCGGCTGGCGGGGGTTGGGGTCCCCCGCCAGCAAAGGTACAGACGGCGATGGCGGGTTGGCACGGGGGGGGGGGGGGGTTGAGAGGGTTGTCGGCAGGGGGGTCCAGGGCCAAATTTACGGGGGCCCAGGCCCCTGTGGCCCCATAGCAGCTACACCCCTGGTTATTGGAGTAAATGATAGTCAAGATGATTGGTTTTAATGAATTAGAACAGCTGTAGTAAGGTAACACACATCAAATAACAGAATTACTTAATTGAAGAATATTGATTATGTTTATTGGGAAGACTGTAAGAAAAATAAGCTATAAGGTGCATGGGTGAGAGGTAGAGAGGGAGGGTGGGTGGGTTTTTAAGTGGCAAAATCTGTTTGGATTCTCAAATTATTACTGAAACAAAAATTGTGTTACATGTTTCAGTTTTTCAGTCAGACACCTCTGCTGGGCAGCTATTAACTACCCTAACCCAATCCATTGTATTCCCAAGAACAGGCCAAGGCTATTTTTTTAAAGCTGCTATTTAATAAAGGCTGAAAAGTGGGCATTAATAACAGGCAGATGAGGTATTTTTATAAAATGGGGATGGAATTTGGTATACTGCCTTTCTGTGGTTACAATCAAAGCTGTTTACATATTATATTCAGGCACTTAAGTTTTTTGTACTTGGGGCAATGGAGGGTTAAGTGACTTGCTTAGAGTCAGAGTCACAAAGAGCTGAGGAGGGAATTAAACTCAGTTCCCCTGGTTTTCAGTCTAAAGCACTAACAATTAGATTATACAGACTGTTAACCAAGGACAAAAAACTGGCAATTTTTTTTAGAGCAACTAATGCAGAGAGAGAGAGAGAGAGAGAGAGAGAGAGAGAGAGAGAGAGTATGAATCTAAGCTCCACTCAGTGTGCTTCTGTCCCAGTTCTCAGAGGAGCAAGAAACATAATGTGATCAAGGACAATTAAGATCCTTGCCAGAACCTGGGAATTTTCCTGCTCCTTTCTGTACACTTTAACTTTATTATCATTATTTTTGTAATTTTTCCTTTTATTTTGCTACTTCAAGAGCAATTTTCAACAGATTTCCCTGTTGCCCACTCATTAAAAAAAGTCACTAGATTAACTGTGAAAAGTAGCTACAAATACCTAGCTGTGCCGTGACACAAGAATAACTGGGCACATTTGATTTCTGGTTGCCTGAAGGCTGGAATGGATTGGAGAGGAAAGTATGTGAATCTCATATGCTCAAACACACACACACACTGCTTTGCTCTCTTTGACAGATATTCACACTGTCTCACACACAGACTGTCTCTCTGTGACATACTCACACACAGTTTTTTTCATCCTTCGCATGCTCTCATATACTGTCACTATCTCTGACATACTTTGATGCTCATGTTTGAAGCAGATGGACCTCTCAAAATGGCCAAAAATAGTCCATCTGCCGAAAGCATCCAAATTGCGATATTCAAAAGGTAGAATTTGGATGCAGTTCATCCAAATAGCAAGCGGGCATGTTGGAGGCATGTTTTGGGTGAGACTAGGGAGGGCACAAAATTGGGGACATCTTTCAGTGATCATGGAATGGGAAGAAACATCCAAGGCAGAAAGGAAGGACGTTTTTATCTAGACCTAATTCAATCATATCCAGGGTACGAAAAAGCTGACCACTGAAAGGATGAAGGTATGACCCCTCCTTAATCTCCCAATGGTTACTGACCCCCCCCCCACCACACCCCTAAGAAAGAACGTGACAGTGGCAGTGGCGTTCCTAGGGGGGCTGACACCCGGGGCAGATCGCTGATGCGCCCCGCCCCCCCCCCCCGGATGCAGTGCGACCCCCCCCCCTCCCGGCGAAAGGACACCCCCCCCCGCGAAAGAACCCCCCGGTTGTATGCCACTGGGGGGGGGGGGGTCGCGCGCGCCTGTCCTTCGTTCGTTCCATGCTCCCTCTGCCCCGGAACAGGAAGTAACCTGTTCCGGGGCAGAGGGAGCATGGAACGAACGAAGGACAGGCGTGCGCGGCACCGCCCCAGCGGCGTGCACCCAGGGCGGACCGCCCCACCCCCCCCGCCCCCCCAGGAACGCCACTGGACAGTGGATACCAGACTATATGACTGCTAACAGAGCAGCAACCAAGTCTAAGGAGTAGCCTAGTGCTCTGTTTAGTGGACTTTGAACAATGGGATCCAGATGTAAGTCTCACTTGAACTCTTTTATTTCTGTACAAATATATGAGCCCTCTTGGAACATAGAAATACCTACTGTACCTGAATTTATAGGACACCTGCAAGCATGATGGCTATTGTAGTAATGTAGAAAAAACAAGAAGGGGTCCACACTGGGAAAGAGCAAAAAACACACAGTAAAGGTGGAAGTGGGACTGTACCAAGTAACCAAAGCAAAGCATAGGTAGAAAGTGTCCAAACGTTTATTAGCCAGTAGTAAGTCTGACCCAAAGAAAAGACCCAACACAGGCTGTGTTTCGGCTGGGAAGCCTTCCTCAGGGGTTAAATTCTTTCAAATCAATAACTCCACAGAATGTTATAAACATGTAGAACAATGTACTCTTATTTATTTATTTATTTATTGCATTGGTATCCCACATTTCCCCACCTCTTTGCAGGCTCAATTTGGCTTACGTTTCATCATGAATAGTGGAGGTACATAAGAAAATAGATATTTAGTATTGCAGGATCTTTGGTACATGATAATGATAGAGCATGATAGTAATATAGCAAGTAAATATCATAGGGCTGTTCTGGATATATGTGTAGGAGTTCACATTTGTTGATCTTTCTGGTATACCTTGTTAAAGAGATGAGTCTTCAGTAGTTTGCGGAAGTTAGTTAGTTCGTAGATCATTTTTAGATTGCGCGGTAGCGTGTTCCAGAATTGTATGCTCAGGTAGGAAAAGATTGACGCATGCATTAATTTGTTCTCTAGACCTTTGCAGTTGGGAAAGTGAAGATTGAGGAATGTGCGAGATGATTTTGTAGCATTCCTGGGTGGTAGATCTATCAGGTCTGACATGTAGGCTGGGGCTTCTCCGTGAATGATTTTATGAACTAGGGTACATATTTTGAACGTGACTCGTTCTTTGAGTGGTAGCCAGTGTAGTTTTTCTCTTAGGGGTTGAGCACTCTCATATTTAGTTTTGCCGAATATGAGTCTAGCTGCTGTGTTCTGGGCTGTCTGAAGTTTCTTGAGTATTTGCTCTTTGCATCCAGCGTAGAGTGCATTACAGTATTCTAGATGGCTGAGTACCATTGATTGTACCAGGTTATGGAAGACGGACCTTGGGAAGAAAGGTCTTACTCTTTTTAATTTCCACATTGAGTGGAACATCTTCTTGGTTGTGTGTTTTGCGTGATTCTCCAGTGTTAGGTGATGATCAATGGTAACTCCAAGAATTTTTAGGGTGTCCGAAATTGGGAGTTTCAGTGTTGGTGTGTTAATGGTGGTGAATTTGTTCGTGTTATATTGAGAGATGAGTATTAGGCATTGGGTTTTTTCTGCATTGAGTTTTAACTGGAATGTGTCTGCCCATGAATGCATGATATGTAGACTCTGGTTGATGTCATTGGAGATTTCCTTTAAATCTTGTTTAAATGAGATGTAGATCTTTACATCATCTGTATATATGTATGGGATGATATCACTTTGGAGTGAGTGCACCTGCTAGAGTGACAAATCATCAGTGAAGCATGGTTAGTGGGGGTAATTTTGTAACAGGTGGGTGCACACTTACAACTTATATCATACCTTAAATCAGTGCATTTTTGCTAGTGAAAAAGGTGCTGGCACTCAAATGCCAGGCCACCCTTCAGGGGTGGGGTGATCACTGAGGGACCCACCCCACAATAGCCAATCTATGACAAGGCAAAATTGGTGTGTAGAGCCTGAACTCTTTCATTAAAACTTGGAGTCCATGGGTCAAATTTAGCAGACAATGGAAAAGGTGCCGGTACTCAGTACCCCCAAGTACCCCCTAAAAAAAAGCCCTGCCTTAAATTAACAAACATATTTCTCAAATCTAGGCATGAGTACATTAGTCCCCGATTTTTTATATGATGCCCAAATTTGGACACCAAAAATTGCACATGGATCGAAGATGTACACACAAGTTAATTAGCTAACAAGCCATTGTTTACAATCAATTATTGCAATTAATAGGCATTAATTAGATTTTGAGCATGCATCTTCCTGCATGTTATTCTATACCCCATGCACCTAAATCCCCTAGTGCACAACTCAAAAGCGTGCGTGCAGTTCCAAACGTTTGCACATGGAGTTATAGAATACAGCACTCCCACACCCAAATGCCAAGCGTTGGACTCTAGCATTTACACAGGGCTTCAGCTGGTGTAAATACCAGTGCTGGACTAGGTCTTAACCGCTATTCTATAAACAGTGCTCAACTCAGTGCACTCTTTATAGAATAGCGCTCTATGCCGATTTTTTGCAGCACCCAAATTTGGGCACCATTTACTGAATCCGGGCCTAACTGTATGACTAGCATAGGTGCTTGCACCCAACTGTATTTGCTCGTATATATCCAGCTATGCTAGTATTCTAGAAAAAGGATCTAAATAGGCACCCCCTTTATAGAATTACTCTCGTGCAATTGTCTATCCTTCAGTGCAGTAATAATCACGTGGAATGACTGCCCTGCTGATCTAGTATAGAAATAATGCTCACAAAATCCTGTGCCTTGTGACTTATTTTTCAACGCTGAAAGATTTTTGAAGCTGTTTTATTCCACTTGAAGGATCTTTATTAAAATTAAATTTTTACTTTCCTTTTGCTGTCGTTTATGACAATTATGCTTAGAGATATACTAAGGCATGAACAATTTTATTTCTGCTCTCTGAACAATGGCAGCTTTTCAAAGTTGTATTACTATTCCAGCTGCCAAAATACTCCAAACACATAAAGGGGATTGGGTTGGAAAAAACATTTCACTTCACTGTAACCAAGCTGAGCCTATTGAGATTACATAAGGTATTAATGATTATAGTGCAATTTACATTATGGAATACACAACACTGAAGTATATCAGAAATTTTTTTTAAAGAGAGAGGGGTGTATGCAATGAACTTTAGAGTGCATGTTAAGGCTGTTTTGCATACGCTGGTTAGACCAATGGTCCATATAGCCCAGCATGCCATGTTTGACAATGAGCAAGAGTTATTAGTAGAAAAAGAAAAGAATAATAACCAAACATACAAGTCAAACAGAAAAAAAAGGAATGCGGAAAGACCAATCTAATTCCAACGCACAGGCAAACATTTATTAAACAACTGACTCGACGCAGTCCTGTGTTTTGGTGCAGAAGGCACCTGCTTCAGGAGTCAAAATAATTCTGCAAACAATATACAGAAAACAATTTAGAAATAAAATTACATAAAATATATATATACAACTTGCATAATCATAGCATTAAATATATATTAAGAAATATACAAGCATGGACAATATGAGAAATAGGAACATTAGAAATATAGAAAAGTAAAAGGAAACAACATAAGGGGCCGTTTTACTAAAGTGCAACAAGCTCACTGCAGGCATGCCACTTGGAGGGGCATTTTAGAAAGGGACGTCCAAGTTGCAATTTGGACGTCCTTGCAAGATGGCGAAATCCAGGGTCAGGGAAACCTGCATTTTCGAAACAAGATGGACGTCCATCTTTCATTTCAAAAATACCACCAATATCTTTAAATATCACTGTCCCTAGATTTGGACGTCCCTAGACATGGACGTTTCTGACTTTCGGCGATTTTTGAAACCAAAGACGTCCATGTCAAAAACGGCCAAATGCAAGCCATTTGGGTGTGGGAGGAGCCAGTATTTCTAGTGCACTGGTCCCCCTGACATGCCAGGACACCAACCGGGCACCCTAGGGGACACTGCAGTGGATTTCATAAAATGCTTCCAGGTACTTAGCTCTCTTACCTTATGTGCTGAGCCAACACCCCCAAACCCACTACCCCCACCTGTACACCACTACCATAGCCCTTACGGGTGAAGGGGGCACCTAGATGTGGGTACAGTGGGTTTGTGGTGGGTTTTGGAGGGCTCGCTGTTTCCTCCACAAATGTAACAGGTAGGGGGGGTGGGCTGGGTCCATCTGTCTCAAGTGCACTGCACCCACTAAAACTGCTCCAGGGACCTGCATGCGCCGTCACAGACCTGAGTATGACATCTGAGGCTGTCATAGAGGCTGGCACGACATATTTTGAAAGATGTTTTTTGAGGGTGGGAGGAGATTAGTGACCACTGGGGGAGTAACAGGAGGTCATCCCTGATTCCCTCCAGTGGTCATCTGGTCATTTTGGGCACCTTTTTGTGCCTTAGTCGTAATAAAAACATGTCCGGGTGAAAATGTCCAAGTGTTCGTCAGGGACGTCCTTGTTATTTTTGATTATGGGTCAAGGATGTCCAAGTGTTAGGCATGCCCAAGTCCCGCCTTCGCTATGCCTCCGACATACCCCTTGAACTTTGGCCGTCCTTGCGATGGACTGCAGTTGGGGACATCCAAAATCGGGTTTCGATTATACCAATTTGGACGTCCCTGGGAGAAGGATGTCCATCTTCCGATTTATGTCGAAAGATGGACGTCCTCTTTCGAAAATGAGCCCAATGGTGATCCAACACTACTGCCAGGCTTCTGCAGGATCCCAGCTATAGTGCTTTACCCCACTATGAATAGGTTATTTAGATATAGTTAAACACCATCCACCATTATAAAGATAAAGGACCATCAGAGTTGCTATTTCTTGCCGAGTGATGTAAATCCCAACAGAGGGAAATACCACTTCAAATTGTCATCGGTCCATCTCAAATTCAAAATCGTATACTATTGTATCAATTTATTTAAGAGTTATTTCAACTTTCTTTCAAACTCATAAATGACCTTGGGGCCCTTTCACTAAGGCGCGTAGGCACCTACATACGTCCAATTGGAACTACCACATGGCTACTGCGTGCCCCGGGCAGTAATTCCATTTTTGACGCATGCCCAAAACACGCAGTAGAAAATATTTTCTATCTTCTGTGTGGCGCTTACCCAGCAGTAATCAGCCTGGTTAGCGCTTGAGACCTTGCCACTAAGTCAGTGGGTGGCGATAAGGTCTCAAGCCAAAAATGGATGTGCACTGGTTTTAATTTTGTTGCATGTCCATTTTTTGGCCACCAAAAAGGCCTTCTTTTTTCAGGCGTGCTGAAAAATGGACCTTCATATGTCCAAAAATACTCGCCTACACCAGCGCAGGCTACTTTTCGGCGTGCCTTAGTAAATGGGCCCCTTTATTAATTACTGATGTACTTAAAGTGCAACTAAGTGGGAAAATGTGGGATATAAATGTGTTAAATAAATAAATAAAGGTATTTATCTTGAAGTTAAAGGGGAAAATGTGCCAACATGATCATGTTTCACCTTAGCTGTTTCAAGGCTTGTCCCCTTCTTCTGTGACTTGCATTGAATATGTTTCCCCTATCTAGGTTATTTAGATAGATACCGGCAGCTGGTATCCATCTAAATCGTTTTCAAAATGGACCTGTCAGTGACCAGTCCTGTGTATTTCATATACTACAGCTGATTCTTCCCTATCAAAATAATTTTAAGAGAGATTTAACAGATATCTAGTGGCCAATTGGACTTCCACTTTCATGATCCTTGTAAGGTCTCCTAATGAACACAATCTTTTGATTATAGAGAAACATTATCTTAATATATGTAGGGCCAGCATTTGCACATAATGGTGGTGACAGGCATGCAAATCTAACTCATGCATATTCATTAGGGAGATCCTGAAAACCCAGCTGGAGATGGTCCCCCCATGACAAATTTGAGAACCACTGCCCTGCAATACCAAGGATATTTGGTCCTGAGATCATGTGGAATGGTATCTATAAAAGGCTCAGTAAAACAAAGGCATTTGCAAGCTCACACTCATTCCTTAACACAAATTCAAATGAAACATACAAATTGCAACTTAAGGTTTGTGGCTAAAATGGCTGCAGCTTTATTTTACATAACTTTAGCTTCCTTGTAAACTTTATTTTTATATCAGCCATCCCTAAATTGATCATTTCAATTACATATCAATTACATATCAATTACATATTTCTCTGTTTATCACTCTCCTCTCACCTACCCACACCCATCCTGTTAGACTATCAATGAAATGAAATGCTTTGATGTACCCATGCATACCTCCTACCCCCAGCTTGCTAGACTGTCATTGAAATGCTTTGATGCTTCACTTATATATACTATCAACTAACACATTTGCTTATTTCCGATCTGACGAAGAAGGGCAACCTTCGAAAGCTAATCAAGAAATGTATTAAGTTATGTCCAATAAAAAAGGTATCATCTTATTTTCTTTTCCATGTTTTATTTTGTTTGATTTCTATTAATTACATATCAGAAATAAGCCCCTTGCTCAGGTGGTCACATACTAACCAGTGAATACCAAAAGTTCCCCAATACTTAACTTGCTGTATCCCGAAGTCATGCTCACTTTACAGATCCATAGCAGTGCCGCACATAGATCTATCCCACCCACACCCACTCTGCTTCCATAACTTTTCCTGCTCCCAAACTGTCCTTAATCGGGACGACCAAATACTCCGCTGTGACAATAATTCTAGCACAAGTCCAAAACCCAAACAGCTAAAATTGCAACCCTCCAACCCAACGAATCCCGTACCAAAAAAGAGGAAGGTGGGAGAGTCGACCGCGACTCATTTCCAGCTCTCCTCACACGCAACATTTTCTTAGCCCGCCTAAATTTCTCAGTTGCATAGAAAACCTACTTCATGTCGATTGGATCACCCGGTTAATGTAGGTATCCAAACAATTACTCCATGCACCCTAACTTTATTTATTTATTTTCTCTTCTGTTCAGAACCATAACCATCCTTAACACTCCTTCTCCCCAACTTTCCCCAAACTTGCTCCCTTTTTACTTTAACCCTGGTACAGGAGTGTGGTAGCCGTGTTAGTCCACTCTTAAGGTTATCAATAGAAATCAAACAAAATAAAACCTGGAAAAGAAAATAAGATGATACCTTTTTTATTGGACATAACTTAATACATTTCTTGAACCCTAAAACTTCCAACTCCCTTTATAAGCTTTGCCACAAAATCTTTGTTATGACACTCTGTCATAAATCCTTTTCATATTAAAAGGATTGTATTCTGAGTGGTAAAATTAGATAAGAGTTGTTAATCTTTAATGTACGAGTAAATAATATGGAGTGGAGGTTTAATTCAGCATGACAATAGTTGACAGCTTATTTCCTATAAGAGTCATTTGGTATGATATTGTATGTGACTGCATAAACCAGATAAATATTAATTTGCAGCCTATTTCTTAAATCTTAGGTAAACGTACTTGTTATTGCAAACAGGCTTTTATTCACCCTTATACACCCAGATTCTATATAGCACGCCTAGAGATCCATGCCGATTAGCAATGCTTGCAACTTAATTGGATTAACAAACTAATGAGTGCTGAAAACAGCACTTAACAAGCAATAATGAGTGCTAATTGGTACTAATTAAAATTTAGGTGCACAACTCGCTAAGTGTATTCTGTAATGAAGTGCGCCAAACTTCTAATGTGCGCAGGCAAAAAGGGGCATGGTTATGGGCGGGGAAAGGGGCATTTTGTGGGCATTCTGAAATTTACATGCATAGTTATAGAATATGTGCTGGGATTTATACCACATGTGCGTAGATTTAGGCGCTGAGATATCAACTAAGCATATTCTACAATATAAGTAATTATAGAATACTAGTAAAAAAGACCCATTTCTGACACAAATGAAATGGGCACTAGCAAGGTTTTCCTCAGAGTGTGTATGTGAGAGAGAGTGAATGTGCGAGTGTGTGTGTGTGAGAGAGAGAGAGTGAGTCTGGGTGCGAGTGTGTGTGTGTGAGAATGAGAGTGTGTGCAAGTGCGTATGTGAGACACAGTGTGAGAGAGAGAGTGTTTCACACAGATACAGTGTGTGCGAGAGAGAGAGTGTGTGTGAGACACAGACTCTCTGTGAGACTGAGTGTATGAGACCAAGAGAGTGTGTAAGTGACTGTGTGACACATAGAGAGTGAATGTGATACAGTGTGAGACATAGAGTGTGTGAGAGAGAAAGACATTGACTGTGAGAGAGAGAGAGAGTGTGTGTGTGTGTGACAGAGATACCTCCTCCCCATCGCTGGTGTCAGGCCCCCCTCCCTCCCTTTCTCTGGTGTCAGCCCCCCCCCCCCCTCTCTGGTGTCTGAGCGTTACTGTGCAGGACGCTGAGCTCTGGCTGTGCTTCAAGGAACTGACCAATCCTATTTATAGAATGCACCTCCAACATTCTGAAGCCGAGAAACCTCGTGTGGTTGGTCACTTCTGCTTGTGACGAACCCGGAAGTACTTGATGTCAATTCAGGAGATGGATACAGAGAGCAGGAATACCTCAGCCATACAGTCAACTTCAGAATGTTGGAGGTACTTTTTATTATATAGGATACTTAGTAGGCACAGTTTTCAGTACAGAGTTTTTAGGTGCCATATGTAGAATCTCCTCCTCAAGTGGGAAATTTATGAATGTGAGCTACCATTAAGGCAGTTTACTTTACTGGTAACCCCAATTATTATAGCTAGGTCTAATTCTGTATAAAATTGGACCTGTACTAAAAGAACACAAGTAAGAAAAACAATCTGTCATAATGGTAACCCCCATTAATAACTCACCCCAAGTGATTTAACAACCACACCTTAAATATTGTGTTCAATTCTGGTCACCGCATCTCAAAAAAGATATAGTGGAATTAGAAAAGGTACAGAGAAGGGCAACAAAAATGATTGGATGGGACGACTTCCCTATGAGAAAAGGTTGAAGCGTCTGGGCTCTTCAGCTTGGGGAAAAGATGGTTAAGGGGAGATATGATAGAGGTCTATAAAATAATGAGTGGAGTGGAACGGGTAGACGTGAATCGTTTGTTTACTCTTTCCAAAAATACTAGGACTAGGGGGCATGTGGTGAAGCTACAAAGTAGTAAATTTAATACGAATAAGAGAAAAGTTTTCTTCACTCAACGTGTAATTAAACTCTGCAATTCATTGCCAGAGAATGTGGTAAAGGCAGTTAGCTTAGCGGGGTTTTAAAAAAGGTCTGGACGGCTTCCTAAAGGAAAAGTCCATAGACCATTATTAAATTGACTTGGGGAAAATCCACTGCTTATTTCTGGGCTAAGCAGCTTAAAATGTATTGAACTGATTTGGGATCTTGTCAGGTATTTGTAACCTGGATTGGCCACTGTTGGAAACAGGATAATGGGCTTGATGGACCTTTGGTCTGTCCCAGTGTGGCAATCCTTATGTACTTATACTCATATAAGTATAATGTTTTAGATTGTAAGCTCTTTGAGCAGGGACTGTCTTTCTTCTATGTTTGTGCAGTGCTACGTACGTCTTGTAGCGCTATAGAAATGCTAAATAGTAGTAGTAGTGACATGAGAGCTCTGTGCGTGGTATTATTTTAGGCTGCATGGTTAGATTTCACAGAAGAATGAAGGAAATCTAAGCACAATCTATGTTTTCAGTTTAGCCTTCTATAGAATAGTGGTAAGTAGTATATTACAGTTGTTAGTTGCATTTGATCATGTTTTGTTGAGATCCTTGACATTCAGTTTTATGCTATTAGGTTTCGATGTGATTCTGCATTACTGAAGCTTATTTTCCATTGTAATGATTTAGCAATTAACAAGTCTCCCAGCAGTTATTTCTGAAGCCTCGTGTTTATGTTGTGCACATAAATGGTACATTCAGATTTTAGAATACTAAAGAGCCCTTTTACCAAGCAGGAAGCACTAACATGTACTTACTTACTGCAACTTTTATCACAAGGCGTGCCGAGGCACCCTGTATTACTTTTGCCATGTGCGCATACTACTGGTGCACTAAAAAATACAATTTATTTTTTTCGCTGCAGAGGCATGTCTGAGGCAGAGAACGGGTGTGTCTATGCGAAGGGGTCCTTTTATGAAAGCTGTGGTAAAAGGGGGCCTGCGCTGGTATCGGTGTGTGTTTTTGACAATCATCGAGGCCCCCTTTTATTGCAGTAGGTAAAACGCAGGTTTTTTTAAAAAAAGAAATGGATGTGCGGCACCCACTTCAGGTGAGAACATTTACCGCTACCTATTGAGATGGTGGTAAGGGCTCCTGCATTACCCCGGTGGTGACCGGACATTGCACAGCACTACCCAATTACCGCCGGTTGGTGCTACAAAAATAAAAATATTTTCGTAGTGCCAGAAATGGCATGTGCTGGGGGTGCAAACTACCACCGGGCTGCTGCAGTAGCTCGGCGGTACTTCCCTTTTAGTGAGCGGAAAGCCCGATATTGGGCTTACCACTGCTTTGTAAAAGGGACCCTGAGTGCAGCTTCAATACTGCGTGCTGATTAGCACAGGATTAGCTCATGAGCCCTTATCGCCTACAAAATAGGTGGCGGAAAGGGCTCACACGCTAATTTTTGTTAATGGCCATTAAATCGGATCATAGAACATTGACCATTTTCAAGTCACAGCTTAAAGCGGCCTTAGCATAATAAAAAGACCCCTGTAAGTTAAAGGCCCTATTAGTCCCCAAACTGAATTCAGATATCGTATAATGAGTCCATGAAGTTAAAAGACAGTTGCTGTGAAGAACAAACGTTTGCCCCAGCTTTTTAAATTTGTAGATCCCTAGATATAGAATCCACAGCACACACCTCAAATTAAAAAAAAAAAAGGGTAGATGAGTCAGATTAAACAGAGAAACAAAATTAGGGAGGGTTTTCTGGATATGTATGCTTCCACATTTGACAACTGAGTTTCTTTCAGAAAAACTGCCATATTCATGCAAGGAAATTACTATATTCCCACAATACTAGAGGGTGATTTTAACCAGACATTAAGCATGATTCTGGAACAGCAGTCTAAAAACTCAGTAAGAAAAACACACAGCAGGGGACATTTTGCAATCTATGATATGATAAATGGATATAGTTGGTACATATGTTCTTCTACAGCCAACTGAGAAAAACATGCTTTCTATTTTGCCTCCTATGAAACGTGCTCACATATTGATTGCTAATTGGTCCAGTGCTGTATCGTCAGCGTTTAACAATGCTGAAATTCATGGGATTACAATGTCTGACCATTCTGTGCAACACTGTTTATCTGGTCTCCCATTGATTGTAAGAGCCCATAGTGGAGATTCAATTCCATTCTGTTATGGGAAACCTCAGCTCTATTCTTTAATTCAGCAAGCAGCTAGAGAGTATTTTCTTCATAACGACATAAAGTGACAGAACCTCAACATCAATAGATACCTGGTGGGATGCCTACAAGGTAACAATTAGAAGTATCATTATAAATTACTCTTGATAACAGTAAAGAAAGGAAGAAGTTATTAGAATTAGAAAATGAACTAGAGAACCAACATGTACTACAGGAAGATAATGTTTTATTGTTTAGATTACAGCAGCTCAAATAAAAATATAATTCTCAACTGTCTCAGGAAAGGACATTTCTATTTTTTTTTTTTTTTTTTGCAGAAAGCCTATTATTATGCTTTGAACAATGGCCCCAAAATTCTATAAATGGCTGTAAAGTTGCATGTGCAAATTTAGGCACTCGCCCCACTTGCATGTGCAATGTAATTGATTAATGAGTTAATTAGCGCCAATAATTGGGTGCTAATAAATTATCTGCACCTATTGGCCTTAATTGAAATTTACATGTGCATTTTTAGTCGCATAGCTCTTTAAAAATGGGTGTGGCTCTGGGAGGATCATGGGTGGCTCAATGGCGTTTCTTGAATTTATGCATGCTGTTATAGAATAAGGGGGATCTGTGCATAATTTAGATGCAAGGGTTTACATCAGGGTTTACCTTGGTCTAAATCCTCGCATCTTAAGTTAGGCAGTAAGCATATTCTATAAATGGTGTCTAACTTTCAGCACTGATTACAAAATAGCGCTTAGCACATTATTTTTTGGCGGTGATTTTTCAGCGCTATTTAAAGAATTTGGTTCTAAACGTGGTCAACACAACACCTAAGAGCACAAAAAGAAGGAAAGCAAAGTTCAAGTAACTGTAACCCATAATGGAGACAGAGAACTTGCAAACTTCCAAAGTTTACCCTAATCCGGAGTCATTGACATGATTTTTAGCCATTTTAGAGCATCTGTCACTACCTTTTAGGGACAGGGCATCATTAGATAATATCATATCTTTAGAGGAAATCACGGAAGCTATCAAAGCACTATGACTAGCTGTCCTGTCAGATTCCATCAGGCACTTCTGAAACTTTTAACCAATACATTTAAACAACCTTATGAGGTTTTTTGAACATAGAAAGTGCAAGGGGCACTTTTACTGAAACAGATAGAAAAACCAAGTAAAGAAAGGTCTATAAATTTGAACCTATCTCCTTAATTAATGTGTATCTATCTATGAAAAATATTATCCTGTACAGTTAACTAAGGGGCCCTTTTACTAAACCACGTTAAGCGCTAAGGTGAACTTAATGCAGAAAAAAAGGGCTTACTGCAAAATGCATTAAAGCATATTGTGGTAATTTTCCTGTCAGCATGTGCTGATTGCACCCAATATATTAAAAAAAATTGGGGGAGAGGGTATGGTATTGGGGGGTTATTCTTGATTCAGCATTGTCTCCAGAATCCCAAGTAAATCACCTTTGGCAGACGAGATTTCTCCATGTTTTAAGCTGCTATTCAGCAGCATATCCCAGAGACTATTGAGACCATTTGCCCCATTACAATACAATATAGTATACTAGTGAAAAAAGGCCCGTTTCTGACACAAATGAAACAGGCGCTAGCAAGGTTTTCTTTGGCTCCCCTGCAGCCACCCATGTCCAGCGACCCTCCTCTCCCCCTGCACCCACTGCAGCCACCCATGTCCAGCGAACCTCCTCTCTCCTCTGCCCCCTCCTGCCACCCATGTCCAGCGACCCTCCTCTCTCCCCTGCCCCCCCCTGCAGCCACCCATGTCCAGCAACCCCCTGCAGCCACCCATGTCCAGCGACCCTCCTCTCCCCCTGCCCCCCTCCAGCCACCCATGTCCAGTGACTCTCCTCTCTCCCCTGCCCCCCCTCCAGCCACCCATGTCCAGCAACCCTCCTCTGGACATGGATCAGCTGTGAGGCATGTTTTTTTTCCCGGGTTCTGAAGTTGACATCATAATGGCTACGGTGATGTCAGCCTGATCTACGGAGCCTAGCAGACCAACTTGGAAGGAGCCACGGTCCCAGGCAGCAAGACAGAATATTGGAGGTGAGAATTATTATATAGGATATTCATGTGAACACAGCGTCTACTTTTGAGTTTAGATTTTATCCAGAAGTGAGTAGACTGTTTGGGCCATTATATATTTTTCTTTTTAAAGCAGCTGGCAGGTCCAAGGAGTAGCCTAGTGGTCGGCGCTGTGCACTGTAGAGAAGGGGACCTAGGTCTTTATCCCACTCGAACTGATACACTTGTGATAGAACATGTAAGCCCTCCAAAAACCACTAAGTACCTATTGTACCTACATATAGGTGACACATGCAAGCTTGAGGGCTATTATAGTGCTGTACAGTGAGGTGCAGTAGGTTTTTCTTTGTTCCTGGAAGGCTTACTATACAATATAAGAGGATTATGGTGAGATGTGTACCTGGGACCTTTTATATGAAGCTCACTGCAGCATCCCCTAGACTGTCCCATTGCTCTGTTGGGATGTCTGTGTGGCCAGTCTACCAAGAATGATGAAGATATCCCAAAGGATGGTTCTCTCCCCCAAATGGTCCCAAAACAAAAATGCACTGACCACAAAACATCTAGAAAAAGGGGATTTTGACCCAAAAAGATATATGTGTTTCATGTTTAAAAATGTCTGTGTTCGCTACTCGATTTTTGGATATTTTTAGCAAAGCAACCAAAATTTATTGAAATTGCCCCTCCACATACCTCAACTTGGTTGTCTTTCTTCTACTTCAGATAAGCAGCATCAGACTTCATGTGTTCTAGTTTATCTTTTCCTCTTGCCTATAAGTTCTTTTTATTTATTTATTTTCTCAGATTTGCTCTACTTCCTTTCATTATATCTAAGCAGTTGAACACTAAAAATTATATATAATGTTAGCACAATAATGCATAACCATAACACTTTTTAACAAAATAATCATAAATGTATCCATCAAATCATAGAAAAAGCAATACATCGACTTGTTTGTATCATAAATCTGTTTTATTCTCAGTTCTAGTGTTCTGATCCATTGAATTCTACCGATACATCATAACTCATGGTTTATCATCGGTATTAGATTATTTTAAAGCCTATATGGGATACTTCACAATGAAAGATGATGTAGACAATCCTATGCATTCATTATGCTTTCTCATTTAATCTCATCTCATATAAGATACAAAAATAACACTAAAGCATGCAAGAAGGTACTTCATGAGAATAGTTAACGGCATTTTCCAAACAGAAATCAAGATGTTAATAATGTGAAGGAGGAATTCCGTTATTACTTTACTGATTACCGGACCGCATCAAGCATAAATGAATTCATGTCTTGTGCTCAGTCATTTTCTTGGCCATGGACTTGTTAGTGAACATTTTGCTTCTCTTTTCAGAAAGAGCCGAAGCACTAAATTGCCATCATTTGCTTTTGTTTCTGCCCTCTGTCATGTTTATGCCTAATAGTATTTTATCCCACAGAAAGATAGCTTTTGATGGCATGCACAGTAAAACAAGTTTAATTGATTTACCTAATATGGCTCTGGTGGATATTATGCTACATAAACCAAAGGTACCATAAACTTGCAATTCAATCACTATGACATAAGTCAGATGAAAAATAAAAGATGCACATTTCATGTATCTCAGAGTATAAATGTATTCCAGTTTAAGATCTAAAGTTTGTATCAAGGGAATACATTTCAAAGGGAAAACATTCAACTGCCTGAAGGCCTGGTTCAACCAGATGTTTTTTTTTATTTCCCAGCAAACTGGAACTAGAAATAGGCTTCCCTGGCAATTATTTGTAATAGGGACACTCGTGCAATATGTAAACAGACTTGTAATTAAACCCCTTGCTTTCCAAATTTGTCAACAAATAACAGAACACAATTAAAAAGTAGCAAGGGAAATACTCTGGATATGACTTTTTAATGAAGACTAGTGTTCTATTTTCAATTATTTCTTTTCAAGTAAAGCTTGGAAGCTTGCAAAGTTTGTGCCGTTTTCAACCTTAACAATTTTGCATTGTGTTGTTAATGATGCAAAGCCTTCTCTTACATGTCGTAACAAGGAGATATAAATGGTCAGTATTCTCAGTGGATAAAAGGGTAGATAGTGGGATTCCGCAGGGGTCTGTGCTGGGACTGCTGCTTTTAAACATATTTATAAATGATCTAGAGATGGGAATATCTATTGAGAATTAAATTTGCTGATGACACAAAGTTTTTCAAAGTTGTTAAATCGCGAAATGATTGTGAAAAATTGCAAGAGGTACTTACAAGATTGTGAGACTGGGCATCCAAATGGCAGATGACTTTTAATGTGAGGAAGTGCAAAGTGATACATGTTGGGAAAGAGGAACCCAAATTCAATGGAATTAGATTAGTGGGGTTTAAAAAAAAGGTTTGGATGGCTTCCTAAAGGAAAAGTCCATAGACCATTATTAATATGGACTTGGGGAAAATCCACTGCTTATTTGGATAAGCAGCATAGAATGTATTGTACTGTTTTGAGATCTTGCCAGGTACTTTGTGACCTGGATTGGCCACTGTTTGAAACAGAATGCTGGGCTTGATGGACCTTCGGTCTGTCCCAGTATGGTAATACTTATGTACTTATGTTACATGAAGCAAGATTCCACATTAGAAGTCACCTCCCAGGAAAAGGATATAGGTGTCGTTGATGATATGCTGAAACTCTCTGCTCATTGTGCAGCAGCAGCAGCAGCTAAGAAAACAAATAGAATGTTAGGAATTATTAGGAAAGGAATGGAAAACAAAACTGAGAATGTTGTAATGCCTTTGTATTGCTCCATGATGCAACCGCACCTCGAATACTGTGTGCAATTCTGGTCACCGCATCTAAAAAAAGATATAATGGAATTAGAAAAGGTACAGAGATGGGCGACAAAAATGATAAAGGGGATGGGATTACTCCCCTATGAGGAAAAGCTAAAGTGGCTAGGGTTCTTCAGCTTGGAGAAAAGACAGCTGAGGGGAGATATGATAAAGGTCTATAAGATACTGAGTGGAATGGAACAGCACTTACGCCATGTCAAAGGCTGGTGTAAATGGTCACTGCCTAAAGTTGGCAGTTGTGTGTGTAAGTGATAGTACTATATTTATTTATTTAATACATTTATACACCACATTTTCTCACTAGATGCAGGCTCAATGTAGCTTACATAGTACCATAGGGCATATTACAGTTCATTAAAAATAGAATTAAACAATGTAATAATAGGATAGAATCATATCTGACTTAGATACCGACCTCCCATCCTTCTCTTCTCCATCTCCCCTTAATTTTATCCCTCCTTACCCCTTTTCTCCCAATTCATATTATCCTATCCTGTCTACCATCTCTTATCCTAATCTTACATTATCAAGCACAACTTATCATACACTACCAAGCCCAACTTTACAATGTTTCACTACGGTTTTTGAAATTTCTATTATATAACTTTGTATTTCAAATTACTATTTAAGCCGTATTGAGCCTGCATTGTGTGGGAAAGCACGGGGTACAAATGTAATAAATAAATATAGATAGCATATTAAACAACAAGGTAATAAAGGATAGTAGAAGGTCGATAATGTCCATGAGTTTTGGTGTGACCAGTAGAAGTGGATTAGGTTACGTCTGGGGAGTAAGCCTTCTTGAACAGGGAGCTCTTCAGAAGTTTTCTAAAGTTTAGATAGTTCTGGGTTGACTTTAAAATTTTGGGCAGTGCATTCCAAAGCTGTGTGGCTATGAAGGAGAAGCTGGATGCGTAAATAGATTTGTATTTGAGGCAGTTGCAATCTGGATAACGTAAGTTAAAATAGGAACGGGAAAGACTGGAGCTATTTCTGGGAGGTAGATCTATTAGACTTAACACGTATCCAGGGACATCTCCGTAAATAATTTTATGAATCAGGGTACAGATCTTAAAAGCAATATATAACTTACACACACAACTACAATCATGCTCCTGACCTGCCCATGTTCACACCCCCTTTGTAGTTGCGTGCTATAGCATTTAGGTGCTAACTGGCCGATATTCAGCGCTATTGATTATTTATTTGTTTGTTTGTTGCATTTGTATCCCACATTTTCCCACCTATTTGCAGGCTCAATGGTTTTTTTTTTTTTTATTTTATTTATTTATTCATATTATTAAATATATTACAAGCAAAATTCTTGTTCAGGATAGTATCCATTTAACAATAACATGCTCAATCATTATAATAAAGGAAAAGGTGAATTCCTCACGTTTTCAAAAGAAAACAATACTCAAGTCCATAAATTCAGATCCAAGATTTCGGAAAACAAAGGAGAAAAAACATTACAAGGAAAATAGATATCGGAAGACATACTAATTCAACTAGGCAGAGTTATTTTATATATTTAGCGCTTTTCCACTTTTACTGAGGCTATAAGTGCCGACACATGAGCAGGTTCTGTAAATACATATTTTTTTTCTCTAACCCTTATTATGCACTTGCAGGGGTATCTTAAAAAAAAGGTACCCCCCAAGTGCAGAATCTCCGGCTTAAGGAGCAAGAATTGTTTCCTCCGTCTTCTTGTCTCCTTAGAGACATCCGGAAATAATAATATTTTAAAACCTAAAAAAAGGTTTATCTTTGTTACGAAAAAATAGACGAAAAATCCAACTCTTGTCTGGTAACAATGCGACCGTTGCCACTAATGTGGCTGCAGTCGCTAGATCAATATCCGAAGTCTCTAACAAAAGTGAGACATCTAATGGAGCTTCGGGTTGATTTAGGTCTTTCCCAGGGATATAATAAGCCATAGTCATTGGTGGTAAATTTTGTTCAGGAATTAATAGTATTTCGCGCATATAGCGCTTCAACATTTCCATAGGAGCAACATTCTGAAGTTTAGGAAAATTGACGAATCTGAGGTTACAATTTTTAGTATAATTGTCAAAGATTTCCATTTTAACCCTTAGGCTCGTCAAGTCTTTAATCATAGTAGATTGTACTGTTTCAAATTTCATAATCCTTTGATCCATTTTAACAACTTTATCATTCAAGTCTTTTATCTGCTCTTCTTTCTTTTGTAGATCTTTTTCCAAGGTTTTTAATTTAGGTAATACCTCATTAGACTGTTTTAGGAATAACTGTCCTAGGTTAGAAACCAAATCCCACAAAGCTTCTAATGTAACCTCCTGGGGTTTGACCAGGAGTTCTAAAGGAATTTCAAATCTTACAGTTTGCTCAGATGTGGCACTCCGTTCCTCAGAGTTTCTCTCCTCAATCCGCGGCGTTTCCATGGGCATACTGCCCTCCAGTCCAGCTCCAGATGTAAAAACAGCTTCCATTCGGCGTTCTTCTGGGCCCCTGCCCTCTTCCGGGGTGGACCCTGTCGAATCCTCGAGGAATGAACTGGCGCCAAGCGGTTGTGGAGGAGGGGTGCGCTCGGCGGGGCTCAGAGTGACTTCAAGGCCAGGGAGCGCCGAAATCTCCAATTCGCCGGCGTTTCCAACTGGCAGCGTTCCGCCATCATGAGTAACTCCCTGGGGTCTCAAGTAACGATCCAGGCTCAATGGTTTTTGACTGGTTAAATAGCACTTAACTGGCTAAGCACTAATATTTAGCTTAATATTATCGCTTAGCGCATAGGACTAGATTCCATATATCACACCTAAACAATTGCACCAAAATGAAATATGCCTAGGTGTATTCCAGAAAGTACGCCTAAATTTAGGTGCACTTTATAGAATAAACCTAAATTTCCTCCTGTTTTATAGAATATGCCAAGTGCTCATCAACAAAACTAAATTTAGTTGCTGGCAGTTACGCCAAGTAAACTTTGGTATAAATGCTGATGCCTAAATTAGTCGTAGACTGGGTGTATTCTATAGCCATGTGCATAGATTTTAGAACTGCCAATGACCCACTCATTCGAAGCCCATGGTCCTTTCCAACTGAGGGACCGTTTTGCTAAGCTGCGTAGGTGTGTATATGCATCCTACGTGCATCAATTTTGAACTACTGCCTGGCTACCGCATGGCCTGGGTGGTAATTTCAATTTTTATGTGTGTCCACTAAGAGCGCCAGAAAGCACAATGCTAACTAGACGGTAATCGGCATTGTACACGCATAGACCATTACCGCCTGGTTAATGCGTGAGACCTTACTGCTAGGTCAATGGGTAGTGGTAATGTCTCAGGCCCAAAATAGACGCGCGCCAATTTTTATTTGGTTGCATGCCCATTTTTCAGCCTTTTTTGCAGGTGCACTGAAAAATGGACCTGCGCGTGTCCAATACACACGTCTATACCAGCACAGGCCATTTTTCAGCACACCTTAGTAAAAAGATCCCTATCGGGCTCATTTTCGAAAGAGAAGGACGCCCATCTTCCGACACAAATCGGGAGATGGGCGTCCTTCTCTCAGGGCCGCCCAAATTGGAATAATCAAAAGCAGATTTTGGGCATCCCTAACTGCTTTCCGTCGCGGGGATGACAAAAGTTCAAGGGCACGTGTCGGCAGTGTACCGATGGTGGGACGGGGAGTAGTTAAGAGATGGCCGTCCTCGGCCGATAATGGAAAAAAGAAGGGTGTCCCTGACGAGCATTTGGCCGACTTTACTTGGTCCCTTTTTGTTCATGACCAAGCCTCGAAAAGGTGCCCAAACTCACCAGATAACCACCTGAGGGAATCGGGGATCACCTCCCCTTACTCCCTCAGTGGTCACCAACCCCCTCCCTCCCAAAAAAACAAATTAAAAAACATTTTTTCCAGCCTCTATGCCAGCCTCAAATGTCATACCCAGCTCCATCACAGCAGTATGCAGATCCCTGGAGCAGTTTTTAGTGGATAGTGCAGTGCACTTCAGGCAGGCGGACCCAGACCCATCCCCCTCCCACCTATTACACTTGTGGTGGTATATGGGAGCCCTCCAAAACCTACCCGAAACCCACTGTACCCACATGTAGGTGCCCCTTGTTACCCTTTAAGGGCTATGGTAGTGTTGTACAGTTGTGGGTAGTGAATTTTGGGAGGGTTTTGGGGGGCTCAGCACGCGAGGTAAGGGAGCTATGCACCTGGGAGCAATTTGTGAAGTCCACTGCAGTGCCCCCTAGGGTGCCCGGTTGGTGTCCTGGCATGTGAGAGGGGACCAGTGCACTAGAAATGCTGGCCCCTCCCACGACCAAATGCCTTGGATTTGGTCATTTTTGAGATGGCCGTCCTCGTTTCCATTATAGGCAAAAACCGAGGTCGGCCATCTCTAAGGTCGACCTAGATGTTGAGATTTGGCCATCCCCAACCCAGGGGCGTATCTGGACTCTGGCAGTAGGGGGGGCCAGGGCCAGAGGGAGGGGACACATTTAGCCCCCCCCCCGGCACCACTGACCCCCCCGCCATTGCCAGAGCCCCCCTGCCACCAACGACTCCCCCCCTGCCATTGCCAGAGCCCCCCCCTGCCACCAACAACTCTCTCTACCTCCTCTCCCGCCGCCAACCCTCCCCCGCTGACGCTGTTTACCTTTGCTGGCGGGGACCCCAACCCCCGCCAACCGAGGTCCGCTTCCGCCTGCTTTTAAAAATAATTCTTCAGCTGGCGGGGGACCCCAACCCCCGCCAGCCGCCGAGGACTTCAAAGTTCTTGTTCGTCGTCCTCCTCCGTGGCCATGCTGTACGCTGCTGATTCGGAGTCTGTCTGACGTCGCATCACGTTGTACATGCGTACAACGTGGTGCAACGTCAGACAGACTCCGAATCAACAGGGTACAGCATGGCCACGGAGGAGGACGACGAACAAGAACTTTGAAGACCTCAGCGGCTGGCGGGGGTTGGGGTCCCCCGCCAGCTGAAGAATTATTTTTAAAAGCAGGCGGAAGCGGACCTCGGCTGGCGGGGGTTGGGGTCCCCCGCCAGCAAAGGTAAACAACATTAGCAGGGGGGGGTTGGTGGCGGGAGGGGGGCCAGGGCGAAATCTGCGGGGGCCCAGGCCCCTGTGGCCCCACGCAGATACGCCCCTGCCCCAACCGTATTATCGAAATGAAAGATGGCCGCCCATCTTGTTTCGATAATACGGGATGCCCCGCCCCTTCGTCGGGCCTTCCTTAGAGATGGGCGCCCTTAAAGATGGGTGCCTAGTTCGATTATGCCCCTCCATGTGACTTAGAATATGCTTAGACAGTTCTGCACGTAAATTCTAATTACTGCCAACTAGTGTCAATAATTGCTTGTTAAGTGGCAATATTCTGGATTTGCTCATGCAACTTAATTAGTTAACAAGCCAATCAGTGCAGATAATTGCCAATTAACAAGCAATTATTGACACTAATTGGCATTAATTAGAATTTACACACAAAGCTGTTTAAGCATATTCAATAACACAATGCGCATAGATTTAGGCACTATGATATCAACTAAGCGTATTTTATATTCCGCACCTAAATCATATAGAATATGCTTAATAAAGTTCCATCAATAAGGTCTATCTGAAAACAGTGTCTGTATTCATTCAAACCAATTAGGGCCCCTTTTACTAAGTGGCAGTAAGCCCAACACGGGCTTACCGCTCGCTAAATAGGAAGTACTGCTGGGCCACTGCAGCAGCTAGGCGGTACTTCCCACCCCTAATGTGCCATTATATCAGGTGCTACAAAAATATTGTTACGTTCCTCACCTGGTTCCAGGCTGGCGCGGCCGAGTCGCCGGCGAAGCTCGGTCCGGTGTTTCTCCAGGATAGGTCGGCCATCTTGGGATGGGCATCTCAGCTTATGGCGGCCATCTTGGGGTTGGCCGGCTGCAGGAAGGAAGCCCATAATTGGGCGATGTGCTTCTCTGCTGATGGGGGCAGCCATCTTGGATCAGCTTTACATGTTTGAGACTGATTCCTATACTATTTAAAGCACTGCCTCCACTCCTTCGTTGCTTCGGCCTCAATTGTGTTTGAGGTCCACGCCGGTGCTCCTTATCTTCAGTTACAGTGTTCCAGACCTTGGCTTGTTTCCCGGACCTCACTTGTTTTGCTGCCTGCCTTGACCTTGGACTGTTTTTGACTACTCTTTGCCTTATGGATTTACCTTGCTTTTGGACTGTGTCTGTTTGCCTGCCTGTCTGGTCAGTGGTCGTGCAACCCCGCCGGTTCCAGAAGTCCTGGTGGCTGCCCGAACCTGGGGGATCAACTCCCATGGAATGGTGGTCGCTCCCCAGGTGAAGCTAGGGGTTGTCTGGCTGCCTGAATGAGTGCGGTGTCACTCCATCCTAGCCGTGCTCAGTCAGGGCACAAGGGCTCACATTCCTCCAGTCATAACAAATATATTTATTTTTGTAGCATCGGGGTATACCCGATGGTAACTGGGCTGTGCCACACGCTGCCCGATTACTGCTGGGTTAGTATGGGAGCCCTTACTGCCAACTCAGTGGGTAGTGGTAAGGGTCCCACCCCCTGAAATGGCTGCACTGGAAGTGCTTTACTAGCCGCACGGCCATTTCCTGCAGGACAGAAAGACTTCCCTTTTACCTGCTGTGGTAAAAGGGGGCCTTGGCACACGTGAAAAATATGTGATGATGCCACCACAGGCCCCCTTTTGCCACAGTTTGGTAAAAAGGCCCTTAGTGAATTTTGAGTTAATTTCAACCCCTGAAGAAGCCCAATTTGAGTGGGTGAAATGGGCCCCGAAGGGTGAAATCAAGACAAATGCATGTTAGAATTTTTTTTTGCACTTGAGCTGGCATTGAGTTTTAAATTTTATTGGCATATAGACTTTTCACTAAAAAACTCTAGGGGTTTTTATTGACCGATGAAAGATAAATGGAGCCTTGAAAAAGCAGATCAAAGTAATAATCTGCAGCTGTGGCATCTGAGGTCTTTTCCTCTAGAATAAAAGAAATAAATGAAATAAGAAAAATAATATTGTCTTTGAGAACAAGAACATTGTTTTTGAATGAATATAGACATTGTTTTCAGATAGACTTTGGCAGGGCCGCTGAGAGGGGGGGGGGGGCAGGGGGAACAAAATTCCCCGGGCCTCCAAGGGGGGCTCGGCGCCGTAGTACCCGATCTCACCCGCCCTCAGCTCCGTCGACCGTCCGCCACCGGGCCGGGCCCCCCCGCATTGAAATCATCACAGCGCCTCACCTGTCACCTCCGTGACTGAAAGCGCAGTAGCGGCAGATTGGATTCTCCTCCCTTCGGGCCTTCCTTCCCTGTGTCCCACCCTCGTCTGATGTAACTTCCGCGAGGGCGGGACACAGGGAGGGAAGGCCCAAAGGGAGTCGAATCCGATCTGCAGCTGCTGCACTTTCAGTCACGGAGCGAGGTGACAATTGAGGCGCTGTGATGATTTCAATGCAGGGGGCCAGGCCCGGTGGCGGATGGAGGGGGGCGGGTGGGGACTGCAGCTCGGCGGCCTGGGGGGTGGCAGCGATGACCTCAGGGGTGGCCTTTCCCGGGCCCAGCCCAGTCTCTTGGCGGCCCTGGACTTTGGACCCTGTTTACTAAAGTCCACTAGCGTTTTTAGCATGCACTAAAATTAGTGCACACTAAATGCTAGAATCGCCCATATATTCCTATGGGTGACGTAGTATTTAGTGCGTGCTAATAATTAGCGCACTAAAAATATAAGTGCACCCTTAGCATGGCTTAGTAAACAGGGCCCTTTATTTGGTGGAGTGCCAGAATTTACATCAGCATTCACCGTAAGTCTGATGCACAAAATTAGGGCATGGGAATCAGTACTAAGTACTATTATGTAAAGGGCAAACACCCTTTATAGAATCATTTTCAGCACTGATCGTTTCTGGTGCCCATTTTTGAGTACAGAGGTAGAGGGAATCCAAAAGCAAAACAACAAAGCTAATATCCCCAAAAAAGCACAAGGAGCCTTCAAAAATGAGAGCATCTCAGCTGTACTTTATTGATCAGACCCGGTGTAGTCTGCGTTTCAGCAACAAATCCCTGCGTCTGTTGTCTCCAAATAAACAGATAATCCAATGTTGGAAAACAAACTTGTCTTGAAAAAGACAGGTTCACTCCAGTGGCGTAGCTATGTGCAGGACGTCAGACTCGGAAACAGAAGAAAGCCTTGCGCCGGAAGAAGAGGACCTTGGCTGGCGGGGGCTGGGGTCCCCCGCCAGCAAAGGTAGGTGACAGTGATGGCGGGTTGGTGACAGGAGGGGGGGTTGAGAGGGTCATAGGTGGGGGGGGGGTCAAAGTTGTTGTTGGTTGTGGTGGTGGTGGCGGCGGCGGCGGCAGCGGCGGCGGCAGCTGCGGGGGGGGTCGGCAATGGCGGGAGGGGGTCGGCGGCACGGGGGGGGGGCTAAAATGTTCCCCCTCACCTCAGGCTCTGGACCCCACCCTCCCGCCGAAGTCTGACTATGCCCCTGGTTCGCTCAATACTTCATAAAGAGACGCTGAAAAAGCACAGGAACAAATTGTGAACCTAGTAGGTTGTTCCATGTTATGAAAATAGCCAAACACTGGCGTGATTAGTGCTTCATCCTTTTTGAAGGCCCATTTTTGAGAGCCACTTATAGAATCTGGCTAATTCTGTCCTTAGTGAGATCACAAGCTAATACTTTTTTTTGCAAGCCATTACAATTTCCTTTTACAAATAATTCCTGAATATCTGGTTGTATGACAGCTACCATTCAGACACTTTTTTTTGTTTCTTTCTTTATTCACTCTCTAGCGGTCACAAGGATTTAGAGTATATTACCTCTGTAATATTAATCAGAATCCATTTATTTCTCAGTTGCTGTATTCACTAGCATAAAAGACCATTTAGGTCTTTATAGTTTCCATGTGTATATTTCAATGAGTGACTTTAGTCATTAAGTGAGATATTCTAGCGTTCTGACATTTTTTTCTGAGGGGTTGTAAATAGCTTCATTGTGTGCTACATAAAAGCAACATTCCTTACTTTACACTTTTGACTTTATGTTTGTATTCTGACATGCAGCAAAGGTTACTGGGGGCAATTTTGAATATCCCACATTGTTTGCAGTGTATTTGGGCACTTTCGAACCATATACGTCACCAGAAAGTGTTCATATGAAACCACCCATTTTATTTCCTTTTGAACATCAGCAGCTGAAATGGAGAGGATAAATATTTTGCACCTGCTTTTGTTTAGGTGGCCAAGAGGGGACAAAATAGTGTGTATGCTTTTAAAAGCAAGTGCGTGGCTTGTTATTTCTCCCCAAATCACACAAACCCACAAGAGTATATATATCTATATCTATATCTATATCTATATATATATATATATATATATATATATATATATATATATGTAACCAGGCTCCTCTAGGTGCAGCCAAGGATAGAACAATCTCTTCCAGCCACAGGCTCCTGGTACAGTCAAGAAATAAATGTCCACCAGCAACTTCAATCTTAAGGACTTTATTCCATGCAGGTTTCTAGTAGACCTGATACACAGTTCCAACAGCAGCATTCACCTTCAATCTTAAGCACATATAAGCCACTGAAAGTGTGTGGCAAATAGTCCCCTTTATGCAGTAGGCTATCAGCACATACCAGGATTCAATACAGGCTCACAGTCAGCTCCAGTCTGGGCTCTTTATCCAGTGCACAATAAACAGTAGTTCAATTCCAAACAGAAGCAGTTCTTTCAGTTCATCATCACAGTTAAATCACAAAGCAGCAGTTTCTACCTTCTACTCTCTTTACCTTCAGGAGAGTTCAATACTTTAGGGACTCCTCATACCCAAGGGATTTCACCCTGCATCAGCTTCACTGGTAAATTCAATACTTTAGGGACCTCCCTTACCCAAGGATTTTCAGCCTGCAAATATTTTTGGGACTTCCTCACACCCAAGGGATTTCAGCCTGTTTCAGTACTTTAGGGACCTCTCTTACCCGGTTTTCAGCCTGCAACTGCTTCTCTCCTCTGGTCTCCTTCCCACCTGCCTAATCAATCCCTGGCTTCTGCTCTCACTACCAATCATTCTCATTCCATTAGCTTCCCCCACACTCATACCAGCTGAGTTAAGCATTAGACTAATGATGAGCTCCTGCCCACAGGGTTTCCTAACTCTCTTTCCCCCTAGTGGCAGCCCATCTACACGTCCTGCCAGCTTACACCCATGTCTTCCCCCATTGCAGCTAGGAGTCCAGTCCGGGTTCCTCATCTCACCCCCTGGCTCCTTCTGGGACTTGTATTTCAGACTGAAACTGCCTTAACCCAACTATCCTGGATGTGACTTTTTCACAAGATATATATATATATTTTTTTTTCTTTTTTTTTATAACCCAATAGCTTTTTCCTACTCCATTATTTTTTAAGGTGCAATCAGAATCAGGGTGGGATTCTGGGGTCAGAAGTCTTCATTTTGCACCAACCCAGAGATTTGTTTCCCTATTTTATCTCTCCTCCCTTGAACCTCTGCTCTGGTCATTACAGTGACAACCCTGGTTCCGGCCTTCCAGAACCATGCCATAATGGGCCTTGCATCTAGCAACTAGAAGGGCAATTCTATAACTTGGCACCACTGTTCCCTCTAAGCTGAACCTGATTCCTCCAACTGCACTGCTGCCAGTGGAGTGTGGTCCCCCCTCTGATGTTTACTTCCTCTTCCGGGGCAGAGGACTGGCAGAATCATAAGGACATAAGAGTAGCCACACTGGGTCAGACCAATGGTCCCACCTAGCCCAATATCCTGTTTTCCAAACAGTGGCCAAGCCAGGTCACAAGTACCTGGCAGAAAACCAAATTGTGGCAACACTCCATGCTACCAGTCCCATACTACATACTCCATACTACATGATTCCCAAGGATTTATGAAAGTTTTTTGTTAGCACTGTGTGTTATACTTTCATAACAGATGGGAATTTAGTATTGTATAGTAACCAAGCTAGGTATGCAACTGACTACAGCCATGTACATTTTAGGCAAGTTGATGCCTGTTTATGTTAGTATTGTATAACTTAATCTGAGCGCTCAGGTGCCACTATTGAATAGGCTCTTGTTGTGCAGCATTGGGGCACCTAAGAGGAGGCATTCACCTATAGAATTGCCACATTTAAACAGTGGCATTGGGAAGGTGGCGGAGGCCCCACGATTTTCTAGAAGTTTGCCATCAGTTTCCAGTTCAGGAGCCTCTCTCCAGTTAGTTTGGGAGATGCTGGTTAAAATGGACAAAACTATATCTAAGTGTTCTTCTGACTTGAGCTCTTCGGGTCAAAATGTAAATGTGTTGGCTCATAACCAGAAGAATTTTGGGAAAGCATATCAGGAAAAGATAGGATCCTTGGAGACTGATATTAAAGAGATTAAGGCTAATGGAGCTCTTATTAAAGATGAGACCTAGATTTGAAAAGATGGGTGGTATATCAAGCTTTACATAAAGATAATAAAGATAAAATTATATAGAGAAGCCACATTGAGCCTACTGCTATGCGGGAAAATGCGGGATACAAATGTAATAAATAAATACATAGAAAATTGGAGCAGATAGAAACTCATGCATGGTGTCTAGATTTAAGAGTTTTGAATTTCCCGAGGGTTCTAGGACAAACTGCTTCAGACACATTGAAGAAATATATTGTGGAGGTATTGGAAATATCCTTTACATTAGTGCCACTGTTTAGCAAAGTGTATTTTCTCCCCCAAAAAGTGACAACTCATGAGAGGGGGAATGAACTATTGGATATTTCTGCATAAGAACATAAGGATAGCCGTATTGGGGCAGACTGATGGTCCATCTAGCCCAGTATCCTTCTTCCAAAAGTGGCCAATCCAGTTCACAAGCACCTAGCAGAAACCCAAATAGTAGCAACATTCCATGCTACCAATCCCAGGGACAGCAGTAGCTTTCCTCATTTCTATCTCAATAGTAGACAATGGATCTTTCCTCCTGGAAATTGTCCAAACCTTTTAAAATCCCAGATATGTTAACTGCTGTTACCACATCCTTTGGTAATGAGTTCCAGAGCTTAACTATTCATTGAATAAAAAAAATATTTCCTCCTATTTGTTTTAAAAGTATTACCATGTAATTTCACTGAGTGTCCCCTAGTCATAGTACTTTTTGAAAGAATAAACAATTCACGTTTACCCATTCTGCAGCACTCAGGATTTTGTAGACCTCTATCACATCCCCCTTCAGCCATCTCTTTTCCAAGCTAAAGAGTCCTAACCTCCTAAGCCTAAGCCTTTCCCCATATGAGAGGAGTTCCATCTTGTTAATAATTTTGGTTGTCCTTCTTTGAACCTTTTCTAATTCTGCTATATATTTTTTGAGATATGGCAACCAGAATTGTACACAACACTCAAGGTGAGGTCACACCATGGAGCGATATAGAGGCATTATAGAATTCTTTGTCTTATTTTCTATCCCTTTCCTAATAATTCCTAGCATTCTGTTTGCTTTTATGGCTGCAGCCACACTTTGGGATGAAGATTTCAGTTATTGTCCACGATGACACCTAGATCGCTTTCTTGGGTACTGACTCCTAAGGTGGAACTTAACATCTGGTAATAATAATTTTGATTATTTTTCCCCATGGGCATCACTTTACATTTGTCCACATCAAATTTCATCTGACATTTGGATGTCCAGTCTTCCCATTTCCTAAGGTCTTCCTGCAAATTTTCAGTCTGCATGTGTTTTAGCAACTTTAATAATTTAGGACCCCTTTTACCAAGCTGCGGCAAAAGGGGGCCTGCGCTAGCATTGGTGCGTGTTTTTGATGTGCACTGAGGCCCCCTTGTACTACAGCAGGTAAAAGGGTAGGTCTTTCTTTCTGCAGGAAATGGCCATTGAGGTGGCAGTAAGAGCTCCCGCGCTAACCCTGCAATTACCGCCAGGGACACACCGGCGCTACAAAAATAAATATACCACAACACCACCTAGCTCTGCCTGTCATATTTGTGCAGTATAGCAAATATCAATAAAGAATTAAATGACTCTATCATATCTCCCCTTTCCCGCCTTTCAGCTGCCTCCTAATTGTGGTCTAATGTTGTTGGCCTAAGATTGAGACAGTTGTTTTAGTTTACATTTTTCCTTTGTTTTTCTTTTGGCTTATTCTTATGACCTTTAAATGTTTCTTGAACAATTGTATAAAAAATGTATAAAAACTAACAAATATTTTAAGAAATTAATTTTGCATGCACTGAAATTAAGTCATACTAATAAACCAAATGTGTGCTAATGAATGGGTATCCCTAGTTCTTGGCATGTCTGAGGCCTGATTGTGATCCCTCAAAGTGTCAGCTTGTCATATGGACAACTTTCTAGTTATAAAAAGTAAAAAATAGAGTTTTGATTAGGTCTGATCCAGAAGCATCAATACCAAAGACTGACTCACATAGGCCTAGGAGCTGCATTGGACACAAAGCATTCACTAGCATTGAAAAGCTGTCAGACAAGCTAAAGGTTGAGCACTGATAAAGGCCATTAGGCCTGTCCATCAACAATGTCCCATCCAAAGAACAAGGGATTCTGAGTCTTTAGTTCCTGTGTCAGAGGACTATTCAGCTTCCTCCATGCTATGAGAGGTATGTCAACCTCCAAGGGTCTCAGGTCATTCCATGACACCCAGAGAGATGACTCCTTGCTGTGACCCACAAAATCTCAACTTCAGCAGTTCTTGAGGAGGATTTGAAGAACAGAGTAGAGAATATGTTGTGATGTTGTGCTAATTCCTTTCACCAGAATCAGTGGCATTGGTATCAAAATTCAGGCTCTATGCATCTCATTGGTGAGACTTATGCTTCCACTGTAGCCATAGCATTGGCACTGAGGCACAAAAGTGCTCGGGCTTTGGTACCATCTGCCTTATTGCTCACACTGAATGTGTCAGAGCAGGAAGGTGCTTTGAGGCATCAACCTGCATAGAAGTCTAGTTTCTAACAAACAAGGGGTATCTTTATAGAGGAATTGTCTGCCACTCAGTCCCAAAATCAGACTTACCTCACAGAATAGTTCTCAGATATAGAGCATGTTCCTGGAAATCCCCTGTGGATCAGCACATGAATCAGAACAGATGAGGTCAACTGTTCTCTACTCAGACCTTTCTACTTTCCAGGAAAGAAAAAAGTTGCTGCCAAAAGGACTCCATCCTTGGATTTGGATGAGCATGTCAGTCCCTCTTGCCACTGCTGGAATTTTAAATTCTGACTGCTATAAGCTTGGTGTAGAGCTGAAGTAGTCTCATGTCATGGCAAATGACAGAAGAACTCTGGCATGTGTGCAGCTGGATATATTAAAAAAGCTCTCTAAAATTTTAGAAGTTTGTTATTTATTTTCACACTGGGCTCAGTCAGATGATATCACCTATATGTGAGAAGTTATATCTTGCTGTCCTCAGAGAACAACTGTTTCAGGTAAGCAATTTTGTTCTATCATATTTCTAACTTGATTAGGGAGAGAGAGAGAGAGAGAGAGAGAGAGAGAGATTCTACACTTTCTGAATAGTAAAGGTCCCTGGCCTATCACTTAATTACCTTGTTTTTCTGGATTCTTCCATTAAATAAGAATAGATGCCTTCCTTTATTTCCTTCAAACCATCGTGGGCTATATAGCAGATATCTAAACTTTATGAATTTATTTCTGGAGAGTATTTGAAGTTGAATAATACTTCAGTACCAATACTAATTGGATTTCTCTGCTGAGTCTAGAGATGAAAGAGGTGTAGAACAACAAACACTAGACTCATAAACAAATATTAAGGTAGCATGAGGGACACCATCTGTCTCAATATTTCCTTTCTTATTTTTCATTCACTGCTCAGTTAAAATCATATTTATTTCAAGCTGACACTGTTATATGTTGAATTATCTTGCCTATAGCAAGGGGATAAGACATTTAAAAAACAGGCAATTTTACGTGATTTTTTTTAAACACTTTGCATTTCATATATAATTTTTAAATTTCCTTTTGACTGAGTAGTACATGAGTATATGCTATGATCAGTTGTGTATTGAGCAAAGCTTAATAATAGATCTTCTCCCTTGATATTCAGTCAGCAGCGGTGAATGGTTTGCTGCCTGCCGCCACCGTTATTCCCAGATATTCAATGACGGGCCCTGTCCGGGCATCGGCATTGAATGCCCATTTTTTTGAGCTGACTAACCCATAGATGGATGTTATTATTCAGCCCTTGCCCACACAAGCTTAAAGATAGGACTGCTCGGGAAAATTCGAATCTTTCCTGACTTAGCTAAGGAAACTCAGACCAGGAGAAGGGAATTTTTGGTATATAAACCAAGAATCCTTTCCCTGGGAGGTACTTTTACTCTTCAATATCCATGTAGATGTATGATTTCCTTAAGTGATGTTAAATACCTTTTTTTCTGTCCTATGAAACTTCGTGATTTCATTATAGCTAAGGAGAGTATGCAAGATGTCCCTGAGATGGCATCTCCCAGTTAATTGCACTGTCTAGGCTGCAGGCTTCCGACATCCTTCCAGTCTATATGTTGAATTGTTAAATTCTTTTAGAAAAAATTTGTTTCCTATTCTTGGATCCTCTTTTTGTGGACAAAATAATAAGGAATGTTTCATTGTATTAGAATTCTTTAAAAGATTTATGTTTCAAATTCTTATACATTTTGATGTACTATTATCATGATGTAAACTATTAAAGTTATAAATAAAAAAAAAAAGATAGGACTGCTATTTATGTGGCCCAAATTAAGCAGTCTACTTATGCAGTGAGGGGCTGAATATCAGCACTTAACCTGACTTTGCCCTGTTGGCCGCTTTTGAGTTCGGTGCTAACTGATCATTTTTAGCAAAGATAACTGCTGTGTCACAGAAAACCAGGGCTTTTTTTGAGGGGGGTACATGGGGGGTACTGAGTACCGGCACCTTTTCCATTGTCTACTAAAATTGGCCCATGGTCCCCAAGTTTTAATGAAAGAGCTCAGACTCAACACACCAATTCTGCCTTGTCATAGATTCTGTGACTGGTTGCAGGGGGCCTGGCTATTGTGGGGTGGGTCCCTCAGTGATCACCCCACCCCTTGAAGGGTGGCCTGGCATTTGAGTACCAGCACCTTTTTTGCTAGAAGAAACACACTGCAGAAAACTATCAGATAGCTGTGAGTGAGTGATTTAATCAGTCGGTGGCCATTTCCGCCTGGTTAAATCACTTTGAATATCGACTGGCTTATTTGTTAGAACCACTATGCGCATTTTAGATGTGCATAAACTGGCATTTAGATGTATATATTCTATAAATGTCTAAATTCTGATTTTACAAAGCTGGGATATACACATCTAAAACTGAAAGATGTATATATGGCAAGAAGGTTGGTCTGGGTGCATTTTGGGTAGGACTAGGGTGGGCCTAGAACATAAATGTCCAAAAAGATTGATGTTGGGATTTATACCTGCTATCCAAGACATCTAAGTTTTAAAAAAGTGCTAACAGTGAACAATGCTTCACTGGATGTCACCCCCTTCCCAAGTGCGAAACTGGCAATAAACCTTTATGTTTCTACATACTGGTTGATATAGATGTTTATGATCTACCACATAAAAGGTGTATATTGGTATTTCAGAATATAAATGTCTATGTGATGGCACATAAATATTTATATAGGAAAGAAATCCGCCAAAAGATGGAGAACTCTAGACACACCACAGACAACAACAAAATGAGATAAAAGTGGGAGGACGACCAAGGATTCCAAAGACTGAGAAGATGTATAATAATAAAGATGTTTATTGAGGTATAAATGTTTATATACCCATTTTGGTTCTGTTGATCTTTTTGATGTTTATGGTTCTAACATATATACTCCTGTTGCATGTAACAGGTACATAAATGTCAATTTCTCCATGTATTTTAGAACAGGCTGTACATGGAGAAATGTACATCAGCAGATCCTGTTCTAAAATATGAATGGAACTTGAGGCATCCGAACCTGGATGTCTCAATTCTGATTTATACGTTCTTTCTATAATCTGCCTCTAAGGGGAGAAGTTATTGCATAAAATGAGACTCTGTGCTAAAATAACCTGACCTGTTATTATTCAATTAGTTTAGGCCCTCTAGATTCAGCTTGGGATGCCGGTGGACCCACTGCTTTATGGGTGGTTCAGATTGTTTTGTAACTGTTCCAAGGGAATAATCATGACTATTTCAATTCTGGACCTCCCTTCTGGTGGTAGCCGCTTTCAGGCAAAATTCTTCTGTCTATAAAAGAACCCCCAGGATCTCTCTTATAGGTGGAGGGTCCCTTTTCAAAACTGTTGTTGATAAACCTCCAAGATGCACCTGACCCACTCCAACAATGGTGGCTCGTCTGTCTGGAGTTGCATCCTGGAAAGTGACTACAGCTGCTTAACAAGTTGCATCGGTAAGTAGTCCGGGTTATCTCTGGCCATCTAGCCAAGCAAGTAGTCCTTTCAACATTCACCAAAGCCTATTTGGGTCATCTCTCAGGATCATCTTGGTCATAACTGGGGCTGGAAGGGTTGGCCAAGTATTTGCCCCCTGCACTGATTGGGATACCTGAGCCAGAGGGCTCTGTTGTACCTCTGGAGATTTTGGAAAGACTTGCTGTTGCTTACATTGGGTCTACACTATTTTCTGAAGGTGCTTCTGCTTCTCTACTAGGGCCTAGATCAACCTCTCCATCATGGCCTACTCAAGTCCTGTGTTCAAGGAGCTGCAGTATTGTCAATAACAACCAGTGACTGCACATTAAAAAGAACAATCATTGGCTGCTACCTTTGCTGCCCATTAACAGACCTCATGAATAGCTACCTGTTGGAAAGGAGGAGAAGTGGCCCCTAAGATACTGCAGGACCTCAGCAAGGTTATGTCCTCTGCTAACTCTGAAGGAATCGGGCAGAATCTTTTGCCTCAGATTCTGGGTGTACTAGTGAATAACAATGTGATGGAAATGAAGACAAAAGTCATCTTCGATACCAGAGCAGCATCAGGATTCTTCATCTTGCTGTTTGGGTGCCTGTTGGATAAAAAGGTAATGGAGCTTTTCAAGAAATTCTTCTGGTGGATTCCCCTGCAAGCTAATACCTTTAGTTCCAGCACTGGCATTAACACAATCCCCTTGCCCAAATTATCTCAGGAAACATCTCTGTATACATAAAGAAGGGTCTGTGAAGTGACGCTCCCAGGAGTTATTTACTAAAAGCACAGTTACAAAGATTTGAATCTTTAATAATAGTCTCTGTAGTGTGCTTACGCCTAGATGTACTAACTTGATTGCAAATAAGCTTCATGAACCTTTTACCTCCATGCTGTCATGTTCTGGATCTGTCATTTACCAGAACTTTAGGATGCTTTTATTTGGCTTCTATATTGCTTTGATGCCAATCGGTGCCATTAAATATACTATGAGGCATATTTTCAAAGCACTTAGCCTCCCAAAGTTCCATAGAAACCTATGGAACTTAGCCTCCCAAAGTGCTTTGAAAATATGCCTCTATGTAACAGTAAAAAAAAAAAAAAAAGAACAATCCTATCTGTGTGGCTATAACTCCACTTATTGTGGCCCTCTTTAGGACAGAGCTAATCCCTTTAGCCCAACTACATGTCTTCATACTGTAGTAGAGTCCAGAACTCTTGCAGTGGTAGGGGGGTCTGTCATATTTAATGAAGAGACAGTGATTCCAGCATTGCCACTATATGCAATAGATTAGACAACTGTTGGAGGCCTGCAAACAAACAACTGAATAGCTTTGTACAAAACAGAAAGCCTGTCCTATCTTGCAGACTAAGCCAATAGCTGTGCAACAAAATATTTTTATGGACGGTGTTCTTTGGGTCATAGGCAGCATTTCTCTTCCTCCAAACACGGCGAGTTGAGTTCATGCCAAAGAGCTCAATTTTTGTCTCATCTGACCACAGCACCTTCTCCCAATCACTCTCGGCATCATCCAGGTGTTCACTGGCAAACTTCAGACGGGCCGTCACATGTGCCTTCCGGAGCAGGGGGACCTTGCGGGCACTGCAGGATTGCAATCCGTTATGTCGTAATGTGTTACCAATGGTTTTCGTGGTGACAGTGGTCCCAGCTGCCTTGAGATCATTGACAAGTTCCCCCCTTGTAGTTGTAGGCTGATTTCTAACCTTCCTCATGATCAAGGATACCCCACGAGGTGAGATTTTGCGTGGCGCCCCAGATCTTTGTCGATTGACAGTCATTTTGTACTTCTTCCATTTTCTTACTATGGCACCAACAGTCGTCTCCTTCTCGCCCAGCGTCTTACTGATGGTTTTGTAGCCCATTCCAGCCTTGTGCAGGTGTTATAGATAGTGGAGACTAAAGGGCTGCTTCTTCTTGTTCTGGACCTTCCTGATTTTCCTCAGTTCTGAATTTTTTTTCCTTGACTGGCTGGACTACTCCCTCCCTGCTGAATTTTCTAGCGCTGGCTCTGTTAAGGTAGCCCAGTGAGGAAGGTTTTTAAGGAGGACTGAGGTTCTCTTATACATGCCCTAATACTTTGCGATTCTAAAGGTTTTGCCTTAGACACTTATTAAGTCACTAGGTTTGATATACTTCATGTTGATTTTCTGCCCAGAATGTTCCTCAGTGAACAACAGTGTAAAGAAGCAAAAGATAGCTACCTGAGGGCATCTTATCAAGCCGTGCTAGTGGATCCCAGTTCGGTAATGCTGACAAAGCCCATTCACTTTGAATGGGCTCCATTGGCATTGCCGCGTGGGAACCGCTAGTGCGGCTTGATAAAAGAGGCCCTGTGTTTGTTAAGAGGAAGACATCCAATTAAATGCCAATATGTTTATTTATTTATTGCATTTGTATCCCACATTTTCCCACCTCTTTGCAGGCTCAATGTGGCTTACATTACATCATGAATAGTGGAAATATGTAAGAAAATATACATTTAGTATTGCCTAAGGATCTTGGGTAACATGATAATGATAAAGCAGGATGATAGAATAACAAGCAAATATCGTGAGGCAGTTTTGGATATATGTGTAAGGGTTCACATTTGTTGATCTTTGTGGTATGCCTTGTCAAAGAGATGGGTCTTCAGTAGTTTGCGGAAGTTGGTTAGTTCATAGATCGTTTTTAAGTTGCGCGGCAGCGCGTTCCAGAATTGTGTGCTCAAGTAGGAAAAGGTTGACGCATGCGTTAGTTTGTATTTTAGACCTTTGCAGTTGGGGAAGTAAAGATTAAGGAATGTGCGGGATGACTTTTTAGCGTTCCCGGGTTTGCTTATTCAATGTTTTATACCGTGTATCAGATCGATCTAGGGGTTTTATTGCTGTCACAATAATTAACAGAGCAGCACTGAAATTAGAGGATCATTTAAAAATAATTTTACATGGGTAAAATGTGTGTGTGATGGGGGAGGGGTGCACCACCAGCACCTTGTACGGCCCTCCATTAGCACCCAGGTGTGTTGGACAATGACACACTGATTCACTCAGAGCCAATGTTGGACAAGCAGTCAGTCAGGGGCACATAAACACACACAAAAGTGGAGCTGTCACTTGTTCTCCAGAGACACTAATGGTAAGGTGCACACGGATTATGAATGAAACCTGGCAGGGAGGTACAGGAAGTTTGACTAAAGGGGCTGAAAGGGTCATAAAGGCTGGAAAGAACAAGGAAATGAAAGGTATCAGAAGGCACATCTACATAGATATGGACGACAATTTGGAAATCAGAATGTTCTCCAGTCACCTCTAGCAATCACCAATGCATGCACCAAGTCGAGATTGACATTCCTGCATGGTTTCTAGCAGGCACAGATGCCCATGTTTAGATTTCCATTGTGGAATATGTCACAGATGTGTATACCTCAGTGCTGCCCATGCCACACCTCCAACATACCTCTATTTTAAACATGGATACCTCAATGTAGCCAGCAAACATGGGTAGCTTGTGGCTGTTCTGAAATTGTGAGGTTCACGTGGATGTGGTTTCCATGTATAAGTGCCACCATTACCTTATAGAAATCATGGATAGGGTTTCTAAAATAAAGGAAAACATGGGAGAAAGCCTTTGGTAAACAGGCCCCTTAAAGAATTTATATAGGGTATTAACAGTTTAAAATATTCTGTGTGTGAGATTTTCTGAGGGACATACATTCCTTTTTAAGTCCTCTTCTCTTTGATATTCGCTATGGATATCTGTCTTATAAATGTCATAAACTATAAATGGGTGAATTGGCTGATGCTTCTACAAAATTTGCTCAGATGGGGTTTGCTACAAATCCAATTTTTTTGTCGGCCAACTTTTACAACTTATTCAGAATTACTTGATTCACCTCAGTTCACATTTTTAAGCCAAGCAGTTCTTATAACCTAATGTGAACAAGTTTAGATTTTTTGGGCAATTCAGTTCAAATGTGCTTGTTTTGTCAAGCAGAAGGAGAACAGGAAGGTGCCTCTTGATCTACATGGTTCTCCTAGCTAACCTATGAGTTTCAACAGCAGTATTACAGGTTAAATGTCAAATGAGTATCCAGTTCAGAGCTTTTCTTTCTCACTTGGATGAGTAGGCTGAAAAATGAGGATCAAAACCTAATTTATAAAGGTCTGATATGTTTGATGAGGCAAGCAAAGCAGATTCAGCTGTGCATCAAAAAGTCTGAATTGCACCAAACCATCTCCTAACTCAGACAAGGCTTCAATTTATTCCAGACATCCAATTGGCAAAAAAATCTCAACCAATTATATATAAAAATCTTCAAGAGACACCAACTAATTCATATAAAATAGACAACTGAATAAAAAGTTCTATAAAAATAAAATAAAAAAATCCTTAAAAATACATCCACAAAAAAATGTTAATACATTTCTTTAAGGGTTTCAAATATTTCTCTGCTGTGCAGCCCAGTCCATTGCTAAATCACAATTATTTATTCTGGCAAGTCCTAAAGGAGTTCTCACAATAAATTCTTACTATACAAAACCTCAAAACAGCAGCCATAGTTGCTACACAATATATTGTCAAGTTACATCTGTTCATGTGCTCTTACTGCTAGTCTGTGCAGAAAGATTAATGTTTTATGCACAGGAAGATTCATATCGTGCTGTGCAAAATTATTATTATAAGCAGTCCAGAACACAATTTTACTATGTTGAGATACTGGCTTTTGGAACATATTCCCTCTACCATTCGAGGGGGGGGGGGGGGGTGACATGAGGAGCATCTTGTAATAATGGGAACAACAATGAATTTTTAAACTACAGAAAACAGAACAGCCCAATAGGCAGATGGGGGGGGGGGGGCAAATATTTTTCTCTCCACCCCTGGCCTCACCCTTGCCCTGCTTTCTGTGCTCCCCCTGTGACTCCAAGTTTGTGAAGTTCCTGGCAGGCGGCCCCAAACCTGCCTGAAGTTGAAAGACAGATGGCCTGCAATCCAGCTTTGGGGCCCACTCCCTAGCATCTGCCCTGGCCCCCATCATGTCTAGCACCGACCCTGATGGACATCTCTGTGAGAAGGACGTCCATCTTCCTATTTATGTCGAAAGATGGACATCCTTCTCTTTCGAAAATGAGCCTGAGAATATACTAGTGGGGAGAGTGTTATTATTAGGGCAGGTCCAAAGGGTATACAATGGTCTAGGTGAACATTCAACAACTAACCAAGTCTCTGACCTCCTGTGCAATTTTCTTTAGTCACCTTACTTTCTAACTTTTCTTACTCACTTACCTATCTATATGTTCCATCTTTGCTTATACCCTACACTGTCATTTAAAATGTTGCATTATGTATTGTATTGACATTGTAAGTAGTATACCATGCCATACTTTGTATTGTTATTTGAATATTTTTACTGCTGTAATTGTCTATTGCTCATGTTGGATTTATTCTTATTGTATACCTCCTTGAGTGAATTTCTTCAAAAAGGCGGTAAATAAATCCTAATAAATAAATAAATGTCTAGTCTCTTTTGTCTTCTCTTATTTTTTATTTTAAAACACTATGCTATACATTCAGTATCAATGGTGGTGGCATATCAAGCATTATTAATAAATAAGAATTTATATGATTAGAATTGGTTGCTAACCATATAAGTGCCTTTGAACATTGACCCCACTTAATACAGTTTAAATGAGATTGGAATGAAATAATTAAAAAAAAGTCTATATAACATATATAAATTCATTTTTAAAAGCAGTGAATCTCAAAACAAACCCAACATGTGTTTTGGCAGAAGAGAGACTGTTTGCTTCCGATGGACATACATAGAAATCGGATATGTGGGAGTTATAGCAGCATGACTGATAATCTGCTTTTTCCTTTTTAGTATTCAATCAATTTTGCAAAGAACAGAAGAAATGTAAGCATGCCATCTGTTCAGAGGACAAGGAAATGAAAGCTAGAGCGTCCATAACCAAATTGTGCAGAGGCATGGATATGTGCGTATTATTATTTTATGAAATGTCAAATAAGAGTCAAAAGGAAAAACACGAGCTTGTAAACCATAAGGTTGAGGCATGAATGAATTTTCTGAAAAAGTAAATACGCTGTAAAAATTAAAAGAAAAATTACGAGATCACATAGTTGGCAAAAATGATAAAGGTGATGGAACACTTCCCATATGAAAAAAGGCTAAATGGGTTAGGGGTTTTCAATTTAAAGAAAAAAAAAACAGCTCAGAGGAGATATGACAGAAGTTTATAACAGAAACATAGAAAAATGTAGGCAGATAAAGACCATATGGCGTATTCAGTCTGCCCATCCATGCCATTTATTCTCCTTATCACTCCCTTAGAGATTCTATGTACTTGTGACAAACTCTCTTGAATTTAGATACTGTTTTCATCTCCACCACTTCCACTGGTAGGTCGTTCCATGAATTCACCACCCTTTCCATGAAGAAGTATTTCCTTAGGTTACTTCTGAGTCTATCCCCTTCCACCCCTTGTTCCAGAGCTCCCTCTCAATTGAAAGAGATTTGTCTCCTGTGCATTTATGCTGCATAGGTATTTTAATCTCTCTATCATACTGTATCTCCCTTCTCCTATCTTTTTTTCCAAAGTATTCATATTAAAGTCTGTCCCCATATACTTTATGACAAAGACCACTGACCGTTTTAGTAGCTGCTCTCTGGGCCGACTCTATCCTTTTTATATCTTTTTGAAGGTGTGGTCTTCAGAATTGTACACAATATTCTAAATGAGGTCTCACCAGAGTCTTATACAGGGACATCATCACCTCCTTTTTCCTACTAGCCATTCCTCTTCCTATGTACTCAAGCATCCTTCTAGCTTTTGCTGTTGTCTTTTCTACCTGTTTGGCTACCTTAAGATCATCACATACGATCACACCCAAGTCCCGCTCCTCTTTTGTGTACAAACGTTCTTCACCACTGCACTGTTCCCTTGGGTTTTTATAGCCCAAACGCATGACCTTGCATTTTTTTAGCATTAAATCTAAGCTGACAAATTCCAGACCATTCTTCTAGCTTCTCTAAGTCCTTCCTCATGCTATCCACAGGGATGTCTACCCTATTGCAGATTTTGGTATCATCTGCAAAGAGGCAAACCTCACTAGACAGCCCTTCAGCAATAACACTTACAAAAACACGATGAGTGGAATGGAGTGGTTAAATAGGGAATGTTTGTTTAACCTGTGAAACAACACACAAACAAGCAGGGCCGCTGAGAGGGGGGAGCAGGGGGGACAAAATTCCCCAGGCCCGGGCTTCCGGGGGGGGGGGGGGGCCCGGCACCGCAGTCCGGCCCACCCGCCCTCCGTTGCTCCCTGGCATTGAACTTAAGCGCCTCACCTTCGAAAGCGCAACAGCAAGCAGCGGCAGACCACTCCTTCCTTCCGTGTCCCGCCGTCGCCTGAAATAACTTCCGCAAGGGCGGGACATGGAAGGAAGGAGTGGTTTGCCGCTGCTTGTTGTTGCACTTTCAAAGGTGAGGCGCTTAAGTTCAGTGCAGAGGGCCCGGGGGTGGAGAGAGGGCCTGGGGTGGAGAGGTGGCGGATGGAGGGGGGGCCCGGTCACCTTGGGTGGGGAGCCTCGGGGACTGCCTTGTCCCGGGCCTGGCCCAGTCTCTCGGCGGCCCTGCAAACAAGAGGCTATTCCACTGTCATGCCCTGACCCCATGTTACACAGCTAATGCTGGATTTTTACTGCAGTGGCTGCCTTTTTAATGCAGTAGACAGTAGTGCAGGTCTAGTGCATGGTTAACCCTACATTGGCTGCGTAATACAGGTTTGTAAAAGGGGCCCTTACAGTCTACACCCACCAATGACCGAATATTTGCTTCTGAATATTGCTCCCTAGTAAGCCTAAAGTACAGTGAGTATTATTCAGAAATATTTCCTCTGCATCTTACTTTATTTTAAGTCATTCATAGCTCACCCTCATATTAGTAACTCATTCAATAGTTAAGCTCTGGAACTCATTGCCAAAGGATGTGGTAACAGCGGTTAGCATATCTGGGTTTAAAAAAGGTTTGGACAAGTTCCTGCAGGAAAAGTCCATAATCAGTTATTAAAATAGGCATTGGATAAAGCCACTACTTATCTCTGGGATTGGTAGCATGGAATTTGGGATTCTGCCAGGTACTTGTGACCTGGTTTGACCACTGTTGAAAGCAGGATACTGGGCTAGATGGACCATCGGTCTGACCCCAGTATGGCTGCTCTTATGTTCTTACTTCTTCAGATTGTTTTATGGAATTGCATAAAATAATTCACACATCCATGTCATGACTGATTATTTATTTAATCACCATCACATACACTGAAATTATTAATCTTTTTTCCTTATGTGATTTCTTTCTGAACAGATTGTCTGCTTGTTTTTATTATTTGATGTGCAGTCCTGAATCCTTAGAACACTTGTTCTGTGGAAGTTCAGATGGAAAAGGCTATTTGAATTTTAGAAACTTGGTAAAAAAAATCATTTCCATTAAAATTAATCTGTCTAAATTATATTAGTTTACTGAATTAGTTTTGTTTTTCATTTCATATCAGTCACTGGTTATTGATTTGTTCAGTGTCATATTTAATTTTGCTTGAATATGTTTATAAACGTTAAGGGGTCTGTTTACTGGGTCACAGTAGGCTCACAGTAGGAAGGATGGGGGGGGGGGGGTGCAAAGAGATGGAGGAGTGGTACTATATGTGAAAAATAATATCAGAGCGACTGAAATGTAGGGAACCTGGGGAAAGGAAGAAGCTATAGGGATCGTCCTTGAAAGAGAAGATGGAAGCTGTATCCACATGGGTGCTTAGCGGGTTATGCACGTAAATTCTAATTATTGCCAATTAGTGCTTCTTATTGCTTGTTAAGTGCTGTTATCAATGATGCTTAGCTTGTTAAGCCAATTAAGTTATGTGCGTTGTTATAGAATACACCTGGAGTTCAGCATTGATCTCTAGGAGTGCTATATAGAATGAGGTATTTAGGTGCCCACATGGCATAAGTGGGCATGCGTAAATGTTGGTGCATAAATTTATTTATTTATAGCATTTATATCCCACAATATTCCCACCCATGGGCAGGCTCAATGTGGCGTACAGCAGTCTATAAAAACATGCAACAATTTAGCAAACAAACAATCAATGTCGTAAGAGAAAAGGGAAATTGCAAGGAGGGAAAAGGGGAAAGAGTAGCAGTGATCAGTATGTCACTACGACAGTTGTAAGTCAGAAGGAAGAGATGCCAGGTGGGTTTGGAGTGTATGCTCTACCAAAAAGGAAGGTCTTGAGGTGCTTCTTGAAGGTTGGGTGATCAGGAGTAAGTTTGACCAATTGAGGCAGCCCATTCCACAATTGAGTGCTAAGATAGTAGAAGGTGGATGCATAGGTGGTCTTATACTTGACGCCACAAAAAACTGGGTAATGGAGATTTAAGTACGAACGAGCTGATTTGTGAGAGTTCCTAGGCGGCAGGTTAATTAGGGTATCCATATAAACAGGGGCTTCACCGTAGATGATTTTGTGCACCAAAGTGCAAATTTTAAAAGCGATTCGGTCCTTCACAGGAAGCCAGTGCAGCTTCTCACGCAGTGGCCTTGAACTATCGAATCTCGATTTTCCAAAGATGAGCCTAGCCGCTGTGTTCTTAGGCAGTTTGTAGTTTTTTTAGGAGCACCCCCCCATAAATACCATTGAAGTAATCAAGGCGGCTTATGACTAGTGATTGAACTAATTTGCGGAATACTTCTCTAGGGAAATAAGGTCATATACGTTTTAGCTTCCAAAGAGAGAAGAACATTTGTCTGGTTGTAGAGTTCACTTGTTGCTCCAGGGTTATGTTTCTATCAACAAATGCCCATTTAAGCTTATGTTCTAAATCTGGGCACCCAGATGCTGTTACAGAATTCAAGTTTAGTGCACAGCACTGTGGCGCCTAACTTTTGGCGTACTTTATAGAATTGTCTTCTTTAAATGGACACCTCCTTTTAGGCACGCCAATGCCGCACAGTGAGACAGCTGGGTACTCAGGTGCCATTACAGAATGCTAGCATAGCCTGATGTCAGAGCACCTTACATGTACCTGCCTGCAGTTACACCAGCCATCAGGGATGGACTGACCATTTGGGCAACTGGGCAGTACTTGAGGGCCCAAAAGCTCTGGAAGGCCCAGAGGATCTTCCCCCCTCCCTGCAAACTACATCCCCCCCCCCCCCGGTCCCACCTTGAAGGGCTTTGGTGGTCTAGCAGCCTCTTCAGGTACAGGAAAGAACCCTGCTCTTTCCTGCTCATTGCCGCTAGTCTGCCTGGCACCACCACATTTTCAAAATGGCTGCTGAGACTTCCATGCGGCAGTCTCGCGAGATTGCCGAGATTCGCGAGATTACCACAGGAAGTCTCAGCAGTCATTTTGAAAACATGGTGATGCCAGGCAGCGGGCAGGAAAAAGTAGGGTTCTTTCTTGCCCCCAAGAGGCCACTAGACCACCAGGTCCCCTCAAGATAGGACCAGGGAGGAGGGATTTCTCTGGGACAGGATTTTCCAACTCCCTTCTCTTGCCCTTCTCCTGACCTCCACTGGGGGCTGTTGGGGATTGAAGTCCCTGTTTCTACCATGGGACCTACTCAGGGGCTGCTGGGAATTGTAGTCTTTTCCTTTTCTCCAATCCCCCAGGGGAAAAGACTCCTTCCTTTCTCTACCCAGTCTCCCTCCCTCTCGAGCCTCCTCATTCCTCCATGTGCCTTCATTCTCCCTCTCACCCTCATATTCCTCACAATATATACTATTGCCACTTATAGAATACTCTTAGTCGGCACTGATTTCCCCACCGATTCTTTAGACGCTATATATAGAATCTCCCCCATAGCGGCCAAAGATAGACCTGTTATTTCAATAGCCCAATTTGACCACTTAACTTGGCTGATGAAAACACTGAATATTCGCCAATAGCCAGTTATATTGCATGATATAACTGGTTAGCTATTATGCGCTGACTGCGAATATTCAGCAGGAGATTAACCAGCTATCTCCTGCTGAATGTTCATGGATAGCTGGTTAACTGCTATTTAACCAGCCAGGAGCAGCCAGGATCAATTCCTGGCTTGTTAACTAGCACTGCATATCAGCCAGTGAATGTTTTGTTGAGTAGAATGGGCTTGATATTCAAAAGTGTTTAACCGGGCAGGAGAATCAGTTCATATACATTGTTGAACCATTCAGGTTTTTAAAAAAAAGTGTTTAAGTCAGTAAGTCTTGATTGGTCCACATTTGTTCATGTCGACAGCGTTCTTTTAAATGGTGGGCGCCATCTTTGCATGTGCTTTTGCTAGAAATAAGCAGAAGTGGTTGATAGCACAGCATTTTGGTAAAAAGTTTTCAAAAAAACATTTTGTTAGATATATTTTTTGTTAGATATATTGCTTTTTTGGTTCTAAGAAATTTTTTCTCAATTAGGATACTCCGTGGCTGGGTCTCCAGAAGAAGCCGTCACAAAACAGGTCCCTATTGGGACCTTAGCCTATTTTTGGAGGAGAATTCAAGTGCCATATAGTGAATGAGAGCTATTGTCTTTATAGACTTTGAAGATTGTGTTTGATCTAGTGGAACTGTGCAACAGAAAACAGCTAAGAAAACAGCGAAATCATTTTGCTGCGCGTCTGAAGCTAAGTACCATTTCATTTTCACTACCACGAGTATAACTATTGCTTTGTTTTGCTTCTTTTTGACATGTGATTGTTTGGTAGATATTATTAAGGACAAAGTTTTGTGTATTTGCTGAATCTACTAAACAAGATTTTTTTGGGGAGGTTTTTCTAGACCAATGATTACTTGTTGACCGATCACATCAAAAAGTGGCTGCACTTTAAGAGAGCCTAAATATTGTTGATCTTGGTCGTTATGAGATCTTTTCCTCCTTATTTTTGCAAATTATTTGTGATTCCTGCATTTACACATAAGATATACCATTGTTTATTTTAGATTAACTCTAATTTTGGTATGGTATAATTCATCCTTTGTTTTTTTTTTCTGCCTGGTTAAACCCTGCTGAGCGAGCAAGAAGCCGATATTCAGTGACACTTAACTGCTGGACATCTCCTAACTAGATAGGTTAGGGTTGGGTATGGTCTGGGGGCAGTGTTAGAGCGGGAGGATGAACCTAGGCAGCTTGCGGTGATTTTCAGTCTGCTAATCAGCTAAGTAATTGCATAAAGTTAGGACAGCAAAACATCTTTTCTTAACTAAAAACTAACCTGTTTAAAAAGGCATACCCTACCAATCCAACATAAATGCCTGATCTCTGCAACATAACAAAACTAAAGTACGTAATGGACATAACACAACTCTTCCGTTGTACGATCCCCTAATGTGGCTGTGCCACATGAACTTTATCTTACCACAATATCACTTTGTATTTGTTTACACCGGAGTCTGCAAACACCTCTCCGGCACTATGTAAGCCACATTGAGCCTACAAATAGGTGAGGAAATGTGGGATACAAATGGAACAAATAACAATAATAACTTTGGGCACCAGTCTGAATACCTGCCAGTGCCTGGTTAACTTCCAGGTCAGCAGACATGCCTGGATATTCAGTGCCAGGAGCCGCATGTGCCCTGGCATTGAATGTCCTGGGTTACTTCAGCCATCGGGTGCAAGTGGCTTATCCCCCTGTCTTTGTGTTAGAAAAAATTAAACTGTGAAAGGCATCAATTTTCAACTGTGGAAAATCCAGCAGTTGCCGTGGCAGGTTTTAAGGACAGTTTTTAGTTTTCTGAGCAGCAGGCACTCAGGAGGTGATGATTAGCATACAAAATATACCATTAATTCCCTATAACTTCTCTAATACCTTCTGTTCTGAAAGGATAATTTAGCTTCCCTGGCCATTCATGTTCATTTTCAGTGCTGAGAATGCCAAATAAGGTTGTTATTAATAACTGTGATGGTGATTTCAGTGAGAGACGTACATTTGTACTGGGAATTACATTCCGGTCACTGACTTTGAACTTTCCATCCACTGACTACCAAAAGACTATGATATGAAAATGACTTGCAGACCATAAGAGCCTTGGGGGCTCACTTTCAAAGCACTTAGACTTACAACGTTCCATAGGTTACTATCAGGGGCATTTTCGAAAGAGAAGGGCGCCCCTCTTTCAACACAAATCGGGAGATGGGCGTCCTTCTCTCAGGGTCGCCCAATTCGGCATAATCGAAAGCCGATTTTGGGCGCCCTCAACTGCAGTCCGTTGCGGGGATGACCAAAGTTCCCAGGGGCGTGTCGGCAGTGTACCGAAGGCGGGACGGGGACGTGCTTAACAGATAGTGTCCTCGGCCGATAATGGAAAAAAGAAGGGCGTCCCTGATGAGCATTTGGCCGACTTTACTTGGTCCCTTTTTTTCACAATCAAGCCTTGAAAAGGTACCCAAAATGACCAGATGACCACCGGAGGGAATCGGGGGATGACCTCCTCTTACTCCCCCAGGGGTCACCAACCCCCTCCCACCCCCCAAAAAAAATTTAAAAACATTTTTTCGAGCCTCTATGCCAGCCTGAAATGTCATACCCAGCTCCATCACAGCAGTATGCAGGTCCCTGGAGCAGTTTTTAGTGGGTACAGTGCACGTCAGGCAGGCAGACCCAGGTCCATCCCCCCCTACCTGTTACACCTGTGGTGGTAAATGTGAGCCCTCCGAAACCCACCAGAAACCCACTGTACCCACATGTAGGTGCCCCCCTTCATCCCTAAGGACTGTGGTAGTGGTGTACAATTGTGGGGAGTGGGTTTTGGGGGGGCTCAGCACTCAAAATAAAGGAGCTATGCACCTGGGAGCAATTTGTGAAGTCCACTGCAGTGCCCCTAGGGTGCCCAGTTGGTGTCCTGGCATGTGAGGGGGGACCAGTGCACTATGAATGCTGGCTCCTCCTATGTCCAAATGTCTTGGATTTGGTTGTTTTTGAGATGGGTGTCCTCGGTTTCCATTATTGGCGAAAACCGAGGTCGCCCATCTCTAAGGTCGACCATCTCAACATTTAGGTTGACCATCTCTAAGATCGACCTAAATGTTGAGATTTGGGCGTCCACGACCGTATTATCAAAACGAAAGATGGACGCCCATCTTGTTTCGATAATATGGGATGCCCCGTCCCTTCGCAGGGACGTCCTCAGAGATGGGCGCCCTTAGAGATGGTCGTCCCCGTTCAATTATGCCCCTCCGCGTAACTTTGTAAGTCTAAGAGCTTTGAAAATAAGCCTCTTGGTATATTGCCTGTACTTAAAGTACTAAACTATCTAGTCTCACAAACAAATCTTTCATATGCTGTTCTATATTTTATTATTTCAAGGATGAATCATTCTTCCTCACTGGTTTTCAGATATTAACATCAGAGCATCTGATATTTCAGAGACCTGGTAAAGTGTAAATTCAAAGATAAGTCTCAAAAAAAGAAACTGATTGAATACAGTTGGTACAGGGGAAATTAATACTTTTTTTTGGAGGGGGGGGGGGAAATCATATTTAAGCAGCAGTTATATAACTTGGTATATGTCTAACTGCTTTTTTTCCCCCCAATATCTGAGGGCCTTATTCCCTGGATTCTATATATGGTGCTCAGATTTGTGCATCCATATTTAGATGTTCTCCTGAGATTCACAGGCAAATTAATTGACCAATGAGCTCATAACCATCAATAATTGCATATCAACAACAGTAACAAAATATATTCTTTATTGCTTTCTTTCTTTCTTAAAAACAGGGATTGACATTGTGGAGAAGGTCATAAATGATGAATGAAGAGAAGAGCTTCATCCTGGTGCAAACGGAAGATGCATTCACTGCTGTAGAGGTCCATCCGATTTGCAAAGCGCACCTACTTTTCATCTAAGATGCAGGCGGTTAACGCTCCAGTGTTGATCTTCCTTCAGCTACACAACTTGGATCTTACTTCAAGGAGAAAATTCTTACCCTGCGGTCTTCAACCGTCAGCTGCCTCTCTGATGTGGACGACTTCCTGGTATCCTTGGCCGTGCCTTCGGGTGCTTGCCCTGCTGACCGCATTTGGATCAAATTCAATCACCTGTTGCCTGACAAGGTGGCTGCTGCTTTACGTAAATTCACAAATAAAAGCTGTAGATTAGATGTTTGTCCGACCCATCTCCTAAATGTCGCACCAAAATGATACATCGAAGATCTGACTTGTTACCTCAACTATATGTTAAGCGCAGGATTTTTCCCGCCAGGTCATGGTAACATCCTCCTCACTCCCATTCCAAAGAATTTAAAAATCAAGCCAGATGTCATCTCTAACTATCGCCCAGTGGCTTTGATACCTCTAGTTATCAAGCTGATGGAGAGTCTGGTCAATGTTCAGCTCAACGAATTTCTGACTAATTTTGATATCCTCCACCATTCGCAATCAGGTTTTCGAGTTCAATACAGCACAAAGACTGTCCTGGTCACCCTCTTATCTAACTTTCGACGAGAACTATCTGTTGGACGGAAGATTCTTCTGCTGCAATTTGACATGTCTAGCGCTTTCGACATGGTGGATCATGAACTCCTGCTCCACCTACTGGACTCTTTTGGTATAGAAGGGCCAGTTTTGCATTGGTTCAAGGGTTTCTTGACTTCAAGGTCCTACCAGGTCATGGTGAACTCCTACACTTCTGAACCGTGGAATGCTTCCTGTGGGGTCCCTCAGGGCTCTCCCCTTTCACCTACCCTACCCTATTTAATATTATGATGATGCCTTTAGCCACAGCACTTGCAAACCTGGACCTTAACCCTTTCATCTATGCGGACGATATTACAGTCTACATCCCTTTTCACTCCACAGTATCAGAAGTTGCCAACCTCATAGATGCCTGTTTCTCCACTCATTGTCTCATCCTCTCGTCCACGCACGCTCATGTATCTGACACAATGCTTCCAGTTCTGGGCTCTGCCCTCCCGATTGCCAACAGCCTACGGCTTTTAGGAGTGCATCTGGACTCACATCTCCAGCTGGTTGATCATGTACACTTGGTCTCCAAAAAAATGTTCCAGACCATGTGGAGGCTTCGGCGCTCAGAACACTGTGGCGAGGCTCATCCTTAGAGAAAGGCGTTTTGCACACGCCGAACCCCTGCGCTTTAAACTTCATTGGCTGCCTGTACAGGAGCGCATTGCTTTTAAGATCTGCTCCCTGACACATAAAATCATCTATGGGGCTGCCCCGGATTACATGCTCCCCTTGATCGACCTTCCGCCTAGAAATGCCAACCCTGCTGCTCGGTCCTATCTCCACCTCCATTTTCCAAATTGTAAGGGTGTCAAGTATAAGAAAATCTTCGCCTCGTCCTTCCGTTATTGGAGTCCCAAACACTGGAACACGTTACCTCGTCACCTTAAAACTCAAGTGGACCATGCCCTTTTTAAGAAGTTGTTAAAGACATTCCTCTTTGCTAAGACTTACCCCCCAATTTACCATGTTGATTGATGCATCCCTTGTCCCTTACCCTGCCTAGTTCACGCTGTTAGTTTCTCCCCCCCTATTTGCTTCTTTTATGCTTGCCTAAGCTTTTAACTTTGTACTCTTATTTAATTCTCTGTAAGCCACATTGCGCCTGCATGAGTGGGAAAATGTGGGATATAAGTAACAAATAAATAAATAAATAAATAGTAATTCAGTTCTACGTGTTCCATAGACACACTGGAGGGTAAGAGAACAACATTCCAAGAGGAAAAGGGAATAAGGAATTCTTTTTGCCCTCTTCTTTCTTAAGCTCTCAAGCTTACCCAAAGCAAGCCAATTGGTTTACAAGAGAAGTTTTGCTCAAATGCAAAGCCAAAAGGTAATCTCTGTCATTAATGTGTAGAATGTGCTACACTAAGAAATGTCTTGTAAATCAGTTTTGTGTTTTATTTCATCTACACTGGAGTTGATAAGATGTTTCCTGCTGATAATGAGAACAAAACCTGTATATATGTGGAGGACACCTTTAAAAGGCTTTAACCTGGCTAAATAATGAGTTAAACAGGTAAACTGGATTGTCTGAAAATTGCCCATCTGTCCAGCTGAAAGTGCTCATTGACATTTACAATGTGTGCTTTTATCTGGGTGGAGGGCACAAACTGAGCATTAGGTATGTCGCCACTCACCCATGCATCTTCTCTCCCGCCAATAAACAGCGAAGACCAGCATACATTTCATCAGAAGGAAGTGGTTTACTTTTGGCCACAAGATAAACTTTATTAACAAAGAAATGAAGCCGAGCTTCTGTTCTCAATCTACACAATTTCTAGCAAATTATTAGGCTGTGAGTTACTCGGCCCTTTCTAAAGAGATGCACAGCATTTACCGTTTAGCTGAATTCTGTACCTCCTCAGTCCATGTGCTTCAAAGGAAGAGACTGTAAAAGTCACTTCTTCATCAGATTTCAACTGAAATACTGGAGTTGCTGTTAAAGCACCACTCCCTTTAGAAATTATTGTGAGCACAATAACAGCAACTGCAAACAACTTGATCCATCCCGCTGAAGTCTGAGTCACATACAATTCTTTCTGTTCTTTTCAAAATCAAATTATGGCCTTCCACTGTAAAAGCTGGTGATAACAATATTGTGCCATTCTACTTTTTAATGTAACACTTAGCAGCAATAGCAAAATCACGTTTTGTACCAAAACTGGCTGCTTCTAATACCCCTCAACATGTGCTGTGTATTTGGGGCCCAGGTTAAGCCTACCTGAATCATTTATGCTGCGACTTTGGAGACCCCACTGACTGTGCATCAAAATCAAGTGTGCTGAATGATTGCATATAGACATGTAGGTTTCTAAAGTGGATGGACCAAAAGAGAGGAAATCCCTTTTTTCAAACAGTGAAAACTCTGTATGCGCAAGAGACTGTACAGCTGTGTGTTGATAAAACTGCTAATAATTAATTATGGACAGCAGAAACATTATACACTACAGTTACGTCCCATAAGAGACTCCTGAGGCAGGAATTTTGGCTGAAACACAGGCCTGCGTTGAGCCTGTGGATATGAAAAAAGGACTCTTACATTGAATATCGTCCATGTGATCTTTGTCTTTTTTGCTGTGGTTGTGTACGGTTTCTAAAATGAAACACAAACACATTTATGTTCTGAAATAGCAGCACACCCTTGTAAGTGCCAGCATTTAGACATACATATTGTGGTGTTGCCCTGGTGATATTTTAGACATTGATTCTTGTAAAGTGGATGCTCCTGCCTCATGTAGCATTCCTGTATAGAAAGGGTTTTATATCTCAGATCCTCTTCTAAAATACTAGAGGAAATTGACATGTTCCACTTGGACATTTCAATTCCTATTTCTACATTCTGTCTAAAATAGAACTTCATATGTTTGGTAATTGTGTTCTTTAGAATAAGCCTAGAAGCCTTTTCATACCCATGAAAAGTGTTTGAAATGGAAGTGAGGCTTAACTGAATGATCGTGATAGAGTGAACAAAGACACATACAACCAGGGCTTTTTTTGAGGGGGTACTTGGGGTACTGAGTACCAGCACCTTTTCCATTGTCTGCTAAAATTGACCCATGGTCCCCAAGTTTTAATGAAAGAGCTCAGGCTCTACACACCAATTCTGCCTTGTCATAGATTCTTTGACTGATTGCAGGGGGCCTGGCTATTGTGGGGTGGATCCCTCAGTGATCACCCCACCCCTGATGGGTGGCCTAGCATTTGAGTGCCGGCACCTTTTTTACTAGAAAGAACACACTGCATACAACATAAAAACTGCATGTACATTAGTCTAAGACAGCTGATATGATTGTTGTATAAAGTAATGTGGATGTTCATAGAGGGCAAAGCCTTTCTAAAAAGACAAGCAGTGCAATCTCTGCTAACAAGCAGGATATAATTCTGCCTGGTCACAAGCTCTTGCCAGTTTTTTTGTACTGGCTCATCTATTATTAATAAGTATCTTTGAAAATATTTGCACTGGTTCATTAAATTGAATCTAAGAAAATATTTCTGAGGCTCTTCTCCTATGTTGGAAATACAATTCTCTCTGTACTAAAAGAACAGTACATTTGCAGCTAACATATTTCATAAGGGTTCTCTAGCCTTCAGTATCTTGACATTAGAGACCTTACAAGAAAACCAAAGGGCAATAAAACAATAGTATGAGAACTGTGGGAAAATATCACTGCTGGAGATATGATGTAGAGATGATCTGCCTGCTCCTCTGAGCATTGTGGAAATAATTAAACTCAGCATCTCTGAAGTGCTGGTGTGGAAGAAGAGTCCATTGCTATCATTGTATATGCCACTAGAAATTATGAATATTCCCATTAGTAGAATGCAATGGGGACATGCTTATTTTTTTTTTTTGCCAAAGGCACCTAAAGTGTTTATTATTTGGAAGTGAAGGAAATGTAAATTGTGTCATGCTGTGACAATGCTAGCCTACCTTTGGGATGCGTCTCCCTCCTGCCGCTGCTCTCCTTAGTGGTGTGCTGCCAACCTGCTTTGGCTCTCCCGGTCCTGGAGCGCATCCATTTCTGGATCAGCACCCCAGGTGGCAGCAGATGCTCTACCATCCTTATCTTCAGGCTTCTCTGCTGTCTCGTTGCCTCGGCAACAGGGTCCGCCTGCCTGTTCTGCTGTTGTGCGTTGCCTTCCCAGAGCCTGCTAATGCCCTGTGTTTGACCAGAGCTGGCATGACCTCTGATTATGTCTTGTCCGCTGCCTTACCTGACCTCTGCCTAGAACCCATCTTTGTCCTGGTGGCTGCCTGACCTGACCCCTGCCTGATAACTGACTACATCCTGTCTGCTGTCTGACCTGACCTCTCCTTGATAACTGACTATGTCCTGTTCTCTGTCTGACCAGACCCCTGCCTGGTAACTGACTATGCTCTGCTGGCTGCCTGATGTGACCTCTGTCTGGTATCTGACTTCTTCCTGTTTGTGGCCTGGCCTGACTTTCCACCCATAGCCTCGTCTGAAGTTCTCCTAAGTCCTGCTGGCTGCCCACACCTGAGGGCTCAACCTTTGGGGACCAGTGGTTGGTCTAGGTGAAGTCTTGGGGCTTTGTCGGCTGCCTAGCCAGTCATTCCCGGTACCAGCACAAAGGCTCACTTCCTCTCCATGTGTCACAGATGCGACAGATTGCCGAGGCCATGAGCTCATCCCACAAACCCATGATTCCAGACCTGGTACAGGCCCTACTGTAACAGTAAACCCAGTTGCAACATCTTTCAGGAGAACTCAAAGATCTGTGTGCCCAGTTGGCAGCCTTGTGGGCTGCCCCTCGTATGAGTCCTAACCCCGCTGCCCAGGTAGCTCCATCTGACACAGCATCTACGATTCAGGTCCCCGACCCACCTCGATTTGATGGGACTCAACAGGCCTGTAGAAGTTTCTTAAATCGGTGCCAGATGCACTTCGAGTTTTAACCTGCCAGTTTTCCCATGGACCGCATAAAGGTGACTTACATTGTGTCTTTATTGTCTGGTTAGGCCCTAGCTTGGGCCTCTCTGTTCTGGGAGCAGCAAGAGCCAATCCTTGCCAATCTTCCAGACTTCCTGAGACGCTTTTGTCTGGTCTTCGATGAACCCAGATGACCTTCTTCCTCTGCCAGTGAGCTTCTGCACTTTCAACGAGGCTCCCTGTCGGGGCCTACACCATTCGTTTTCGGACCTTAGCTTCAGAGCTCCACTGAAATTAAGAAGCACTGGTGGCCATATTTTGGCAGGGCCAAGTGTGGATGATTAAGGATGAGCTCATGTGATGTGAACTTCTGATGGCACTGGATGAGCTTTTTGCTCTCTGCATTCGCATCAACTTAGGTTTTACAGGAATGAGCCCAGGAAAAGGGTTCGTCCCAGAGAGTACTCTCCGAGGAATAAAGGAGGCGCACACGATCCAACAATATCTGCCTGTATTGTGGGGAATTGGGTCACTTTGTGAACAATTGGCTGCACAAACTGGGAAACCCTTAGGCCTAGGGTGTTCAAGGGAAGTGTCTCTAGGCCTGTCTCCCGCTTCTCCTGTCTCTCTGTGTATACTGCTGGTCCTACTACATTGGGTTTCCTTCCAGCTTGAACTTTTGCCTGTTATTGATTCAGTAGCTGCTTGGAATTTCATTGATGGAGACCTGGTCCAGAAATACCGAATTCCAACTTTACCTTTGTCTACCCCACTACACAGTTCCTCAATCCAAGGAGACGTATTGCCAGGTCTTATGAATTCCACTTCTGCTCCTTTGTCTCTTCAGGTTAGAGCCCTACATCAAAAGGACATTCAGTTTCTTATACTAGCAAAGTTCATACACCCACAGATCTTAGGACTTGCTTGGCTACAATGTCACTCGCCACATATCAGTTGGAGATCTAATGATATTGTGGCCTAGGAACCTTCATGCTTCCACTCCTGTTTAACACCAGACAAGCCTCTCAGACCGCTGGGGTCGGTGACTCCTCTACAACCTCCTGTACCCCATGGCCTTCCTGTTATATACCAGGACTCTGTCAAGGTTGTCTGTAAAAAGGAAGCGGACACGCTGCCAGCCTACAGAGAGTTTGATTGTGCGATTGACCTACTACCAGGAAAAACACCCCCTTGGGGTTGGGTTTACACCCTCTTGTGCCCTGAAACTCAAGCCATGATGGAATACATTGAGGAAACACTATAGAAGGGAAAGGATTTATCTGCCCATTCCTTCCCTTGCAGGGGCTGGATTCTTCTTTGTCTTTGCCCCTGCATTGACTATCATGGACTTAACACCATTACAATAAAAAACTGGTACCCCCTTCCACTTATCCCAGAGTTCCTTGATCAATTACAAAGAGCGGTCAACTTCACTAAGCTGGATCTGCGGGGAGCCTATAATCTAGTCTGTATTAGCGAGGGGGACGAGTGGAAGACAGCGTTTAACACCTGCGATGGGCAAAACAAATACCTGGTGATGCCATTTGAATTATGTAATGTCCCTGCGGTATTTCAACATTTGGTGAACAACATTTTCAGGGACCTGATGTATTCCTATGTTATCATTTATCTTGACGATATCTTAATATTCTCCTCCTTTGCTTCAGAACACCCTAAGCATGCCCGCACTGTCCTCCAACGACTTAGGAATAACAAATTATATGCTAAGTTAGAAAAATGCGTGCTCCATCAGGAAACCATACTCTTCTTAGGTTACCTTATTTCAGCTTATTGGCTACAGATGGATCCAAACAAATTCCGGGCATTCAAAATTGGCAGAATCCCACCGGACTTCAGGCTCTCCAATGATTTATTGGATTTGCTGTTACTGCCAATTTGACCATTATTCTGTCATCACTGCCTGTCTTACCGCTCTGACTAGAAAGGGGGGCGATCCAAGTAATTGGTTGCCGATGGCCTGCCAGGCCTTTAAACAGCTAAAAGAAGCACTCCTTACTGCTCCTGTACTAAAACGACCAGATCCCACGTGATCATTCATCCTTAAGGTCGACGCCTCCTCAGTTCTCTCCCAAGCTTCTCCAGAGGGACAGCTACACCCATGCTTCTACTTTTACTCCCATTGAACAAAACTACACTATTGGGGACCACGAAATGTTGGCCTTGAAATTAGCCTTGGGAGAGTGGAGACATCTCCTGGAAGGGGCAGTTCATCCCTTTACTGTCATCACCGATCACAAAAACCTCCTGTACTTATAGCAGGCCAAACGCCTAAACCCACGACAGGCAAGATGGTTATTGTTCTTCACCAGATATGACTTCTGCCTGACATTCCGTCCGGCAGAGAAAAATGCCCGAGCAGATGCCCTATCTATGTCATTCAATCAAGTTGAAACCATGGAAGCTCCACAGTATATGCTTGACCCTGCCAAGGCTCTAGCTCTTTCTGACCTCTCGACATCTTGTGGGAAGACACCCATGCCACTTCGAGCTTGGCGCAGAGTACTTCACGGGGGTTATTCCACTCAATATCAGGACACCCTGGAGTACGGAAAATCTTTTAGCTAATCTCTCATTATTACTGATTGCCTCAAATGGCTAGAGATAACCGGCAGTTTGTTCTGCCCTGCCCCGACTGCACCCAGCACAAGGTACCTCATTCTTACCCTTGAGGCATACTCCTACCACTGCCTATACCCAAAGTTCCTTGCAGTGAAATTTCCATGAATTGTATTACTGATTTTCCAGTTTTGAATGGATATACTATTATTTGGATTGTAGTGGATCGTTTTATGAAAATGGCCCACTTTATTCCCATGTGGAGTCTGCCTTCAACTGTCACCTTGGCACTAACCTTCTTCCAAAATATCTTCCTTCTCCATGGTCTCCCTGCAAGAATTCTTAGTGATCATGGAGTGCAGCTTACCTCTCGCTTCTGGCGTCGCTTGTGTGCCTATTTAGGGGTCAAATTGGACTTCTCAGCTTATCATCCGTAGATCAACAGACAAACTGAACAAATAAAACAGACTTTGAAAACCTTCCTCCAATTGTACATCAACAAATGACAAGAAAATTGGGCCTCTTTATTTCCTTGGGCTGAATTCGCCTTTAATAACCATATACACAATTCTTCACAGACATCCCCGTACTTTGCTGTGTATGGTCGCCACTCTGATCTGCCACTGCTTGTGCCCAAAACATCAGATATTCCTGTCATCCAACAGGTGGCCATGGATATCTGGAGCATCTGGGCTCAGGTATGACATCAGCTTTAGCGTGCGATCGCTGCCTATAACCGATGATCAGACCAACGCCGAAACACAGCACCTGTTTTTCAACCTGGATAGAAGGTCTGGCTCAGTACTAAGCACCTATAACTTTAGTTCCCCTCTCAGAACTTTAATGCTCGATTCATTGGACCCTTCAGTATCCAAGATCACATCGTGGCAGTAACCTACCACCTCTGTCTTCCATCCTCCATGAACATTCATAACACCTTTCATATGTCCCTCCTGGACTTAGAAGGTGAAGGGGGGACTGTCACACTGGCCTACCTTCAGGGCGCGTCTCCCTCCTGCAGTGGCTCTCCTTTGTGGCATGCTGCCATCCTGCTGTGGATGTCCTGGTTCTGGAGCATATCCACTTCCAGCACAGTGCCCCAGCCACCACTGACATCAGGGCAATACCCCGGCAGCACTCTCCTGACCATATCTTCGGGCTTCTCTGCTGTCTCGGTACCTCTGCTACAGGTTCCACCTGCCTGTTCTGCTGCTGTGTGTTGCCTTCCCTGATCCTGCTCCTGCCCTGTGTTTGACCGGACCTGACCTGACCTCTGCCTGGTAACTGACTTCATCCTGCCTACTGCATGACCTGACCTCTCCTTGATAACTGACTACATCCTGTTCAGTGCTTGACCTGACCCCTGCCTGGTAACTGACTACACTCTGCTGGCTGCCTGATCTGACCTCTGCCTGGAACCTGTCTTCATCTTGCTCAATGCCTGACTTGATCTTTGCCTGGTATCCAATTTCTTCCTGGCCTGACTTTCCTGACTTTCCACCCATAGACCCATCTGAAATTCTTCTAAGTCTTGCCGGCTGCCTGCACCTGAGGGTTCAACCTTGAAACACACCAAGAAGTGTTCCCTATGAAGGAAAATGCTGTCCAAGGGGTAGAGAAGGGATGTGGGGCAACTAATCAAGGCGTGACACCAAAAGCTGAGTAGATCTTTATTGCCAATGACCAGATATAAAAGACTCGACAAGGTTTTGTGTTTCAGAAAGTGGTATGCCTGCCTCACGAGTCAATGTATCCATGTCAATTGTGGATATATTCTCAGTTGTGCAATTTTGTAACTGGAAAGCAACTTTGCCAAATCATCCAGTGACACGTCAAAAAGCATAGCACCAAGAATGTCCACAAACAAGAATGCCCACAATTGACATAGATACATTGACTCCTGAGGCAGGCATACCACTTGCCGAAACACAGAATCATGTCGAGTCTTTTATATCTAGTTTTTGGCAGTTAAGATTTTATTTACTCAGAATTTCATGTCCCACCTGGATTGGCATCCTTAGTCGCTCTCCCACTCTCTGCACTTTCCTGCTTTTTTTTCAGCCATTTTGTTTTGAAATGAAACAAGGCTGTTTCATTGCATTTTTCATTTTTGTTTCAAAATGAATGCGCATTTCTCTTCACCATCTTTTGCACTAAAGCGGGCAACCTCTCTGTAGGAGAAAAAGGAGTTGTTTCAGTCTAGATGCCTCTCTTGCTGCTGCTTTATATTGTGTTCTAACAGCTCATACTATGCCATACTTTGTATTGTTACTTGAATATTTTTACTGCTGTAATTGTCTATTGCTTATGTTTGATTTATTTTACTGTACACTGCCTTGAGCGAATTCTTTCAAAAGGTGGTAAATAAATCATAATAAATAAATAAATAAACAGGAGAAAAGGAGTTGCTTCAATTTAGATGCCTCTCACTGCTACTTTATATTGTGTTCTAATAGCCCTGCATTGCTCACATCTGAAAATGAAACAAATTGCATCTCAATTTATCTGCCTTCTACATCTGTTTCTGAAACAATATGCACACGTAGCCGATTTGTGCACAGAACTTAATTGTTTAACAAGCTAATCAGCACTGATAATTGGCCAATAACAAGCCATTATTGGCACCAATTGACACTAATTAGAATTTATGAGGGCAATTTTCTAAGTGTATTCTGTAAAGTGGTCCATGTAAATTCAAATACATGGATCATAAAAATGGGCGTGGCAATGGGAGGGGCATGAGCAAGTTGTGGGCATTCCTGAAAATTACACACACTGTTACAGAATATGCCTGATCTGTGCCTAACTAAGGCATAGGTATTTACACCAGGTTTTAGTTGGTGTAAATGGCTGCACCTATATTTTAGCCGTGGGATGCTGCTACACGTTTTCTATAAACTGTGCCTAACTTTAGGCGAGGTTTATAGAATACTGCTAAGTGCATTTCTTTTGCACCGATTTTGTGGGTGCCTTATATAGACTCTGGCCCATAATATAAAAATGTCAAGTAAGCTACTGCTACTTATCATTTTTATAGCACTACTAGACATATCTAAGGCTGTACGCAAACATATTAGAGACAGCCTCTGCTCGATAGAGCTTGCAATCATTTCAAGACAGACAGGACTAAAAAGAAATTAGGGTGTTCAATTTATTATAGGATTGATTTGAACAACATGGGCATTAAACAGGTGAATAAGGAGTTAAAAGTAGCCTCAAAAATGTGGGCTTTAAGCCTGGATTTGAAGAGTTTATTCCAGAAGTATGAGATCGATAGTATGGAGCGTTGCTACTGTTTGGGTTTCTGCCAGGTACTTATGACCTGGATTGGTCACTGTGGAAAGTAGGATACTGGGCTGGATGAACCATTGGTCTGACCCAGTATGGCTATTCTTATATTGACAACTTATATAGACAAAGCTAAACATATAAATGCTCCAAGATTTCACGGTCAAGAAAATGAAATCAACTCTCTAAATAGATGTCTAGAAAAAAAATTCAACAAGACAATGAACAACATTCAGTTTGACATCTAGATCAGAAATGTATTTGCCTAATTAGTAAACATGTAAATAAAGGCAATTCAGTTGCTGATGAAAATATCACATATCAGTTTCTGGCTGCTGTTGGTAATGATGAAACTACAAATTGCAAATTTTTAGCTTAATGCTTGGTTAGGCAAATAATTCGCATCAGAATAAAATTTCTGTCAGATCTGTCTTTTAATGTATTTCAGCTATGAGCATTATTTTAAAAGGTTTGCACATGTCTAATGACAAAATTAGTAGTGTTTTAGCAAATGTATCTCAATACTGTCAGTGAAAACATATTTATGCCATTTTACCAGATTTGAACATCTATAACTTTTTTTTTTACATGTTCAAGGGATTATGCAGCTTGAGGAAACTGGTTGACTGATAGGGGCATTTAAGACAGTCTAGCCAGGTATAATAGGGTAGCAGCATAACATGACCTGTGTCCTGGATGCTGGTGAGATTCAGAGTTAGAAAAGGGGTAACTACTTTAGGAATCGTGAACCCATTCAAAACATAACAGTTTGGAACCATGGAAGGGCTGAGCAAAGAAAAAGCCCAGTTCTGCATAATTGGAATGTGCATTGGTTTGAAATGACATAAGAACATATCCCGTGTCGTTTCATGTCATTGACAATTGAAAATGAGCAGAAAAAAATGACATTTTGTGTTTTTTGTGTGTCATCAATAGTGCACTCTTTCCTGATAGTGAGCTCAGGCAAATTTATTTATTTATTTATTTATTTGTTACTTATATCCCACATTTTCCCACACATGCAGGCGCAATGTGACTTACAGAGAATTACATAAGAGTACAATCTTAACAGCTTAGTACCTGGCATGTACAAATAGTGCATGTTTATGCACACTATCAGAAAAGAGTGCACACTTTGTGAATAGAGTACTCTCTTTGCCAATAGTGCACACTCTTTGTGAATAGAGCACTCTCTTTGCTAATAGTGCACACTCTTCATGAATAGAACACTCACTCTGCCAATAGAGTACATTCTTTTGAAAGAGAATGCACTTTCTCCTGACATTGTTCCCCTGAACACAATTGGATAAATAAAAGCAGAAACAAATTAACATCTATATTGACTCAGGACAACTTGAAGAAACTGATATATGCACTTGTCACAAGTAGGCTTGACTATTGCAACTCTTTGTTGATTGGATCAAGTAAATCTAGCCTCCAGCATTTGCAATTAGTACAAAATATGGCTGCATGCTTGATAACTGGGTCCAAGCAATCCGATCACATATTTCTTGTACTTTATCTTTGCATTGGTTGTCTCTTGCAGTCCATATTAGTTTTAAGTTATTGGGTGTTGTCTACAAATCATTCTATTTGAGACACCCTATCTGAGTCAATAGATGTCTCAGTATAGCATCCAAAGTTTGTAGAAACAGGGGCATACAATGTTGGATATATGTGTTCTGAAGTTTAAATGTTGATCAAGAGATATGTCCAGAACTTCTACAGATGGTCCAAGAGAGACCTTCACACTTGGGATCATGATCAGGGCTGCAAGTTCAGGAGTGCCTGTCCAAGTGAATAGGACATGTTGGGTCTTATCAGATTTAGTTGTAATCTATGTGAATCTAACCAATTGGCAATCTGTCTAGTTTGTCATTTAAAATATCTAGTGCAGAGCTAAAATCTAGAGTGCCGAGAAAGTCTGCATATATGAACAGGGTAAGGGCCAGTGAATGAATGAGGTTCAGCAGTGAAGCTATAAAGATATTGAAGAGTATAAGGGCCAATATAGAGCCTGGGTGGGAGGGAGGGAAGGAATTCAGAAGTCACTTTAATTGTAAGGAGTTAAAGTGGTATTTCAATTGAATTCTGTCTCTCCATTGAGACTTAACAAAGAATTGGAATGGATGACGTTAGTCTGACATAGAGGCATGTTGATTTGGTGCTACAGGAAGTTTACTACTACTACTATTTAACATTTCTAAAGTGCTACCAGGGTTACGCAGCACTGTACAATTTAACAAAGAAGTTTAAAACCTCAGTGGAAGATGCCACCATTATTGAAAGTTTAAAACCTGTGTAAAAGATGCTGCCCCTATTTTGAAATCTGCAGCAACTATTATGGACACCTATCATTTTGGTAATTTTGAATGTCTGCAAGACAATGACACTGAGGATTTCTTCAGAAGTTTTGCATCCTCATGTATTTAATTTTTTACAGGTACCTTGACCCTGCTTTCAAATGAATTTTAAGATGTTTTGTTTTTGATTAACGAGATATTGGTTGAAGCTCATTATGACGCCACAGTTGTGGGAAGACTATAATTAATCAGTTATGTGGATCAATGATGATTGGACAACTTTTACCCCTGGGTCCGATGACAAATTAAGATAAGTTAAAAAGTTTAAAGTCTATTTAAAAATTTATATTGAAGAATTTAAAAAGCTGAAAATGTTGAAGCTGACCTATGAAGATGATGGATGTTATTAGCATTGCTACATAAGTTATTTGTAGGTGGCAATGAACATCGCTGAGGTCAATTGATAGATTGGACAGAGTGTTTATACAAGCTGTAAATATTTTTACATCTAAGGCACGCTATATTTATAGATTGTTTTGAACACCTGAAGAGTATGATCTGATATTTTTGGTGTTTCAACAAGTTTTGCCATTTGACCGGAAGTTGTTTAATGGGAACTATGGCAGACATAAAGGAGTAAATTCTATATATGGTGTCAAAAAATCAGCGCAGAAAAAAGCGCTATTCTATAAATCATGCTAAAGTTAGGTGTGGTTTGTAGAATAGTGCTTATGCCTGGGAAGTTTAGGCATGGCCATTTGCACCAACTAAAATGTGGTGCAAATACCCGTGCATAAATTAAGGCGTGGATGCCCTTATTCTCTATGTGCGTAACTTAAAGAAATGCCCCTGACCCACCTATGACCCTCCTATTTCCACACCCCCTTTTTAATCTCGTGCATAAACGTTTTGTGTATATATTTCAATTAACTCTAATTAGTGCCAATAATTGCTTGATAAAAAACAAATTATCAACACTAATTAGCTCATTATGCAATTAAGTTATATATGCAAATTGGGTGCATGCCCAAATTTGCACGCACAATTTTTAGCAACTTTTATAAAATTAGGTGGAAAGTGAGTTTTGCCAGTTATCTGAGGATCCATTTATGCACATTAACTGTGACTAATTTATTTTGTGTTTATTTTATTGGACCATGTGTTGGGTATAAGTTTACCCAAAAATAGACATTGCCCAAACTAAACTAGAAATAAGAGTGACAGTCAACACACTTTTGAGCAAAACTAAAGGTGCAGTAAACAACAGATCTGAAATATTCTACTATGCTCTGACATGATCTAAAAAAAAAAAATCATTGTTTTATTTGGTCTTCATTTGGAAACACTTTTTCTTTCTGCAGTGCTTATTGACACATGCTAAGTGAGAATTTGTTGAACAAATGTAGTGCACTTTGTTCAGTCGTGCCATACCTTCATGTCTGTCACAGAAGTGTAGCAAGAACATTATTAACTTCTAAAAACATCTGCCGCGCTTCTCAAAATAGCTCCCTCAGCTTGTCATTTCTTCATGGGACTGCACTATGCCCAGAATTACATGACTCTTAAGAGCCAGTCTGAAACAGAAGATGATGTGGTCAATTAGAAAGCTGCGAGCTCACCGCTTTCAAATCTGCCCTTGAGTTCTTGAGTCAGTTAGTAGGGATTGGCAGCCAGAAAATGTTTGTGTCATTTTCTTCCAGGTTTATTTTGTTACAGAATAAGTGTCCTCAGTGTGTTCATTCTTCCTAAAGAGGGCATAATATGAAATTTAGGTGCTGGAATGATGCTTGCTATGTGTGAATTCTATAATGGCAGTTCACATTATAACTGACTGTAATTTGTAATGTCATTGCATGATACTTTAAAATTCGTTAACATATGTATGTAGTAGAATGCTGCGGCCATAATAAATCCACTTGTCTTCTCGGATGATTCCTCAAGCACTGATACTTTGAAGTGTAGGTCTGAGGATGAACAGAGAGTGCCAAGGTGCTGCCTGCCCAGTTTGAGAGCGCGATGCATCCTTCAAACGGAAAACAAAATTGTTCCGAAACATATTTTAAAATAATAGTGGTCTATTTCCCTGCCACTAAATAATATTTAGTCTTTCAAGTAAACTTAATTTTGTTGTGCTGAAAGTAAGCTATGGATCCTCGCTGCAAAACTTACATTTTCTTAACAATATAGAATTTGTAGGTAGTAGGTGTAACGTTCTGCAGAGGCAATCTGTCTGACAACATGAAGTAGACACAGAGGAATAGCTTAAAGCTAAAACCATGATACTGTCATGCATTTCAATGAACCAAGCTCTAGTCTTTAGAATCTTACCTTAGTAATTCAGCCCGTAAGTCAAAAGATCTACTGCTGTGAGGGTTGAATGACAAGGCAGAATGAACTCTAGAATGTTGAAGAGATGTGTATAGCTGAGAGAGATATACTGTTGGAAATATTCAAATAGCCTCCACAGTTTCAAACAAAGCAGGCAGTATGAATGTGTATATGCTAGTAGCATTTTCAAAGAGACATTTCCTTTGAAAATGTGTGTAGTATACATATTAAAATAGCCCAGTTAGGGGGTCTTTTTACTAAAGATTAGCTCCAGTTATCTGTAGCAGGACCCATAGGAATAAAATAAGCCCTGCTGTGGATAACTTGAGCTAAGCTTTGGTAAAAGACCCCCTTATACACATAAGTGTGAAGTGAATTTGCAAAAGCGCCCGTTACCTTAAAACTTCCAATGTTCAGGTGTATTGTGATATTTTTTTGCACAAAATGCATTTTTGTGGTCACTGCACCGAAGTTCACCTTGCAATAAATAAACCTTTGCATAATATCTACTTTATTTATTTGTTGCATTTGTATCCCACATTTCCCCCCTTTTTGCAGGCTCAATGTGGCTTACATATTGACGTTAACGGCGTTAGCCGATTCCAGTCTGAACAAATACATGGTCGAATGAATACAAAGTGATGTTGTGGTAGATAAGGTACATGTAAGGTAGGTGTAGTTGGGGGAACTTAGGGGGGGGGGGAGAGTCAGGTAATGTCCTTTACGTTCTTTGGTTGCATTGTGTCGCAGGTGTCCATGTATTTTTATGTTGGGTCGGTGGGGTATGCTCTTTTGAACAGGACCGTTTTTAGTGATTTCCAGAAATTAAGGTGGTCTGGCATAGTTTGTACTATTTTTGGCAGTGCGTTCTATAGTTGTGTGCTGAAGTAGGAAAAGCTGGATGCATAGGTGGATTTATATTTGAGTCCTTTGTTGCTTTAGGTATGATCGTGTAGATTTAGTGGTATTTCTGGTTGGCAGGTCAATAAGGTCTGTCATGTATCCAGGTGCCTCGTCGTAAATGATTTTATGAACAGTCGTGCAGATTTTGAACCTTGCACAAAGGTGTATGCAAATTTGGCATTAATCAGGTACTGTGATGAAAAATCATGCAAAGTAACTCATTAATGCATAAAAATGTGAAAACAAGCACATGAGCAAGGTATTGTGAACCCATTTTCACTGAAAAAAATAACTACAGCTTAAAAACTATAGCTCTCTCCCCCCCTCCCCACAAGCTTCTCTGTAAAATACCTCTTTGTGTGATGGCTCAAAAAAATTACAGGCCCCTCTGGGCCAAATCAGAAGTGCCCCTAGATTTTCCCTGAGAGGACCTCAACTCCCTGGTGGTCCAGTGGGCCTGATGCTCCCCTCCCCAGTGCTGATATAGGGCTAAAAATTTTTCAAAACCCTTTTCCTCAAATTCCCCCTACCTGCACTAGGGGTCAGCTTGTTGGGAGAACAGGCTAAATAATGGGATTAAAAAATAAATAAATAAAGGGATGTTGCTTTATTTGGCAATCTGACCCCTTACAGAAATACATTGAGACCACTGCTAGATATCAGGGGCGCAGTTCTGAAGGAGACAGCCACAGGGGCAGGAATGTGTATAATGCTTCTGTCCTCATTACCCCCCACCACCTCACAGACCACTTAGAGTAAGTCAGAATGCTAAGGAAAGGGAAAGAGCTGGACAGCTAGCCCTTTAACTTTGGGAAGGGGCAGGGTTTTGGGAAGAAGGGGAAATTTAGAAACATTTTAGTACTGTGGGAACTAAGGTGGATCTGTAGACTAAGGTTGGTTATACCAGAGGATCTGAATAATAGAATCAAATGGAAAGTTTTTCTTTAAAACTAATGTGAGGGAATGACAATTTGAAAGAAATCTATGCTGTTTCTTTAACAATTTAAATTTGGTCAGAAGGATTCTGGTAGGTTTAAAATGAAGGCGTCCCTTTAAAAACGGGATGCCATTTTGAGTTTCCCTGACTTGAAAATAAAGAATCTGAGAAAAATAGCCAGTAGGCACAAAGAGGTTGGAATTTCTAAAAAGCGACTAAGATCTTCATGTAGCTTTCATAAGTAATCATTGGTTTTAATTTCATTCAGGACCGGTTATGCGAAGGGATGGCGGTTTGACTCCTGAGGAAGTGAGCAGTGAAAAGGAGGCGCTCTGTAGAGCAAACCGAAGAGAGCCATACCCATATTGAGATGTGTCCTCAAGCTATAGCATTCCTGAAAAGGAAGATATTTATATACAATTTAAAAATTTGATAAAAAGTCAAAAAAATAATCAAAAGAATATTGAATAAAAATAAAAACTCATAAAGTTATTGGAGGTTCTTAAGACTAATGATGAAGCTTGCTCGGCTTCTACAGTTGTGAATATACAATAGAGAGTCAAGCATCTTAAGTCTTTTCCTCCATTAAATAGTTTGAAAGGAGTATATTATACTTGCTGTGTATAAAGATTAAGAGTGTTCTCAATAGCAAGCTAGAGCCAAATCATTGATCTAATCGTGCAACTAAGTATCCCAAGTGATATCCATAATTTATAGTATTCTATAAACTACACACTAACTGGGAGACACGCCCATGACCCACCCATGCTCCACCCACATGTATGTTCTCCTTTAGGCTCTACTTTATAGAATAGGACCTATTACACATGGAGGGTCATTTTTTATTTAATTTGTTTTGGGGTGGGAGGAGGTCTGTGACCACTGGGAGAGTAAGGGGATCATCCCTGATTCCTTCCAGTGGTCATCTGATCATTTAGAGTACCTTTTTGAGCCTTATTCATTATAAAAACAGGTCTAGACCAAAATGTTGAAGTTTCCTCCCTAGATGTTTTTGTTTTGATCCATTATGGCTGTAAAACATCCAAGTGTTAGTCATGCCCTAAACGAGCCATAATCCCACCTTCAAAATGCCCCTGACATGCCCCCTTGTGATTTGGACACTTTGCAGACAAATGCATAGATAAATGTCTGCAAAATAGGTTTAGAAAATATCGATTTGGATATTTTGAGAAGAAATTCATCCAAATGGTGCTTTATGACACTTTTTAGATATTTTTCTCTTTTGAAAATGAGCCCCATAGACACCTAATTGTTGATTAATGGTGCCTTTGATGCGCATAAGTGGTGTGTACCTCTAGGCTCCAGTTTATAGAATTGTCCTGTTACTGTATATGCTGAAAAAAGCATACCCAGTACTTTTCCTGATTGCTTCAGCCCCTTTACTGAAAACCTGTATGAAAGTAAATCTGGCTCATGAGGGTGTTGGTCAAGACTGACAACAGGTACAAGAGAACATCTGGCCAACAGGAGTGTAAAATACAGACCAAAACACTTATGCTTTAACAATCTAACAAGGAGCAGAAGGACTAACATCAGATCGTGTCTTGGTCAACCCTTACACATTCATTCCACTGATGCAAGCAAGGAGAATTTGTTAACTTGAATCAGATGGACACCGGCACCCAACCATTCCTACCCAATGTCCACCCTGTTATATGCAGGCAGCAACAGGACATAGACAACTGTTCACTTTTACCCTCAGAATACCTGCAGTCATTTTTAGGGTCTAGATCCCCACTGACACTCTTTCTGACACTGGGTGAGTTCTTAATCCACCTTTGCTTCAGGTACAATTTAGGACTAGATACTGGTAGGCTTATTTTCGAAAGAGAAGGAAGCCCATCTTTCGACACAAATTGGAAGATGGGCGTCCTTCTCACAGGGTTGCCCAAATCGGCATAATCGAAAGCCAATTTTGGGCGTCCCCAACTGCTTTCCATTGCGGGGATGACCAAAGTTCACGGGGGCGTGTTGGAGGTGTAGCGAAGGCAGGACTTGGGCATGCCTAACACATGGGCATCCTCAACCCATAATGGAAAAAAAAGGGCGTCCCTGACGAGCATTTGGACGACTTTACCTGGTCCAGTTTTTCTTACGACCAAGGCACAAAATGTGCCCAAACTGACCAGATGACCACCAGAGGGAATCGGGAATGATCTCCCCTTACTCCCCCAGTGGTCACTAACCCCCTCCCACCCTCAAAAAAGAACTTTAAAAATATTTTGTGCCAGCCTCAATGCCAGCCTCAAATGTCATACTCAGGTCCATCGCAGCAGTATGCAGGCCCCTGGAGCAGTTTTAGTGGGTGCAGTGCACTTCAGGCAGGTGGACCCAGACCCACCCCCCCTACCTGTTACACTTGTGGTGGTAAATGTGAGCCCTCCAAAACCCACCAGAAACCCACTGTACCCACATCTAGGTGCCCCCTTCACCCATAAGGGCTATGGTAGTGGTATACAGTTGTGGGTAGTGGGTTTTGGGGGACTCAGCACTCAAGGTAAGGGAGATATGCACCTGGGAGCTTTTTCTGAAGTCCACCTCAGTGCCCCCTAGGGTGCCCGGTTGGTGTCCTGGCATGTCAGGGGGACCAGTGCACTATGAATGCTGGCTCCTCCCATGACCAAAGGGCTTGCATTTGGTCATTTCTGAGATGGGCGTCCTTAGTTTCCATTATTGTCGAAAATCAGAAACAACCAGGTCTAAGGATGACCATCTCTAAATGTCAAAATTTGGGCGTCCCTGACCATATTATCGAAACGAAAGATGGACGCCCATCTTGTTTCGATAATACGGGTTTCCCCGCCCCTTCGCCGGGACGTCTTGCGAGGACGTCCTCAGGGAAACTTGGTCGCCCCTTTCGATTATGCCCCTCCACGTGAGTTCTTAATCTACCTTTTTTTCAGGTATAATTTAGGACTAGATATGCTAATCGGCATTAATTCACATTAACACATGTTAATGTGATGTAACCCATTATTGTCAATGAGGCCACTTAATGACTGAGTACATAATTTGTATTAACACGCATTAATGTGCTTTAATATATGTTAACACATTAAAATAACTTTGTAAATCAAGCTCTCAGATTGTAATCCCACTTGGATAAGGAACCACCTGATTGTATCTGTTTGTAAGTGATTGTAACTCATGTGGAGCTTTTCAAAACAACAAAAAAAAAAATAAAAGCAAATGTTTTCAGATCTTCAGGTAATTTGTCTAACTTTCCAAAAGTTCAGCTACCATTTTTCAGGTTCACCAGGGTTAGATGATCTCGGCCATGGATAGATTGATGGAGTCATTGCTATTGGAAAGAATAGTAATATATGTGGAATCAAATGGATGGCGGATATGAGTACAATAATTTTACAAGGACATCATGTCAAATAAATCTGATCAATTTTCTTTACTGGATGTCCAGGATATTAGATCAGACGTGAATGCTAGATGTGGTACACATGGATTTTATTAGGGGTTTTCACAGTTTCCTACACAGGAGGCTCACAAATTAGACAAACAGCCTAGAGGTAAAACCTAATGTGGTAATTTGACTTTGAAATGGTTGAGAGACCATAGAACCTAATGGTGTTTTCTGTAAGGACAAAGGAGTTAGCAATGAAATACCTCAGCATGCTGGCATATGTCTAATTTTGTTCAATATTTTTGTAAGTGATGATGCAGAGGACCTAGAAGGAACGTTTTTCCAGATAATTACTAAAATGTGCAACAAAGCAGACACTACAGATAGAGTGTAGAAGTATGGAGTCGAATGGGTAATTGCTCCTGAGTTTGGCATCTATGTTTTATTACACAAAGGGCCAGATTCTATATATGGCCCCTAAAAATCCATGCAGATTTAAGCGTATTCTATAAGATTTAGGTGCAGGTTATAGAATAAGCTTAGTTGATACCATGGACTCCGAGACGTATTTTCAAAGCACTTAGACTTACAAAGTTACATAGGAACCTATGGAGCTTTGTAAGTCTAAGTGCTTTGAAAATGAGCATGTTTGTGTCTAAATCTATGCGCTCCCATTTATGCCAATAAAAACGCACTGACCCATATTCTGTAATTACGTGTGGAAATTTTGGCACACCATTGAAATGACTCGTGTTTCGGCTTAAATGGCCTGCATCTGGGGTCTAAGAGATTTAAAAATTAAACAAACAAAAAACAAATATCGCAAAAGATGACTCATATACATAGATATATATACACATAAAATTACATAAAAATAAATAAAATAGGATCCATACCTAGGAAAATATCATGCAATACGTATTCCTAGATTAATCATTGAACAGCAAAATCTCCTAAAATTGATATAAACATACATAAAGACAAGAAAACAATATGTGTTACAATAAGCAAGGCTAGAGAACAAATCTATAATAAATATATATCATGTCCAAAGAGTACAAAATGTGTTACAATATTAAAAGTGTGCTAGCACCAACAAATAATGTGCAGACAATGAATAAAGATTAAAAGTACACATAAGCAACAATGTATAGATAATAATGAGCAATAAACACCATGTAAGACATTCATTACTGTCATAACATATGATATTAAAACTTGAGCCTATTCAAAAAGTAGTAAAAGGCATAGAGTGTATATTCATTATAAAACAGTAACTGTAGAAGAACAAAAAAACAAAAAACATTATGAAAAGTAACATCTGCAAAAATATGACAATACCAGTCAAACAAGACCCAGCAAGACAAACCCGTCAAACAAATAACATCACCAAAAATAAGGCACCAAACTGAATGTGCGATATAAAAAAGTGAAAGATTCCTGAAGGAAAAGTCCATTGAAAATTATTAATTTTTTTTTTTTTTTTTTTTTGGGGGGGGGGGGGGGGTTGCCAGGTTCTTGAAGCCTGGATTGGCCGCTGTTAGATGGACTTTTTGGACCCTTGGTCTTTTCCCAGTATGGCGGTGCTTATGTAAAGCGATAAAAAGCAGATGGGCTCAAAAACAAAGCGGGACGTTGTAAAAACGAATGCAGTAGTAAAATAATAAAAAATTGTAAGAAAGGGAACTGTATAAAAAACAAATGAGGTATGTACCAAAGACAACCAAATCGGTATCATCTACCTACATTATACTTTGTATAAACATGGAGATTTTATATTAAACATGAAAAGCTGTGATTTAAAAAGGCTTTACAAAACGAAAGGAGATCCTTACTCTCCTCCTCGATTACTCCTTTCATTAAACAATCATAGACTTACTCTCCCCAATCCATCACAAGCACACTGGGAATCCTGTGGAATAATCTTCACCTGTTGCTATGATTAGAAGGTCCCTTATAAACTTTAGAACAGCTTTGAAAACTCATCTTGTTCACTAGCCTTTACCTTACCTTTGATTTGTAAAGTGTTTTTGTAGTCGCTGGCCTAATGGGCTAAAAAAGAAATGTTATTAACTTTCATTCCTTTGGAGGCTGTGCTGAGTGATTGTTGATCTCTGTTCTATATTTTAATGGAGTTCCTTTATTGCCTTGATTTATTGATTTTTGAACTGTACATTGCTCTGATTTGCTGTGCAATAAGGGCGATTTTATTATATCTCAGTAAACCTAGACATATCTTTGCAAAGTAATGTAGAAGGTTATTCCTTTGTTAACTGACTCATATCTGCCTAGTTGGAAATGTTTAAGTTGTAAATTTAAACCTACAGAATAATAATTGTTTTCACTTTGTAATGCAGCAACATCATACCTGTTAGTACAGTGCTTGTTTTACTCTCTCACTTTTTGTTGGCTTTTAATTGTATGTTTTGGAGTGAATTCTATAAATGGTGCTTAGCACTATTCTATAAAAGGCGCTCAAAGTTAAGCGCTACTTATAGAATAACAGTGCTAGGATCCATGACCACTTCTGGGTATGACCATTTACACCAACTGGTGTAAATCCTCACACCTAAATTAGCCATGAATCTCCCTTATTCTATAAGAACGCGCATAAATTGCGGGAATACCACTGATCCGTCCATGGTCATGCCCCCTTTTTTGATCCATGCATGTCAATTTATGTATGTACATTTTAATTAATGCCAATTAACACCAATAATTGTTAGAGCCCAATTATCGGCGTGAATTGCCTCATTATTTAATTAAATTGCATGCACAATTTAAAGCTCCATGTATAGAATCCATGTGTGTGTGTGAAAATGGATTTAGAATATAAAAAATCTTTTTAACCCCCCCCCCCCCCCCCCCCCCCCCCCCCCCCCACACACACACACACCTGAGCTAGCTGTTTCTGATGGTTGCATTTCATTTCTTTGAAAACTAGGAGCTGATAGTACAGGGCAGTCACATCAGGGCTCTTTATTTACTCATCAATCACAGTCAGGGAAGGGGAAGTAAAACCTGACATTTCTGATTCTGCCGATCTCCATCACATTTCTGTTGAGACTGGGCCTTTTATTTTTTTCTTTCTAGAACAGCAGCAAGTCTCTCTTTTGGGAAACCGGACATTTGTTCATCCCTGCAGAGAATTATTAACTTAGAAGCTGAAAAATAATGTGCTATAGATCCAGTTATCAAAATGTTGTAGAGGGTGCTTGAAAGCTATCATCTACTGCTCTGGAATCCATTTTTTCAGAGGAGAACATGATGTGACTGAAAGTCGGTGGATCAGCCTTTTATCAGATCACTCATGAAGAACACTTTTTTCTTTTAGCACAGAATATATATCTAATGTTTCCTCACAGTTACTTCAATTTGTTAATTTCTTATATTTATTGATATCAATCACTGTTTCAAAAATGCCCCTCCATGGCTTCAATCTAAAAACATGAAATAATTTGAATGTTCAACTCAGATCTTAAGGCAAGGCTACACTTAGGCTTGTATTTTCCTGCCCCTAGTGGGCTCACAATTTAAGAGGCTCTTTTACTAAAGGATGTTAAGCCCTAACGCATGCTGAACATATCAGAAAATGCGTTAAAGCATTTTGTGGTAATTCCCATACACTAACTGCTTGTTTATTTTTTTCTTAAATATTTTTTGAAGGCGGCATATCATGGGTGGAGAATGGATGTGGAAATGTTCACCGGCTAGGACTTTCGCATTTACGTGCATTAACTGGCTAATGCTGAATTAAGGTGGGAGCAGTTAGTGGATCCTAACTATGAGGCAGTAAGTGCTCCTGTATTGATTTTTTGCAAGTCCTTCAAAATGAGTGGTGGTAAGAGTTCACTCACTAATTTTTGGTACTGACTGCACATGACATGACATGGCTATTAATTGGGAAAATGTAAAATTGGCATTTTCCAGCTGTGGTAATCAATAGAAATCAAACAAAATAAAACATGGAAAAGAAAATAAGATGATACCTTTTTTATTGGACATAACTTAATACATTTCTTGATTAGCTTTCGAAGGTTGCCCTTCTTCGTCAGATCGGAAATAAGCAAATGTGGTAGCAGATAGTATATATAAGAGAAACATCAAAGCATTACTTTGACAGTCTGACAGAGTGGGAGGGTGGGGGTATGCATGGGGACATCAAAGCATTTCATTGATATTCTAACAGGATGGGAGTTGGTAGGTGAGAGGAGGGTGATAAACAGAGAAATAAACAGAGAAATACAACTTTATGGTTTATAATGGGCTAGAAAACCCAGATCCTTATTAAGTCCTGTCTGTTGGGTGTCAAAATATTCAATCATTCTTACTTCAAAGGTCTTACGTTCCTGTATTGTTTTAAAATTACCATTCAGTATTCTTACTGTGAAATCACTGGTGCAGTGTTCTGGTCTTGTAAAGTGTGCTGTGGTAGAAATTACCTTAGAACTCGGACAAGATCCACATAAGGACATGCTAAGGCCACTTTTTACCACAGTTTAGTAAAAAGACCCCCTTAATCTGGGCTTAATGCGCAGGAAAGTCCTGCTTTAAGATATGCTAACACCCATTACAAAAAGGGCCCATATGTTTGTACCTGTAGCAATGGAGAGTTAAAGGACTTGCCTCAGGGCACAAGGAGCCAAAGTGGGATTTCAACCTTTCCCCTGGCTTTCAGCTTAATGCTCTAACCAATAGGCTATTTCAAGGCTGGTCAAAGACAATCCTAGAGCTTCACAGATATATAAGCCTACACGCTGCCCCTACTACTCTGAAAGGACCCAATAGGCCCGATATTCAAATCATGGGGGTTAGCTGAGCTGACTCCCGTGATCGATGCTGCATTCAGATATTCCGATGACCAGCATTGAATATTCGGGTGATTTTTGGCCGTTTTCAACTTAACTGGCCAAGCTAATATTTATTTATTTGTTATCTCATTTATACCCCACATTTTCCCAACTGTGTCAGGCCCAATGTGGCTTACATCACACTGAAAGGCGGATGCCAATGCAGTAAATTAAGCTAATACATCATGAAACCTACATAAGAAATAAAGGAGAGGATGGGGAAGAAACGAAAGGAACAGGGAAATCAGGGGAGAGAAGGGAAGGGAAGGGAATGGAAGGGTGGATGTGTCCAAAATTGTCATTATATTGTTATGACTCAAGTAGTGGAGACACATGTTGAGTCCTTGGGGTAAGCTTTTCCAAATAACAAAGTCTTTAGAGATTTTCTGAAATTTAGATGGTTGTGAATGGTTTTTATAACTTTTGGCAAGGAATTCCATAATTGTGAGCTGATGAAGGAGAAGGATGAAGCATATGTGGATTTATACTTAAGCCCGTTGCAGGTTGGATAATGAAGGTTAAGGTATGAACGGGATAGTCTTAATGCATTCCTTGGTGGCAGGCTGATTAGGTCAATCATGTAGTCAGGGACTTCACCATATTCAGCGCTGTTGTGTTAAGGATGAAACCAGCCAAAGATAGACCTGTTATTCTGCTGGCCAAATTTGGCCACCAAGCTTAGCCGTTTATCCACTAACCCCCAGATTCTATATAGTATGCCTAGAATTATGCGCAGATTTGTGCATAAATCTAGGCATATTCTATAACTATGTGTTTAGATTAATTGTTTTAACAAGCTGTTAATTATTGTTAACGACTCTTAACAAGCAATAATGAGCACTAATTGGCAAAAATTAGAATTTATGTGCGTACATTTGCTAAGCATATTCTGTAATATACTATACTGTGCTTAAATTCTAACGTGCAGGCAAAAAGGGGTGTGGAAATGGGCATTTCATGGACATTCCAAAATCTATGAGCGTTGTTATAAAATATGGGTCAGTGCACATACATCTACACGAATGGATTTATGCCAGCTTTTCACTGGCGTAAATGGACATGCGTAGATTTAGTCCCATGAACTATGCCTAAGTGTATTCTAAATACTGTGCATAGATTTATGTGCGGTATTTAGAATATGCTTATGTGTGATTGCCTAACATGCGTTAATTTTAGGCACCATATATAGAAACAGGCCCAAAGCACTAACTGAGAATATTCAGCGGGCTATAACTGGCTATCTCCCGTTAAATATTACCAGATAGCTGGTTAAGTGCCATTTAACTGGCCAGGAGCTGTTCCTGGCCGGTTAAATGGTTTTAAATATCGGGCGGAATGAAATTAAATCTTTAGAACAGTAAGGATGACCAAATTATTTAGAGAACAATTTTCAAAACAATTTAGTCTGTCTGAAAATTGCCCTTTGCTCACCTTCCATAGCTTGGGCATGTTAGGTTTGGGAAAGTAAAAACAATGCATGTACATTGGATATTCAGTTATATATCTGTATTTAATCCCTGTGCTGATACCTGCAGAAATAACAGGTGAAAACCATAACAGGTGAAAACCATGCAGGTACTTCTAGCATGCTTACCTTGTGATTATTAATTTTCAGTGGCATCAAGGTGAGTGATTTTCTTTTCTAAAGTGATTGCAATTTGTGAGAGTTAAAGTGCTCATGTGCATCACAAACAATGCAAGCTATTCAAAATTACCTCCTTAATTAGCATTGTATTGTCTGAAGGTTTGCTTTGAGCATCAAGGTGTCTCTGCAGACTTGTAACATGTAAATTCCTTCCCAGTTAAAGGCTAGTAGATGTACTGAAGCACCTTTAGCATCTAATTTGGTTTTAATAAGACAGGGATTGCAAAATATAATAACAAAATACCAACTAACTAAAAGAAGATATGGATAAAGCCAGTAGTGCATTTACAGTTCTATACTGAAAGTTATATATTTGTTTCTTTTTCTGGATAAAGGCAGACATGTGGAGCTAAATTTACAACAGGGCAGGCATCTAGGCACCCTTTTTAAAGAATATTTAAAGACACTTATGTGCACTTATTAAAGAAATCACCCTGAAGCTCCCAGAAAAAGCTACACTTGCTTCTACTCAGGCACAACTTTGTGCATCAATGTACTGGTACAAATTTTATAGAATATATGCACGTAAGTACCAAACCTGCCCCTGCTTGGCTCATTTCTACCCCAGAAAATGCCTATATGGCATAAAGGGTCACTTTATCGGCTAGCACCCGGTGGTAATTCTGAGTTTGGCATGCACCGAATCCCATGGTAAAATAATTTTCTATTTTCTACCACTGGGTGGGGGGGGGGGGGGGGGGGCCTTGCCTGTGGAAATCAGCAGTTGGCAAGTGCTGCATGGTTACCACGCAGGTAGCAAGTGAGCCCTTACCAGTTTTAATTTCAGTGCATGCTCATTTCCTGGTCCATTAAAAAAAGCCTTTTTCCCCAGCCACGGTAAAAAATGGCCCCATGTGCGCTCACAGTACTGCAGGCCACCTTTTTTTTACTGTGGCTTAGTTAAAGGACCCCAAAATGAGGTGCTACAGCACTGTTCCCTCTAAGCTGACCGCCATGGGCCTTCGCGATGCTTTGTTTTAATTAACAAATATGCTCAGCTAATGTATCCTTGAACAACAAAGGGTTATATAGGTTAACTCATTTCCAAGGTTCAGTCTCCTTTCAGGCTTTAATCAGCAACATAAAGAATACAATAAAAAAATACATGAAAATCACAATAGAAACACTTCATCCCTGTTTAGTTATTGTTATGGTTTGCATAATTTCATCTGATCTATTATAAGGGGGCATTTGCAATTTGCATACTCTTTTATTATTCCTTAGTATATACTCTGCAGTTTGTACTTCATTCCCAATATATTTATTTATTTATTTATTAGGATTTATTTACTGCCTTTTTGAAGGAATTCACTCAAGGCGGTGTACAGTAAGAATAGATCAAACATGAGCAATAGGCAATTACAGCAGTAAAAATATTCAAGCAACAATACAAAATTTGAACTATAGAGGATTTTTGTGTAGACCCTGAAGCAGCCCCTGCTGGGTGAAACACGGCCTGTGTCGGGCTAATTTTTTATATATGTATTTATGTGTATTTTTTTGAATTGTATTAATAAATTACGTTCTTAACGATCTGCTTTGTACATTTTCCATCATGGTATACTAATTGCAATGACTTCACAATACGTAATAGAACATTATAATTGGTAGTGAATGGTAAGGCAAAGTTGTAACATATAGATGAGTAAGAAAGTAGGAAGAATTTGAAAGTAAGGTGACCGATTTGAAGAAAGTTGCACATGAGTTTCTCTCGCGGCACCTTATGCCTGGAATAGACTTCCTGGACCTATACGTCTAGCTCCATCTCTACCTGTTTTCAAATCTATGCTGAAAACCCACCTTTTTAGCTCCCATTACTTCCCTCACCCGTAACTATCTTGTCTGTCTGTCTATTATTTAGATTGTAAGCTCTTTTGAGCAGGGACTGTCTCTTTGTATCAGGTGTTCAGCGCTGCGTGCATCTGGTAGCGCTATACAAATGCTAATAATAATAATAATAATGAAGTCAGAGAGATGGTTAAATATTATCTCAGTTAGGCTAGGAGTGGATAAACATGTCCCGCTGCAGTATGTGTAGCCCAAGTCAATCCTTGTGTGTGTGAGTGAGACTAACAAGTTAGTTACTTCTTCAATTAAAGGCTTGGTTGAAGAGCCAAGCTTTCACCTGCTTCCTGAAATAGAGATATTCTTGTGTTAAGTGGAGTCTTTCAGGCAATGCATTCCAGCGTGTGGGGACTACTTCGGAGAAGACTCGCTTGCGGGTATCACATCGTGTAATGTCTTTTGGAGAGGGTGTAGTTAGTGAAAGTCCTTGGGAGGACCTTAGTGTCCTATTCTTCAGATACTTGGGGCCATTTCCTTTCAGGGCCTTGAAGATCAGACATAGAGTTTTAAATTTAGCCCTGTATTGTACTGGTAGCCAATGAAGTTTTTGCAAAAATGGTGTGATGTGGTCACGTCGCTTGCAACCTTCTATGAGTCTTGCTGCTGCATTCTGAATCAACTGGAGCTGGTACAGGCCCTTTGTAGTCAGACCATTGTATAGTGCATTGCAGTAATCCAGTCTTGATGTTACCATGGCATGCACAACTGGAATAAGATTTACTTTCTCGATGTAAGGGGAGAGGCAGTGTAGCTGTCGCAAAGAGTAGAAGCAGCTCTTGAAGGTTGCTTGGATTTGGGGAATCAGAGTAAGTGTTGAATCTAACTGTATTCCAAGGTTCCTGACTTGTGATTTGAGGGGGAGTTAATACTTCCCAAAAGGGATTTTGATGTCAGGTATGCATCCACTTGTGTTAGGGACCCAGAAAAGCTCGGTTTTACTTGGGTTCAGGCAAAGTTTGTTGTGTTTAACCTATTCTTGAATTGATGTTAGACAAGTAATCAGTTTATTCAAGGCTGTAGGTAAGTCAGGTTCAATGGGTATGAGTAGCTGCACATCATCCGCATAGATGTAGAACTGAGTATCCATAGACCAAATCAGCTCAGCTAGTGGCTTGAGGTAGATATTGAACAGAATAGGTGACAGTATCGATCCTTGTGGTACCCTGCGGGTCAGTGTCCATGGTGGTGATGAGTTGCTGCCAAACCTTATGGATTGTTGCCTGTCTGATAGATAGGATCTGAACCAGGCAAGTACTGTACCATTGATACCTGTTTCTGTCAGTCGTGCTAGCAAGATATCATGATCCACAGTGTCAAAAGCTGCTGAGAAATCTAGCAGTACTAACATCGAGGCAAATCCCTTGTCTCGGTTTCTGTGAAGATCATCTAGCAGGGATACGAGCAGCGTTTCTGTTCCATAACCGGGTCTGAATCCATCATACCTCTATTCAGGAAACCTGGACTGCCCCTACTTGACATTTCGCCCTTTAGATTGTAAGCTCCTTGGAGCAGGGACTGTCCTTTATGTCAATTTATGTTAATCTGTACAGCGCTGCGTAACCCTAGTAGCGCTCTAGAAATGTTAAGTAGTAGTAGATTGACATGGATCTAGCCAGTTACTCTTTTCTAGCCATTCATTAAGTTGAACAGTTCTATGAGTTTCCCTAGAAATGGGATGTTGGATACTGGCCTGTAACTTTCAAGTTTGTCCTGGTCAAGGTTGTTTTTATTCAGCAGAGGGTGAACCACGGCCCTTTTTAATGCTGTTGTTAGTTGCCCATTAGAAAGAGAGGTGTTCACAATTTTTGTGGCGCCTTCTATAAGGCCCATACTCGCCTGCTGCACTATCTTTGATGGGCAGGGATCGAGGGAGCAGGTAGTTAGTCGAAGGTCTCTTAGGAGTTTGTCAAGGCTCTCCTCTGTCATTAGGTTAAAAGTGTTCCATCTGTCTCTGTTAGGAGGGGCGAATTTGTCCACCCCTGGTTTACTGGTTGGGCACTGTATATCCTGGTGGAGACTTTTAATTTTGTTGGCAAAGTATGCAGTAAAATCATTGCAGTTCAGTTTAGACTGGGCAGGCTGGTTTTGTTGTGGGGGTTGCAGTAGGCTGTTTACTATACTGAACAGCTGCTTGGTTGAATTGGCAGCCTGTATAATGCATTGAGAGAAATACTGTTTTTTGGTTGCTGTTAAGGCTTGGCGGTACTTTGCCATGTGCTTCCTGCAGTTTAGCCTGTCTTCATTCAGGTGAGATTTGCGCCATCTCCTTTCCAGTTTTCGTCCTTCGCATTTAAGGATCCGAAGTTCTGGAGAAAACCAAGGTGAGCGTTTGTGAGTGGGGCATAAGACCTTTTTTAGTGGTGCTGTTTTCTCTAAGGTCTTGGCTAAATGTGTATTCCAGATGTCAACTTGTTCTGACACTGTTGTCTTTTCATCTACAAGTGGATAGTTCAAGGCCTCTAGGAAATTCTCAGCGGTCAGCTTTATTTTGTCTCTGATCTTCCAAACCCTGGGAGTGGCTATTTGTTTCAGGTGGTCACTTAGGGAGAATGATAGGGGTGTTATTTCAATACTGTTATCCCAGAATTCTGGGATATCCACCCCTTTGTAGAATGCCAGGTCTAGTATGTGACCCTTTTCGTGGGTTGGAGAATCGATCACCTGTGTAAATCCTAGTGCTGTCATCGTGTCCAGAAAGGCAGCTGTGGTAGTATCTGGGGTTTTGATGTGTAGATTGAAGTCTCCCATGATCACCAACCTAGGGTAATTCAGGGTCACTTGAGTAATCAGGTCTAGGAGTTCTTGCACAAATAATGTGTTGTTACGAGGTGCTCTGTATACCATGAGCAGCTAGATTGGCTTCTCCTCTTCAAGTTGGATTAAAAGAGATTCTGATCCATGTAGCTGGGGGATGGATATTCTATGCAGTTTGATTGTGTCCCAAATCAAGACTGCTACCCAGGAGTGTGCTGGTAAATTTTTAACAACAGGCTCTTTCTCCGGACGTAGCCAGCTCTGCAGTTGGAAGGGCCAGGGGTGGCCGGGGGGGGGGGGGGGGAGGAGCAACACTTGCCTCTCTCTCCTCCCTCTCTTCGTGCAGGCACGCTAGGCATACCTTTGCTGGCAGCCACCACTCCCAACGTCTTGCTCTGAGCAGCATGCTGGAACTTCTCTCACATGCTCGAGAAGTCTCAGCCTGCTGCCCAGATCTGAAAACAAGGAGCGGGGAGCAGCAGTAGTCTATTTACTTGGCTGGCAGGGCTACATCCCCACCAGCAAAGTAAAAGAGAATTCAGCAGGGGGCCCCAAGCCCACATTTTGGGAGCCAGTTGTTAAAGTAGCCATGGAGGGCCTTACTTTAACAACCGGCTCCCAAAATTCTTAAAAACTTAACAACCGGCTCTTGCGAGCCTGTGAGAGCCTGCTCCAGCACACCACTGCTGCTACCCCTCCACCCTGTCTTCCTGGTCTTGGTTGATGTTGGATGTTGAAACCTGTTGGGCATAGTTCAGCCAGTGGTAAACCCCCACTTCCATCTAGCCAGGTTTCACTTATTCCTAGGATGTCAAGATGCTGTTCATTTATGGCATCATGGTTCACCGAGGATTGCTTTGCAGCTGATCTGGCATTCACCAGTCCTATAGTTCCCAAGGGTGGTCTGGGGGTACTGTGGGTAGCTTTGGTGTGACAATGAGGTGATCTTTTTAAGTACTGTTATTTAGGTGTTTGACCTCTTGCACTTTTACCTTCTTTTTGGTTTATGGGGGTTATGGTTTCCTCCCCCACACACCACTGGGATGCTTGCATGACACATTTTTGTGTCAGAAGCTAGTTAGGCAAAATGTCACTGGGTGGCGCTGCAATCCACTCTTTGGAGTACACCTTGTAGATCAGCAGTCTTCCTGGTTGGCAATGCAGAGTTAAGGCTTTAATAACTGAAAGAACAGACCTTTTAAAGTTGGAAATTCAGACCAGGCCTGTGAGATCAAAGTCTTCCATCAAATAGAGAAACAAATGGCTGCACTTAGCACTTCTATGTGAAATTCTTGGAGACAGTGCCTAGGTTTCATTTAGTTTTAAGGAATGTAAAAGATTCAGAGTTATAGAAGTAGATTATGTAGTTAAAATAATTTTTTTAACTCACGGATTGCAGGTATGAACTTTAGAGTTTCTGGTGCTGATATCCTTGGAAGGTCCAATTACATAGTAAACATAGTAGTTGACGGCAGAAAAAGACCTGCACGGTCCATCCAGTCTGCCCAAGAAGATAAATTCATATGTGCTACTTTTTTATTTGTACTGTCCTCTTCAGTACACAGACTGTATAAGTCTGGCCAGCCCTATCCCCGCCTCCCAACCACCAGCTCTGGCACAGACCCTATAAGTCTGGCCAGCCCTATCCCCGCCTCCCAACCACCAGCTCTGGCACAGACCGTATAAGTCTGCCCAGCACTATCCCCGCCGCCCAACCACCAGCCCCGGCACAGACCGTATAAGTCTGCCCAGCACTAGTCCCACCTCCCAACCACCAGCCCTAACACAGACCGTATGTCTGCCCAGCACTAGCCCCGCCTCCCAACCACCAGCTCTGCCACCCATTCTAGGCTAAGATCCTGAGGATCCCTTCCTTCTGCACAGGATTCCTTTATGTTTATCCCACGCATGTTTGAATTCCGTTACCGTTTTCATCTCCACCACCTCCCGCGGGAGGGCATTCCAAGCATCCACCACCCTCTCCGTGAAAAAATACTTCCTGACATTCTTCTTGAGTCTGCCCCCCTTCAATCTCATTTCATGCCCTCTGGAAGGTCAATTGATGCAGGTTGCTGTAGGCTTTTTCTTTATTGTCCAGGAGGAAGGCTAGATGTAAATAAGGATCCAGCTCCAATCTCAGTGCATGAGGAGAGTTATTTAGGGGAGATAAAATTTCCTTTCTCTAGCCAAAAATAAATGGAAGAAGTTCCGAGTAAAATTAAGGACTGGTGCCTCAACACAGACTGAGCAGAAGTCAGTAAAAATTTGGGTTGTAAATAAGCAGAAAATGTAGTTATTTAATCTAAGTTGCAGAGCCTGATGTGTCCATATATATGAACATTTAAGCTTATCAGAGATGCCTAGTATTGGATTGCCATGGATGTGCCATTAATGATAAAGGACTCCATTTAGTTATAGTATTACAAATTACATGTGGCCTGTTGCCAAGTTACAGGATAAGAATCCTATTGTCTGATTAGAAAGAGAGGTAGGCATTAACCAGCAGGAAATGACCATTATCTGCAGCAAACTGTCTTTTTAAGTAAAAACGTGGCTAGGATTATTTTAAATATTTTATTCTGTTGTATCATCTAGAGATTCTCATGGGAGTCTGTGTAATGATCTACTTGCAATGAGAAATATATGTTAAAGAACAATGGCTGTTTAGATTTAATCATGAATTTCTTTTAGTACTAACTTCACTTTGGATTTTAACTTTTATCCATATAGGATTTCTATCCACAGGGAAGATACATTTAATGACAGCTTCCCTAACCTATATGATAGGTATGAGCATAAGTTATACCAATTTATATCAGAAAAGTTTGATTATTTTGTCTGTTTGAAAATAACCCTGCAGAAAGTATACACACAAATCTGTACCTGTTCTTTGGCATGGATATATTTTTTAGAGTACATACGTAAATTCACAATCTACCTCAACCTAGCCCTGAGCAACACCTTCATTTAGATTAGATCACCTTTGCACATAAATTTAAGCTCATGTACTCCAGACAATTTAAGAAAAGACTGTTTCTGCATGTCAAATGCTGTTTTATCTGTGGAAATGGCTTTTAAATACAATCCATTAGGAGACAATCCTGCTTATAATCGAACGAGAAAAACGCCCAAGTTCCGACCTAAATCGGGAGATGGACGTTTATCTCACAAAAACGAATAACGCGGTATAATCGAAAGCCGAACTTGGACGTTTTCAACTGCACTCCATCGCGGAAGCGTACAAAGTTGACGGGGGCGTGTCGGAGGCGTGGTGAAGGCGGGACTGGGGCATGGTTATCACCCGAACAGAGATGGGCGCCTTTCGCCGATAATGGAAAAAAAGTATGCGTTTGTAGCTAGAATTTAGGGCACTTTTCCTGGACCCTGTTTTTTCACGAATAAGGCCCCAAAAAGTGCCCTAAATGACCAGATTACCACCAGAGGGAATCGGGGATGACCTCCCCTGACTCCCCCAGTGGTCACTAACCCCATCCCACCACAAAAAATGATGTTTCACAACTTTTTATTTTCACCCTCAAATGTCATACCCACCTCCCTGGCAGCAGTATGCAGGTCCCTGGAGCAGTTGTTAGGGGGTGCAGTGGACTTCAGGCAGGTGGACCCAGGCCCATCCCCCCCCACCTGTTACAATTGTGCTGCTTAATGCTTAGTTGTCCAACCCCCCCAAACCCACTGTACCCACATGTAGGTGCCCCCCTTCACCCCTTAGGGCTATAGTAATGGTGTAGACTTGTGGGCAGTGGGTTTTGAGGGGGATTTGGGGGGCTCAACACACAAGCTCTTTTACCTTTTTTTTTTTTTTTTTGTAAAAGTGCCCCCTAGGGTGCCCGGTTGGTGTCCTGGCATGTGAGGGGGACCAGTGCACTACAAATCCTGGCCCCTCACACGAACAAATGCCTTGGATTTATCCGTTTTTGAGCTGGGCGCTTTCATTTTCCATTATCGATGAAAAACAAAAACGCCCAGCTCCCAAATTGTCGAATAAAACATGGACGTCTATTTTTTTCGAAAATACGGTTCGGTCCGCCCCTTCACGGTCCCGTTCTCGGAGATAAACGCCCATGGAGATAGACATTTTCGTTTGATTATGCCCCTCAATGTTTAAAAGCCATGAACACACTATGAAGGAGTGTATAAGATTTTGTCAGTCTCTCTTCATAACACTTCCTCACAGGATCACCTTAGGAGACTAAAGATGCAGGGTGTATAGTAGAGGTGTGGTTCACGCAAGTTCAACTAGCCTGCTGATCCAGGAGGTTGGGGCCAAGACCAAGACAAAGTTAAAATCCTCAAAGGGGAACAGAATAGGGAGACCCATAACAGGGAGGAAAAGTCCTCTAGGGAATTCCTAGAAAGGGCTGAAGTGTCCAAAGGCAGGCCTTTGAGAAGAAGGGAACTGCTGTCCACATATGCCTCCACTCTATACAGGAGAGGATAGAACACTACCAAGGTAATGAGTCTATGTCCTGGAATATTTGAACCTGTGTGGCCAGGCTAGGGGTAGGCCTGGGCTACAGTAATGCTGTGTTTAAGCTGCTGTGAAGGCTCAGTGCTCAACCCTCGCTCATGCTATTACACATAGAGGCATATTTTCAAAGCACTTTGGGAGGCTAAGTTCCATAGGTTTCTATGGAACTTTGGGAGGCTAAGTGCTTTGAAAACGAGCTTGATAGCTTTTTACCTCACTGATAACACTGCTCTATGTTTAATTCACAAGATTACTCAGATTTTGCTAATCCCCTGAAGCTGGCCATTTGCCAAAACTTGCCCGCATCAGGTTCCTACATATGTGATGCCCTATCAATCAAGTTGTCTTTTGCTACCCTTTCTATTATCTTCTTTTCTGATCACTAGCCTCTTGTGTTTCCTTCTGCTTACATATAGCCTGTTCAAAAATACACGAGAAATGGACGTCCATATACAATGTACTGACTTGGATGACTTTTCTAAAATCTGCTTCATTATGTATATATTTACTAAATTAAGAGGGGCATTTTCAATATGACATCTACATCCCCAAGCCCCAACAGCCAAAGATGTGACAAAGGCACACTGAATGCTGAAGGCTGAGGTATGCTGAAGGGGGTTCAGGGCATGTATGAGAACGTCTTCAACTGGCAGGGCTTGGGGATCCCCACCGGCTGTAACAAGAGTGCACCGCTGCTGGGTAAGCCTGAGCCCAAAGTAGGTGGGCCCACCTGAGACTACGCCATTGTTACAGTACATACAGTTTTCTGCAAGAAAACGTTACGGCAGTAGGGGGCATAGAGTGGTGAGGCAGTGCAAGGGCTGTCCTAGCAAAGAGTGTACAAGTACATTTATTTTGCACTCCAAGCATGTACTTCAGGGTAGAGAGTTTGAACTTGCAAACTCTGCAGGCGCTTAAGTATCTCTGAGCCCTGACAGGAAACAGATTTTCACAGGAAAAGTCAGCACTGAGTTTTCCTTTGAAAATCAGCTTTAAGACCCAGAGTTACAAAGTACTTGTCAACCTACATGCAAGGTGGGGAGGAAAGGGAAAAGAAATTGAAAATAATCTTCCCCATATTTTTCATCGTTGCTTGACTGAGAATGATAAAGGTCAAGGAATATATATTAGCATCAAGGGTCACTGACCATTCATTATTCAATTAAACTATTCCCAGATAGTTGCTCTGTGCTCTGGTTATAGCCACTATATTTTGATTACTGTCTAATCCTAGTATAGTACACTTTGCAGTGCAATATTGTCCTTCATGCTCATATTTGTCACTGCTGAGTCACAGCTGCTACATGAAAGCTGTTACAGTATCTTCACATCTATTAAACAGAAAATGTTGGTAATATAGAAAATAGTGAGGTATGCCATTATTCTACACACAGTGAAAAATGGCATTCTTCATAATTAGATGTAGCATATTAATAAAGCACATTATAGAATGAAACCACTTCAATTTTTTTATAAATTGATTTGTGGTAGACTGTTGACTGGCAAATTAGATCTCACTGTGAAAAATATTGGAGAGGCCATTACGAGTTTTCTATGGTAACATTCTCCCTGCTGCATTTTTCTTGCAATCTACTATAGACAGTGTAATGGCTTCTATCAAGGTCATTATATAAGCAGCTTTCTGGTAGCATCTGCAGACATAGTTGTATGAAATAATGCCTCAGTATACCTTTATATATCTCTTATGGGTGTGCATTTGTCAATTGTTCATGCAGTTCTTTGGGTGCCTGAAATGTTTTTGTGCTTACAAATCACTTGTATGTGCATGCAGCTGTGATTTAACATGTGTACAATTGATTTGTCACACATAAAAGTTGTAGCACAAACAGAAGATGCACAAGTAAGGTGAATACTTGACTACCAAAGTCTATTCTACCACGAATGAACTTTAAAGCAATATCACTCTATCTCTAATTCCGAATATGAGCTCTTTATACTTGACTGTTTATTCTACTATGCCAATCATGATCTCTAATGTAATACCACTTGTATCTCTCACTCCGGAAATGGCGATCGCCATGACGGAACAATGTAAGCCAGATTGAGCCTGCAAATAGGTGGGAAAATGTGGGATACAAATGCAACAAATAAATAAATAAATAAGTGCAAAACATAAATAAACCCCCCCATGAAAATCATAAATGTTTCATTTAAAATGAATTCTAACAAAAAATGTTTAGCCGTTTGGCTGTACACAAGCCTAGTATCTTGTTTTAAGTCAATTTTGTGTTTAATAGTTTGAACCTTGTCATTGCTTAAAGATAAAGATGTCATTTATGTGCTCTTATATTATTAATCCCTTTTGCTCCACATTCTTCAAGTCTTTATTTTTCTTCTTTTCATCTCTGCAAAACAAACTTTCATCAGCTATTTTCACTTAGAACAATTTTTCTAAGTCAATCTTATAAATAATGCAAATTTGGAATTTCCGCAGGTACATGCAAGCTACATTTTTTAAAGGGAAACTCTCTGTCAAGTAGGGATGGGCAGCCAGAAAATTTTTGTTTCGTGTTATTTCCTATTTTGTTTATAGGAATTTTCACTGTATTCATTTTCATTTGGTCATTTTGCCAGTTTCTATAAATAGTGCACGCTCATTGGAAATAGTGTGTACTATGTGGAAAGAGAGTGCACTGTTTTCTCTAGTTTGTGCATACTTACTCTTCCTCTTTTGGGAAGTGTGCACTATTTCCACATAGTGCACAATATTATCGCTGAACAAAAAAACATAACGTTTTTTTTCTGCCTATCTTCAATTTATGTTTATATTTATTTAAAACTTGATATACCGCTCACTCTAACTTGATCAGAGTGGTTTACATGAACAAGCAAATACAGAATAAGAACTCTAAAAATCAGTAGGACAGACCGAACCACAATCACCCAAGATCTCAATCACTCCTAGACATAATCACACAAGAAACTAAAAACAAGAGAAGAGCAAGCAATAAATAAACTTTAATAACATGCAAATCGACAGTCCAGACTTCACACTCCTGAGTCATAGATCTAAAGCCTGCTTAAAGAAATACGTTTTCAAAGGGTCCTTGAATTTCTTATAATATACTTTTCCATGATTTTTCCTTGGCAGGCTGTTCCAAAGAGAAGGTGCCTGCCAAAAAAATGCCCTATCCTTTGTGTTTGCCCCATGGGCCTTTGCCAGAGAGGGTATAGACATATAAGGATTTAAGGGGGTCCCTTTGCTAAGCTGTGGTAAAAGGAGGCCTGCGCTAGCATCAGCACACGTTTTTGACGTGCGGTAAGGCCCCCTTTTACCACAGTGGGTAAAAGGCTGTCTTTTTTTTCTCTCAACAAGAATGGCCCTGTGGTAAGTGAACCATTTACCGAACGGCCATTTCAGGGCAGAGCACTTGCTTCCACCCATTCAGGTGGTGGTAAGGGCTCCAACGCTAACCCAGCGGTCACCAGGAAGTGCATGGCGTTGCCTGATTACCGCCATGTAAGTACTAGCACTACAAAAATAGAAAGTATTTTTGCAGCACTGGAAATGGTGTGCACTAGGGGAGCCTGGTGGTAGTTCCATATTACCACGAGCCAACCCTTTAGTAAAAGGGCCCCTAAGGCATAAAGCAGACATATAAGATTGTCCACCTACTTGAGTACAGGGGCGTAGCCAGACTTCGGCGGGAGGGGGGGTCCACAACCCGAGGTGGGGGGGGGCACAGTTTAGCCTGCCTCCTCCAGCCGCTGACCCCCCGCCTCTTTCAACACCCCGTCCTGCCGCCGATCCTCCCTCGTCGCCCCAACCCCCGCCACCCAAAGTCTTTTTCAGCGCCGGTGTCCGGCGCCTTCGCTGATCCGTTTCTGACTCCTGATGACCTGCATGCACGTCCTGCATGGGGCTACTTACAGAACGTGCAAGCAGGACGTCAGGACTGATAGAAACAGATCAGCGAAGGCGCCGGAGACCGGTGCTGAAGAAGACTTCGGCTGGCGGGGGGGTTGGGACTCCCACCAGCAAAGGTATCTGGCAGTGGCGGGGGAGGGTCGGCGGCGGTGGAAGGGGGATCGAAAGTGGCGGGGGAGGGTCGGTGGCGGGGGGTTGAAAGTAGAGGGGGCCAGGGCTAAATCTGTGGGGGCCCATGATCCCCTGGCCCCACATAGCTACACCCCTGCTTGAGTATGATGGTTGCTGCTCCCATAAGAATTTGTGCGCTAGGCATAGGATCTTAAATTTGCTTCTAAAAGAGACAAGCAGGCGGTGGCATTTAACAAACAAGGAAGTCACATGATGAAATAGTCTGACATTCCCTAAGAGCCTAATTGCAGTATTTTGAAGTGTTTGCAATCTTTTAAGTTGACAGCTTGAGAGACCCAAATAAATTGTGTTTACCATAATCCAATCTAGAGGTGAATAAGGCATGTATTAGTGTTTGTAATGCAGCTTCATCAAAATAACCCTTCACTAACTTCAACTGTTGTAATAGGAAAAATGCATTTTTGGAGATTGAAGTTATCTGTTCCTCAAAAGAGAGAGCTGAATCAATCACCACCCCTATGTATTCAAAACTATTTACTGGTCTTAAGAGCTTATCAAACAGAAAAGGTAGCATGTCTGGGGCACTGTTCTTCCCTGTGATCCAGCAAACTGTAGTCTTACTAACGTTCAGTACAAGTTGTTCATGCTGCAGCCAGCCAGCTACTGCCTCTAACCCCTTTTGAAGATTGGATATGTCCATTGTAATTGGTGAGATCTTTGCCAGTATGAATATATCTTCTACTCAGTCCCACTTCCTGAATCAGGCTTATCAAAGGACCTAAGTAGATATTAAAGAGAATTGTGATAAAACTGAGCCTTGCAGAATTCCACATTCTAACGATATGAGGGAGGAGTTGTTCCCTATATTCACAGTATAGTTTCTATTTGATAGAAATGATACAAACCATGCTAAAAATCAGTATCCATGAAACCTATGGATTTCAGTCACTGAATAAGCAAAGCGTGATCCACCAGGTCAAACACCGTGGCCAGATCTAGGAAGACAGCTAGTACTAATTGGCTACTATCTAAAACTTCCCACATTTCACTGATTACCGATGCTAAAACAGTTTCTGTACAATGATATTTTCCTAAAGCCTGCCTGCCTTAGATGCACCACCTATAAACTTTGTACAAAACCAATCATTTGCTTCAAGACCACCTGTTCTATTGATTCGGCTAGAAGGCAGAGATTGGAGATTGGTCTATAGTTCTGGAAGTTACTTGTGTCAACATGGGGCCCTTTAAGACTGGATGTACACTAGCACACTTCCAGCAATGAGGAACAATACCTTTTTTTAAGCTGTTGTTTATCTTCAAAAGGAGTAACGGGATAAGACAGTGCCTAAGTAATCATACCCAATTAATAAGGATAGGGTCTAGATTCGCACAAGGGCACTTAATCATCAGCATTATTTATTTATTTATTTATTTAATTGCATTTGTATCCCACATTTTCCCACCTATTTGCGGGCTCAGTGTGGCTTACAATACATTGTAAATGATGGAAATACAGTTTGTTACATTACGATTATGGGTTACATTGTGAATAGTTAAGGAAGACAGAGTCAGATCAATCACCTTTGGGGCGTAGAAACTAAAGGATATGATGTTGGGGAATTACTACGCTGATCTACTAATAGCAAGAGAGCGATGGGGTAGACATTTTTTATCTGTGGGTAGATTGTTGAATGGGAGAGAGTACGGGGAAGTGGAGTACATGGGGTAATATCTTGAGGCGTTGTTATGGTGTATATGGGAAATGCTAAGTAGTAGTAGTAGTAGTAGTAGTAGTAGAGTTTGTCTTGGGCAGACTGGATGGACCATGCAGGTCTTTTTCTGCAGTCATCTACTATGTTACAACTCCAAATCTTCCTACAATAGAACCCGGAGCCATTCTTCAGCAGCAGTCAAGGTGGGGCCGATGGTGTCCTTCCCCATGTTTAAACTTGTACAGCGCTGTGTAACCCTGGCAGCGCTATAGAAATGCTAAGTAGTAGTAGTAGTAGAAGACAGTGGAGCAGAATCGGAGGGCTGGTCTCAGCTTCGAGGAAGCTGTTGCATGGGCACTGTCTCCTCTTGGCACCGATATTTCTCAGGTACTAGCAATGCTAGTGTCTCAAAGCTTCTAGCATCGTGCTTTGAAGAGGTCCAATGTTGATGCTTCTTTATCTCCGCTCGATGTATGACACTGGGGTTCCTTATTGGTAGCATTGCCCCAGTGTCCAATGCAGCTACGTCAACCATGGGGATGTCTCTAATGCCGATGTCAATGGACCAGAATGTTTCTTTTTTTTTTTGTTTTGTTACATTTGTTCCCTGCACTTTCCCTCTCATCGCAGGCTCAATGCAGCTTACATATTGTATACAGGTACTTATTTGTACCTGGGGTAATGGAGGATTAAGTTTTTCTAGGGCCACCAAAGACTATGTTTGAAATTCACTTAATTTGGAGACAGGCCATTTTTAGTCAATAATCCCATTCTCAGCTGTATCACTGATGGCTCCCTTTGTACCTGTAGGATACAGAGTCAGAACATTGGCATGAAAATATTGATTCAGAGTTTCTGCATCTGGTGTATCAGGGGATATCTTATTCCCTGCAGATCCTGTTAAGGTCTTCACAGATGAGAACAACTGGCCTGATTTACTATTAATCTCTCTAACCAGCATTGAAAAATACTTTTTCTTAGCTAATCTCACTTGCAAATTATTATAATTATTATATTTTTACAAAAGCTTACACTGAGTGAGTGAAACTATCATTTTATTTTTTTTTGCTTCTGCCTTTCTTTGATCTCAGTTGCTATTTTAGCACTTTTAGACCACAATGGTACCATTTGGCTTTTGTAGGGCTACAATAGGTTTTGTATTTAACATACTATGAAGGGACAGTTTGAACTACCCAGTAATTGAGTTTTCCATTCCAGGCTACTGCCTGCTCTGATATGGTAGATTCTAAAAAATCCTTATCAAACAAGAACATCAAGGCTTCATGGAGACTAGGTCTATCTGTTTCCAGTCTTTAATCAACCTACGCTCTTCTATTGTCCCTGGACCTTCCCTTAGCTGGTTTAAGCCCCATGTAATTGAGTGGCCAGTCCATGACAGTGGGTGTGTAGATAATACAGTGATCTTACAATCCCTCCCAAGGGAGAGATCACTAAATCCAATGTATGTCCTCCCTCATGACTGGGGTCAACAATCCACTGTTTAAGAGCCTGATAATAAGGTAGCAAAGTTATTAGCATGTGGACTGCTTCTATCTTCAAAATGTATATTAAAATCACCCAAAAAATATGATATCAGGGTATCCCATTGATAGCTCCACCATGGTTTGAATGACATCATCCCATACACCTCCTGGAAGCCCTGGAGGCCAGTAAAAAAGGGTGAAATGTATTTCCTTAAGATGCACCAATTTTCCAATAAGGACCTCTTTATAGGGGATGGCGAGGGCTGATACCTCTTCTATACTGTATTCATTTGTGAACAGTAAGGCCAACTCTCGTCCTTTCTTTGACTTTCATGACATAGAAAGGTAGAAGTAACTTGGGGAGATAACACTGATTAAGTAGTGCACTTTCCCATACCTCAGTCAGTTGGTAATGACATAAAACAACATAGGACATGTTGACATTTCATATGTTGTTGCAAATAACAGCATTCCTACTAAAGTGTCCCTTTGAAAACAGAGTGGCTATCCATGCTGTGGGTACATCTACTATCAAGTGTCCTTTTTTAAAAAAAGAGGCCAGCCATGCTATGGGTACATTAGGATCCATGGTCATTGTGTCTACTTTGCAGCAGGGACAAAGGGGGAATTCTGTATACAGGACCAAAAATATCCATACTGAGCATCTATTCTATAAAGGGCACCCAACCTTTATAGAGTACTGGTATAGTGCACAGGTTGCACCTAACTTTGGGCTCTGTACTTATGCCTGATAGAAACTGGTGTAAGTCCAGTGTCCAAAGTTAGGCATCAATTGACACTATTCTATAACTTGATGCTTAACTTTTGGGAATGCCCATAACCTGCCTATGCTCCTCCCAGGGCTATATCCCCTTTTGGCTTGTGTGTGGGAAAAGTTAGACACCAAGTTATAGAATAGCGTGCAGGGAAGATCCACATGTAACTTTAATCAAGCACCAATTACTACTAATTAAGTGGCTAATTGGTGCCCGTTTCCTCATTAAGTTGCATGTGGATCCAATTCCAGTGCCCAACTTTGGGCAAACTCTGTAGAATCCAGGGAAACATCCACAGTGGAAACTGTGCATGGGGATTTCATAGTATTAAAATTCAGACTTGGCCTTTCTGGAGTGGTTGAAAATACCCATTTTATCTGGGAAATCGATTATTTAGATAAATTTTCCTGAAAATTGTCCTCCCGTTGTTATTTATAGATTTTGGTGAATATCTGTGTACTCGGAGGACAATATTGAGCTGTGAGGTCTTTTCTTGTTTAGAAGAAAAGGAGAGTTATGGGAATCCACTCCCCTCTTGGTATATTGATTCTGATTTGTTTGTATATTGATGGTACTGCAAAGATACAATATGGAGGTGTGGGAGTCTCCTTTACTTAGTGGAAATGTGATGAGGTTTGTGTCCTGTTCAAGAGAGACTGTGTCTTTATGAATCAATCTGACCATTTTCCAGGGCTGAATTTTATCATTCTTCAGGCTGGAACTTTCCTGCAATAAGGATTTTGAAGAACACCATTCGTTAATTACTGCTGTAATCCCTCCAATATATTGGGGATTACTAAAACTAATGAGAGACCTCTCCTTCAGAGATACTGGGGAGAGGGAGTGGGTTGGAAAAGGAAACTGAGAAGCCCAGCCCTAAGGGAAATATTTATGGGAAAGTTGCTAAGGGAATTATTTTGGGTTTAGATGGATAGGAGATGTCATATAGGGGTGGAGTTAAGAATTAATAAAAGCTGTTGTTGTGGTCTTTGGTTGCCTTCTTCTCTGCCAGGACCTGTGAGGAGAGGAGATGTCTTAATAGGTCCAATAACCTAAGGCTGAATTAATAGGAGGTTTTTGCCAATAAAAGCATTAATTGAATGGTGAAGAGGGATCTGACTAGGTAGAAGGGTTAACCTAGATCGGAAACAGAACAGGAAAGAGCCTGTTTGGGTTCAGAAGCAGCAGCTCATGGAAGTGCACCTTTGGAAGAAGGACAGACAGGGAGGTCTGGTCCTAAGTGGGTCTGGTAGCTGGACAAAGCCCAGCGGGATAGCTTGCTGCAAAAAGCACTGCAAATACAGACTTGGATTATTCTGCCCAAAAGGATGGGTATTGGACTGGTGGAGCTGTAAATATGTAAATACCTAGGATTATAAGAGACTACTAATTTAGTGAATAGTATTTTTACCAATACTCTTGGACTGGCACAAAAACTTCTTTCAGCAAGTTGAACTGTTTGATATCAAGCAAACTGTATGATATTGAAGGAAGTATGAAGTTTAGATAACTGCCTATTGCAGCATTCCAGTAAAGTTTTGCATTTGTTTCATAAAACCTTGAGTGGAGAATTTCTTTGGAGTGAGAATGACTCCCAGACTGATGGAGTAATAAAAGTAAAGCAGTGGCTTCTACCGGGATCAAGCCCAGCCCTGGCCAGTGCCCAGCTCAATAATGAACTAAAACTTTTGTGGTAACCCTGGGTTGGGTGCTGACATGAAGAGCTAGCTGGTGCCCAGAACTATGTGGTGAGACCAGGGTTACCCAAAATGGTGCCCATAAAGCAGGGCGATGGTGTTTAAGCCAGGAAATACTATCTAATAGAGGACTGTCATTTTATTACATTTTCCTAGTACTGGAGAAGTGCAGAGCTCGTAAAAACAACTGCCAGGACAGTACTGCAAAGATATCATCTGAACTGTGAGTACCTCGGAAGTTGCGGAAAGGATCCATGAGACAAGGATGTCTGCTGTTCCTGCACGTGTGGTGAGAGGATGGAGGAGAACATGCCAAATTGTTAATCATTACATAGAATACTGGGAACGGTCTCCCACTGGTAGGAAGCCGCGAATGATGTTAGATGCATCACAGATGGGCAGCGATCAAGCACGAGGGCCTGGGGTGGTGCACATGGAGATAAAAGGAGGAGTAGAGCACATGGATTGTGGAGAGGATTTGGAGGGGCATTTTCAAAAGAAACATCTATGTTTGGATTTGGACGTCTTTGAATGTCCAAATCCAGGGGCGGGGAAAACTGTATTTTCAAAAAAAGAAAGACGTTCATCATTCTTTTTGAAAATACCAAGGACGTCCTTGAATTTGGACGTCTTTAGACATGGACGTCCCTAGACATGGATGTCTTTGACTTTCAGTGATTTTCAAAACCAAAGACGTCCATGTCAAAAACATCCAAATGCAAGCCATTTGGACATGGGAGGAGCCAATATTTGTAGTTCACTGGTCCCCCTGACATGCCAGGACACCAACCTGGCACCCTAGGGGGCACTGCAGTGGATTTCATAAAATGCTCCCAGGTAGATAACTCCCTTACCTTATGTGCTGAGCCCTCCAAACCCACTACCCACAACTGTACACCACTACCATAGCCCTTATGGGTGAAGGGGGCACCTATATGTGGGTACAGTGGGTTTCTGGTGGGTTTTGGAGGGCTCGCTGTTTCCTCCACAAATGTAACAGGTAGGGGGGATATGGGCCTGGGTCCACCTGTCTGAAGTGCACTGCAGTACCCACTAAAACTGCTCCATGGACCTGCATGCGCTGTCATGGACCTGAGTATGACATCTGAGGCTGGCATAGAGGCTGGCACAAAATATTTTAAAAGATGTTTTTTGAGGGTGGGAGGGATTAGTAACCACTGGAGGAGTAACAGGAGGTCACCCCTGATTCCCTTCGGTGGTCATCCGGTCATTTCGGACACCTTTTTGTGCCTTGTTCGTAAAAAAAAACATGTCCAGGTAAAAACATCCAAGTTTTACTTTAGGACGTCCTTGCTTTTCAATTATGGCTCAAAGACATCCAAGTCTTAGGCACACCCAAGTCCCGCCTTCACCACGTCTCTAACACGTTTCCTTGAAATTTGGATGTCCTTGCAATGGACTGCAGTTGGATACGTCCAAAATTGGGTTTCGATTATACCAATTTGGACGTCCCTGGGAGATGGACATCTATATTCTGATTTATGTCAAAAGATGGATGTCCATCTCTTTCTAAAATGAGCCTGTTGGTGTTTGTTATCAGAGGGCAGTTATTAAACTGGCGGTGGAGGATGGGACAACTGTAGGCTGAGTCATCTGCTCGGGGTTGCAGCCATCAAAGTGAGCCAGTCCCGGTGTGTCTGTGTTGCCAGGAATGCGGCACGGGATTCTACCAGCGGGAGGAACCCTCGATCCCTGATAAGACCTCAGATGGAGAGTGGCTAAGCAGTGTCCACAGCAACTTCTAGACTTGGATTCAGGAGCAGAGGAAGGCCGAGTTCTTGGTTGCAAGCTCCTTGGGGGAAGGTCCTGAAAGGATGGATGTGGATGGAATGGAACTGCTGGAGACAGCGAGCCTGAGGATGAGTCAGGGACCCGTGTTCTTTTGATAACAACATCCGAGAGCCGAGAAAGTGGAGCAGATGGGGAGTCGAACATCAGCACTCCACTGATCTCACCAAGATTAACCAGCAGTGCAGAGAGCATATATGGATGGATCTGGGGGCAGGGGCAAGGGTGAGGTTGGAAGGGGACCATGGAGAAGGAGATTGTAGCCCCGAGAGAAGGAGTTGCCAATATTTGGCAAGCCCCGGCCTCTGTCCCTGAGAGCATGAGAGGCCATTTGGAAAAGCCACCATTTAAACCCTGGGTGGCTTATCAAGGGAAATGAGGAGTGCTGAATATTGCACAAATGCATATGCATTAGCTGGCCATGTATGTTCGGATATTCAATGCTGGTGCCCTAGGGTTTTCAATAGTCTTGAAGCTTGAGATCATTATGCCCTATGTGCTAAGGTTTTGCAGTTAACATGGGTTAATAGTCATTGATTATCGGGGATAAAGCTGATGCTGACCAGAAAAAACGCTGTTAGATTTTATAGATAGTGCAGAATATAAATCTTAAAATAAATAGTAAATTATTGTTAATTAACATATGTTATTTGGAAAATAATGCACATGATTCCATTAATGCACCTTAGTAACTCTGTAAATGAATTGTAATACTGCATTCAAACTGAACTTTTAGAGGGTAATTTTATAAACCATTTTGCACGTAAAACACTGATTTACAGGGAGAGAAGTATAGTGCTGGTAAGCTATGAAGCCACATATGGAGTCAGGGAAGACCTTATGAATCCCACTTGAATTCCATGTGCAAGTCAATGGTTGCTGCCATGGTGGAATGACTTCAAAGACCCTCCCTCATGCAACAGTATAATTTCCAGACACACCACAATGTGCAGTTACTAGCACGTATGTTCACGGCATGTTCTAATTCCCATGTTAAACAGCTAACATGGAAATTAGCATCCTGGGGCATGCTATGGATGTTGAATGGGCATGGATTATATTTTGATGTTAATATTGCATGTGTTACTGTGCATTAACTGCTAGCACAGCAGGTAACGCAGAGCAATTAATACCACCTTGAGAGGTGTAACTAGCTTTTTCATGTTTTACAAGCTGTTCTGTTAATGCACAGTAGAAACCTGTGACCTTTGTTATCAGCCCAGCTACTTTCTCAAGAGGTTTTCCAGTTCACCGCACATTAATTTTGACTATTAACCCATAGTTTGACTATTAACCCCGGTACTATGTAAACCATATTGAGCCTGCAAAAAGGTGGGAAAATGTGAGATACAAATGTAACAAATAAATAAATAAATATTAACTGCAAAGTGATCTCATGACCTGTACAGAGTTGGTTCAAGTCTATTGGGCACCCTCAGCCTTATACCCCCAATTATTTTTCAGGTCACTCTCAAATGGGTTCTCCCCTCCAGGATTTGGGCATCATACTATTAATATTAAACTTTGTTTTGCAGATAAAAATATGTGCTGATGGTTCATTGAATTTGTGTGGCTAACACGACTTATTGTACTGCTTGGATTGCAGCTGCTTTTTGTTTTTTTTTGCAGCCTTTTGGAGGTGATGCTCTAGACCAGTACTTCTTAACCCAATCCTTGAGGCACCTCAGTCCCATCACATTTTCAGGATATCCACAATGAATATGCTTGAGATAGAATTGCATGCGCTGCCTTCTTGATATGTAAATCTATCTCATGCATATTCATTGTGGATATCCTGAAAACCCAATGGGACTAGGGGTGCCTTAAGGACTGGATTGAGAAACACTGCCCTAGGCAACCGCCTAGTCATGCCTAATGATTGGGTTGGGACCTACATGGGAGAAAATGAAGTCTGACATCCTTAGCAAATGTTAAATACCTTCCCTCTGTTCCCCATGATATTCAGCTGGCAGCAGTCAGCGGTCAGCTGAATTTGCCCCCAATATACAGTGCCAGGCCATGTCCAGGCACTAGAACAAAATACCGGGGGCTAAATATGGGCCTGGCCCCCCTCCTTCCTCCCCACCCTCCCCAACCCGCTCTAAGTTGAACCCCCCGTAACGTCACCCTCCTCAACTCCAATCGCAGTGCTCTAGGTAGGCTCCCCACTCCCTGAGAATATCTTCTAATCCCTGGTAGGGTTGTTGGGAGCAGGAGCACAGCCCCCTCGCTCTTGCCCCTAGCAGCTGGCTTCACAAAATGGTTGCCAAAACCTCTCAAAGCAGCCTAACAGTACTTTAAATACCTCTCATCTCCTCTCCTGCCTGCTTAAATAGCTCTGAATATTGGGCCCCTAGTTTCCTCTTAGAATAAAATAGAAGCAGGTCAAGGATTTTCTCTGTTATGATTGTTGAATGAATTATTAAAGAAACAATTTTGCAGTGAATATTTCTCTAGTACTTCAGCACAAAATGGTTGTATGTAGTACTTCCTTGGGCAACAAGAGCAAGCTGGCCTTTGCAAATAGTAGTAGGATTTTGCCATCTCATTTTAAAGCAATCATTACAATAGTTGTTTGCAGTTTATTTCAGATCCACAGCTCTGTGATAATTCTTTATGCTTTATGATTGATTTGTTTGAGAGTGGCTTGCTTGACGCTTGTTAAATAAATAGTAATTTGTTATGTGAAATAATTGGCAGAGCATAATTGGATTAGACAAGCTGAAGGCTGTTTATTTATGAACTTTGCCAATAAGTATGATAACTATCACTTTCTAGTATAATACATCTTTTCTGAAGTAAATGAATATCACATGATTGGTTTTAAGTAAATTTGATAATGAAGTCAGCATGCCATCATAGAAACACTGAAGATTCTGCAGCACAGGTGCTAAAATAGAATTCACACTCGGTTAGGGAAAAAAATAACTTTAAACATTTTAATTTTCTGTAGCACCTTCTCGCAGAGAAGTGTATTTATATTCCAACTTGATATCACAGTCATCCCACCTATGGAGACAAAATCTTGGTGTCAGGAGAAACTGGAATATTTGTCAATGATAAAGACATTCAAATGCTTCCAGTTGATACTTCAGAACTGGAATCCGCCCCCAAACAAGCTCTTCAATCCTCCCAATATAATCTATTGGTTATCCCTCCCATTGCTTTATTTGGCTTCACTGCATGTGAGTGTTCTGCTCAGGGTCCAGGCTCCCTCTTTCTGGGGGTGGGAGGGAGGGGAGTGGACAAAGTGTAAAGACAAACATCAAAATTGTTTTTATTTCTTCTATTACTCAGAGACAAATGCCAAAAACTTCCTTTCATTGTACAAAGCTCTTGCTAGGCATGATAGAAGGCCTTTAATCAAACCAAAGAAGTGGAGAAAGCCAACCACAATGTTCAGGGTGACCAAAGTTTATTCTGCCAATCAAATATGCTGATAGAATGACCGAACACAGGTTGTGTTTCAACAAACATAGTCTTCGTCAGTGGATTCTTTATAAAAACAGATAACAAAAATAAAAAAGGTGAAAAAGAGCCTAAGAGACCTAAAAATAAAGTGTCTTGCACTGTAATCAATTAAAAAATGATATCAACGAAGGGATATTATCAGTAAAAATGTTTGAACAACAAGGACAGGTCTTGAATTGGTCCTAGATTCACCGACCATATTCAGCCTAATGATGACACCTCTGGCCAAACTACTATCTAACCAAAACCTCAATCCTTACATTTATGCCGATGATGTAACGATCTACATTCCATTCAATCAAGACCTAAAAGAAATTTCCAATGACATCAACCAAAGCCTCCACATCATGCACTCCTGGGCAGATGCCTTTCAGTTAAAACTCAACGCAGAAAAAACCCAATGCCTAGTACTTACCTCTCAACACAATACGAACAAATTTACCACTATCAACACACCAAAATTAAACCTACCCGTCTCGGAAACCTTGAAAATCCTTGGTGTTACCATTGACCGGCACCTAACACTTGAGAATCACGTAAAAAAACACAACCAAAAAGATGTTCCAATCAGTGTGGAAATTAAAAAGAGTACGACCATTCTTCCCGAGGACAGTCTTCCGTAATCTGGTACAATCATTAGTACTCAGTCATCTAGATTACTGCAACTCACTTTACGTGGGCTGCAAAGAACAAATACTCAAAAAACTCCAAACAGCCCAGAACACGGCAGCCAGACTCATATTTGGAAAACCAAAATACGAGAGTGCAAAACCTCTACGAGAGAAACTACACTGGCTACCACTCAAAGAACGCATCACGTTCAAAGTATGTACCCTAGTACATAAGATCATCCATGGTGATGCTCCAGCCTATATGTCAGACCTGATAGACCTACCACCTAGGAATGCTAAAAAATCCTCTCACACATTCTTCAATCTTCATTTCCCCAACTGCAAAGGAATAAAGTACAAACTAATGCACGCATCAACCTTTTCTTATATGAGTGCACAACTCTGGAATGAACTGCCACGCAACCTGAAAGCGGTCTATGAACTGATTAACTTCCGGAAACTGCTAAAGACCCATCTATTTGACAAGACCTACCACAAAGACCGAGTCACCTGAATTTCCCACATATACCCTGAATGTAAATTAATGCCCTCTTTTTTTTTTTTCTTTTTTCTTTCTTTTTCTTTTTCTCTCTTATTATTATGTATTACATTACCATGAAACCTAATCCTCTGTAACAGCAAATGTCTACTCTCTTCACACTTCCACTATCCACGATATATTGTAAGCCACATTGAGCCTGCAAAGAGGTGGGAAAATGTGGAATACAAATGCAATAAATAAATAAATAAATAAATAAAGAAAGAAAGTACGAGAAACAACTGCTTCTTTCTCATCAAAAAGATGTGCCACACTATAGAAGCAGTTCTAGAAGAATTTTAATGTAGATGACTTGAAGTAGGTTGAAGCAGTTGAAATTTACTGGGTTTTCTTTACTCTCTGGAAAGTACTACAAGTTTTATGTTTCACAACTTACCCAGTAATTGAGTTTCCCATTCCAGGCTACTGCTCCGATATTGTAGATTCTAAAAAAGTCAAACAAGGAACATAAAGGCTTCACCAAGATTGGTTCTAACTGCTTCCAGTCTTTAATCAGCCTGTAATGGTATCAGTTTATTATATTTTGCTGGATTATATATACACCAATATATTTGTGCAGCTTTTATATATTTGACACTGCAGCAGAGAAAATAGTTTCATTTCAAGCCCCTCTCTCCCTATCCCTTTTTCTGGGAACTTCTGATAGCAGGGATAGTCAATTACAAACACTTAACAAAGACAAAAGAGAGATATATAACTCTCTCTGCCCTCCCACCTAAAAAGACTGAACAAAAGCTTGACTAAGGTGGGTACCTGGACGCTCATCAGGACATCTCTGAAAACCAAAGACCCAAGAGACAGAAAGTCTGGAGAAGCCATTGAAGACAAAGAACTCAGAGGAAAAGCATAAACAGGACATTTGCTTGTCAAAGGTATACCTGCCCCTCCCATCAGCTTTCAGACATGTGCAGAAAGGAAGGACTTGTAATGTGTATCTGCTCCAGAGACTGAGCAGGAAGCCTTTTCACATCAAAAGACCATTTGTCAGCAAGATCCAGACAGCAAGTCTTGTGATATCATAAGACATGAGACCAAGATACCACAATGCTTTGCAAATGCCCAAGGGTCGTGTGGAAACCAGGAAACCAGGACAAAGATCCACATGGCATATCCTGCTGCAGCTTGCAAGATATAAAAGCAAAAGCTGTTTCCCCAAGATTCAGATTCTCTTCAACTGCAAGCAACTCAGGAATCCACTCACTGCAGAAGCCCTCCTGTCCTGAACATGTGCTTACCTAATGCTGTTCATACTGTGTAACAAGGACTTGTAAGTAACATAACTTTTGATCTAGACCTGCTACCTTGCCTTACTTAAGTACAGATTACCTGTAAAGATCTCTTAAAACCTACCTCTCGTGTGCAATTGTATATTAAATCAACCTTTTTGAAGCTAAAAATACGGTCTCTTTGTGTTCTGAGTATATGGTATCTTTTATATATACTTAATTTATTTAATTTATTGCAATTATCACCTTTGGTGATTGGTGGAGAAATTAATATCCTAAACTTATAAATACGGCACCTGCTCTTAAATTATAAACAGTAGCGAGTGCTCTAGAGCTCTTTCCCCCAAGATAAATCATTTCTTGTAACAAGCCTATGCTCCTCTATAGTCCCTTGTAAAGAACTTTTACACTGTACTTACATTGATGAGAATCCCAGTTGTACCACAAAACAAACTAGCAAACCTGTCAGAAACTTTATGGATAAGGAAAAAAAAGTGGTAAACGGAAAGAAGCTCCACAAACAATGGGACTTTAAATAAAACAGTACTTATAGTATAACAATCCTTAAGTTGTGCAAAAAGTGCTCTTCTTCCAATGATGTAACACAAAAGACTCGACATGACACCATGTTTCGGCACTAAGTACTTGCCTCAGGAGTATGTAAAGCAGTGATGAACTGATTGCGGAGGAGCATAGCTCTACTTGTTCTTTGCATACTTTTTAAAGGCTGGTTGCTTTCATTAAGTTTGGTACCTGTTTTATGGACTTTTTAGATATCTCAGTTTGCTGTTGTTCAGCAGTTTTTGTACAAACAATTGCCAGACTCCTGAGGCAGGCACTTACCACAAATTCTATATAGTAAGCTTAGATTTAGGTGCCATAAAATCAGTGCAGATTCTATAACACTGCACATAATGTAATTGGCTTAACAAGCTAATGAGCACTGATAACAGCACTTAACAAGAAACAATGAGCACTAATTGGCACTGATCAGAATTTAGGCACACAACTCACTAAGCATATTTTATAATGATGTGCACCGAACTTCTAAGGTGTGGAGGCAAAAAGGTGCATGGTTATTGGTGGGGAAATGAGCGTTTCATGGACGTTCCAAAATTTAGGCACCTAGTTATAGAATATGGCCCAGTGCACCTAAATCTATGTGCTGAGATTTACACCAGGTTTTTGTTGGCGTAAATGGATGCATGCAAATATCAACACTGAAATATCAACTAAGCATATTCTATAATCAGTACCTAAATCTAGATGTCGATTATAGAATATACTTAAGTTGGCACGGATTTTAGTGCTGATTTTTTAGGCACCATATATAGAATCTCTTCCTTAGTGCCAAAACATGGCGTCGTGTCGAGTCTTTTGTGTTACATCATTGGAAGAAGAGGTCTTTTTGCACAACTTAAGGATTGTTATAATTAAAGTATTGTTTTGTTTAAAGTCTCATTGCTTGTGGAGCCTTTTTCTGTTTCCCACTTTTTTCCTTGTGCTGTTTCTCTCATGGGATCCTTGTGTTCAACTACTGCCTGGGCTTTACTGGAAACTTAATGGATGTCATTCAATAAGAATTTTTGTCTCCATAGGCATAGAATGGGAAAAAGTCCTTTTTGAAGATGGCTGTATCACAAATCTTGCACCCATGCTTGTTTATCTTCTGCCACTGAAGTATTTCATAGCACCTTGCATTGAGGGATTATGATAGAAGACTTGTTAGACTGATAGGTATCTTGATGCATCAACAAAGTTTATGTGATGCCATTTTATGCGGCCTCCTCTACCAAAGAGATTTTAACTGAAGTTTCTGAAAACTCAATTCAAATTGACTTTTTATCTACTCCCTCTGTTGCCTTGCACTGTACTCAATCTTTCCTTCCATTACAGGCTACAGTTCTAACTGGTGTAATAGAGGTTAGCATTAGGAATTTCCAGTTAATTAGTTGCTGGATATTTTAGTGTTGGGATTGGGTAAAATCTTACATAGACTCACAGGGACAATAGAAAAGATCATTATACATTTTACTAGTTTGTCAATGTTTTTGGCAGTTAACTCTGCAACTTAACATCCGTGAAAAAGCATTCATATAGCTGGTGTAATATGCCAAGCTGCAGGGCTAGCAGTTTAGAGCACCATATGGTACTGGTTGAAAACATCAACCAGTTTTAATTGCCTTCAGATACATTATTTACTTAATTTGCTTGGCATAAAACAAACACACAGAGTTAACCCATGCAACCACATACTGTGGTGAACATTTCTAATTACTAAAAATAATAATAAACTGCTATCAGTTTGATAAAGATTCTATTTCCAAATTTCCCATCATAGAATTTGGGATAAATCTATGTAGTGGCTTATGCAATAAATTTTATTATGTACATTTGCTCGCAACTCTAGCAGTATATCAAATGTAATAAATGATAAATGATTAAGGTTCTTGTGTTCATGCTAAAGAGGTTGTACAATAAAGGAAGACATTACTGTGCATGTTAAAGGAGTGTTGAAAGGGTGTTGAGTGAGCACATTAAAATTAATGACTGAGTAGCCTAATGGTTGGGTCAATGGGTTGAGAACCAGGTAAGATAGGGTTTTATTCATTCTTCTAATTGATATTAAAAAAGGAGGAAAAGTCCTCATGGATATTCAGCAAACAAGAACCAAACAAGTGAGGAAGGAAGGAAAACCAAGGAAAATGGTTCTTAAAGGTCCAATTTCTTTTATCAAATTTCAACGCAAATGTGCATCAGCTGTAGGTGTGATGACATAGGCCATGTTTTGGCAATGCCGCCAGTGTTAGGAGTCCAATCCTCTACAGCACCAGTTCTTCTAGTAATCTAGTCTGAAAACAGACCCAAAGGTATAATGTACATAGAAGTACTGGTAAGTCAATATCGAAATGACACCCACTCTGTCATTACGATGCGATAAAACAAGTAGCTGTTTTAGCCTTTATGGTGATGCATGGTCAACTTCCTGCTTATATGATGATATATTTATTTCTTCTAAATGGGAGTGCTTTTAGATTAACTCAGAATCAATATTTGTTAAGCTTTCCTTTGGTTCAAAAAAATTAAATCTACACAAATATTTCAAGCTTCTCTTTCATATCAGGCAACACTATGTTGGAATTCTCTTCCACTTTCTCGTAGACGATAGATAATTATCAATTCAGAAGGCTGCTAAAGACATTTCTTTATAAAAATATTTCAGGGGTCTGGGCTAATGATTTTTCATTGTTTTTTGATTAGAGGACATAATGCATTGTACATCCTTGAAGTATACTTCAGTTTAGTTATTGTTTCCCGCATTGAACCTGATGGCTTTTGCAGGCTATAAGACCATAATGTAATGTAATTATACCTTTGGGTCCATTTTCAGACTAGAATAATTAATGTTTTAGAGGTTTGGATTCCTGATGCAGACAGCATTGCTGAAACATAGCCTATGTCGAGTCACGCTTCCAGCTGACACGTTTGTTTTGAATTTTGATAAAATAAATTGACCTTTAAGAACTATTTTCCTTGGTTTTCCTTTTTTCCTCACTTGTTTGGTTGTTGTTCTACTTATTCTTCTCCCGTTCTCCTGGTGACCTTGGGCAAGTCACTTCACACTCCATTACTTAAGGGGTCTCTTTTAACTAAGTAGTGATAATGCAATAACACCTAATATATATATTGTAACGCTTGTATACCATCTGTGATTAATGTGCGCTAATGTGCTCAGATTATTTGGGACCTGCATTATTTTCTGATTTTGCATGTTATTGGTGATTAACCCAGTTTTTCATGGACTTGAGAAAAGGGACAGATGACAATTATATGCCTGTAGTACAGACTTCAGATACAACACAGAGAATTGCAGGTTACTGAACCTTAGCAAGTGAATTTTGTTGGATAGGAGTAAGTGGCACCTCAGGAAGGGATACCATAGCATGAGTGCATATTTCAGATACATACAACTTTGCTGCAGGCAATGTCTCCAAATGGGTTTAATTTTGAATTCAGGCTTTAATCCCCTGAAGCAGGACAGGGAAAATGTGGGATACAAATGCAACAAATAAATAAATATAAGTTAAAACCTGCCTCTATATACACTTTTTGGCTGATTCATTTCAAGGCAGTTTTCTTAAATATGGCTTTAATTTTGAATTAAATGTTTCACGCCATGTGGAGGCTTCGGCGTATCAGATACTTCCTTCCTAGAGATTTGTTCCGCACACTTGTCCACTGGCTTGTCCTTTCCCACTTGGACTATTGCAGCGGAATTTACGCGGGCTGCCAGGCCTCTCTGTTGAAAAAGTTCCAAACAGTTCAGAACACTGCTGCGAGACTCATCCTGAGAGAGCAACGCTTTGCACATGCCGAACCCTTACGGTTCAAATTACACTGGCTGCCTGTTCAGGAGCGCATTGCCTTTAAACTCTGCTCCTTGACCCATAAAATTATCTATGGGTATGTGCACCCCTTGATCGACCTCCCGCCCAGGAATGCCAACCCTGCTGCTCGTTCCTTCCTCCACCTTCACTTCCCAAACTGTAAGGGTGTCAAGTACAAGAGGATCTTCGCCTCGTCTTTCCGCTATTGGAGTCCTAAGCACTGGAATTCTCTCCCGCAATACCTTAAAACTCAAGAGGACCATGCCCTCTTCAAGAAGTTGTTGAAGACCTACTTTTTTGCCAAGACCTACTCCTCACTTTATACCGCTGCTTGATGCACCCTCTCTGGCTCCTACCCTGCTAGTTCACCCTGTTAGATGCTTCTCCCCCTGCATACTCCTTGTATATTCTTCTAAGTTTTCCTATTCTGTATTTTATTTAATGTTTGTAAGCCACATTGTGCCTGCATGAGTGGGAAAATGTGGGATATAAGTGAACAATAAATAAATAAATAAATTGTGTGTTAAACTTTTAAAGAATATTAACTGTTTCACACTAGTACACAAATGGTTTCAATTTTTATACGGTACGCGATCCTGATGATTGAAAACATCAGGTTTGAAACCAGTATGGCAGCAATTTAGTTGCACAGGAGTTGCCAAAGTTTTTCTGAAGTTCCTTTAATTTACCTATTATGGTGTTTATTGATTGGTTCTCATAATGGATGTTTTTCATACAGAACCTTTTTAGTATTTCTTTGTTGGTGTTTTTGGTTTTGTGGTAGGATTTTGTTGTTTCGGTATTTTTTGAAGACACATGGAGCCCCAATCTATATTTTGCTGAAATAGAAGACAGTGAGGTGGCTTTAGTTTTGAGGAAGTTAGTGCCAGATCTAGCAGTTTATGATTGTTGTTCCATGGCGGTTTTGTGTGGTTTAGGTGAGAGACTTGTCCCTTTCCTAACTGTGGGCCTCTTTTACAAAGCCGCACTGCCGATTCTCAGTGCGGCAAATCAGATGAAGCTCATTCAATTCCTATCGGCTTCCTTTCATTTGCCACATAGGAAACTAGTACTATTTTAAAACCAATAGGAATAAACCACAAAAGTCTTGTATCATTGCTCAAAAAGCTGTGAAAGTGCCCAATGAAACCATACTTCAGTTTAATAGAAAGGTAAGCACTTACCCCCTCATTTTATATAAAGGGAGGGTGCAATTAGGTGCTCAGTGATAGAATAGCACCAGTAACATTAATTAGTTAATTGGTGCTAATTTGGCATTAATTAGTATCAATAAGTACCAATAATTAGCTTTAACAAATATTAATTGGCACTAATTTACAGTTATGCATAACCCAAATTCTATATATGGCACCCTAAGTTGTGCACACTAATTTGGCTACATGGCCAAACTGCATGCACAACTTAATTGATTAACATGCCATTCAATTTTTTGTAAGAAAAATAAAAGATAAAAACAAATGCCTATTTTTCTGTGTCCTTTTTTTGAAAGAAAAAAAGAAAAAAGAAATGCCTATTTTTCTTTCCTGTGAGAAAAAAAGGTTAAGGTGCACATGCACAGCTAAATTCCACTGAGGCTGTAGGGTGCGGTACTGGGTATTTTTGACATCACTTCCCGTCACATGACCCTCACCAAGACGGTGGCCAGTAGTGGAAACAGGCAATGATGTGATATATGCAGTAGTGGCCACCATCTTGAAAAAGGGGCATGGCTGCAACATCACTTCCTGATATCACCAAAAGGGGTGGAGTTTGGGGGTGAGCTATAAAATGGGCTGTGGTTTGGGGTGGGGCTATGCAAATAAGGTGAGACAAGGGGCGTAGTTATATAAAGCAGAGCTTAGGTAGGGTCAAGATGTCATATTCGGTGATGTCATCCAAGGAGGGACAGGGTGTGGGCATGGCTTGGACTGTGACATCATCAAATGGGACTCATAGTGGACATGGCTTAGGTGTGTCCTTGCTTCTGATTGGCTGAAAACCTAGAAGTGGGCGTGCCACCTGTCAAAATCAATTAATTTTGGTAAATGCAGGTGAGGTACACTACTCAGGGACATCATTTTTATGTTTTCTCAAGTTCTTTTGAATATACATTCATGTTTTATATTTTAATTATTTGTTTTGAATGTACATTTTTTAGACTTTTAGACTCCTGATGCAGGCCTTATAAGCCGAAACAAGGCTGTGTTGAGTTGTATGAAGGGAATAGATAGGATTCTCATGTAGTGATCATTGGGGGTGAGATGGGGTGTAGGGAATACATCTAGAAGACAGGTAGAGAGATCCCTTTGTAGAGTGTTCTATGGGTTAAGAAGAGAATATTATAGTGAATTTGAGCGACATCATGGAACGATGATTCTTAAATAATAGGGAGGCATAAGATGGTCATATTTATGGACAAGGAACAGAATTTTGATGGCTATTTAAAGAAAAAAGAAAATATATGTACATAAGAAAAGCCATGTAGAATCAGACCAAGGTCCATTAAACCCAGAATCCTATTTCTGACAGTGGCCAGTAGTTAAATTCCAGGGAAGGTCAATGAATTTCCTAACCCTACCTGGCTAGTATTTTTTAATGGACTTTCCTCCATGGACTTCTCCAATCCTCTTTTCAATCCTGCTATGTTGTTTACCTTGACCACATTCTTTGGCATTCTTAATTATGCACTGCATGAAAAAAATGTCTACTATTTGGTTTGAATCTACTGGCAGTGGCGTACCAAGGGGAGGGGGCAGTGGGGGCGGTTCGCCCCGGGTGCACGCCGCTGGGGGGGTGCCACGCGCCGGTCAGCTTCCTTCGTTTCCATGCTCCCTCTGCCCTGGAACAGGAAGTAACCTGTTCCGGGGCAGAGAGAGCATGGAAATGAAGGAAGCTGACTGGCGTGTGGCACCCCCCAGCGGCGTGCACCCAGGGGGGGTTCTTTTGCCGGGGTGGGGGGTGTCCTTTCGCCGGGGTGGGGGGGGGGGGTCGTGCTGAACCGGGGGGTGGGGCGCATCGGCGATCCACCCCGGGTGTCAGCCCCCCTAGGAACGCCACTGTCTACTGGTCTTTAATTTCACAGACTGTCCTCTTGTTTTTGTGTTTCTAAGGTTAAACAGCCTTTCTCTTTTTAACATTCCACTCCACTCATAATTTTATACACTTCTATCATATTCCCTCTCGCTCATCTTTTTCAAAACAGAAAAGCTCTAACCCGTTTAGCCTTTCTTCATTTTTGTCGCTCTTTTTTTAAAATTTGATTTGAATTATTAACTTGATATATCTCTTGATGCCTTAAGGCACCAAAGCGGTTCACAAATCTCAACCAGACATACTTATACAAAGTCCAGACATACTTATACAAAGGCATAAAGATAGTTTTGTTCTCTATCCTTTTTCAGTTAATCCCTAATATTCTATTATCCTTTTTATTAGCTGTGGCATACTAAACTATATTATCCTCAAGTATTGCAAGGCCTATTCTTGGGTAGCGACTCCTAACTCAGAACCCAGCAATTTTGTACTTGAGATTATTTTCCCTATCTGCATCATTTTGCACTTGTCCAAATTAAAATTCATCTGCCATTTAGATGCCTTGTCTCCTAGTTTCACAAGATCTTTCTGCAAAGCCTCACAATCCTGTTTCAGCAGTTTAAATAATATTGTGTCATCCTCAGATTTGCCTATTCTGCTCATTATTCTCACCTATGGATCATTTATGAATAAGTTGAACAGCACAGGTCCCTGTATAGATCCTTGGAGCACTCAAGTGACACTTTTCCATATGGATAACTAACTGTTCAGTCCTACTCTGTTTTCAGTCTTTTAACTGGTTTGCTACCCTAGCTGAGATAATATTTACCCATTTCTCTGACCTCATGTGCAACTTTCTTTAAATCAATCACCTTACTTTCTAACTCTTCCTACTTTCTTACCCTTCTATATATTACATCTTTGCTTTACCCTTCGCTATCAATTATAATGTTCTATTACGAATTGTGTTGGCATTGTAAATAGTATACCATGCCATACTTTGTATTGTTTTTGAATGTTTTTATTGCTGTAATTGTCTATTGCTCATGTCTGACCTATTCTTACTGTATACCGCCTTGAGTGATTTCCTTCAAAAAGGCGGTAAATAAAAATAAAAGGGTTAGTTTTTGACTTGAACTTCCAAAGCATCATGGAAATATAGGTAGGCAAAAAAAGTTAATACGGGCCCTTGACAATACACAACATACATGCTCTGTTATCAGGTATATGAACAGTTTCACTAAATTTCAGAGGGAAGAAGTGAAAAATGACTTCATGATAATGGAGGCCTGAATCATTTTCCCTTATCAACAGCTGCAGGTAGTTTGGATTGTATGGGAATAGATAAACAAAGATGAAAAAGGAAAGGAGGACATAATTGTATATTATTTGCCTAAAGCTTCCTGCCTGGTTTCAGAAACAGCGAGAGACAGAGCGTTTAATGTAAACGTAGGCATTATTAAAAGGTTTTTTTTCAAGTTTCTATTTTTATGAGTTTCTAGAAGGACATTTTCTTTGTCTAATTTTTTAATGATGTTTTCCTATAAAGACAGCATCATATTAAAAGCAGAAGTAATGATGTACACATTTGTACACATTTGTAGTATAAAGTATTAATTTTATAAATTTTTCTAATGACCACCATCTCTCTGTGGGTCTTACTTTCAAAGGATTGCTCATGAAATTTGCTGGACTGGTTAAATGTAAAATGACATCCTGTGTTTTCACAGCTGACCTCACTGCCTAGTGAGCTATGAGTGCTCTTTGTCTATGGCTACTTCATCTATCTCTGTATATTCTGTCCATTTCCTGTCTCTAGATTAGACCAGCAGAAACCATTCCCAAGCAGTCAGTATATTTAAATCCTCCCTTAAGGCCCTGCTTACTAAGCTGCGTTATAGGCACGTTAGAGTCTTTAATGTGCGTTAACTATGTACGCACATTAACCGTATAAATGCCTACAACATCCCTATAGGCACCTACATGGTTAGCATGTGCACTAATTGTAGGCACATTAAACATGCTAATGTGCCTTACCTGCTTATTTTCGAAAGAGAAGGCTGGCCATCTTCCAACACAAATCGGGAGATGGCAGGCCATCTCTCAAGTCCGGCGAAATCGGCATAATCGAAGGCCGATTTTGGCCAGCCTCAACTGCAGTCCGTTGCGGAGCCGGCCAAACTTCAAGGGGGCGTGTCGGCAGGGTACAGAAGGTGGGACGGGGGCGTGCTTAAGAGATGGCCAGCTTCGCCCGATAATGGAAAAAAGAAAGCTGGCCCTGACGAGCATTTAGCCGACTTTACTTGGTCCCTTTTTGTTCACGACCAAGCCTCAAAAAGGTGCCCGAACTGACCAGATGAGCACCGGAGGGAATGGGGGATCACCTTCCCTTACTCCCCCAGTGGTCACCAACCCTCTCCCACCCCAAAATAAAAAAATAAAAAACTTTTGCCAGCCTCTATGTCAGCCTCAAATGTCATACCCAGCTCCATGACAGCAGTATGCAGGTCCCTGGAGTAGTTTCTAGTGGGTGCAGTACACTTCAGGCAGGTGGACCCAGGCCCATCCCCCCCTACCTGTTACACTTGTGGTGGTAAATGGGAGCCCTCCAACCCCCCCAATACCCACTGTACCCACATGCAGGTGCCCCCCCTTCATCCCTAAGGGCTATGGTAGTGGTGTACAGTTGTGGGGAGTGGGTTTTGGGGGGATTTGGGGGGCTCAGCACATAAGGTAAGGGAGGTATGCACCTGGGAGCCATTTTTGAAGTCCACTGCAGCGCCCGCTAGGGTGCCAGGTTGGTGTCCTGGCATGTGAGGGGGACCAGTGCACTACAAATGCTGGCCCCTCCCATGACCAAATGCCTTGCATTTGGCCGGGTTTGAGATGGCCGGCATTGGTTTCCATTATCGGCGAAAACCGATGTCGGCCATCTCTGACATTTGGCTGGCCCCAACCGTATTTTCGAAACAAAATATGGCCGGCCATCTTTTTTGATAATACGGTTCAGGACCGCTTTTTGCGGCGCAGGCCATATAGATGGCTGGCGCCGTTCGATTATGCCCCTCCACGTAAACAGGGCCCTTAGACTGTAATCTTAGCTTGCTCAAATTCAGACCTTCCTATATCTTTCCTTAAGTTTTTCACCAGGCAACTTTTCTAGTCTATTCTGGTCTGATTCATCTTGGATTGTCTTATTTATTTATGTATTGGGATTTATTAACCGTCTTTATGAAAAGATTCACCCAAGGTGGTGTACATGCTTTTCTGTGGACCTTTGTCTTCTTCTAGTCTGTTCCAAGTTCCTTGAGTTCTACAAAACCCTGAGTGTTGTAGAAGGGGCAAAATGAATCAATTTGTCACTCTTTCAAAAAGTACAAAGATCAGGGGACACACAATGAAATTACATAGAAATACCTTTAAAACCAATAGGAGGAAATTTTTTTTCACCCAAAGAACAGTTAAGCTGTGGAAGTCGTTGCTGGAGGATGTGGTAACAGCAGTTAGCATATTTGGATTTAAAAAAGGTTTGGACAAGTTCCTGGTGGAAAGTCCATACTCTGTTATTGAAATGGACATGAGGAAAGCCACTGCTTGCCCTGGGATTAGTAGCATGGAATGATGCTATTAATTGGGTTTCTGACAGGTACTAGAAGCTAGATGGATCATTGGTCTGACCCAGTATGGCTATTGTTATGTTCTTATATTCCTGTGTAATACTGTATTCTGTTCATTTCTGTGATGTCAAGAGATGGTCGCATTATGTATGTTATGGCTTTATTAACTTCACTGGTCATGCTTTATAACTTGGGGGTCAGATTTAATTTACATAGAGGGGCATTTTCAATATGACCCTGGCCAAGTCATTTAACTCTCCATTGCCCTAGGTACAAAACTTAGATTGTGATCCCGCTATGGACAGGGAAAGCGTCTGCATATAATATATGTAAACCACTTTGGTTGTACCAAAGAAAGACAGTACATTAAATCCATGACATTTTCCCCTCCCCCCTTTATCCTTTAAGTTTCCACTTGCTGTAGTTTTTCTTTTGGTACTTTTTCTCTTTCTTCCAATTTTTGGTGAGCTTTCTTTGGAAGCGCAGGATTTCCTGCATTATACTAACAGTACATTTTATTTTCAGGAATCCATTTAATTATAGCTAGTTCTCTGTGGTTTGTTTCTCGTTGCAGTGGGACCATGAGTAGGGCCATCATGGCCAATAGCAGCAACAGGAATGCAACCTTTGCTGAAGTATCTGTACCATCACTAACACTATTAATACTTAAGCTATAAGTGGATACCATTTTAATCTGGATGGCATGCAGCCAGTATGCATATTTACTTTTCCTTCCTTCCAAGTTTAAAGGGCAGTTGCTGCCTTGCTGAGATTCAGTATAGGTTTTGTTCAACGGGATCACCATATGAAGGTATTCCGCAAGATTTGAGGTGAAAACTTTATTATCTTCCCCTATCAAATACACAGTCATTCATGAGATTTACTGATGAACTTCATTCTGTGATCACCCCGACCCCCAGACATTCCCTCTATATGAGCACCTTGTAGTGTTACAAAGCATTAGTATGTTAATAGCTGATCGTGCTGAAACCTCAGAACGTCTGTAGTTGTCTTTGAAGAAACCATAGGTGTAGTTTGGGGTAGGCATGAGGGAGTGATGCCCCAAATGTTGCAAGTTCTAATTTTGAATTGGTCTCCATCTGTCCACTACCAAAATGACTTCCTTACCCTTTGCCCTTCCCCAAAGTAAGTAGGCAAAATACACTAATGGAGTAAACTAAAAATACCAATGACAAAAATGACCATCTCCAAATATGGGAAATAAAGTGAAGTAAAATATCAGTACTGTTATAAAAAGTAAGAACAAACTTCACCAAAACCTCAGCATTCTCTAAGCTCAACTATAAGAATTATTGGAAGGAAAAGCCTCAGATATACACTTGGACTCCACTGGCATAAAAAACTTCTATTTGTGCAAAACCAAAATAATGAATTCATCTCACAGCAGTATTTAAACTTTATGGAGTTTTTTTATAACTTAACTTTCACTGTCCATCCTCTGTGCTGTATTTGATGTTTTGTTATTTTTACTATAACTAGGTTCTCCCAATATTGGCCAACCTTTTGCAGTATCTCGCTGCTGCCTCAGGGGTTTCTTTGGACCATAACATTCTCAGTTTCACTGTTAATCTCCTACTGCACCTAACAGCAAAGATCACCATATGAAGCTACTCAGTAAGACTTGGGATGAAAACATGACCATGAAAACACTACCATGAAACTACTCTCCTCTTCCATTTATTTATTTATTTATTTATTGCATTTGTATCCCACATTTTCCCACCTTTTTGCGGGTTCAGTGTGGCTTACAATATGAGATGAGTGATGGAAATACAGTTTGTTACAAATTGGTTAAGGATTACATTGTGCAGAATTATGCGAGACAATCGAGGTGTCGTTAAGGAATGTAACAATGGAACACAAACATTGAAACATTGGAAGGAGACAATGAGAGCTTAGAGGGCGATAATAAGACATAAAGACATATGGTATGCATATTTCTGTGAGTAAGGGTATGAGTGATGTGAGATTACGGGGGATGGGAGTTCAGAAGTGGATGTATGATGCATTAGTGAACAGTGAGTGTGGACTTTATGTGTTTTGGCTTTTTCCGTAAATTTTTTCAAAAAGATGGGTCTTCAATAATCTGCGGAAGGAAGCTTGCTCGTGGATCGTTCTTAAGTTGCACGGCAGTGTATTCCAAAACTGCGTGCTCATGTGAGAAAAGGTTGACGCGTGTAGCGTCTTGTATTTCAAGCCCTTGCAATTGGGAAAGTGGAGGTTGAGGAAGGTTCGGGATGATCTTTTGGTGTTTCTGGGTGGTAAGTCTATTAACTCAGACATGTAGGCTGGGGCTTCGCCGTGAATGATTTTGTGGACTAATGTGCAAACTTTAAAAGTGACGCGTTCTTTGAGTGGAAGCCAGTGCAGTTTCTCTCGTAGTGGTTTTGCACTTTCATATTTTGGCTTTCCAAAGATGAGCCTGGCTGCCATATTTTGGGCCGTTTGAAGTTTCCTCAGTGTTTGCTCTTTGCAGCCTGCGTATAGTGAGTTGCAGAAATGCAGATGGCTGAGTACGAGGGATTGTACTAGGCTGCGAAAGACGGATCTTGGGAAGAATGGTCTTATCCTTTTCAGTTTCCACATGCAGTAAAACATCTTTTTAGTTGTGTTGTTTGCATGATTTTCGAGCGTTAGATGGCGGTCGATAGTGACTCCAAGGATTTTTAGCATTTCTGAGATTTGAAGGTTTAGGTTTGGTGTGTTTAAAGCGGTAAATTCCTTTGTGTTGTATTGGGAGGTGAGTATCAGGCATTGAGTTTTTTCTGCATTTAATTTCAGACGAAATGTATCTGCCCATGTGTTCATGATGTGTAGGCTTTGATTGATTTCGTTGGAGATTTCGTTGATGTCTTGTTTGAAAGGGATGTATATTGTCACATTATCAGCGTAGATATGCGGGTTGAGGTTATGGTTTGATAGGAGTTTTGCCAGAGGGATCATCATTAGGTTGAAAATGGTTGGTGAGAGAGGTGATCCTTGTGGTACTCCACATTCAGGTGTCCATGCCTTAGACGTGGTCGAATTTGATGTGACTTGGTACGAACGTTGGGTTAGGAACCCTTTGAACCAATTCAGGACATTTCCTCCAATGCCAAAGTATTCAAGTATGTGTAATAGGATTCCGTGGTCAACCATATTGAAGGCACTTGACATGTCAAACTGTAGGAGGAGTATGTTGTTGCCAGTCACAATTATTTGTTTAAATTTAGTCATAAGGGTGACTAATACTGTTTCTGTGCTATGATTCGATCGGAATCCTGATTGGGTATCATGCAGTATTGAGTGTTTGTTTAGATAGTTTGTGAGTTGTTTAGTTACCATTCCTTTGGTTATTTTGGTTATTAGTGGTATGGATGCTACTGGCCTGTAGTTGGTTAAGTCACTCGTGCTTTTCTTTGTATCTTTAGGAATTGGGGTGAGTAAGATTTTTCCTTTTTCTTTTGGGAAAAGTCCGTTTTGTAGCATGAAGTTCACATGGTTCGTTAGGTCTATTGTGAATTGTTGAGGAGCAGATTTCATGAGGTTATTTGGGCATGTGTCTAGTTTGCAGTGGATTTGGCATATCTTTTGAGAGTTTCAGAGATGAGGTCTTCTGATAGTATTTCGAATTCGGTCCATGTTCTGTCTGCTGGGTGTGTTCCTTCTTCTGGATCTAGACAATCTAAAAGTGTGGCGTACTCAATAGGGCTCACGGGTATTTTGAGTCGTAGTTGTGTAATTTTGTCCTTGAAGTATTTCGCAAGGTTGTCCACATCTGGTGTATTTTTGTCATTGTTTGTAACTGGTGTGGTGTCTAACAGTTTTTTTCACAAGGTTGAAGAGTTTATGTGTGTCTTTGTAGTTTGGTCCTATTATTGTTTTGTAATGTAGTCTTTTGGTCTGTTTTATGGTGTATTTGTATTTTCTCCGAAGTAATTTCCAGGCGTTTAGTGTTTGTTCGTCTCTCTTTTTGTTCCATTCTCGTTCTAGTTTCCTGACTTGTGTTTTAAGTTTTTTCAGCTCTTCGGTGAACCATGGGTTTGCTTTTTTCCTTCATGATGTTCTGGTTTGGATTGGGGCGATTTTGTCTAATGTTGTTGTACATAGATCGTCCCATTCTTGGAGGAATTGGATGGTGTCAGCGTTTGTTGACCATTTGTTCTGGTAGATCAGTTCCATCCAAACCATGCCTATGTAATTAGTGAGCTATGGATCAGAGGTTGAGGGCTTGCAAAGAGTGGGATCTAACCATGGGATGGACATGGCAGTCTCATAAAGGTCTTTCTTTGGTTTGTATCGGCTGTATCAACCATCTTGCAGACTGTACTTCTGAAACCATGTAGAGCGTTGAACATATGTACTGAAAAGTTTACACTATCATGGTGGTGGCAGAGAAATTGTGAAATGCCCCTTTCTAGGCAAGTATAAAGTACAGTACTGTAAAATTTTACTTATTACTGCTATTGAACTGCCGATTTCATCATATGAATAAAAGTTCTTAGATAGGTAGAATTTACATTTGTATAGATTCAATTACTGTTTTGAGAAACTCAATATCCTCTGCTTCAATTAATCCACCTGAGAGGAAAACTGAAGCCTGTTCTAAGTGAATGAACTTGTAATAGATATGATATGTAATCTGAGTCACAAAAGAGAAAAAAAAACTATTAGGACAAAAGTATATTGATGGAAAAATACCTCTGATATGCTTCGCTGTTCTCTGAAAAGTGCTTTATAGTGGGGTAGCAAATATGGTTTCCTTGATAAAAAGTCAATTAGGTATGATTCATTTAAACTTAGAAAGAAAGTAAAGGCTTTAAAGAAAACACTCTTCTATGTACTAAGATAGTATTTCAGAAATTCTCATGGGGATGCTGTAATCTTCATAGTGCAGTTTTTGTTATTATGTCATTATTTGCAAGGTTGTTTTCAGCAGTTACTCTCCTCCAGGGCTTTTTTTGAGGGGGTACTTGGGGGTACTGAGTACCGGCACCTTTTCCAATTGTTTGCTAAAATTGACCCATGGACCCCAAGTTTTAATGAAAGAGCTCAGGCTCTACACACCAATTCTGCCTTGTCATAGATTCTGTGACTGGTTGCAAGGTGCCTGGCTGTTGTGGAGTGGTTCCCTCAGTGATCACCCCACCCCTGAAGGATAGCCTAGCATTTGAGTACCGACATCTTTTTTTGCTAGAAAAAACGAACTGCGTCTCCCCCCATTTTCTCCCTTATCCCTAGTGACAGTAGGAAAGAAAGTCAGGAATGTTTTTGTAGAATCAAAACTGATTGCCCAAACTGGCTAGAGTAACAAATTACATTACACAAAATAACCCCCTCATTCTAAACAGGTCACCTATAGTGAGGCGTCACTATGAAGGCTTAAGTTATAGAACACTAGCACATAGATGAATGACTGATGTGCACAACTGCTAGTTGGGTGTTAACCGGTATTCTATATCTTTAGGTCTAGATTCTATATATGGCGCCAAAAGAAATGGTGCCAAAAAGTGCTATTCTATAAGCCACGCTGATGCTTGGGAATCACACCTAACTGTAGGCATGGCCATTTGCACCAACTGAAATGAGGTGCAAATGTACATGCCTAAATCAGGCATTCATGCCCATTATTCTAGGAATATTTTAGGAATGCCCCCCCCCCCCCATTATGCCGATGACCTGCCCATTTCTGTGCCCTCTTTTTCAGATCATGTGTAAATGCTAGTTAAATCTAACTTGTGTCAATAATTGCTTGTTAAAAAGCCAATTGTTGGTGATAATTAGCTTGTTATTCAATTATATTGTGCTTGCTCAATTTTTGGCGACTTTTATAGAATTAGAGGTTAGCACACAATTCACTTACCCCAGAATTCTTTAAAGGTTGCCCAAAATTAAGCACTCAAGTCTGTGTGTGGTTATCAGATACACTAACTGACTTAATTAAAGCTATCAATAATTGGCCTTAACAAGCATTCACTGGCAGCCATTAGTAGGTATGCATGCATCTGACCTACACCTCTATTCTACACCTAGCATGACCAACTTGCATAGCATACAACTGCAAAGGGGGTATGGCCAAGGGAGGAGCATGAGTGTACCCAGCATTTAAGCGTGGTTATAGAATACTTGCATTTATATCTGCCTAACTGACAGCCGTATACAGCAGTCTTTGGCTGGCGTAACTGCTTGGGCTCTAAGTTAGGCATGAAAATGTTGAAAAGCTAGAATTCTACAATGACAGTTTTGAGTGGAACTGCTATTGTAGAATTTGCGCTTAGCATGAATCATCCCGGTGCCTCAGTTTGGGCGACCATTACTGAATTTCCCCCTTAATGCATAAATGTAAGGGAGGATAATTCTATAATGGTGTCTCAATATAGACACCTAGAGGGTGCCTATTCTATAAAGGAAATAATAATTGTGTTACCAATGAAATATCCACCTACAATTTAGATACAAACATTTAATACCAGTCACAGTTGGTGTAAATGCTCATGCCTAAATACTGGAGATACATGAGTAACTTGTGAAGGGGCATTTTCAATATATCTAAGTCCGACTTTGTACGTTTTGCTCAAAGCATCCAGGTTCTAAATTGCAAATATAACAATTTTCGAAAGAGCAAAATGTCTTTTTTTTTTTTTTTTAAATGGCCACTTGATAGATGTTTTTGTGCTCTATACATTTATCTTTGTGGCCCATTAAAAAAAAAAAAAGTCCAAGTGAAAAACACACAAAATCAAGCCATTGGGACATAGGAGGAGTCAGCATTCTTAGTAGACTGGCCACACAGACATCCCAGCAGAGCAGTGGGGTACCCTAGGAGGCACTGCAGTGAACTTCACATAAAAACTCCTAAGTACATATCTCAACGTTACCCTTTATATTGTATGAGGAGCCCTCCAAAACCCACCAAAAACCTACGGTATCCAAATGTACACCATTACAATAGCCCTTATGTCTGCAGGTGTCACCTAGATATGGGTACCGTAGGTTTTTGGTGGATTTGGGGGGCTGATACTTTCCACCACAAGTGTAACAGTTAGAGTGGATTATGGGCCTGGGTCCCTTTCTCCACAGTGCACTGCACCATTCACTAGGCTACTCCAGGGACCTGCTTGCTGCTCTAATAGGACAGGCCATAAAATATAAAGCTGTCATATACGATGGTATGTACTGTTTGTTTCACGGGTGGGAGGGGTTCAGTGACCCCAGTAGTTATCTAGTCATTTAGGGCACTTTTTGTGGTTTAGTTTTTATTAAAATAGGTCTAGATCAAACCGTCCTGGACGTTTTGGTTTTGTTCTGTTATGGCAGAAAAACATCCAAGTGTTAGAAATGTCCTAATCCCACCAACTACATGCCCTGACATGCCCCCCCTTGTGATTTGGATGCACTGCAGACAAAATGCATAGATAAACGTCTGCAAAATAGGTTTCAAAAACAGCAATTTGATCATTTCAGCAAGGGAAATGTCCATACTGCTTTATAATACTTTTTAGACATTTTTCTCTTTCGAAAATGAGCCCCGTGGAGGGGCATAATCGAACGCAAATGCCTATCTCCATGGGCATGTATCTCCGAGAACGGGTCCGTGAAGGGGCGGGCTGAACCGTATTTTCGAAAAAAAATGGACGTTTTTGAGCTGGGCGTTTTTAGTTTCCATTATCGCTAAAAAAAAACAAATGCCCAGCTCAAAAACGTCCTAATCCGAGCCATTTGGTCATGGGAGGGGCCACGATTCATAGTACACTCGCCCCCTGATATGCCAGGACACCAACTGGGCACCCTAGGTCAGTGTGGTGGACTTCAGAAAAAGCTCCCACATGCATAGCTCCCTTGCCATGGGTGCTGAGCTCCCAACCCCCCTCCCCCAAAACCCACTACCCACAAATGTACAACACTACCATAGCTCTTCGGGGTGAAGGGGGCACCTACATGTGGGTACAGTGGGTTTTGAAGGCCTCCCATTTACCACAAGTGTTACAGATGGGGGGGATGGGCCTGGGTCCACCTGGCTGAAGTGCACTGCGGTACCCACTAAAAGTGCTCCAGGGACCTGCATACACGCAGGCCTCTAGAACTTGTTGCTGCTGTATAACATTGGCACACCAGTTGACACCTGAAGACTAATCTCTCAAAAAACGTCCTTTATTGGAATAACCGCATTTACTCACAGTTAACTGCAGATCAGAGGTTGTGCCCCACTGGCAACGAGTCCCCCTGGTACTGAGATTAGCAGTAGGTCAGAGCTGGCAGAATGCTGTACAATGCCCTCTTTCAGCCACATTCAAGGTAAGAACTAAATTTTCTAATGTCGCTAACACAGGAAAGGGAACTAAAACTGGCTTACAAAAATGGCCACTACCGCATGGACTACAACAGGAAACACAACAGGGCACACTCTGACCCAGTAGGCAGGGGGAAAAGCACCATGGGAGAAGAGCCTACCAACTACCAACATCGTGAGACTGTAACTCAAGCTAATGAAATCACGGAGCCCAATACCCTACACCCATCACAATGCAATACTGATGTGACCCTGTACTGCACCCGAGAGCCACATGTGACCCAGGGAACGGCTGTGACAGGATCAAACACATTCTGCTGTCATGAAGGTGGGTAAGGCATTTGAGGCTGGCATACAGGCTGGAAAAAAGTTTTTAAAGTGGGGTTTTTTTTGATGGGAGGGGGTTAGTGACCACTGGGGGAGTCCATGGAGGTCATCCTCAATTCCCTCCAGTGGTCATCTGGGCAGTTGGGGCACTTTTTTGGGACTCATCCAAAAAAAGTGACCCAAAATCGCGGTCAAAACGCCTTTTTTTTTCGATTATCAGCTAAAGACGCCCATCTCTCCTCGGCTGATAACCACGCCCCAGTCCTGCCTCCACCACGCCTCCGACATGTCCCCATCAACTTTATTCATTTCCACGATGGAGTGAAGTTGGAAACGCCCAAAATTGGCTTTCGATTATACCGATTTGGGCGCCTTTGCGAGAAAAACGCCCATCTCCCGATTTGGGTCGAAATATAGGCGTTTTTCTTTTTCGATTATAAGCTGGATAGTATTCTTTAAGTTATGCATCTAGTGTGAGTCCCGCCCATGCTCTGCCCATGTGTACACCTATTTGTAAAATATGCACTATGCAAGATATGTTTGTATTTTCAGAAGAATTCTTAGGTAGAATTTTAGTATTTATGCACATATGTGCACATATGCACATATATGCAATTATAGCTTGTATTTTGCACATACATTCTAGTTCCCACTATAGAACTGCCCCCATAATGCAGAAATCAGTCAAATTCTAAATTATTTTCATGGTTGCCTACATGCTTGATACCAGCAAGTCCAAGGAATTCTAGAGAAGCAGATAAAAGAAATTGAAAGATAAGTGGAGAGTTATTCTACTACATGCTGTCTTAATTCACACATCTGTCATTGCATAATGATGCAATGTATTACCTGCTGGTATCGACTTCACAAAGGATATTGCGATCACTTCCTAAATGAGTTAATCTACAGTATTGAAAATGTGATATGGGGGTCAGTTATCACATCTCAGGAGGAAAAGAGACATTGTAATGAAATGGTTTCAGTTCACAAGGTGTGAATGTTGTTGTTTTCCTGTGAACATCTGAATTATTTTCAGATGCATGTTAAGTGGATGTTTTATGAGAGCTCTGTTTATCTTGCATGCTTCTTTGCACCTGTGGGTCTACTGATTTCAGTAAGCAAGCAGGTGCATACTAATTGTGTTAAGTTGAGTGTTTAGACCCTAAATTATTATAAACACATATTAATCTCTATTTTAAACTATATTCCTTTCCCAAGTTATTTTATTATTTGATTTGCATTTTCTAGAATATTTAAGAAATGTATTGGAATTTATAATTAGAAAATGTGAAAAAGCTCCTGTGCACCTACCTTTGGGATTTGATCTTTTGTATCATCAGCTTTTCTACCATGTCTGGTGTTAGTCATGAATGATGTAGACTCATGATATCCTCTTCCATTGAGAATACCCATTCATTTGGTACACTCATCGGTGAACAGGAAAACAAATGTTGGGTGACTTTGTCCAGATTTGGTCAGGCTGGGGGCTTGTTTGCCTAGTAGGTCATTGGATATGTGGTCATGGCTTCAGTGGGCCACAGAGTCATACAGGGATGTTGGTGTTACAGAAGTTTGTACACCAATCTCACTGTCTGTAAATGGATGCTGGTCTCTGCTGCTTACTGCTATAATAAGGACCTGTGCCAAAGATGGTTCAGTGGTGCCTATGAAGACCTGGTAAATAAAGGTGGGGGAGCCTGCTTCTGGCTGTTAGTGGTAAGTCCTGCTGCCAGTTTTGCTTGATAGCATGCCTATGCTTTAACATACTATATCCTCATTGCCCGTCTGCCTCTGGCATTCTTGTTTTCACCAACTGAATCAAGAGCTTATCCTTCTAGTACACCAGTGTGTTGCACAGGAAGGTGATAGTCCCTTTCACTGGTGGGTTACAAGGCTGACTAGCACGTAAATATTCTTCTTGCTGAGGGGTTTCTACTTGTTTTCCACTTGCACATGCAGGAAGTTCACCAGCACCACCATCTCTGCTATCAGTCCCCGTCACTGCTGAAAATTTTTCTAACTTCACCTCTAGGATATTTACCTAGTGTTGCTTTGCTTAAACTCAGTTCCTCCATGGTCTCCATAAAGGGTTTCAGGACTTCTATGATCTAAGTCATATTTGTTCAATCCTGACACCCCTAGGAGCTTTCAATACTGATCTCATTTTCCAATGACATTTGATGGAAGCTGCTTGCTGCTCTTCTAATCTCTCCAGCGTCGATAGATGCCTGGTGCCTGTATTCCAAATGAGCTAGTACATAGGTGGTCCAGATACTCTCCATTTCTCATAGAGCTCATGTCTAGCCCTCACACTCCAGAATAAAATTCTTATAGTTTTTCAGCATTTTCGCACATGCGCAAACATTGTACATGCACACATTATTGGAATACATTTATTTATTTATTACATTTGTATCCCGTGCTTTCCCACTCATCGCAGGCTCAATGCGGCTGACATAGTAACAAGAGAATACAATCTGTAGTATCAGAATCAACAAAGGAGGTATGTGGTAGGACAAATGAACAAGGGGTAAATGGGATAAAAGAGGTACAGTATGAGAGAAAGGATAGGGATAGGTAAGGACGTAAAGCGATAAAGAAGAGGTAGGGGAAGAGTATGGAGGGTAAGAAGATTGGTAGGATACATTCCCTGTGACGTGATCAAGACAGCCAGTTAGACAAAACAGAATGCACTAATAATTACCGTGCCTCAACAATAAGAGAGAAAATTAGTCTCAGTTTATTTTGAAACATGCTTCTAAGATCTCTGGTTCTCGCCTTTCCCTCGTCTCTCGCCTCCACCTACCCTCCTCTCCTTCTTCCTGTACACATTAATTGATTTGATTTGCTTACTTTATTTTTTGCCTATTAGATTGTAAGCTCTTTGAGCAGGGACTGTCTTTCTTCTATGTTTGTGCAGCGCTGCATACGCCTTGTAGCGTTATAGAAATGCTAAATAGTAGTAGTAGTAGTAGTAGGAGATAATTTCTAAGTCATTGTTGTTAATGATAAGAGGAACCGGTAAATGGAAGGGCACACTGGTTGTAAATATTTATGGATTATCTGTCCTCCTCTTCCCTTCACCATACAGAGTCTGGCTTCAGACCCAATTTCAGCATGGAAATAGTCCTAACCACATTAATTACTAACTTCAAGAAAGAAATTAGCTTATGCAGGAAAATCATCCTTACGTAATTTGATATATCAAGTACATTCGTTGTGGTAGAACATAATTTGCTACTAGCACTAATAGACAACTTAGGTATAGCAGGGCCTGTCCTAAACTGGTTCAGATGATTTTTAAAATCTAGATCCTATCAAGTCAAATCTCCTAATTCCATCTTCCCACAATGAGCTCCAGACTGCGGATTCCACAGGGATCCCCCCTTTCACCCATCTTATTCAGTATTATGATGTCTCCCTTAGGAAAGGTGCTTAATGCCCATGGTTATAATAATTTTATTTATGTGGATGATGTAACATCTATATCCCTTTCAAAGATTCTGTTGAAGAAGTGCTATTTGTCATCAAATCTGGTCTAAACCTGATGCAGAATTGGGCCTTCACCTTTAAACTAAAATTGAATAGAGAGAAAACAAAATTTATGTTATTATCTAACCCTCACCATGTCATAAACTATCAAAACCACTATATATTAATTACTGTTGTAACCAAACAATCACCTGGAATATACAAAAAAATGGATCTTCAGAGGTAAGCTTTCACTTAAGCCAATGGCTTTGAAAATGATGGAAGTAGGTGAATCACCTTATCTCTTAATCAATCCCAATCTTTTGTTAGCTTTTTATCATTTTTATCATATTTCCTTTTCTTTATAATTTTTTTGTTATATTTTTCTAATATCTTCTTTTTAGTACTCAAAATATATAAAGCTTTTTGTAAGCATATTTGAAGCATATAACCTGATAAGCGTTACTTATCTGAGCTAACTTTAGGTGCCTTTTCTTGAATTTACCCCATAGTGTACGTTCTTTCCAAACAGTGCACACTATTATAAGCAAAAGAAAAAAAAACATAAATGTGATTTTTTTTGCTTGCTTGTATTTGTTAACGACATGTAAAGATCCGGGATATACCATTAACATTTCCCATTTCATTGCAAACGACAGCCCATCCATACTGCACACTGCTCAGTATGTGATTGACAGTCAGACACCTAAATAGCCTTGGAGATTTTGCAGGAGCTTATTTTTGCTGATGGAACTGCGGAGCACTCCACCCTGTGTCCAGCTCTATGTGGGTTTTTATCCCTTCAATCTTGCAATGCACTGCACTAGTGTACACTGGTTTTCACTGCACAAAGACAGACGCAGTTTAGATATTCTATCAAGTTCTTACTTTCCTGTTAAATTTAGAGAAAAAACAGTGCTATTTCTCTCTCTTTCTGAGGACTTTCTGAGGTCAGGGGACTTTTTTTTTTTTCAATTTCTCTTTATTTTTATGCTATATTGTACTAGAAAAGATTTCTATTCTGCCTGTAACACCATAGATTCAAGGTGGATTAACAGCTAAAGAAGACCCTTGACAAAAAAAAGGGAGATCAACCAAGTAATACAATTACAAACATTTATAATACTTTTAACTATGATCCTGTTGTGAAAATAAAAACGTTTTCAGAGCCTTTTGGAATAGGTGGTCTGACGAAATCTGTCAAATCTGTACAAATATGTTATTTCTCAAACTTTGCTGCTTAGCACCTTTCTTTCTGTCCTCATCATCTGAAAAGGGTTCTCTGCTACTTTGTTCTAATTTCTTAATCAGGTGCTGATGACATTAACAGCCATGGGATTTGGGGGAAGGGTGGAAGGAATCAGCTTATTTGTCTGCTTCTCAAAAAAGCACCTCGTGCCTCTGTCTTCTCCTCTCCAAAATGCCTCTGGTTTGTTAGCCCATCTCCCCTCCCAACTCCAGTCATGATTTGTCACTCAAAACAAATGGAATAAATGTGTGCTGAAAATAAATAAATAAAATTGTCACACCTGCATCTTGGTGCCTAGACAAAAAATTGCCCCCATTATATTAGGCCAGTTGGAAGGATTTTTGGCCCAACACTATGAATATAGCATTTCAAAAGGTACGGATAGTGCAGTTATACTTTCACCAGCTAGCAGTGAACATGTTACTCCATTTGAAAATTGACCAGATAATTTCTTTGCAGTTTAACATTTGGAGAGACATTGTGAAAGGAAAATTATTATTTCACTTGGTCTGCTACCGAAAAGAAATAATTAGCAGACAACTTTTTTTTCTAAGCTGTACCATTCATTGTTAGGATAAAATGAAGGATAATGAGAAACATAGCTATTACTGTTTTTTAAGCCTAAGGGGTCATTGGCTATTGTGTCCTACCAGAGATGCTTTCAAACCTGGAGATTAGATTTAGTTCATTGACGCTGTTGAATATTAAAAAGTGCACCTTATATGCTCTTTTTTTCCCCTCCATACTGAATCATTAGATGAGAAAACTGAACCTCTCAGGAAAAGTTCACGATCAGGTTTGAATTCAAAATATTATTTTATCTTTTTTTCCCCGATGACGCAATGGATCTAGATCTGGCTTTCTTAAGATTATATGAATAATAACTATGAGGAATTTTGAATAGTTTAATCGCAATGGATTCTTTGCAAAATATAGTTATATAAAAGTAAATGAGGCAAAAGATCTTTATGGATGGGATAAAGACTATCTGAATTCAAGAAAGTATGGAAGAAGCAGAAAGGATTCTCCTAAAGAAAGGAAGGAGTTGTAGAGTTGAGCAGTTGGTTTGGATGGAGAAACTGGATGGTCTACTTTTTGCCTCATTTTCTATGTTTCTAGTGTAACAATTGTGAATGGACAGACTGAATGTTGCATTGGCCATGCCTTTTTACAGTCAGCAGATTGCACTTTATTTAAACAAATACATACAGGGGCTTATGTACTACCTTGTATTTAAATTGGAGGGTTATACATGGGTCAATTTTCAAAAGTGCTGAGCCAAGATTTCACTAGCTAAGTTAATATAATTTTCAGTTGGATCTAGAAGGCTAGATTTCAAACTTGAAATCAACTTTGATCTTGTCAGCTAAAATTTAACAGCTACTCATAGGTCCCCAGATTCTATACAGGTTGCCCAAATTTGAGTGCACAGGGCAGATGAATGTGTAAATTAATTACTTAATGAGTCAATGAATGCTGGTTATTGGCATTAATTGGCACTAGTTTGAACTTAGATGTGCATCTACCTGCATGCCATTCTATAACGCTTTGTACCCAAACCCCCAAATTCTATACATGGCACCTTAACTTGTGTGTGCTAATTTGGTCACATGGCCAAATTGCATGCACAACTTAATTGATTAACAAGCCAATCAAATTGATTAACAAGCCAAAACAATTTCAAATTATAAAAACTCTCCTAAACACAGATTCAGTAACAACTTCACCTTCAAATCGTCCTGCTGACTAATTAGCTAAATACTTCAACGACAAAATCACCAATCTTCGCAAATCGATTTCTGAAGACAATTCTACTGCAGACACTTTTCTTGACGAACTGGACCCTGGATTTGATGAAGTACCGGCAGAACGATATTGAACCAATTTTACCCTCCTTACCACCGAATAAGTCACTAAAACCATCTCTGAACTCTCCAGGTCTTATTGCCAACTTGACCTTTGTCCCAACTATCTTTTGAAAGGTGCCCCAACATGTTTTATTTCAGATCTCACCACCCACTTAAACTTCCTACTTCAGCGAGGCTCCTTCCCCACCAGACATGGCAATATATTACTAACACCTATACCAAACCCCCCCAAAAAACCTGCAAATGATATTATCAACTACCATCCAATTGCCTCCATCCCTCTAATCACAAAACTGATGGAAAACAGAGTGACCTCGCAACTCAACGAATATATTCAGAAATTCTCCATCCTGCACGAATCGCAGTTGAGCTTTCGTTCGGCCCATAGCACATGGGCCGAATATGCCTAGAAAGCTTACCCTAATGACCCAACTTAACTTTTTAAGGCCACCCACATGATTCCTGCCCCGATGATTATTATACCTTTGACCATGTCTCACAATCTCCTTATGCTCATTCCTCAATCTCTTCCTCTCCATCCTTCCTACTCCTTACCCCTCCCAATCTCTTCTCCTTTTGCTCATACTGTCTTTGTTAACCTCTCCATGCTCAATTTACATATCCTCAAAACCCCACTACTACTATGTTTACTACAACTTGTAACATTCTCCTTCAAGACTTTGTAATTCTATTTACTATATAAGCCGCATTGAACCTGCTATGTGTGGGAAAGCGTGGGTACAAATGTAATTAATAATAATAATAATAATTGGTGCTGATTATTGGTACTTAACAACTTTCTAGGCATATTCTACAATGCGGTGTATGTAAATTCAAATGCACACAGTTGAAAAGGGGGCAAGGCCATGGGCATAGGAGCCAATTTTTCAAATTTATTGGGGGTGCTAACCCCTCCCTGGACACATACAAGGAATGTTCTCAATATTGTGGGTGCTCAAACACCCACAGCACCCACAGAGCCGTGGAATGGGTGGGATGTGGGCATTTCAAAAAACTATGCATACTATTATGCAATACACCTGACCTGTGCCTAACTTAGGCGCAGGTATTTAGGCCTGGTTTTAAGTGGCCAAATTGGTGCACCTAAATTTTAGTTGCAAGAATGGCATGTCAGCATATTCTATAAACTATTCCTAAGTTTAGATGTAGTTTATGGAGTCACACTAACCACTTGGTTGTTCAGTGCTGATTTTAAGGTGCCATTTATAGAATTTGGCCCAAAGTGTCTCCTGCGCAACCCAAAAGGGGCATGGCCATAGGAGGGGCATGGGTGACTCAGGTTTCAGCAGGCATAAGTCCTTGCACCCAAAGTTGGGTGCAGGAATTGGTGCTACATGCAATCCTATAAAGGGCACTTAGCGCAGCACACTCTTAATAGAATATGAATTTCACACAGGTCTTTCTGATGACTAAATTCGGGCACCATTACAAATTATACCCAATATGGTTCACCTTTCGCCTGACAAGGGCTGCCTTAGGGGTATACAACTAAAAATAATAGCCAAACTTATAGTTAACAGACAAAACATATACCCCAGGATTCTATTTATCGTGCCTTAATTTCCGTATGAAAATCGAGGCGTATTCTATAATAGTGCACGTAACTTAATTGGTAGCTAGCTAATCAGTGTTAACAAGCAATTATCAGCACTATTTGGCATTAATTAAGATTTATGCGCACAACTCTCTAAGTGTATTCTGTAACGTGGTGTGCTTAAATTCTAAGTTATATAGTTGAAAAGGATGTGTGGCCATGGGCGGGACATGGGCTTTTCTAAAATCTATGTGCTTTGCTAAAGAATATACCCGCTCTGTGCCTAATTTAGGCCTCAGGATTTATGCCAAGTAAAACATGATGTAAATGGCTATGACTAAATTTGCAAATATCAAAAGAGGTCCAAAGATTTCCACAAAAGTCCAGCACAGAAAAAAAGTGGAAAAACAACTTCAAGGGATCAATCCAAGACAAGAGATAAGATGCTCCAAAAAACTTTATTGAGGACCCAACACGGTCCGTGTTTCGGTTTTTGAAAAAACCTTCATCAGGGGTCTATAACATGACAACAAAAATATATAAAATAACAAAACAAATGTATGATTAAATGAAAGAAAAATAAACAAATCAAATCACATGTATTACAATCAATTTTTTTAAAAAACATTTAAAAATATTAAAAATATTAATCATCCCTAATATAAATCAAATATACTCACATAGAATCTGATATGTTAACAAAATATTATTATTATACCAACAGACAAGCGACCAAGTATTATTATTATACCAACAGACAAGCGACTAAGTGGGTAAAGAGCAAATCGACTCTATATAATTTAATTGACATTATAGAAATTTATCTACAATAGAGCCCAGTGACTCAATACATAATTATGTATAATGTTAATAATTTTAAATGAAAGAACAGATAGTGTTTTAAATGGGTAACAGAAAATTTCTTAGTCCATACATATAAATAAGGATATGATTAAATATCAAATAAAAATAGAATTGAAATTAAACATACCAATCAGTAGTTGCACAGAAGATATACTGACAGACATTGGAGCTCATAAAATGTGGTCTCTATTGAAATTTGTAAATGAGGAAAATAGTTAAATATTACAAAAAGGTTAAATAAATTATATCAACACGTATGACTAAATTTGGTCATGTGGAGAAATACTTGGCGTACTCTATATACCGTGTGGAAATTTAAGCCTATTCTATAAAAATAGGCATGCTTTAGAGAATATGCCTAGGCGTACTCTTTTTCCACATGGAATTTTCAGGTGCCATTTATAGAATCTAGCCTATAACATATACAAAATTTTTTAAAAATACATATATCCCCTGATTCTATAAAGGTTGCCAAAAACTGCGCATGCAAATTTAAGTGTGTTCCTGATTTGTGTGTGCAATTTAATAGAATAATGAACCAATTAGTAACAATAATTGGCTTTTTAATAAGCAATTATTGACACTAATTAGATTTAATTGGGACTAGCACGCATAAATTTAGGTGCAGTCCAAAAATGAGGCATAGAAATGAATGGGTCATGGGAGTTTTGGGGTGTGACGGTGGTGTGGTTTTGAGTTACGCATGTAATTCAAGAAGATGGGTGCTCCACTTGTAAATTTGTGCATGGGCATTTACACCATGTTTTCGTTGGTGCAAATGGCCATGCCTAAATTTACATGCCGAAATTTAGGTGTGGCTTATATAATACCATTTAAGCGTGTATCTTTTGGTGCCAATTTTTTAGGCGCCCTATATAGAATCTCACCCCATATATAGAATCTAGCCCATGCTCTTGGGCCCTTTTACTAAGGCAAGCCCCAAAATGGCCTGCACTGGTGTAGGTGCGTGTTTTGGATGCACGCTGGTCCATTTCCTGTGCACGCCTGAAAAAAAGGGGATTTTTAATGTGCCAGAAAATGGATGTGCGGCAAAATGAAAACAAGCATATGTCCATTTTCGGCCAGAGACCTTAACGCCTCCCATTGACTTAGTGGTAAGGGCTCACATGCTAACCGAGCAGTAAGCGTGCAGTGCGCGCCAACTGCCGATTACTGCTGGGTAAGGGCCCCATGGTGCACCTCAATCTACATTATCCCAACTGCAGGAATGTTAAATACAAGACCCTTTTTGCTTCATCCTTCCCCTACATTAGTCCAAAATTCTGGAATGTTCTGCTGAGACAACTAAAAGAACTAGTCGACCACCAACTGTTCAAAAAAGTCTTTAAAAACATTCTTATTCGCCAAAGCTTATTCCAATGGCAACTCCTATGTTTAACCTCTCTCCCATCCTGACTGTACATGGTTATCTGCCGGTTGCTTTGTCCCTATCTTTCACCCCGTGTTTACCACTGTTCCATTCCCTGCCTGTCTCAGTCTGAAACGGAGTCATCTTTGCATTGTATTTTTTCCTCTTGAATTATTGTAAGCCACATTGCGCCTGCTCCTGTGGGAAAATGCGGGGTACAAATGCACCAAAATAAATAAATAAATAGAAAATATTTTCTACTGTGTGTTGTGGGCACGTGTCAAAAATGGAATCACAACCCGGGGCACAGAGTAACTGGGTGGCAGTGCCAATTTGATGTGCGTTGGATGCACGTAGGTGCCTATGCGCCTTTGTAAAAGGGACCCAGAGTGTTTAGAGTTTTGGCAAGGTTTTGTGTGTACTAACAGCAAGCATGAATGCAAAATATAAATGCGGCCATGCAAATGAAAACATGAATAGATAAAATAAAACCACAATGACTGGAAAAGTGTGGCCATGCAACACTTTAAAATGCAAAGAATCCCAGCAATAAAAATAAAAATATCGGCACTATTTTTTTTTTAGCCAAATACAAGCACTTATGGAAACATAAGTGTATAGTTTGTGCAGTGAACTAGTGAAAGCTTCTGGCAACTCATCTAAAAGGACATATTTAAAAGGCTCTTCAGTTTGGAAAAGAGACAGCAGAGGGGAGATATGATTGAGGGCTGCGAAATCCTGAGTGATGCAGAACGAGTAAAAGTGAATCGAATTTTCAGTCTTTCAAAAAGTACAAAGGCTAGAGGACACTCAATGAAATTATATGGAAATACTTTTTAAACAAATAGGAGGAAATATTTTTTCACTCAAAAAAATAGATAAGCTCTGGATCATGTTGCAGGAGGATGTGGTAATAGCGGTTAGCTTATCTGGGTTTAAAAAAAGTTTGGACAAGTTCCTGGAGGAAAGGTCCATAGTCTGCAATTCAGACATATAACTGGGTGCTAGAGTTTAAAATTTTTTTCACCTTCGGGGGGGGGGGGGGGTCCCTGGAGGTGGATGATGCATCCATTAGTGTCCTCCGGGTGGGGGCTGTGTGGGTTCTAATTGGATCTAATTATAATTTACACCCATAAATTTCGGCACAGGTCCAAAAAAGGTGTATGGCTATGGGAGGGGCATGGGCAGATTGGGGGGTGTTCCCACATTTATGCGCATTGTTATAGAATAAAGGGGATCTGTGGCTAATTTAGATGGGGATTTACACCAAGGTTTCATTGGTGTAAATGGTGACTCCTAAATGTATATAAACAGCGCCTAACTTTAAGTACCATTTATAGAATAGTGCAAAGTGCTTTTTTTAATACTGATTTTTTAGGTACCGTTTATAAAATTCAGTCCTATACACATATGGTCCCATAAGTGTTTGTATTTGGCTAAATAAATTTTTTTTTTAGTGCTGATATTTATATTTTTATTGCTTGGACTCTTTGTATTTTAATGAGTTGCATGACACAAACTTGTCCAGTCATTGTAGTTTTATTTTATCTATTCATGTTTTTATCTGCATGGTCACATTTATATTCTACAAAATACTGAGACCACACTACAAAAACCCAAGAAAATCCCCAAAATTTAGCTTGAACATAATTTTTTACAGTGCTAGCACCTAATTTACAAGGAAACTACCCTTTAATGAAATATTAAATAAACATGACCTCAAATCTCCCAATAGGACCAACACATAAAGTGATAAATATGCCACTATCAAACATGGGAGTCCGGTAATATCATTGGTCAGAAACAGGGTAAGAGGAGAAAAAAGAACCATTTATATTCTGCAATCATGCTTGTTGTTAGTGCACACAAAAACTTGCCTGGACCCTAAACACTATCTATATTTATTTCTTTTTTTGTACTTTATATGTTTTGTTAATTATAAATTTGGCTATTGTTATTTATTTATTTATTTATTTATCAATTTACAAATATAAACCAAGCAAATACACACTTGTCAAGAAATTAAACATATACTATTTGCTATTATTCACAAAAAGGAAAATTCTAATTAGGTAATTTCATCACAGCAAGTTTACTAAAGTCCACTCTTCAGAGATTCAAAATATTCAACTATGGAAAAATTAAAGAAAAAAACTTTTTTTTAGGTAGAAACACTATGTCGGAAGCTCATACTGATACCACATTACTATTACTTAGAGTTATGATCTAACTTCTCCCTCAGTTCCTTTTGCAGCCAGAAAAGAGGAGAGTTGTGAGGGTTCATAAAATACATATTTATTTGACTGATATTTTATTATACATTTGCAAGGGTACTTTAGGAAAAATGTCCCACCCAGCAGAGTCACGCCAGGTCTCATAAGTAAAAATCTCTGTCTATGCTTTTGCGTTTCTTTAGTAACGTCAGGGAAGAGTTGAATCTTCAACCCAAGAAAGCTCTTTTCTCTGTTTTTAAAGAACAATTTTATCAACCAGTTTTTGTCCAGTGACAAGGCTACTGTTGCAATTAATGTTGAAGGATTTACTAATTCATTATCTGAAGCCTCTAATATCATCGAAACATCTAAATCTGGTTTTTCCTGAGATATGGGATTTTTTACAGGCAAATAATATATCTGTTTAAATGGTGGAATCATTTCTTTTGACACACCCAATATCTCTTTAATATATTTCTGGAGCATTTCTCTTGGTAAAACCCTAACTTTTTTAGGAAAATTAAAAAATTGGATATTATTAGTCCTAGTTACATTTTCCAGAAACTCATTTCTCCTTCTAAGACTAATTAAGTCTTTTATCATAGTCTCTTGGTGCGAATGCACTTCCTTTAGTTCTTTTTCCATTTCTGCTTGCTGGTTCAATAATGTCTCTACCTTGACTTCAGTTTCTTGAACTCTCCGGTCAAGAGTACAAATATCTTGTGATAATTGCTTTACTTGTGGGCTCAGGGATTTCCCTAAGTCCACAATCAAAGTCCACAAAGAGTCTAGTGTGACTTCTGTTGGTTTTTGTAATATGGGAAATTGTACCTCAACTGCAGCTACAGAGGATTGTAGTATTCCCATTTCTCCATGCACCTCCATCTGTTCTTGGCTGCCGGTAGTTGTTTCAATCCCTCTCGGGTTGCCTGGATTGTTCACTAGGCTCGCAATCTCCACAGAATGTTCTCCCTCCTCGTTCCATTGGACTGCTTCACTCTTCGGTTGCGTCGCAAGGGAATCCAGCGTCGGCATGCTCGATCCCGAGGGCTGCGGAGGAGGCACTCTAACATCGGGGCTGAGCGAAAGCTCTAACCCAGAGGTCGCCGAGGTGTTTCCATATCCACCCGTTTGTTCTAGCGGGCCCAATCCCAATGTTCTTGGTACCTGAGCCCTTTGGAGGTAATTTACAATTGTAGATTGATTTAATGGTGGATTCTGCCGTGGCGGGGCAGCAGAGGAGGACTGGCGGCCCCTTCTCTTTGGCATAGTTTTCAGAGAGCTTGAGAGTGTCCGACCTAGTCAGCAGCCATTTTGAATCTCTTTTGGCTATTGTTTTTAGTTTTATACCCCAGAGGCAGACCTGGTCGGGCGAAACGTGGGCCATGCCAGGTATAGTTTGTCATAAAGAAGTTTGTGACTTTTTGTCTGGATCTGTTTTCTTTTGTATCATTTAGGTGCTGGCATGCTAGCCTTAGAGTTGGTGTATTTATTTTACTTATTTGTTTAAAATATTTATATTCCACTTAGTCCACAGTTCCTAGTGGATTACTGTGATTAACAAGTAATAACAAATTCAAAATAAAACAAATCCACCAATCAAACAAACCAAATTCCACATCATGTCACAAATAGCAATCGAGAGCTAGTCCCAGCTTTAAGCTGCTTCCTAAAAGAAAGATATTAATCAATTTTCTGTTAATCAACAGGCAATGAGTTCCATAAAGTGGGACCAATTACTTGAAATGTACAGGACCTAAGGCCAAGTAAATTGATGGTACGAAAACTGAGAATTTCCAGAAGCAATTTGTCAGCAGGTCTTAAAGCCCTAACAGGCTTTTATGGTTTTAAAGTAGTAGACAAAATTGAAAGTGCTTCATGTTTTAAAATCATAAAAGCTAAAGTCAGAATCTTAAAATGAATCCTTTTATTGATTGGCAACCAATGAAGAGATGCCAAAATCGGAGAAATGTGAACAAATCTTAAGGTTTGTGTAATAAGGGAAAAAGAATTGCAAGTCATCTACATAAATCTTATATTGCAATCCTAAACAGGTCAACAGCTTGCAAATTGGTGTTATGTATATATTTGAAAGGACATCTGACAGAATTGATCCCTGTAGAACACCAGATTCCAAAGTGGTCCAAGAAAAAACATCTTGGCTAGTTCTAACTTGACAAGAGCGATCAGTTAAAAAGGAATTAAACAACTCCAAACTCTACCAGACATTCCAAAACTCTGCAATCTTTTAAGTAAGATTCTATGGTTAACTGTGTCAAAAGCAGCCAATATATCCAAGTTTTCCATAAAATACTGAGACCCACAATCAAAACCAAATTTTATAGTATCACAAACAGATATTAAAAGTGTTTCTGTACTATCTTTTGGTCAAAATCCAAATTGATTTTTGTCAAGTAAATTATGTTGGTCAATAAAATCCTGCAATTGCTGAAGAACAACATTCTCTAAAGCCTTAGCTAAAAAAGGAATAGAAGAGACCGGACAATAATTACTTGGAACAGAGGTGTCCAGATTTTCATTCTTTAAAAGTGGAGAGATGGAGGCCCTTTTTAAGCACTGAGGTATCACCCCTTCAGCAAGAGTTCTATTCACAAGACCAGTTATAGAATCAATTAATGTTTCACTCATCGCCTTAAAAACAGAAACCAGACAAGGGTCTAATTCAGTGGTTATCTTGTGATGAAAAAACAAACAAACAGTATGGGCTGTTAATCCAGAGAACTGAAAAACAGCCAAACACAATCCAAAGGGTTGTGTGGAATGAATGTAAAGAAATGAGGAAAGTGGGAAATACCCTCAGAAACCAAGGCTTCTGCCAAGGTCTAATCAACAAGACACTATTATCTATAAAAGACTCAGTTATCTTTAATATTTGTGCTCTATTATGGGCTTTTTTTGTATTAAAAAATTGTACTCTATTATGGGCAATTTTGCATGATGCTCCTATATGGGCATTTTTGAATGAGTGGAGTAGGGAATATTTACCCCATGAAAGAAACTTGATCACGGGCACAAAGTCTTTTATAGATAATAGTGTCTTGTTGATTAGACCTTGGCAGAAGCCTTGGTTTCTGAGGGTATTTCCCACTTTCCTCATTTCTTTACATTCATTCCACACAACCCTTTGGATTGTGTTTGGCTGTTTTTCAGTTCTCTAATTCAGTGGTTCCCAAATTTTCTCGGGTCATGGCACTCCTTGGCTACACATTTCCTCTAGTCTTTAGTGAATGCTTCTGACCTGCCCATGCCCCTCCCATGGCTATGCCCCTTTTCAGTTGTGCACTAAAAGGTTTGCACGTGCATATTTATAGAATAGTGCTTAGAAAGATGCACACTGAAATCCTAATTGGAGCCAATTAACTGCAATAATTGGTTGTTAGTGTCCAATTATTGCTAGTTATCAGCTCATTACTCAATTGAAGTGTATGCACACATTAGACGTCCAAATTTGCATGCACAATTTTGGCCACCATATATAGAATCCGAGGAAAAGTGTGCGAGTACAAGCATATTTTATAAACTACTCAGTTACAGCGCTGCTTACGTATAGTAGCACTATAGAAATGATAAGTAGTAGTACTCACATAATCACAGTTCAACCTGGGCTCCTCCCAAACTATGTCCCCAAATATGTTTATATGCAGCCAAAAATGACAGGCAGGTTGGTCACGGAAATTTTCACCTGTGCCACCCTACTGTCCCATAGTACCCGCTGAACCTGCTGGCCCACTCGGTAGGGGCTAGGACCCTTTCACACCGACCCTTGGAACAAAAGCCTTGTGGATGACCCACAAACTGGGAAGGATGCACCAGGCTAGGCTCCCAAGGAAAAGGGTCTTGAAGGATCCTCTGTCTGAAAGTGCCATGTGTGAGCAGCAGTGATCTGAAAGAGCCAGACCTCCACATCCAGAAAACCACAGGCATCAGATTTATCCTATGCCAAACCCCTCCTGTACTACTCATTGTAATCCAATCAGGTCCAACCTCCATACATTCTGTAAGCCCAAGATCAGAATAATGCAATAAGCCTGGATATAACATAGGCATACCTTCCCCCACCATGCTAACAGAAACACGAAATGCCCACAGTCAGTTATATATAGGCTTGGGCACCCGCACTTTTTTCCAAACAATATCCTCCTTCCCCTCCTCCTTCTTTCTGTCACTCGACCCCTGTTCACAAGCCAATAAAGTAAAAATATCCAAGTACGTGCCCTGTAGAATTTCTGAAGCAATTTCTACGGAAGTTGACAATCTAAGGGAGCAATTTCACACTGCATATGATCACGTTGTGTCATTCGCAATGCAGCAGACACCTGTAATATAGAACTAAGGGGCCTTTTACTAAGCCACATGGGCACCTACACATGCCCAATGTGTGTCAATTTGGAATTACCGCCTGGCTACCATGTGGCCTGGGAGGTAATTTCATTTTTTATGCACGACCACTACGCACACTGGAAAATAATTTTTATTTTCTGGCATGCGGCACTAAACAGGCAGTAAAAGGCATTGTACGTGCGTTGACCATTACTGCCCAGTTAATGCATGAGACCTTACCGCTAAGTGAATGGCTGGCGGTAAACTCTCAGACCCAAAATCGACACTCTCAAATTTTTATTTTGCCGCAAGTCCATTTTCGGCCAAAAAAAGAGGCATATTTTACAGGTGCGCTGAAAATTGGATCTGCGCATTTCAGTGCCATATTTCAGTGCACCTTAGTAAAAGGACCCCTAAGAGCTCTAGCACCCTGAATGAGCCCTACTAGCCCAACCTCAGAAGAAGAAGAGGACTGCTCTGATGAATCCCAGGAGTCAGATGACTCCCATACCCCTATAGGATCCCCCCCCCCCCACAACCCCTCCTTCTCTGTTTTTCAACATCAAGCCTCTTAACCACATGACGCAAATGCTTCAAAAAAAATTTTTTAGCATGCAGTTGCCACCCAATGACTTTCTAGGCCCCTTAGCATCCCTGATAGCACCAGCCTGAGGGCCTTTAAGTGTGCCTGAGCCTCTACTAGGATAACTGGAGGTACCGAATGACCTGCCTGACCTCTTTTTCCACACACATCCTCACCTCCACTCACCTTTACTGCCCTCTGAGGGGCCATACTATTCTCCACCAATCTAACAGCACTCAGCAGCCCAACAATGCATGTGCAGAAAACCCCATCCCCCTTCCCTTCCCTGTTCCCAGTAACAGGTTTTGTTTTGGTGTTGACAAACTCACCTGCAGCACAGCAACAAATAGGCCTAAAAGCAGTCCACACCCCAAGCCAAATAACTCACAAACAAAACAGACAATCCTAACAATGAAGTGCCCCATGGTACCCACAATCCCTTACTGCTGACTCATCACAGCACAGCTGTATACCGCCACACACCCACCAGTGCAGAAAGGATCCACAGCTCACATCTTCCCCTGAGGCACAACTGGAAAAATCCCCACACTGAAAAGCACTTACTGGCTGGAACTGCTCCCCACAGCACCATCACTAACTCTCAACCTCAAGAAAAGGACTCAGCTGCACAGTAAGGCACAAACACGCCTCAACTGAAATAATTACCGCAACAACCCACAAAGCATGCCAAAACAAAAAAAACCTTAACCCACAGCAACTGCCAATCAAACCCTCCCACCTACTCACCCTCCCAAGAACCCTGAGCCCGCCAAAACCTCCTTATCCCACCACACAAGCCTCAGCCAATCACCTGTCACCAGGGGTGTGCTGGTAAATTTTTAACAACAGGCTCTCTCTCCAGGCATAGCCGGCCCTGAAATTCTTTTTTTGGGGGGGAATACATGCCTCTCTCTCCCCTCCCTTGTGCGGGCATGCTAGGCATACCTTTGTTGAGCCCCACCAGCCAATAAATGGACTGCCACCATTCTCTGCTGCTTGTTTCTGGCTCTGAGCAGCATGATGGAGCCTTCTTGCGCTTGCATGAAAAGTCTCAGCCTGATGCTCAGAGTCAGAAACAAGGAGCAGGGAGAAGCAGCAGTCTATGTTCTTGGCTGGTAGGGCCAGCATTACTGCCAGCAAAGTAAAAATAAATTCAGGAGGGGGCCCAAGCCCACATTTTGGGAGTCAGTTGTTAAAGTAGCCATTGGGAGGCCTACTTTAACAATCGGCTCCCAAAATTCTTAAAAACTTAACAAACGGCTCTTGCGAGCCCGTGAGAGCCTGCTCCAGCACACCACTGCCTGTCACCCATCCTCTGCACTCCAATCACTAATCACCTCACTGCTGTTACCATACATTTTATTTAACTAAACCTCACTGCCGTTCGACCTTCTTAATTCCCCCCTCACAAACATACCCTGAGCCTAAATACATGCGAGCCGGCTCAGCCGTTGTTATTCACCCACAGCCCTGTTTATTGTCAAACTTTCGAGAGAGATGCTGAATACTTACATAAAAGCAGAATTTAATATAATCAGTTTCCAAAATCCCACAGCAAAGTAGTGTCACAGGTGAAACCACTAAAGCACAAGGGAGAGCACTGCTACAGTACCTCTCAATTCCATTAATAAAACCACACACTGAAGAAATGCAGACCAAGTCCAACCACACAGCAAGACCTGTCACAGATAAATTCCTCTAGAGGTAATATTTTTATGTATCTGTAAATCACTTCATAGTAAATTAAGAATCCTATCATCAAAGAACCAAACACAGGATGCCCGAGGCAAAACTGCTGAAATGAAAAATTACGTAGCAACAAATAGATGTGAAGTGTCTTATTATTGGAGGCATTTGCACCTGAGGAGTACATAACGCTTTCTGTCAGGCCTCTCTTCTTTTCTTTACTCAAGGATCAACCATTTTGAGCAGTCTCATGGTAAAATATTGTAGAGGAAGATGACTATCCAATATGCTTTTTCTGAATAATGCAAATACTGCATACGTTACAAATCATGATCAAGAAATACACTAAACAGTACAAATTCATGTAGACTAGAATTCAGATGAAGACTAGATTCATTCTAGCTGAGTCTCCTTATTTATCAAATTCTATACTGAAATTTATTTATTTATTTATTACATAGTAACATAGTAGATGACGGCAGAAAAAGACCTGCACGGTCCATCCAGTCTGCCCAAGAAGATAAATTCATATGTGCTACTTTTTTTATTTGTACTGTCCTCTTCAGGGCACAGACCGTATAAGTCTGGCCAGCCCTATCCGCGCCTCCCAACCCCCAACCCCGCCTCCCACCACCAGCTCTGACACAGACTGTATAAGTCTGCCCAGCACTATCCTCGCCTCCCAACTACCAGTCCCGCCTCCCACCACCAGCTCTGGCACAGACCGTATAAGTCTGCCCAGCACTAGCTCCACCTCCCAACCACCAGCTCTGCCACCCATTCTAGGCTAAGCTTCTGAGGATCCCTTCCTTCTGCACAGGATTCCTTTATGTTTATCCCACGCATGTTTGAATTCCGTTACTGTTTTCATCTCCACCAGGGCATTCCAAGCATCCACCACCCTCTCCGTGAAAAAATACTTCCTGACATTCTTCTTGAGTCTGCCCCCCTTCAATCTCAATTCATGCCCTCTCGTTCTACTGCCTTCCCATCTCCGGAAAAGATTTGTTTGCGGATTAATACCTTTCAAATATTTGAACGTCTGTATCATATCACCCCTGTTCAGGTCCGCAAGTCTCTCCTCATACGTCTTGTAACGCAAATCCCATACCATCCTCGTAGCTTTTCTTTGCACCGCTTCAATTCTTTTTACATCCTTAGCAAGATACGGCCTCCAAAACTGAACACAATACTCCAGGTGGGGCCTCACCAACAACTTGTACAGGGGCATCAACACCTCTTTTCTTCTGCTGGTCACACCTCTCTCTATACAGCCTAGTAACCTTCTAGCTACGGCAACCGCCTTGTCACACTGTTTCATCGCCTTCAGATCTTCAGATACTATCACCCCAAGATCCCGCTCCCCATCCGTACCTAGCAGACTCTCACCGCCTAACACATACGCCTCTCTTGGATTTCTACTCCCTAAGTGCATCACTTTGCATTTCTTCGCATTGAATTTTAATTGCCAAACCTTAGACCATTCTTCTAGCTTTTTCAGATCCTTTTTCATGTTTTCCACTCCCTCCGGGGTGTCCACTGTGTTACAAATCTTAGTATCATCCGCAAATAGGCAAACTTTACCTTCTAACCCTTCGGCAATGTCACTCACAAATATATTGAACAGAATCGGCCCCAGCACTCCACTACTCACCTTTCCCTCCTCTGAGCGAACACCATTCACCAACACCCTCTGGCGCCTGTCCGTCAACCAGTTCCTAATCCAGTTCACCAAAGTAGTTACTTTTACTATTCTATCAGTTCTCAAAATAGAATTATTTATTTCAGGATTATTGTTACTTACGTTAAAATAGCTTATTTAAAATTTCAACCTAGCATTATATGATGTATTATAAGAATTGATACTTTTCAAAATGTGTACCCTTCTGCTGAGGGTTGTAATGTAAGCCACATTGAACCTGAGCTATTCTTGGGCTACTGTGGGATAAAACTATCATAAATAAATAAATAAATATATAAGTTTAGTAATAAAGAATCCTTACAAAGTAGAGAGGTTCAGACTGTGATGGTAAGTGACTAATAAGTCACTTCCAGCTGCAGGCTGACCTAACCCCTGATATTCAATTGCATGGCATGCGTTGCTCCTGGCATTGAATATTGGGTTTGTGCGCTGACCCAGCTATGTGCACTGGCTGATATTCAGACTGGTTAACTTGGGGGCCCTTTTACAAAGGTACGAAGGCACCTACATGTATCCAACGCATGTCAAACTGGCACTACCGCCTGGCTCCTGTGTGCCCCGGGCGGTAATTCCATTTTTGGCGCTCGCCGAAAACACGCGGTAGAAGAGCCAATCTACCCTACTCCTTGGATTTTCTCTTGTTGATGCACGTAGGGACTGAATGTTCCTCCACTTTTTGTGGTTGTCTCCTCTTCTGAATATTGCTCTACCCTTGCTCCACCTCCATTTTGCTGCAGTACCAAAATGGTCTGTAAGGATATTCAGTAGCATTTGTGAAAATTAGCACAAATTCTACATGTTAGAAGCTACATAGAGGGCTAGATTCTACAAATGGTGGCCAATGACAGGTGCCAAAATGATGCATGCTAAGTTAGTATTCTGTAAAAAGTGCTCTACACAGAATATGTTTTACAGAATACTAGTTTAGGGGGTCTTTTACAAAGTGGCGGTAAGCCCAACGCGGGCTTACTGCACGCTAAAACAGAACTAGTGGCAGCCTAATGCGGCTGCCAGTGGTAGTTTTGGCTGGAGCATGTGAAATTTGTCCCTCGCATGGCACTATCCTGGCAGTAATCGGTCATCAATACTATATAGAAGCTCCAGCCTAGATTTATTAGTGTTGGATTGGTGCAACAGAGAAAAGCCCTCAGAAACCGCTGGCAAAATGCCTGCGGTTTAGTGCATGGTTATATATTGCTCAAATTATAACTCACACAGCGTTTTGCCAGCGGTTTCTGAGGGCTTTTCTCTGTTGCACCAATCCAACACTAATAAATCTAGGCTGGAGCTTCTATACAGTATTGTCTTATACGTTTCTGCTCCAGCGCACTGCATTTTGTTCTAATTATTATCTGATAGTAATCGGTCATCACCATGCACTTCCTGGTTACTGCTGGGTTACTGCGAGAGCCCTTATCGCCACCTGAATAGAGTTATTTTACTGCATGGCCAACTTTTTTGGGGGGGGCATTTTACTGGGTGTGATAAAAGGGCCCTGGCGCACACAAAAGGACCCCTTAGTGTGTATTCCCCCCAATTTCTTTATAGAGCGCCAAATGTTCCATGCTGAAATCCGAGCATATTCTATAACAACATGAACAACTTAATTGGCTTCACAAGCAAATCAGCATTGATAACAGGTCTTAATAAGCAATAGTGAGCACTAATTGGCACTAATTAGAATTTATGCGCACAACTTGCTAAATGTATTCTGTTACGCCCTGCATCTAATTTCTAATATATGCAGTCAAAAAAGGGCATTGTTATGGGTGGGGAAATGGGTGTTTTGTGGGCATTCCAAAATTTACATGCACTGTTATAGAATATGTCCCTCTGTGCCTAAACCTATATACTGCACCTAAATATAGGCGCCGCTTACAGAATACGCTTAGGCAGAAATTTATTCCGCGTGGAGTTTTTAGGCACCATATATAGAAACAAATATTAAAAACAAAACCAAACAACCCGTGCTCCTAAATTTATGCTCATAAGTTAGGCTCATAAATGTGTGCCCTATTTTCAGCCAAGTTTAGGAGTGTATCTCTTCAGCTGAATATTCATCATATGTGCGGAAAAACTGCTCAAATGAAATGCGTAGATGCAGGAATACATGACAAATATCAAGGTTTAAACTTAACCTGCAGGTCTATACAACATTATGAAATGATCTTAGGGAGGATCATGAGTCACCTAACTCCAGCTCAGCTGCTTCCTTCATGACACCTTGCTAACTCTTCTCATCCTCCTTTTGTCCATAGCTGGGAATACCCTGGTGCTTCATCATCTGAGCAAGCATGAATCAGAGAGGGTTCTGTGGAGAGAAATGAAGAGTGTTAGGGAAAGAACCAGGCACACCCATTAAAGGGGGGCCGACCACAACCGGGCTGAAGGCCAGCGAAGACAGAAGTGTGGGGGAGGGTACAGGGAGGGCCTAGCTAGAGAGCAGAGGTAGTAGTGGGAGGGAAACAAGGGGTAGCAAGGGAGGGGGCAGGAAAGAAGGGGAGGAGCATGGGAGGAGGAGAGAGGAATTTGAACTGTACATGGAGAGAAATGAAGAGTGTTAGGGAATGTGAAATGTGAATTCTCTTAAATTGATCAAAAATGTCTGATCCTGTCAGAATGCAGGCTTGATGACTGCAGCTTGGGCACACATGCTGAAGACCACCTGAATGCTGAAGATGTGATTTTGAAGTTGTGATAGCTATTATCATTCACCACAGGTGATCTTCTTGCAATGTGTTTTTTCTGTGAAAATTAGCACAATCTATGCATGTTAGACACTAATGTGTATATTGCCCCTGCTCTTTTGTGTGGACCATTGAGAGAGGTCAAATAACTCATGTACTTATCATAATATATATACTCCCACCATTTTCCTCCATTGACTTGAAATACCAATGAGAACACCTACGTGAATCACAGAAACTTGTGCATACATTTTGTTGGTGAGGACAATTGTTAGATAAGCCAGTTTACTCAGGTAAATAGCTTTGAAAATTGTCCTTCATATGGCCTGACTTAAATATTTTATTTGCTACTATGAAGTTTATCATAAAGGCATGCATCATGCCACAACTAACACTGGCTAGTCAAATTTCAATCATCTGATAAGAGAATGCAAAGGTCCTTTAGAAGTCATTGGCAAATCAGCTACAATAAATGTCACTGAGGTTAGATAGAAACCTACAAAGAAAACAACATTGAATAACTAATAACACAAAAAGTGATGCACTTGGGATGCAGAAACCCAAAAGCAAAACACCGGATAGGAGGGGAGAGATTAGTAAGGTCAACTCATGAGAGAGACCTTTGGGTGATGGTGTCTGAGGATCTGAAGGTGAAGAAACAATATGACAAGGCTGCAGCCGTGGCCAGAAGGATGCTAGGCTGCTGTAGTGGAAGTTAATTTTAAAGATTGTTTTTCAACTCTGCCTTGACCGACCAGTGCACTCAGGGTCTGTAAAACAAGTTGGAATGTGGAAGATAAGGCATGTCTCTGATCAATTCAGTTTGTGCAGGAGGGAAACAGGATATGCTCGGAGTTCAGGAGATAAGCCACCTGGCCAGTGATTTGTTTACTTGAGCCGGAAGCATGTGACTGCATCCTCATGTACATTCCTGTAATTTTCCTTAGCTCTGAACATGAGTTTTAAGCCTTATAAAAAAGGGAGTTTCTTTCAGTGAAATTGGGAGCTCATCTGTGAGTAACATACAAACTGCACAGAGAACCATGTTTCTTGGTCAAAGAAGCTCCTGGCTTTCACTGTGAACAGCCCCCCCCCCCCCCAGCTGATGATAAGAGCCTGGATGATGTAAGTACCAGTGATGATTGTTTATAGTGTATTATTGCTTCTTTTCCTGGTCTAGGAACTCTTAGCATTGCTTAGATGTAGAGACCAGTGATGTAATGTCTGTTTATAGATAGGCATTGTTTCTTTTTAGTTATATAGCTAATCATTGTGTGTGTATATATCTTAATCATTGTAGATTTTAGCACCTCTAATAAAGGTCTCATTTACCTAATACAAATCCAAAATAATCCACAGTAATTACTGAGTAGTCTGTGTTAGTGAAGCAGGCTGTAAATCCATAGCAGTACAGCTGCATAGAGAGGGGTATAACCAGCAGAAGAAAGGAGGTATTGATGCCCCTCTACAAATCGTTGGTGAGGCCCCACTTGGAGTATTGTGTTCAGTTTTGGAGGCCGTATCTTGCTAAAGATGTAAAAAGACTGGAAGCGGTGCAAAGAAAAGCTACGAAAATGGTATGGGATTTGCGTTGCAAACCGTACGAGGAGAGACTTGCTGACATGAACATGTATACCTTGGAGGAAAGGAGAAACAGGGGTGATATAATACAGACGTTCAAATATTTGAAAGGTATCAATCCGCAAATGAACCTTTTCTGGAGACGGGAAGGTGGTAGAACTAGAGGTCATGAATTGAAGTTGAAGGGGGCCAGACTCAGGACTAATGTCAGAAGTATTTTTTCATGGAGAGGGTGGTGGATATGTGAGATTCATCTCCTGTGAATTTAAACCATGGCATTGTCGTCTTGAGCAAAAAGCCTTATTTTGATAGTACATAAATGTCTCCATCATATCTATAATGTCCCCTCAGGAGTATCCCTCGTTTTGGGGCCTGACTTGGCAGGACCCCCTGGGCCAGGTCCATCGGTTCCCTCTATGTAAGGTACCTGGTGCCTCCACCTGAAGTAAAAGGGTTATTTAGTGGGTAAGATTTACCTCCCTTTTCCCAGGAAAACTTATGATTTTCCACTCCTCTGTTATCTGTGACCTACACTTCTGACAGGTTTCACAGCCCCCCCCCCCCTTGATCATAGAAATCACTCTGCATTTACTCCCCCCTCCCTTGATCATAGAAATCACTCTGTATTTACTCTGTCCTCAGGAAAGCTCCTCCTTCTCCTCCCAAGCACAGGTTGCTATGGAGATGAAAAAAAGATGCATTTTACTGACAGCCTGTCTTTAGCACAGACATGTCCCAATCAAAACTGACAAAGAAATCTCACGAACTAAAAGCCAGCCTGTTTAACACACAAACCATGTCCTTTTGAAAACCCCTTTAGGTATCTCCCCTCTTTATTCCAAAGTATATATATATTGAGATCCAAAAGTCTGTCCCCATATGCTTTATGATGAAGACCACTGACCATTTTAGTAGCTGCTCTCTAGACTGACTTCATCCTGTTCATATCTTTTTTTTGAATGTTCAGTCTCCAGTATTGTTCACAGTATTGTAAATGGGGTCTCACTAGAGATTTATACAGAAGTACTATCATATCCTTATTCCTGCTGGCCATTCCTCTCCCTATGAATCCAAACATCATTCTGGCTTTTGCCATCGCCTTTTTACTTGTTTGGCCACCTTAAGGTCATCAGATATGAGCACTCACAAGTCCCGTTTCATACATAGACATACTTCACCTGTTATACTGCATCCAAATTCATAACCCTACATTTTTTTGCATTAAATCTTACTTGCCAAATTCTAGGCCATTCTTCAAGCTTTGCTAGATCCCTTCTCATGCTAGCCATAGCATCAGGGATGTCTACCCTATTGCAGATTTTGGTATCATCTGCAACGAGACAAGCCTTATTAGGCAGCCCTTCCTCAATATCACTCACAAAAATATTAAAAAGATCCAGTGCAAGGATCAATCCCTGCAGCACACCACTGGTAATATCCTTTCCTCAGAGTAAACTCAATTTCCCCCTACCCTTTGTCATCTTCCACTCGACCAATTTCTAACCCTAAAATAGGGCACTCAATTTATTTGCTAAAATCTAAGTACAGCACATCTTCAATCCAACTGTATATTCATTCAGTCAAAGAAATTAATCATATTTGTCTATAAAGGCCCACTTCTAGTAAAACAATGCTGCTTTGGGTCTTGCAATCCATCTGATTCCAGAAACCTCATTATTCTCTATTTTAGCAGCGTTTCCATTAATTTATTCAATTCAGAGGTCAGACTAACTGGCTTTTCTTCCCAACTTCCTCTTTACTTCAACTTCTATTTTTGTAGAGAGGGACCAAATCCATGCTCTGGGACCCCTACTGCATTTAAAGAAGCACGGAAAAAGTCAGACAGTGGAGCTGCCAGAGCTTCTCTAAGTTCCTTCAGTGACCTTGGATGTATAAAATCCAGTCCCATTACTTTGTCAACCTTTAGCTAGCTCCTCACAGAGTCTTCTGAAAATCACTTCCATTCTTATTTGTGTTTGTCATCTGCAGCCTTGCTTTCCATTCTTCATCTGTGAACACAGAACAGAAATATTTGTTAAGCAATTTTTCTTCATCGTTATCAGCTTCTACTTATTTCTCCTCTTCACCATTCTTATCACCTAATGAATTCTCACCTTGGATCTCATTTTTTTGTAACATCATCTAAGTCAGGGGTGGGCAGCCTTTATATATAGGGCTGTATGAATGTCAGTACTAACTCTAACAGACTGCAACATTACATAATGCCAGAAATGGAAATACACAGAGCTTCACAGCTAGAGTGGTTATTCTGAAAATATTTGTGAAATACAATATTTAAAATCACCAAATCTCTGATTAATGACGTTTACTGTGAATACTTCCTATGGTCTTGTGGGTTGCGGGTTCCTTACCCCTGATCTACTTGATACAGCTCCTCCTCTATCTTTTGCTGCTTCTCCTCTATCTCCAGCTGTATTGTCACAGTGGCCTCTCATGGAGCCCAAGCAACACCTGAGCACACTTCCGCCCTGTAGATTGGTTTCTCCTCCATTTGCCTATCACTCTGGCTATCCTCTGTCTTCACTTGGTGTGTAATTTTATGAAGTAGCATCAATTTTAACGTGCCTATTGTACATCCATTTTATAAAGTCAAGTGCACGCCTACTTGACTATATAGAAAACTAGTATAGATACAAAAGAACGCATGCACATATGAGTGCTAGCACCTATATGTTTATATAATATGGAAAAATGGTTATAGGAGCATCATCTAATTTTCTAAATTCACCAAAGTCTACAGCATGTTGGATCACAGGACATGCCCCTGTCCCTTCACTTACACCTGTTCTGTTTAGTACACCAGTCCAGCCTGTGATTCAATTCAGGTATCTGGGAGTTATCCTTGACTCAAAACTAAGTTTCCCTTTGCAAATTTCTTCAGTAATAAAGTTTGGTTTTCATGCTTTTCATAAAATTAGATCTGTTCAGGATTTTCTGGATTCCAGTTCATTTCATACTCTGCACCATACTTTTATAGGGACATGACTTGATTATTCTAAAGCTATTTATGTAGGTATTCCTAAATCAGAATTTTAAAAACCTCAAATGATGTAAAACACTGCAGTTCTTATACTACTAATAAAAAAGGCCCATTTCTCACACAAATGAAATGGGCGCTAGCAAGGTTATCATGTAATGGCGATTATGTTTTTAAGGGAACCTTTAGGAGAAAAGTTCTGTCATGATAAGTAATAATTGGGAAGGGTGTTTAATGAGTAATATACTCCAGGGGTATGAGATACAGATTGTTTTACCTATGTTTTTTTTGTTTTAATCTTTCTTTTTTTGTGATTTTTATTTATAGTATTTTTTAAAAGATAAAGAGTATACAGACTCCATCCATATCCAGCATTTCTCCTCTCTTCCCTCCCCTCAATCCATGTCCAGCATTTCTCCTCTCTTCCCTCTTCTCCATCCATGTGCATCTCCTTCCTGACTTCCCTCTCCTTCATCCATCCATGTCCAGCAATTCTCCTCTCTTCCCTGCCCTCCCCCCCTGGCCTGTCCAGGGTTTCTCTTCTCTCCCCCTGCCCTCCCCTCCTCTCCTGTTCAGCAATCTCTTCTCCCCCTGCCTTCCTCTCCAATTCCAGCCATCTCTTCTCTCCCCCTGCCCTCCCATCCATGTCCAGCGATTCTTCCTGCCCTCCTTCAGCTCCCTGACAGCCCTCTTCTCCGTTCCTTTCCCCCCCCCCCCCTGTGCATTTAACCCTTTTACTTTCAGGCGCAGCGACGGCAGTGAAGAGGACAACACAGCTTCTCCCTTCCCTCACACAGTGTCCCGCCCTCGAGGAAACAGGAAATGCATCATCGCAGAAGGCGGGACACTGTGTGAGGGAAGGGAGAAGCTGGAGGCGAGCCCGCTGTGTTGTCTTCTTCACTGCCGTCACTGTGCCTGAAAGTAAAAGGGTTAAACACGCGCAAGGGGGGAGGAACGGAGAGGAGGGCAGTCAATCGGGGAGCTGAGGGCGGGAAGGAGCGGAGGGACCGTCCGAGAGCTGCCTGGCTGCAGCGCTGCTGCACCAGGCAGCCCTGTGTTTGGGGGGGGGAAGCAGCTAGGGGAAGGTCATGGTTGGGCTGGGGAGGCTTAGCCTCCCCAAGCCTCTTATATGGGGCACCTATGACTGTCCTCCCATCCCATCCATGTCCATTAATTCTCCTCTGCCTTGCCCTCCCCATCCCTTCCTCCCTCCCTCCCCTCGATGTCCCACGATTCTCTCCTCCTGACATCATCTCGCCTCCAGCGTTCCCTTTCCGCCCTCTGATGTCATTAGGTTTGACGCAAGGGCGGGGCAATGAGTGGAATGGATGTTACAAACCCAGTCATCCAGATGTAGAATGTTGGAGGTGCAAATTATTATATAGGATGTCATGTCAGATGAGGTAACCACATCACTCCACTCCTTTGGAAATTGCACTGGCTTCATGTAAATTATAGAATTAAATTAAAAATATTTACCCTGAAATATAAGGCACTCCAGACTGGATTGTCAGATTATATTTTGAAATTATCAATCCCATACATGCCTGTCTGCTTTCTTCGTTCTATTACCGACCATAGACTCATTCTACCCAGTATATCTCAGGCCTACTGGGAGTCATCTAGAAAAAGTGCATTTTATTTTATGGGCCCGTTCCTTTGGATCAATTTGCTTCATGCAATCCATGCAGAGTCATCTTTTAAAAACTTTAAATTTAGCTTCAAAACTCATTTTTGAATAGATGCCTTTAGTGATAGATGATAAACCATTTTTTGTACATAAGTGTGAAGAGCTGCATAAGTGTAGACTCCAACTATGCTCTACCCAAACTCCAACCCTCTGCATGCTCACAGTGAAAGTATGCACCATGAAACTTAGTGTTTTATAACTACTACTTACTACTTAACATTTCTAGAGCACTACTAGGGTTACACAGCGCTGTACAAATTAACAAATAAGGACAGTCCCTGCTCAGAAGAGCTTACAATCTAAAGGACAAAATGTCAAGTTGGGGTAGTTTAGATTTCCTGAGAGGAGGTGTAGTGATTAGGTGTCGAAGGTGACATTGAAGAGGTGGGATTTGAGCAATGATTTGAAGATGGGTAGGGAGGGGGCCCGGCATATGGGCTCAGGGAGTTTGTTCCAAGCATGGGGTGAAGAGATCATATATGCACGTAAGTGGCTAAAATACTGCCATTTACATGCTTTCTTAGCACCTAAAACTAGTTGGCTTCTTATAAAATCACCCCTTTTATGTTCAGATGAGCATGACATTTCCTTAGGCCTGGCTCTCTGCTTGCAAATAGGAAACACAAAATAGTATAGCATCAAAGGTATGAGCATGAGTAGCATACCTGTAGTCTTACCTAGTTCATAGAACCCCTGAGCAGAAGGCCTGGATTGGAACACAGTATCAATCTGCTACAAGTACACCAAGCAGTCCTCATTACTCAGCACACTAAATGCTCTCAATGCAGGACACTCTTTAAGGTTATCATATCAGGGCACCCACTATCACATCATTCCATTAAGAGTAGGATAAGAGCTCTAGGCCATTATGACACTGCACTCAGATGTCTGGCACCCTAGAGGGACAAGCTACAGTATAGCCTTGAAGATATGAGTCCACCTCACCTGACAAAATACTATATTGTGGAAAGTACCCAGCTGGATGGATCTAGTGATATTAGTATCATCTAGAGACCCAATGACCTGGTGCTCATTCTGGGAAGGAATAACCTGACTGGAAGCTTCTAAAACCTGGATGCCTATTTAGTTTTGGTCTTCTTCCTCTGATTTCTCTACTTTTTCTGAGTTCTTCACCATTTTTATTATTGAAGCAGATTGCATTCAGTTTGCTACTAATGCCATGCCAGATGTTTTGCTTGGAATAGAATAATACTTTGGTAGGGCCTGGCCCATAAACAATTTTGGGATGCTTAATCACCTCCTTCACTTGGAGGGAAACCTCCCTGGTACAAAATTGGCCTTCCTCTCTTGGCAGTCATTTTGCATGTAGTAAGTTATGAGTATGTACATGCTTATAAAATGGGAACATACACACTTAATTAGGTACTAATAGACACACACATGTTCCCAGTGCATAATTTCCTGCATTCTGTTTTATTAAATTGTAACTTATCTGTGAGACACCTATCTGCACCTACCTTTACCCAATTATACATGTTTAAGTACCTGATCTAGCTAGCTCTATTCCTAATTGTATGATTTGTGCTAGGTACCTGCAATCTAAAATGATTGTTTCAGTCAACTTCAGCTAACTAAAAGCTGATCTGCATGTCTGCATGCAAGTTTCCTTGACTTCTGTAGATTGGTTACCACAGGAAATGATGTCCCAATTCCACCCTCACCACAGTGAAGATGGAGCATTTGAGTGGATGACTAGCTGAGGAACATTATAACATTATTCCTTTGCCTATCAATCCATGTGACCTGCTCCTCTAGTATCTCTGGGCTGCCATTACCTTGTATCAGCCATGGTCAAGGCACCAGCAAGATGTCACCAAAGAGTGAACACACCTATTAGGTGTCTACCTACTTAGGTTACAAAGACCCCTGAGGCAGGCCTTTGGGCCGAAACACGGCCGTGTCGGGTCATTTTTATGTATATTATGTTACTTTTTAATTTTTATTTTTCATGTGAATAAATATATTTTTTGGTATCCTCATTCACTCTCCTCACTTTTTGTTTTATATCTCACGGTTCCGTGAGGGTTTTTACCTCCTTTTTTGTTTCCAATTCCACCCTCACCACAGTGAAGATGGAGCATTTGAGTGGATGACTAGCTGAGGAACATTATAACATTATTCCTTTGCCTATCAATCTATGTGACCTGCTCCTCTAGTATCTCTGGGCTGCCATTACCTTGTATCAGCCATGGTCAAGGCACCAGCAAGATGTCACCAAAGAGTGAACACACCTATTAGGTGTCTACCTATGCAGAACAGTGGTTTCATATGGGTCCTTACTAGTTTTGCATCCTAGCCCATACTACATTGACTTCGCATTCTCCCCTACTCCATGGCTGTGTTGTGGATCATTGTGTACCCATTGTAGGTTTCTGCCTCTCTCCTGTATGATGCCTATTTGTTATACCATTTCAGGATGTATGCCTAGGCCTTGCTCATAGTCTCCTTGTCACTGTGCTACTGAAAAGGAATTGTGTCAACATTTGATACCGCAGTTCCCATTGGCGGTATCAAATTCCTGTTGGCGGCGGCACTTTGACTCACATTTTTGTTCCTCACTGACAACACATTGGATGTGCTTCTGCTTATCTTGCAACATTATTTCAGTAATATACACTGTTTATACAGCTCTTACATTTCTTGATAAGCACCACAGACACAGGGTCCACTTTTCACAGCGTTTTGTGACCCCTGTGGCAGGCAGTTTTATCCACTGAAACACAGTCCCGTGTTGGGTCTCATTTTGGTGCTTTGAATAGAGACGGCTTTACAATGATCTACCTTCTGGAAGTCAATGAGTCACCCCTACCTCCTTGTTTGTGTCTTGGATACACCGTAGAGGTTTATTTCCTGTTTCTCCGTTTACGGCTATTATAAAGCATAAACATAACATAAGTTGTGTATTGTTCTGATTGGTTTATTTTTGGTATATTATGAACTGTGAAGTTGATTCAGGAACCCTTAACTGATCATTTTTTGCAGTAATTCCTGAAAACATGATTACCTTCTAGAAAAACATATGGAAAGACTAATGCTTACATTACACTTTCATAGTGGATGCATTCTGTTTATTCGCTATAAGCAACTCATGATAAGAATTACTTTAGAGCTTAATTGCACAGTTGCACAATTTGCTCTACTGAATAGTTATAATTATGTTCAATTTGATGTTCCCCAAATTGCTGTATATGTTAGCCAATAATATTAAGTGATCCAGAACTAATACCTTTAGTAATACTTCACTTCACGTTAAAAAAAATGCAAGTATGCAATATGGAATAAAAATAGGGCTGCCAAATTCACCACTTCATTCAGAAAAAGATGAAAAGCAAAAAAAAAAAAAAGAAATAAGGAATAAAGGAGGAAAAAAAAAGATCAACAATACACTTACCCCCGTTAACTAAGCCATGCTAAGTGAATGGGCTGTGTTGGCATTAGTGCACGGCAGCTGCTTGTGCAGTTTAGTAAACAGGGGGGTTAACATGTTGAATGAAATATCAAATATAGTTATTGCTCTTTAAAAAAAAAACCTCCTAATAGTGCAACTAGCATATACAGTGATACCTCGGTTTTCGTCGATAATCCGTCCGAAAACAATCGGTGAAATCCGAGGCAATTATTTCCATATGAATCAATGAGCAGGAGAACGCATGGGTCACCCTTTGTTTTCGCAAAATTTGCAGCGAGGTCACTTGGGCACGCCGACAATGGCAGCTGTCTTTGTTATGCGCCAGGGCCCTTTTTACCTCAGCGGGTAAAAAGCCCCCCCCCCCTCCCAAAATTATCCATATAGCAGACTGAATATTGCCATTATCCAGATAGGTTCTGGGAAGGCCCTGGCTCTGCCAAATTCTGCTCTGGCACTATTTATATAGCACCGAGAGGGTCTGTAAGGACATTCGGAGACACTGTCTGGATAGTACCTCTGAATATCCTGGAGCTGCTACCTGGGTAAGTGCTTTTGAATGTTGACACCCCCCCCCCCCCCCCCCCCGCCTTTGTTCAAGATATGGGACAGAACCACTATTTTTTAAATCCAAAACCCAATAGAGGCCCTTGCTTTTCCTCTCTGGATTTTTAGGGGTATTAGCTGCACATACTTATATCAGTCTAAAACCAAAAATCACCACAAAATACCTTCACTATAAATGTCATGGCATATATTAATTGAGGAAGAAGAAAAGCCTCAGTGAGTGAGCAGGATAGAGCTTTTACTTCTTTTAGTTCTTCACTTACTCATAATTATTAAACAAAAAACTTCCTTAAACAGAACAAATAAACTCTTGGCAGTCCAACTTTGAGAGGGTCTTTTACAACCGGATCAACACGAACATATCTAAACCTCCACTACCCAAGCTGCAAAGGACTCAAATACAAATCAACTTGTGCATCCAGCTTTTCCTACATAAGCACACAACTTTGGAACGCACTACCAAAAGCTGTGAAAACAACGTATAACCACCTAAACTTCCGGAAATCACTAAAAACTTATCTGTTCAAAAAGGCACACCCTACCGACCCTATTTAAATACCTAAACCCAGCAACACGACGGAACCAAAGAATGTAATGGACATAACGTAACTCTTCCTCTATATGATTCCCTAATATGTTTGTTTGTTCCACATGAACCCTATTCTACCATAACATCACTGTGTAACTGTTTATACCGGAATTGGCGAACGCCTCTACGGTACTATTGTAATCCACATTGAGCCTACAAATAGGTGTGAAAATGTAGGATACAAATGTAACAAATAAATAAATAAACAAATAAATAAACAAATGAGTCGATTTGGTGTTAACAATCTATTGGTATTAATTAGAGTTAATTATCACTTAATTGGCACTAATTTACAGTTATTCACACATCTGCCTACACACTATTCTATAACTCTGCACACCCAAAATGTTTTGCATGCAACCCTAAAGGGGGCATGGCCTTGGGAGGGGCATTGGCGGGTTAGGAACATTCCAAACATTTAGGCGCAGTGTTACAGAATACTAGGGTTGTATGCCCAACTTGTGCACCAGGATTTGCATAATGCTTCAGCAGGCATAAGTCTTTCTGCCCAAAGTTGGGTGCCGGAATCCGCTCTAAGCGTTATTCTACGAAGGATGCTCAGCCTGAAGTACCCTTTATAGAATTAAGCTTAGCACCTATTTTTCCCAGTGCATAAATTTGAGCACCATTTATAGAATTTACTACAATTCAAAAGATCAGAGGAACACTGAGGTCACTTGTGTTTATTGATGGAGAGCAATGGAGCCAATAGTCAATGGTCCTGTTATCCTAATAACCTTGACCGTATTTTCAGTGGAATTAACTAGGAAAGTCACATTGCTGAATAGAACTTGTTAAGGTTATTTGAATTATCTTATCTTGGTAACTTTAGGCTGGCAGTTTGCATGGTCTGACTCACCTGGTAAATTTAACAACAATAGCAATAACAACATAGCTTACATTTCGCTATTTACCTCTCAGTTCAATGCGGATTACATTAACAAGAAAGCTGACATTTCCAGGAAGTACAAAAAACTAGTCAGTATTACAAAATGTTAGTATTTAATTTAACAAAAGGATAGCAACCTAAGTAATTGTTATAATTCAGGACAAATGTCCTAAATAAATAGGTTTTAATTTGTTTACGAAACTGACTGTAATTTGTCACAGAAAGCAATAAAGCTTGAACATCCTTGTCCAGATGAGCCGCTTGATACAAGAAGAGTGTATCTAATAACCTAGTTCTTTTTAAATTCTTTAATGGAGGAAAAGCAAATAAAGCTAATGTTCTTGTAACTCTAGATTTTGGATAGTGCTGGATAAGGGCCTCTGGTATGCCTTTAACCATGCTCTGAGATCACCAGATAAACTTTGTCCAGCATAGCTGTTTTGGGTTGAAATAAGCCCAGATAGTCAGTGCCAGCACCTATCTGAGGGCTTCTTTTACAAAGCAGTGCTGCCAAATCTTGGTGCGGCAAATGAGAGGCAGGGCCGCCGAGAGGGGGGGCAGGGGCGGCAAAATTCCCCGGGCCCGGGCCTCCAAGGGGGGCCCAGCGCCGGGGTCAGGCCGCCGGCGCTGCAGTCACCGGTCTCACCTGCCTGCCTCCACGGCTCGGGGCCCCATTCATTCAAAGTGACAGTCGCAGATCGCGTCTCTTCTGGCCTTCCCTCCCTGTGTCCCACCCTCTCGGAAACCGGAAGTTACATCAGATGAGGGCGGGATACAGGGAGGGAAGGTCGATAGGGTTGAGTGAAATTATCTCTTCATTACCCTCTTGTGGCTTGGTTTTGGGGATCAATTCATATGTACGGCCAAAGTGTTGTATGTGTCTCCTTTGGCTAGAATTTTTGTTAATGGTCTCTTGTCTTGGTCTTTTGCCTTAGGTAGGGTCAAAGTACATAAGTATTGCCATACTGGGACAGACCAAAGGTCCATCAAGTCCAGCATCCTGTTTCCAACAGTGGCCAATCCAGGACATAAGCACCTGGCAAGATCCCAAAACAGCACAATACATTTTAAGTTGCTAATCCTAGAAATAAGCAGTGGATTTTCCCCAAGTCATTTTAATAATGGCTTATAGACTTTTCTTTTAGGAAGCTATCCAAACTTTTTTTAAACCCCGCTAAGCTAACTGCTTTTACTACATTCTCTGGCAACGAATTCCGGAGCTTAATTACATGTTCACTGAAGAAATTACATGTTCAGTGAAGAAATTAGACTGACAATTGGGACATAGGGCAGTGCCCAAGGATCCACAGCAGTAGGGGGGTTCATTCTCTCCTAGCTTCCATTTAGTTTAATCATTTTTGATAGGTAGTGTTCAGCCCATTACTCTTAGTGCCTAGGGGCCGAGATCACTGTCAGTCCACCTCTGGGTAGAGAGTCCAGGCAGGGCTCTCCTCTCTCTCCATCATTGTTCAACATCACGCTGGAATCTTTGGCCTTAGCTCTTTGGCAGTATCATGATTTAGTTTGTTTTAAATATACCCATGGAGTGTAGAATGTCCTTGTATGAGGACACTATACTAATATACACAGAAACATTCTCACTGGCTGCAGATCTAGCAGTTCATTTAACACTTTTCTGGTTTTTATTTCTGGCTAAAAACTCAATCATACTAAATCATACTAAGTCCTCCGTCTTAACTAATATGATGCTTAAGGCTATGTAACATATCTTTGAGGCAGCTGGGCTGGTAAGGGCATAATATACTTAGAGATCTGGGTATTTGTTGCAGAGGGAGGGGGAGAGTAGAAGGGAATGAGCTATCACCGTCATGGTTTCATGTTTTTTTGACAATTGAGGCAGCACTGAAGCAACTACACTACAGGTATCGATAGATGGGGTAAATACACTCTCACCATTCTACATGTGCATGTACCATGACTGCTTGGGCAGTAAGGGCTGGATTCAGTAAATGGCACCCAAAGGTAGGCACTATTAAGATTTGTGCCAAACAGCAGTTCTATAAAGGTTGCTTAGCGCTAATCTACCTTTATAGAATAGCATTTAGCGAGGATTCCCATGCCCAACTTTTGGGTGCGAAGACTTATGCCTATTAAAACCTGGAGTAAGTGCTGGCATGCAACCGATGGAAGTTGGCTGCATAAATGACCTTATTCTATAACTAAATTTAAATCTAAATTTTGAGAACACCTCTAACCTGTCCAGGCCCCTCCCCTGGCCACACCCCCTTTTGAGTTGCACACAAAACAATTTAGGCGTGCAGTCATAGAGCAGCACATAGGCTTATCCATGCATAAATCCTAATTAGTGCCAATTAAGGTCAATCATCGATTGTTAATAGTAACATAGTAGATGACGGCAGAAAAAGACCTGCATGGTCCATCCAGTCTGCCCAACAAGATAACTCATATGTGCTACTTTTTGTGTATACCCTACTTTGATTTGTACCTGTGCTCTTCAGGGCACAGACCGTATAAGTCTGCCCAGCACTATCCCCGCCTCCCAACCACTGGCTCTGGCACAGACCGTATAAGTCTGCCCAGCTCTATCCTCGCCTCCCAACCACCAGCCCCGCCTCCCAACCACCGGCTCTGGCACATGGTTCATTAATTAGTTTGCACGTGGATCTAGGATCCGTGCCCAAATTTGGACAACCTTTATAGAATCCAGGGGTAAGTGTGATAAATTCAAGGCAGTTGGTGAGCATCTTTTCTGCATTTACCTCATGGGCTTTGCAGTCAAGGTATGGTACATACATAGTAACATACATACATAGTAGATAATGGCACATAAAGACCTGTATGATCCAGGGCCACCAAGAGACTGGGCCGGGCCCCTGCCCCTGCCGCCGCCCCCCAAGGTCGTCATTGTTGCCGCCCCCCTCCGTCCACCACCAGGCCAGGCCCCCCTGAATTCAAATCATAGGGCCTCACCTCAACCTCTCTCCGTGTGAAAGAAGCGCAGCAGCGGCAGTCTGTAGATCGCCTCCCTTAGGGCCTTCCCTCCCTGTGTCCCACCCTCATGCAAGCTACGTTAGACAAGGGCAGGACACAGGGAGGGAAGGCCCAAAGGGAGGCAATCTGCAGACTGCTGAGCTTCATTCACACGGAGCGAGGTCGAGGTGAGGCGCTATGATTTGAATTCAGGAGGGCCCGGCCCGGTGGTGGATGGAGGGGGTGCGGGTGGAGAGGACTGCAGCGCCGGGCCCAGGGAATTTTGTCCCCCCTGCCCCCCTTCTCGGCGGCCCTGGAATGGTCCATCCAATCTGCCCAAACAAGATAAATTAATAGTGTAAGGTATGATGTGAAACTACATATGCATACTTGATCTTCATTTGTCTTTGTCATTTTCAGGGCACAGACCATAGAAGTCTGCCTAGTACTAGCTTTGCTTCCCAATTACTGCTAAGTTTGTTTGGTTCTATTCTCTTTCCATACAGGATTCCTTTATATTTATCCCATGCATTTTTTAATTCTATTACTGTTTTCACCTCCCGTGGGAGGGCATGGCAGGTATCTATCATTCTCTCGAACTTCCTGACATTATTCTTGAGTCAGCTCCCCTACAACTTCAATTCATTTCCTCTAGTTCTACCACCTTCCCGTCTCTGGAAAAGGTTTGTTTGTAGATTAATACCTTTCAAATATTTTAATATCTGTGTCATATCACCCCTATCTCTCCTTTTCTCCAGAATATACATCTTCAGGTCCTGAAGTCTCTCCTCACACATCTTGTGGCACAAACCCCATACTATTATTTTCGCTTTTTTCTGAACCGCTTCAAGTCTTTTTACATCTTTAGCAAAATACAGCCTCCAAAACTGAACACAATACTCCAAGGAGTTGAACCAGGGCATCAACACCTCCTTTCTTCTGTTGGTTATACCCGTTTCTATGCATCCTAGCATCCTTCTGGCCATGACCACTGCTTGTCACATTGTTTCATCACCTTGAGATCCTCAGACTCCATCACCCCAAGGTCCCTCTCCTGAGCTGTGCTCATCAATTTTTCTTTGGATTTCTGCAAGACTTTTGACCATTCTTCTAACATTTAAGGGCCCTTTTACTAAACTGTTGTAAGTTGATGACATTTTTACATGCTGCTAGATTAATGTGCAGAAGATCAGAAAAGATATTTGATTTAGGCATCCAGTGTCTGTTTGAAGAACCATCTTCATTGATTCTCATAGACAATTATTCTTTTCATTTAAGTACTTGAAACCTTTTCAATAATGATTTCTTTTCATCATAGATATTGAATGGGGGAAAGTTATTTTTATGACTCTTTGATTCAGGGAGTTCTCGCTTTGATTTGAAGAAAAATATCTTTCTGCTTGGTGGATTTTCATATCTGTTTTTTACTAGTCAAATAACAGACGTACAATACTCTATCACAGCAGGAGTGTTAGTCTGTGGTAAAAAAAAAATTCAACTGAGCTGCCAAATTAGAAGAAATAACCAAAGACCTACCTGGATCATCAAAAAGAGTTTCAGAAGTGTCACATCTAATGAGAATATGCAATAATTTCAAAATGTTTGGAAAGCAATATTTCAAGACATTATTTTAAAATATAGAACATCCAGAATTTCTAAGTTTGACATTGTAGGTTGTAGTTTTTATAAGCTAGCTGTTAATTAATGTCAGAAAAAATTGTTTGGGAATGGTTACATCAACAGCTCAGAGAGGGGTTAATTTTCAAACTGTTCTCACTGGTTCAAAAATCTCACATATTGTTCACCCATGAAACAATTAGGGACAGATAAGGCAGACTGACCCTGTGGGGTATGTCAACGGATGCGCTGTGCAAGGTCAGGCACTACTGTTTTGCAAAATGATGGCACAGAGGGACAAGTAAGTTAGCATTGCTCCTCTCACAACTTATAGCTGCATGAGAGGCGTGTGGAAGGGTGGTGGGCTACTGGCCATAGGCTGCAGACCAGTTCTGAAGTCATGGGTTGAGGGGGTGGGTTGAGGATCAGGGGACACAATAAGTTTTTTGGGGGGGTTGGGAGTGTCACCACTATTTTGGGGGTTGGGGTGCTGTCACCATTTGAGAAGTTGGGGTGAGGTCTCATTTGGTATACTTCAGTGATCCGAGGTGACATGCCAACCTTCACCTCAGATCACCTTCTGCTCATACACTGCATCTTGGCATAAAGACTCAATGGCACAAAAAAATGTAACAACCTGTGCTACTTTTTAGCGCAGTTTTTTTACACTGAGGAGAAAATTGTAATGCACTGATTTCCATTGATTTTGCAAGCTCAGTTTGCTACCTTTTAGTGTGCTAATTTTACTGTGACTTTCCATGCTAACCTTTCTTCCTGCTTTGGAAGTGTGATAAGCTAGAACCTTAGTTTGCTATGTGTGGCCAGTGCAGCTGCACAGGGTGCAAGAGAAGCTGGGATGCCAAACTTGTGCCCCATCCACTGGCTTCTCTTGCTGATGTGACAGAAGTGGTTGGGAGCATTTAGTGATATTGCACAGGGCACATTTGCAGCTTGTGATGCTTCTATGATCAGCATAGTAAAATCAAGCTAACAAGTAATGCAGCTGACTGCATTAGCCCCTAGGATAGTAATAAAAAAGCAAAGTTAGAGTAAGAGGTTCTAGGTTGGAAACCTATGAACTAGGCCTTAATGGAAATATTAAGTTACAGAAATTTCCCCAAATCTCTACAAGTAAATAATTAACACCAAGAGCCAGAATGAGGCCTACGATAAGCCGCATTATTCATACACATATTACATACATATACTAGCTTGGCATGATAAGGAACAGATACTAAGACCATACACTGCCTTGGGTGAATCTCTTTATAAAGGTGGTTAATAAATCCCAATAAATAAATACATACATATTATAGTACAGACTGATAAATGTTTAAAAATATCAGAAAATGGAGCCAAAGGGGGTCTTTTACCAAACAGTGATAAAAAGTGAGCTTAATGTGCCCTTACGCAGGTCTTTCCCACATGCTACGACCATTTTTACTGCTGAGGTAAAATGGCCGAATGTTCTATTTTTAAAATTAATGGCCAGTCACTAATTTTGCCCTTAGTGCGTATCCATTAGGGCGTGAGCCTCTACCTATTATGTAGGCAGTAAGAGCTCATGCTCTAAGCAATGGCTAATCGGTTAGCATGTGGTAATGTAGTTGCACTAACTGATTAGTATAGAACATGTCTACTCTCTGCCCCAGACATGCCCCCATGCCAGACTTCGGTGGGAGGGGGGTTCCAGAGCCCGAGGTGAGGGGGCACATTTTAGCCCCCCCCCCGGTGCCTCCGACCCCCCCCAGCCATTATCACCCCCCCACCGCCGCCGCCAACTTTGATGATCCCTGCCGACAACCCTCTCGACCCCCCCCCCCGCCGACAACCCCCCTGCCGTCGCCTACCTTTGCTGGCGGGGGACCCCAATCCCCGTCAGCCGAGGAGGTCCTCTTCTTCCTGCAAAGGCTTCGTTCTGGTCCCCCGTCAGCAAAGGTAGCCCATGGCGACGGCAGGGGAGGGTTGGTGGCAGGACAGGGGTGAGAGGGTCGTCAGCAGGGGGTCCAGGGCCAAATCTACAGGGGCCCAGGCCCCCCTGGCCCCACGTAGCCACACCACTGTTTTTTAGTGGTGAGTAGCAAGCTCACATCTTAAAATTACTGTGGGATGCCTCAGCACGCCCCATGATACGCCATTTTTTGCTGTGATAAGCACATGTTAGTGCTAACCGCAGCTTTGTAAAAGGGCCCCAAAGGGTTCAATATAATAATTGCTATAGAAACTTCTGCATTACATCATTGGTTCACAGACCACTGTCTTATGCATACTTAAAAAAAAAAAAACATTTTCTCTGCAATTATAAGTAGACATATCAATCACAATGTGCTTATTTGAATCACAGTCCCCTGCATATAGCTGGCATCAATATTTTCATGCTGTGAAAAGCCTGACTCAGGTTTCATTGGAAATGCAACTGCTTCAGGGGCTCATAATTCATTGCATGCCAAGCATAACGCTGGAGAGATTGGATTTTTGTCTTTAAAAAAAATGTATGCTTTAGACAATGGACTGTGAAAAAATGATGGAATGAAGGAGTTTCTATAGCAGTTATTACACTGACCACTTTGGCCCGATATTCAACACTATTTAACTGGCCAGGAATGGATCCTGGCCAGTTAAACAGCGCTTAGCCAGCTAAGTACTAATATTCAGCATGAGATAGCTGGTGATCTATGCTAAATATTATCGCTTAGGGGGAGATTCTGTATATGTCGCCTAAGAAATTGGTGCTGAAATCAATGCCAACTAAGTATATTCTATAATCGGTGCCTGAATCTAGGCACCGATTATAGAATATACGTATTTGATATTTCAGCACCTAAATCTACGTGCATCCATTTACACCAACAAAAACATGGTGTAAACCCCAGCATGTAGATTTAGGTGCATTAGGCCATATTTTATAACCAACGCATAAATTTCGGAACGTCCATAAGTAGAGAGGTGTGGTAGCCGTGTTAGTCCACTCTTAAAGGTTATAAATAGAAATCAAACAAAATAAAACATGTAAAAGAAAATAAGATGATACCTTTTTTATTGGACATAACTTAATACATTTCTTGATTAGCTTTCGAAGGTTGCCCTTCTTCGTCAGATCGGAGATAAGCAAATGTGTTAGCACATAGTATATATAAGAGAAACATCAAATCATTACTTTGACAGTCTGACAGAGTGGGAGGGTGGGGGTATGCATGGGGACATCAAAGCATTTCATTGATATTCTAACAGGATGGATGTTGGTAGGTGAGAGGAGGGTAATAAACAGAGAAATAAACGTCCATAAAACACCCATTTCCCTGCCCATAACCATGGTAGTAATTACCTTTTTGCCTGTGCATGTTAGAATTTCGGCGCACATCATTACAGAATACGCTTAGTGAGCTGTGCGTCTAAATTCTTATCAGTGCCAATTAGTGCTCATTATTGCTTGTTAAGTGCTGTTATCAATGCTCATTAGCTTGTTAAACTATGCACATTGTTATAGAATCTGCGCAGATTTTGGCACCGATCTTTAGGTAGAATACAATCTAGGTTAGCCACTAACCAGCTATGTCATTTGACATAGCCAGCTAAGCATGAATATTCAGCACTAAACTGATTAAGTTGAGCAGTAAAGATAGGCCGCTGAAATAGCAGGCCTATCTTTAACTGCTATTACCTTAACCGGTTAGCGCTGAATATTCGTTTAGCCGGTTAAGTTGCTGCAGCCAAAACTGAAACTGGATATTTAATGCTGATCACTAGATACGGCCCAGCATTGAATATCTGGAATTGGTTTGGCGGCAACTAACCGTGCTGCCTGCTGCCCACTGAATATCGGGGGGTTGACTCCATTTTCTGAGTCCTTAAATATTTATCAGTCAGTAGTATGCCATCCTTACTTAAGGTTGTTTTTTTGCTGCTTATGGTGGAGAGTGATTTTCTGGTAGTAATTAAGCATGCTTCACTCCTGGAGGTTCTTTTTAGACAGTAGAAGACCATAATATAGTCTGGCCATGTTGTCTCTGCAGGTTGGATCAATCACGAAATGTTAATTTCACCTGTCCACAAGCAACAGCAGGCAAAAGTCATAATAGCTTATAGACCAAAACCATATAAAATATGTTTCTGGTTTTGTTACAGAGACTAGACAGTTGCAGAAGAGTGTCAGTCTTCTGCAGAGGATGAAAAGGAAGTGCCATCTAGGAGAAAAATCCCAGCTGAGAGACTGCGAGGAGATAATTGCACTCCTGGCCAAAGGGACAGGCTTCTATCCAGGGAGAAGTAGAATATAAGCATGAGCTACACTGTATCTTTCACTTAAGTGATAAACTAAGGGTCCATTCTAATAACAGCAGTTACCGCAGCTTAATGTGGGTCTTTACTGTGCGGTAGATGGCAATTAACGCAGCAACTATTCAAGGTGTTCCTGTGCTTAGAGTTAGCAGGGAAGCACTTAGGGGCCCTTTTACAAAGCGGCAGTAAGCCCAGCATGGTGTGCTGGAACTACTGCCAGCCCAACATGGCCACTGGCGGTAGATCTGGCTCGGCTATGCGCCATTTCCTCAGTGGGTGTCGTTAAGTGTTCCCTGTCACATGGCCATGCGGTAAGAGTTATCTTACTGTGTGGCCATTTTGGGGGGCCATTTTACTTGCTGTGGGTAAAAAGGGCCTGGAGTATGAGAAAAATGGTCCCCATCGCTACTGCAGGGCCCTTTTTCCCGCAGCTTAGTAAAAGGACCCCTTAGCTCCTCCTATTTAGGAGTTGGTAAGTGGTCCCGTGCTAATTGCAAAAGTGCCGATTTACAGGCAGTATTTGCAGCCTGCTAACCGTAAAGGGTTAAATTCAGTAAATGGCGCTCAAAAATCGGTGCTAACAAAAATCAGGCCACTCAAAGAGTGGCCCATTATAGAGTGGCATCGAGTGCTAATTTTGATTTGCACCTGCTGAAACCAGGTGTAATTTATGGACTCCAATTTAGGCACACTTCTCCAGTATTTTATAACACTGTGCACAGTTTTTGGAATGCCCCTGACCCGTCCGTGTGCCTCCCGTGGGTTGTGCACCATGGGATTTAGTCGCACATTGTTCTAGAATAGCATATAGCAAGATGTGCTTGTAAATTCAAATTGGCGCACATTAGTGCCAATTAGCACCCAATAATTGGCACTGGTTGGCTTATTAGTTGGACTCACATCTTGGATCAATGCCCAAATATTGATGCCCAGTTTTGGGTGCCATATATAGAATCTGGGGGATAATGTCTTCCATACCCATTTTCCATCTATGACATATTCCCTAACACAAAACGCACCTATCCTCAAATTCTACAAGTGGCGCTCAAAGTTAGGCATGCAATTGAGCATGCAGTTATAGAATAGATTCCATTATGTACATCAACTAATTGGCATAATTAGCAATAATATCAATAATTGGTCTTAGCAAGCACTAATTGGCACTAATTAGCAGTTACATAGAGGGGCATAATTGAACGAAAACGTCTATCTCCATGGGCGTTTATCTCCGAGAACGGGTCCGTGAAGGGGCAGACCGAACCGTATTTTCGAAAAAAAAAAATAGACGTCCATGTTTTATTCGACAATTTGTGAGCTGGGCGTTTTTGTTTTTCAGTGATAATGGAAAATGAAAGCGCCCAGCTCAAAAACGAATAAATCCAAGGCATTTGTTCGTGGGAGGGGCCAGGATTCGTAGTGCACTGGTCCCCCTCACATGCCAGGACACCAACCGGGCACCCTAGGGGGCACTTTTACAAAAAAAAAAAAAAAAGGTAAAAGAGCTCCCAGGTGCATAGCACCCTTCTCTTGTGTGTTGAGCCCCCCAAATCCCCCTCAAAACCCACTGCCCACAAGGTCTACACCATTACTATAGCCCTAAGGGGTGAAGGGGGCACCTACATGTGGGTACAGTGGGTTTGGGGGGGGTTGGACGACTAAGCATTAAGCAGCACAATTGTAACAGGTAGGGGGGATGGGCCTGGGTCCACCTGCCTGAAGTCCACTGCACCCCCTAACAACTGCTCCAGGGACCTGCATACTGCTGCCAGGGAGGTGGGTATGACATTTGAGGGTGAAAATAAAAAGTTGTGAAACATCATTTTTTTTTGTGGTGGGAGGGGGTTAGCGACCACTGGGGGAGTCAGGGGAGACCGTATAAGTCTGCCCAGCACTATCCCCGCCTCCAAACCACCAGTCCTGCCTCCCACCACCGGCTGTTATGCACATAACTGATCTATGCCCTATTTTATAAACATTGGGGCCAATATTCAGACTCGAGGAGTTAGCTGGGTTGCCTCCTGTGGTCAGCGCTGAGCTCTGATATTCAATGTAGAACCATTTCTGGTAACAGCATTGGATATCCTGGTGTTTTTTGGCCGGTTTAAATTTTAACCAGCCAAGCTGATATTCAGCACTGGCCAAAGATATTCTGGCTTTTTTGGCTGCCAAACTTAGGGCGATGCGCTGAATATTGGTGGATACCTGTTTATATCATGCAAATAATATAAACCACTAAGCGCCCAAGTGGCAATATTCAGCAGGAGATAACTGGCTATTTCCCTACTGAATATTGCCAGGTAGTTGGTTAAGCCATTCCTGGCTTGTTAAATGGTTTCAAAAATCAGCCCAATTGTGCCTAATGTTTATAGCACACAACTCCAAAGGGCCTTGTCCAGAGGAGGGACATGGGCAGGTTGGAGGCATGCCCAAAATTTAGCCGCAGTTTTACAGAATACTTGAATTTAAGTGCAAAAATGTGGACTTAAAATAGTATTCTGTAAAGGTGGTATATAAAGGTTTAATAAACTTAAATCTAAATCTAAATATTAAAGCATGGTAACTGCAAAACGTAACACACTTTAGTAAAGGAACTCCTATATATTTAAAAGCCCAAATGATACCTTTTTAAATTTTTTTTGAAAGATTCCAAAACAAATTGCAGATTGTGAACAATCCAACCTGGATCAACCTAATGAACCTATATGAAAATGGCTTTGTACTTCTATGTCAATTAACAATCATGCCGGGTCTGGAGACATCAGCTCGGAGGAGATGGCATCTTTCTGACATCAGGCCTTCATGAATGCCAGCAATGCTTAGCTAGAGGCAACATCAGTTCCGAGGTCTGGAAGGAGCACGACTACCCCTTCTGCCGAGGTGGAGATCCCTCGAGCACTGTGATCAGTCTCAGTGCATTGACTGACAACCTGAGCTGCACCCATGCTGCAGCTGCCCCAGCAGAGAACACCTTGCAGTGAAACATGGGCTTCAGAGCCCACAAAGGAGCGGGACATCTCCTCAGGTGGAGGCCAGGTGAGGAAGCATCTCCCTGCAGTCAGGCCACCACAGAACCCAGCCACACTTTAATTTGGGGTGGAATCAGAGGCCCTGAGGCTCAGAAGGACTCCCGTTGCAGTGAAACCAGGGTCTTAGAGCCCACAAAGTGTGGAAAGGATCTTCCACAGTGGAGGAGGGCTCCCGCCAAACACTGCGATTGTCCTGAGGACCCACCAGAAGACCCATCCTGCATCTGCGAAGGTGATTCCTGACAGTGCGCCATCCATATTTGCGACTGACTCAAACACAAATTTTAAGAGGCAACTATTATAAAGAAAGCGGGAGGGCAGCGAATAAGGATAGCGGGATCCAGTCTCTGAAGCAAACATCAATGAGATCAAGAACCAGGACACCCGGCGATACCCCAAAGTTGCTGCACAACTAGGTACATATCTCCGAGATCATTTGGAATCTCCCCAAAGCTCTCAAGTTCTCTCCTAAACTCCTACGATTCCCTTCCAATTTTGACGATCTCTTGTTCGGAAGTTAATACTCTGATTACTCTCAATCCCTTCCCACCCCCTTCTAACTTAGGAACTTCACACCCCCCCCCCCTTTAATAAATAATTGTGTTGGGCCTGGCTACTATGGACAGCCCTTCTAGGCTTCTCCAGTATGACTGCCACCTCTGACAATGATCCACTAATCATGAACATACCAGTTTATACACTGCTACACGTAACCCTAAACATCCTAGCAAACAGATGTCTTACTGACTGCTCTTCTACACACTGACCCAGCTTGAAACAACAATTGGAAACAGAGCAGAACATGCACACTCACCTTGCAGGTAGCCTATCAGATACTACCTCTAATTTTTTTTTTTTTTTGTTACATTTGTACCCTGTGCTTTCCCACTCATGGTAGGTTCAATGCGGCTTACATGGGGCAATGGAGGGTTAAATGAGAGGGTTAAATGACTTGCCCAGAGTCACAAGGAGCTGCCTGTGCCTGAAGTGGGAATCAAACTCAGTTCCCCAGGACCAAAGTCCACCACCCTAACCACTAGGCCACTCCTCCACTCCAATTTTCTAGCTGCTTGGAATGTATCTAAAATTGGGCCATCAAGAATAGATTGAAGCTGAACACGAATAAGACCAAACTGTTGTGGTTTCACGCTCCAAATGATTTTCTTCCAAATATGTCAGTCTTAGGTGGTACAGGATTATGTCTACTGGTGGAGAAAAAACCCAAAAGTACTACGAGTGATCATGAATTCCACACTATTCTTTGAACCACAAATCAGTCATTTGTGGCAAAAGACTTTCTACAAACCCAGACAGCTTAGACTGATAAGATTCTACTTTGACCAATCCTCTTTCACCTTGCTAGTTCAAAGGTTTGTCCTCTCTCACACAAATTACTCTAATGCTCTATGCCTAGGCCTATGAACAAAATTGATGTCCAAACTGCAACTCACTTGAGCCCGGATAATCTTCAGACTGCGAACATTTGACGGTCACACCTTACTTGAAAATATTACACTGGCTCCCTATTCAGAAGAGAGTGCTATTCAAAGCAGTTTATTTTTTTTTTTAAAGTTGTATATGGATCAACTTCAGAAAATGATAAGTGGCATTTTTAAAGACTTCATATTTGGTCACGCAACACAATTACAGCACCTCCTGGTATTCTGTTCCCCAAACACCAAAAATGTTTGCTTCTTCAAATACTTTAATGCTTTATTTTCTTTTAAGATCATTCCACTATGGAATTCCTTATCTACCATAACCTGCCTTGAACTATATAATCGTAAAGAAAAAAACTAAAAACCTTCCTAGTCAATGAAGAACGGTATGCAGAAAATCGCAACCTTTTCTGTGCTTCACTAACACCTTATGTACGATGTGAAACGTTTATGTCTTTTGAGCAAATTGTAAAATGTTTTATTTCATTGTAATAGGTCCTCTGAGTCACTGATGTAATCCTAAGGAGAATTATTTTGGTTTGTTGTGAATCATAGTGAACGCTTTTGGGGATACGGCGGTATACAAACAATAAATTGATATTGATTTTGATATTGATATGTCACTGTTGCATATGCCACTTGGTGGTTTCGTGACTTGTATGTCTATCAGTTTTGATGTGTGGGTAGTAGAGATTGTTCAGTGACTCATTCGTATCCCACAAGTTCAGCAGTTTTTCCATTTTATTTAGCATACTTACAGCATGTATAAAATGGCATGCATTTCAGAAAGAATGTCAACGGCTGAATAAATCTAAGCAAGGGATTGTTTAACAACAAGATTGATTTCTTGTTAGTCAGCAGGCACTATTTCTTTTGATATTGGCTTTGCTTTCATTCTCAAAATCGCTTCTTACTTTGTAAGTGCAACACAACTTGAAATATATTCATTTTTATAGTTGCTTAGAAAGACCCACTGGGTTCTGCGAACAGCAATAATCATTTTTAAGTACAAGAATGACTGCAATCTGTTTAAATTTATATGGAGGTATATGGCTTTCAGGATAATCTCTCCTATTTCACAATAACAAAAACAATATTACAGTTTATGATTCTCATATGGCAATAGAAACACAGATTTATTTTGCTCTCAAAATATTTTTTTAAGCAAATCTACTCTGAGGTAAGCAGCCTTTCAGAGGTATTAAACTGGAAAGCCCTAAGAATTAGAGATATGCATTTGTTTTTAACCCCAAATAACAGAACCCTCCCTAAATGTTTTTTTCTTGTGCCGTGCTTAGTGTGCACTCTTTCATAAGGCACACTATTTCGGCAAAAGGGTGCACTATTGGTGACATTGCCCTCTGAAACAAAAAAAAAGGAAATAAATAAATACATAAATAAATAAGAGGAACAAATCAAAAAATTCACTCAAACAACATGGGAAGTTATATGAAACCGAATATTTTGACCTGCATAACCCTAGTAGAAATACAGGGGTCGATATTCAAAGTGAGTTTATCAGTTAAGAGAGGCTTTTATCTGGTTAATTCACGCTGACAGGCCCCAAGGGAATATTCAGTGGCAATTTGCCACTGAACATCCCCTTTAACCACTAAAGGAAAAACAAGCTATTGTGAAGGTAGTCCAGGGCGGAGTCAGCACTTAACCAGATAAGTGCCGATATTCTGTCCTGAACTGGTGAAGTTAACTAACCAAATAGGATCATATAAATATCTTTGGCACGTATCCTGCTAAATATCGGCAGGCTGCACTTAACAAGTATTTAATGCCAGTACCTAGAAGTGGCCTGAAACTGAATATCTGGACATCATTTTGGCAGCAGTGGTCAGTGTTTAAAAAAATGCTGACACAACTGGCTCAATACTAACCCGAGAGCAAATATAACAATAATGGCCCTCATTTTACAAGCCCTATTTGGGTTTAATATGTACATAAACCGGCTTCTAAACATTTATTATTATTATTAGCATTTGTATAGCGCTACCAGACGCACGCAGCGCTGAACACCTGATACAAAGAGACAGTCCCTGCTCAAAAGAGCTTACAATCTAAATACAGACAGACAAGACAGTTACGGGTGAGGGAAGTAATGGTTGAGAAGGAAGGAAGGGACAAGGGGAGGGCAATTGAGTAGTGGCTAGGAGCTAAAAAGCAGCAGTGAAAAGGTGGGTTTTCAGCATAGATTTGAAAACAGGTAGAGATAGAGCTAGACGTGTAGGTCCATGAGAGAAAAGGAGCGAAGCCTGGAGTTAGCAGTGGAGGAGAAGGGGGTTGACAAGAGAGATTTGTCCAGTGAGCGGACAATAAATGTCTGACCCCAAGCATGTATTAGACCCATGTGCATGCAAATGGGAAAGGGGGCAAGACCTGGGTTTGTTTTGGGTGGGACAAGGGAATGGCAAATTCATAGACTTTTAGGGGCCCTTTTACTAAAGGGTTGCTGCGTGGCAACCCGGAACTACTGGCAGCCCAATGTGGCCACCGATGGTAGTTCTAGTGTGGCACTAACCCAGCGGTAATCGGCAGCTGCCCAGTTACTGTCGGGTTACCGTGGGAGCCCTTAACGCCTCCTCAGTGAATGGCGGTAAGTGCTCCCCCGCAAGGCCATGTCTTTTTTAGGGGCTTTTTACCTGCCGCAGTAAAAAGGGCCCTGGCGCACGGCAAAAAGAGCCCTACAGTTACTACATGGCTCTTTATACTGCAGATTGATATAAGGATCCCTTAGTCCCCATTTCAGAAAGGGAGCAATGGTGAGATGTGTACCTGGAAGCATTTTATGAAGTCCACTACAGTGTCCCCTAGGGTGCCCTATTGCTTTCTGGAAGTCAAGCGAAACTTTTTCCACTGCAGTCTCTGAACAGACAATTTCCAAAGCATGGGGACCTTGCAGACGAAATTTACATGTCCCATGGGGGCTGGCCATGCTGGTATGAGCCTGTGTCATAGCCACCCTTTGGGACACTTTTGGATTCCTATATTTCTCATGCCATCATTTTCAGAGATGCAGTTGATCTATGGTGCCGATATTCAGACCACAGGAGGCAGCCTGGCTAACTCCTGCAGTCGGTGGTGAACCTAGAGATTCAATGACAGCCCATATTCAATGCCAAGCACTGAATTTCTGAGGGTTTTTTTGGCTGCTATGAACGTAACTGGTTAAGCTGATATTCATTGTCTGACAAGCTAAGTTATAATGGCCAAAGTTAGACCTACTATTTATGCGGATCTATCTGGCGGCTAAGTTTAGCGGCCAGATAGACCCGCATAAATAGCCGGTCAGCCGGTGAATATTGGCACTAACCGGCTATGTCACTTGATATAGCGGGTGACCGGGCTAGTCGTTAAGGGCGAGATTCTATATATGGTGTCTAATAATTTGGCGCGGAAATCAGTTCTGACTACGTGTATTCTATAATCAGCGCCTAGATTTAGGTACAGTATATAGAAGGCACTTAGTTGATATTTCAGTGTCAAAATCTATGCACCTCCATTTAAACCAATGAAAATATGGAGTAAATCCCGGCATGTAGATTTAGGCGCACTGGGCCATATTCTATAACTGCCTGCATACAATTTGGAGCACCCATGAAATGCCCATTTCCCCACCCATAACATGCCCATTTTTGCCTGTGCACTTTAGAAGTTAGGTGCACTGCACTACAGAATGAGTTTAGCGAGTTGTGCGCGTAAATTCAAATTATTGTCAATTAGTGCTCATTATAGCTCATTAAGAGCTGTTATCAATGCTGATTAGCTTGTATGCATTGTTATAGAATATGTTTGGATTTCAGCACGACTCTCTAGGCGTGTTATATAGATCCAGGGGTAAGGGCTAATATTTAGCTAAGATAGCTGGCTGAATATTACTGCTTAGCCGGCTTAAGGCTATTTAACAGGCCAAGAGCCATTCCTGGCTTGTTAAATGCAGTAAATATCTGGCGATATATGATTTTAATGGCTTTTAGACATCTTGGCTGGGGACAGAGATATGACAATTTTACTATGGTCTTAAATGTACAGCCCTGCATTTGTAAAATATGTCACAGGCTCTAGATGTTTTGGCAAAAATGTCTATATTCCCACTTCCAGAACATATCTAAAATGGCACGGCATAAGAAAATTTAAAAAATATTACATGTACATATAAAACCATCTGTGCACAATTATAGTACACAATTTTCAATTTTAAAAAATTCATTAAAATCTCCTCCCATTTAAGTTTTTTTCCCCTCTAACCCTTTCCCCCTACTTCCCAGTGCCCCTTCTGTGACCCTTTCCACAACCTACAAGGAAGAACAGTGCAAGGTCCTCCCCCCCTGGTCCTGAAACTCAATCGTTAGGGATCCTCTATCTTGGCCTAATCTAGCTCAATGGATTAACACAGTTAATTAAACTCTTGCTCAAAGAGCCAGACTTTCAGGGTTTTTTTCAACCCAAGTAGCTGAATAGAAAGTTTGTGTCTTGCTGCTTTCTCAAATCGATCAGTTTTTCATTCGGAAGGTGTTTTAAACTCATTATCTTTTCCTGTACAATGATTTCCTTTATAAAGCAAATAATTCTTTCCAGGGTGCCTAATACATGAATTTCTAAGAGGCTGCTGTAAAGACCAGGGACAGGAAGGAGCTGGCACTTGGAATATTTATCACACTTATGCACATAGGGTTTAAGAGCTTGCTTTTGCTCATCCCTCATTCTTCTCACAGTCCCATTCATCCTGAGACTCTGGAAGTTTTTTGTACTGTGGCCAACAGGCAAAAGGGGAGGTGTGACTCCCCCCAAGGCACTGCACTATATTATGACTTCATTCAGCAGTTTCACACAGGGTAGTCAAAGCTCCCAGAATATACTGCTCTCTGTTCAAGACATATCTAGGATAACATAGTAAGTGACGGCAGATAAAGACCTGAATGGTCTATCCAGTCTGCCCAGCAGTCACATTCATCATCAATTCAAGATTAAATCAACAATGAACGTAATATTATATACTTAATCATGATCTTTCTTTGGTGTTTCTGGGACATAAACCATAGAAGTCTGCCCGGCTCTGTCTTAATGTTCCAACTACTGGAGTTGCCGTCAAAGCCCACTCCAACCTATCCAAATCCGTCTTGTCATTTGCGGGACAAAGACCGTAAAAGTCTGCCTGGCATTGTCCTCATGTTCCAAACCACTGTGGTATGTTTGCCATTTTAGTTCACTGTTATTGAAATGCTTTTCAGGTTTCACATTTAGGGCTCTTTTACTAAGGTGAGGTAATGCATTGTTACAGAATAGAATTGATCAGCACTTAGGCACCATTTATGCACTTAGCCACTATTTGATAAAGGGCACAGATTCTTTATAGAATAGATGTAGAGAGGTGTGGTAGCCGTGTTAGTCCACTTTTAAAGGTAATCAATAGAAATAAAAAAAAATAAAACATGGAAAAGAAAATAAGATGATACCTTTTTTATTGGACATAACTTAATACATTTCTTGATTAGCTTTCGAAGGTTGCTTTTATTCGTCAGGTCGGAAATAAGCAAATGTGGTAGATGACAGTATATATAAGTGAAACATCCAAGTACTTCATTAACAATCTAACAGGGTGGGGGTAAGTAGGAGGAATCTTTCACATGCTCATCTTCCAATGTGGTATATATCATTCAGTGTAAAAAATGTAATGAAGGATGCTATATTGGAGAAACTGGCCAGATGCTAAAGAAAAGATTTAATTTACATAGACATCACATGAAGAATGCTGGTGCCAGCCTGGTTGCCACCCCTGTGGGGCAGCACTTTACAAAACCAGATCACTGTACCAGTGACTTCATAGTAAGAATCCTGAAAGGTAACTTTAAAACAATACAGGAACGTAAGACCTTTAAAGTCAGAATGATTGAATATTTTGACACCCAACAGACAGGACTTAACAAGGATCTGGGTTTTCTAGCCCATTATAAACTATAAAGTTGTATTGCTCTGTTTATCATCCTCCTCTTACCTATCCACCCCCATCCTGTTAGACTATCACTGAAATGCTTTGATGTTCCCACGCATACCTCCTACCTGCCCCCACCCTGTTAGACTGTCAATGAAATACTTGGATGTTTCACTTATATATACTGCTTATTTCCGATCTGACAAAGAAGGGCAACCTTCGAAAGCTAATCAAGAAATGTATTAAGTTATGTCCAATAAAAAAGGTTTCATCTTATTTTCTTTTCCATGTTTTATTTTGTTTGATTTCTATTGATTACCTAGAATAGATGTCAATGCTTAAATTTTTTGGTGCCAATTTATCAGCACCATTTACAGAATCTAGTCCACAATGTGCACAGTGCTGCGTTCATCTGGTAGTTCTACAGAAATGATAAGTAGTAGCAGTAGTAGTAGTAAATATGATTGGGCATTTCAAATGAATACATTTTCCTCATATAAAAGTGGAATCACAACATGGACTTCATCCATATAGGTGTGCCTCAAACCCAAAAGTTGAAGGTATATATTAAACAGTAGGGGGTCACAGGGCCAATCCCTGTGGCACTCCCATCATCATGAGCCTTGAGACCTAAATTACAGAATTCACCTCCACCACAAAAGACCTGCTTTCCAAAAAGAAAGAGATCCATTCCAGTACCACACCTTTCATACCCAGCTTTTCACAACAGCCTTTCAGAAGTAAGTAATCCAGAATCAAATGCTGTTGTAACCTCTAGCAACAGAATAAAATATCCCTTGCCTCAGACTTCTATCTGATAATGCTCCTTTGTACACTGAGACCCCTAAATCCGATTAGCTTTAATTAAACTATTATATTTCTTTCCTTTCTTGCTGAACTGCTAATTCATTTTTGCAAAAAATAATCTGTTTTCCTTTCTCATTTTCTACAAATCACCATGGTTTATTTGTCTTTTTGGTTCTGATTCCATGAAATGATCTTCTTGGGTATACTGATAATATATCAAATCTAAATCACTATTGTGCATGGTCACATTTTGTAAAGGTCTTCCCATAATTATTTTTGTGCATCAGCCTTTAGTTGTCTGCTCATTTTATCGAGAAATACCCAAAGACATGTACAGTGGTGGAAATAAGTATTTGATCCCTTGCTGATTTTGTAAGTTTGCCCACTGACAAAGACATGAGCAGCCCATAATTGAAGGGTAGGTTATTGGTAACAGTGAGAGATAGCACATCACAAATTAAATCCGGAAAATCACATTGTGGAAAGTATATGAATTTATTTGCATTCTGCAGAGGGAAATAAGTATTTGATCCCCCACCAACCAGTAAGAGATCTGGCCCCTACAGACCAGGTAGATGCTCCAAATCAACTCGTTACCTGCATGACAGACAGCTGTCGGCAATGGTCACCTGTATGAAAGACACCTGTCCACAGACTCAGTGAATCAGTCAGACTCTAACCTCTACAAAATGGCCAAGAGCAAGGAGCTGTCTAAGGATGTCAGGGACAAGATCATACACCTGCACAAGGCTGGAATGGGCTACAAAACCATCAGTAAGACGCTGGGCGAGAAGGAGACAACTGTTGGTGCCATAGTAAGAAAATGGAAGAAGTACAAAATGACTGTCAATCGACAAAGATCTGGGGCTCCACGCAAAATCTCACCTCGTGGGGTATCCTTGATCATGAGGAAGGTTAGAAATCAGCCTACAACTACAAGGGGGGAACTTGTCAATGATCTCAAGGCAGCTGGGACCACTGTCACCACGAAAACCATTGGTAACACATTACGACATAACGGATTGCAATCCTGCAGTGCCCGCAAGGTCCCCCTGCTCCGGAAGGCACATGTGACGGCCCGTCTGAAGTTTGCCAGTGAACACCTGGATGATGCCGAGAGTGATTGGGAGAAGGTGCTGTGGTCAGATGAGACAAAAATTGAGCTCTTTGGCATGAACTCAACTCGCCGTGTTTGGAGGAAGAGAAATGCTGCCTATGACCCAAAGAACACCGTCCCCACTGTCAAGCATGGAGGTGGAAATGTTATGTTTTGGGGGTGTTTCTCTGCTAAGGGCACAGGACTACTTCACCGCATCAATGGGAGAATGGATGGGGCCATGTACCGTACAATTCTGAGTGACAACCTCCTTCCCTCCGCCAGGGCCTTAAAAATGGGTCGTGGCTGGGTCTTCCAGCACGACAATGACCCAAAACATACAGCCAAGGCAACAAAGGAGTGGCTCAGGAAGAAGCATATTAGGGTCATGGAGTGGCCTAGCCAGTCACCAGACCTTAATCCCATTGAAAACTTATGGAGGGAGCTGAAGCTGCGAGTTGCCAAGCGACAGCCCAGAACTCTTAATGATTTAGAGATGATCTGAAAGAGGAGTGGACCAAAATTCCTCCTGACATGTGTGCAAACCTCATCATCAACTACAGAAGACGTCTGACCGCTGTGCTTGCCAACAAGGGTTTTGCCACCAAGTATTAGGTCTTGTTTGCCAGAGGGATTAAATACTTATTTCCCTCTGCAGAATGCAAATAAATTCATATACTTTCCACAATGTGATTTTCCGGATTTAATTTGTGATGTGCTACCTCTCACTGTTACCAATAACCTACCCTTCAATTATGGGCTGCTCATATCTTTGTCAGTGGGCAAACTTACAAAATCAGCAAGGGATCAAATACTTATTTCCACCACTGTATATGGCTCACATAGGACAATTTATAAATATGAATAGTTAGTTATTGGAACATGGAGCATATACTGTATGAAGGAAACGAAAAACAACAACATTGTCTATTCAAAGAACTCTATTCTATACTATGTGCAGACTTATTTCTGAGGCTTAACAGAAAAGAAATTCTTGTTAATTTTATATTTCCACACAGATTTTTGGTTTAGTTTTTTTTTCCATAAAGGCAGAATGTGCACAGGACCAAATAAGATGGCAACTAAAATTAGCTTATTTTTGTCATGTTTTATAGGAGAAAATTGATACAACATAAATAAAACAAAATATTCTTTCTTGCAATCTCATCAAGGGCCCTTTTAATAAGCTGTATTGGGCACTAATGTGTACTTAATGCAGGAAAAAATGGACTACCATGGAATGTGCTACAGCGTCTCACGGTAGTTTTTGAATGTGATCATGCTAAATAATGTTTTGGGTTTTTTTGAAAGGGCATGTCATGGGCAGAGAGTGGGTGCTCATGTGCTAAGCATTGGTGCATTTAGGGGTCCTTTTACAAAGCTGCAGCAAAAGGGGGCCTGAGCTAGAATTGGCATGTGTTTTTGACGCGTGCCAAGGCTCCCTTTTACTGCAGTGGGTAAAAGGCAAGTCTTGTTTTTTTTCAAGAAATGGCCATGTGGCAAGTGAAACACTTGGCACACAGCCATTTCAGGGGGGAGCACTTAATGTCACCCTTTGAGGTGGCGGTAAGGGCTCCCATGCTAACCCAGTGGTAACCGGGCAGCGCACAGCACTGCCTGATTACCACCGGGCACATACCGGCGCTACAAAAATAAAAATATTTTTGTAGCATTGGTATGGTGCACACTGGAGGTGGGAACTACCACTATGCTGCTGCGGTAGCCCGGCGGTACCTACCTTTTAGCAAGCGGTAAGCCTGCGTTGGGCTTACCGCTGCTTTGTAAAAGTACCCCTTACATTACAGTGCAGTAACTGGTTAGCGCATGGATAAAACAGGAGCCCTTACTGTCTACAAAAGGACCTCATAATTCTAGACCTGTGCCTACCAAGCTATAAAATCACATACTGGACCAGAAAGGAAAAGAGAGGCGGTGGCATAGCATTCATCTACCAATCCAGCTTCACCATGGAAACCATTGCTGAGTCCACAACACCTCAACTTGAAATGGCCTCAATCAGAATCCACAACAAAACCCTACGCGATCATCTGAATTGTGTCTTGTTCTATAGACCTCCATGTAATTGGAAAGAAAACCAGACAAACCTCATGGACTTCATCTCAAACACATGCGTAACCAACTCCAATATACTAGTATTAAGAGACATCAACCTACACCTTGAAGACACAAATTCCACTAACGCACAAGAATTTAAGGAATTCCTCCACTTATGAGATTTCAACTGGCCACAAATGCAAGCGACCCACATCAAAGGGCACACACTCGATTTCATATCACACAAACTTGCTACAGACCTGAGCCTAACAATACAGATATTAAGTGGGCAGAAACACCCTGGACTGACCATTACAAACTAAACCTGTCCATACACTGGCGGAAGAAAGGACCACAACAAGCACAAGCACGCACATCCTACAGCTCAAGAGTTAAAATAGACACAAAAACATTTTGGCAAATGATGTACAATAATGAAGGAACAACAGAAATGAATTCTATACACTACCTCACAGATTGGGATAAAAGATGCAAAAGAATACTAGATGAAATAGCACCCCTACAAACAAGAACCTCTCACAAACACAATGCGACACCATGGTTCAACGAAGAACTGAAAAAAACTCAAAACACAATACAGGAAACTTGAACGAGCATGGAATAAAACAAAAGATGATCTTACACACAATGCCTGGAAACAAGCACAAAGAAACTACAAATACGCAATAAGACGGACCAAAAGATCTTACTATAAAACCAAAATAGGGACAGCTCACAAAGACACGAAAAAATTATACCAACTCATGAATAAACTCCTAGATACTAGCATGGTCACCACAATGAACACAGACATCCCACCTGCAGACAAACTCGCCAAATATTTTAATGAAAATATCATAAACCTACGCAACACACTACCACAAGGCAATACTGACATCGAAAACTTCCTTAACGAGCTGGACCCAACTCCTGGTGAATACCCAGCTGACCGAACTTGGTCAAACTTTGCCCCCCTAACTGCCGAAACAGTTACCCAGGCTATCAGAAAAGGGAGAAATGGGACTTGATATACTGCCTTTCTGAGGTTTTTGCAACTACATTCAAAGCGGTTTACATATATTCAGATACTTATTTTGTACCAGGGGCAATGGAGGGTTAAGTGACTTGCCCAGAGTCACAAGGAGCTGCAGTGGGAATTGAACTCAGTTCCCCAGGATCAAAGTCCACTGCACTAACCACTAGGCCACTCCAGGAAGTTCTCCAACTCTCACTGCAAACTAGATACCTGTCCCAGCTACCTACTGAAATCTGCCCTGGAACGCTTCATAACAGACCACACATCCCACCTAAACCACATGCTAGAACAAGGTTGCTTCCCCAAGGAAAATGGCAGCATTCTACTCACCCCAATACCAAAAGACACCAAGAAAAAAACAGACGACATCACCAATTACCGACCAGTAGCATCCATCTTGTTGTCAGTCAAACTGACGGAAAGCATGGTAACCAAACAACTGACAGACTACATACGCAATTTCGAGCGCAATTTATAGAATTTCTCCATTAGCATTTAAGTACGAACATTTATGCCAGTCTTAGAGGTTTCAAGTTTCAAGTTTACTTGGAGCCTATGGGAAAGACCATTGAGGAGGCTTACAATCTAAATGTAAAAGCAGAAATTTAATCGAAACAAGACAAGAAACAATGGGAATGAGGGTAGAACTACAATGTAGAAAGAAAAGGAGGGAGGGCAAAACCAAAAAGGTATATGCATTTGAAATCAAAGTCCTAGCGAAACCATAGAAATCCCACAAACAGGCATATAGATATGGAATCTTAAATCAATAGAAAAGGAGTCCTTAAAAAGAAAAGTGTTTAAGCCAGTTTTGAAAGCATCTAAGGAATGGCATTGTCATAAATGACCTGGCAATGAGTTCCATAGTTCTAGAGCTCGGTCCGAAAATATGCTATGTCTGGTGTGTTCGTGATGTATTTCTCTATAGGTAGGAACATTAAGGCAGTGTGGGTGTGCAGATCAAAGGAAACGTGAGGAAACCTACCTAAGTAACGTATTAAATATAATGGTTCATTGGAAGTACAGATTTTAAATACTAATAGCAAAATTTTGTAGGTTATGTGGTGTGTGTAATTGGTATACAGTGGACATTTATCAAGTGAAGTGTAACATGGCCACATTTTTAAAATCCATTTATAATTTTAATAGTTGTATTTTGAATGATTTGTAGAGGCTGACAATCTTTAACACGCAGACCCATGTATAAAGAATTACAGTAATCTAATTGACTTATGACCAAGAAATGCATAAGAATAATGGATAAATCAACGACTGAACTGATCTGATTAATCTAAGTTTAATAAAGGAGCATTGTACAACTAAGGAGATCTGAGAGTAGAATGAAAGATTATTATCCAGAAGTACTCCTAGAAGATCAGCAGGTTGTATAAGAGTTATCTCCTAAGTGCTGCTAACATCCAGTTAATTTACAGCATTCTATAAGTTATGCACATATGTATGAGCCTTGCCCATTTTGGTAGTCACGAGTATATGTACACATATACCTTTATAAGTGCCATTATTCTAACCATTTACATCAGATGTTTATGAAAGATATAGTGAGGACTTGAGAGTTCATTTGTAGAATAGCCTTTATCATTTGACCAGGTATTGTCCTTTGATCTTGTTTAGTTTACCTTTATTTATTTATATTTTTTCCCTATTTATTTATTTATGACATTTTTACCCCACATTAGCACGAGAGTGACTCAGGTTCAATGAGGCTTACATAACAAACAAGTAATTTACATATTAAACATTACGTAAAAGATTATAAAGTGCAATAAATAATGCTATAACATTGGCTTTGTAAAAAAAACAAATATAACATATGTGGAGAATTAACCTGGATGCAACTGTTCTTAAAGGTAGATGGATAGAGAAGAAGATTAAATCATAATTAAGTTTGTAAACAAAGAAGTGAAGATGAATAAATATGGGTACAATTAGGGCTAGATAGGATTAGGGAGGAAAGATGAAGTGAAATTAATTGTATGAATGGATAATGTTCAAATAGAATTCTTTGTTTTCTGAAAGGCTAAATTGAAAAAAATGAGTTTTCAGTAGGTTTCTGAAGGATAGGTTTCTGTACATGTAATTGTTTTTGGTAGAGAATTCCAAATTTTAGTACCTTGATATCAAAAACTGGCATTGTGAATTGTTTTATAGATTATATATCACTTGAAGTGGTGTTTCTGCATAATGGATTATGATCCCAGCTCTGACAAGACATCATTCTAAACTTCTTCTAATATTATTTGGTATGTCATTTGTTTCAGCCTTTTACAGCAGTATTTAGGATTTGTATCAGCATCTTCATGCTACTCAGATTATAGTGTGTTTGTGAGCAAATGATCCAACTTCAAAGGACCTTCACTTAGGGCCTCTTTTACCAAGTTGCGGCAAAAGAGGGCCAGCGCTGGCATCAGCACACCTGCGCCAGGGCACACTTTTACCACAGCTGGTAAAAGGGAGGTCTTGACTTCCTGCAGAAAATGGCTGCGTGGCAAGTAAAGCACTTGCCGCACGGCCATTTCGGGGGACAGCCCTTACCGTCACCCATTGAGGTGGCTGTAGGGGCTCCCGCGTTAACCCGGCAGTAACTGGGCAGTGCACGGCACTGCCCGATTACCACTGGGTACACTTTGACACTACAAAAAGTACCTTCACTTAGGGGCCTCTTTTACCAAGCTACGGCAAAAGGGGACCGGCGCTGGCATCAGCACACCTGTGCCAAGGCCCCCTTTTACCGCAGCTGGTAAAAGGGAAGTCTTGACTTCCTGCAGAAAATGGCCGTGCGGCAAGTAAAGCACTTGCACATGCCGCATGGCCATTTCAAGGGAGAGCTCTTACTGCCACCCATTGAGGTGGCGGTAAGGGCTCCTGTGTTAACCCGGCGGTAACTGGGCAGCACACAGCACTGCCCGATTACTACTGGGAACCCTTCAGCACTACGAAAATACATTTTTGTAGCACCAAAATGATGGTGCACTTGGGATGGGAAGTACTGCTGGGCTGTTGCGGTAGACCGGCGGTACTTCCTGTGTAGCGAGTGGTAAGCCAGTGTTGGGCTTACAGCCGCTTAGTAAAAGGAGCCCTGAGTGTCCTGAAAGCCGTGGATCTACAGTTCAGAGCATCCATTATTTCTTAAAATTTGGATATATGACTGTATAAACCGTTCTCATTAAAGTTTGAGTGTTCCGTATATGCTTGACCTCTTTCCTTGCATCAGTAATTCCCAAGTCTGCCCTGGGCTTGATGGACCTTTGGTCTGTCCCAGTATGGCAATATTTATGCTGCTATTCTAAGTATGAAATGTCACGTTTCAGCTGTTCTGCCATACCCTTTTGTCTGCCAACATCCCAAAGACACTGTCAGAAGTGAATATTACCATTATCATTAAATCAAGCTGGTGTTTTTTAATAGAATTTTTTGATTGCACTAACAATTGAAACAGCATTACGTTGTTATAATCTGAAGAATTTCATCAATGGCTAAAGTATGAGACATTGACGATGCTATTTCATGCATGATATCATTTTGAACAATGTTGCTAATAATTTCAAGAAATACAAAGATACACTTTTTTTTCTCACCTCGCCAGCTTTCCGGTATGTGCATGCACTTTTACATGTGCTCATTAATATCTTAAACAGAAAGCATGGGGATATTCCTTTTCATCACCGACAAATCACACTGTCAATAGGGCACCTGCATTTCTTCTAGGCTTGAATGCTTAGGTTCAAGATTAATTTGTTACCTTTGCTTCTCAGCTGGACTTTCAAGCTCACTTTCGTGTAAGGAAAGATTTTTGATTTTGTTACACCCTCTGTATGAGACTTACTTATGAGAAAATGCTGGGTGGTGGGGAGGAGGGAGCTATTTTACGGGCCAGGAGGGGGATCAGGTGTACTTTCCAGTTAAAATATAGCTATATGGGTCCTGCCTGATATTCAGTGCTGGGGCCTACATAGCAATGGGGCTAAATTTAGGCCAGGTTTTAAGCTGTCACCTGTAACACCCCTCACCTGCTCACTTTATTATGGATGGTCACAGGTGATATTCAATGACACTGTTGGGTTTACTGCTGCTCAATATCTGGGGTTAGGTGGCCCAGAGCGATTTAAGCAGGCCGTAGCCACTCTTGACTGTTTAAATTGCTCTGAATATCAGCCAGTATGAGTTTATTTTGTTGGGCAGACTAGATGGACTGTGCAGGTCATCGTCTGCCATCATCTACAATATAAGAACGTGCTAAAACTCATCTGGCACGGTATTGAAACAGAGGAAGCTTTTTCTAAGGCATCCATCTGGCAGAAGGAAAAATGATCAAGTTAAAAGATGAACAAAAAAAACCCACCATGACATTTTTCATTGTTTGAATTGGAGCTCCCGGTTCTTTCTACAGAGAAAATTAGTGGGGTCAGTTCATTTTCTGCTCCTATACATTTACTAAGTATTTCCATTTGATTTGGAATTATGCTGTAATATCTTCAAAATATGTAGGTAGCATGCACATTGTTATCAGGAATGGGCACAATAGATGCTTATTTTCAGCAGTGTTCTTGCATGAGCAAAATTTGAATAACTCTCTCATCAAGCTGATATCTCACAGTGTTATCTCTGCAGCTTTCGGTCAAGAAGCAATTAATTTCTGATGTGCAAGATGGGATGTCTCTCGCAAGCTCATGTGTACTGAGGTAACTAAACCCTTTAAAGGCTGATGAAAAATATTTTATTGTTCTCGAGATTGTTTCTGACTCGAGTACCCTGAACAGAATGGAAAGAGTGCCAAGAATACAGAAAGCCAGGATAACAGGACAAATGTGCAATCAGCTCAGTGTATCCTCTCAAAAGAAAAAGAACAGGATGGAGTCACCGCTGTTCCTTTTTTTTTTTTTTTTTTGTAAATCTCTATTAAATCTCTCTGTGAGATGAAGATGGCAAGAAATAAAGATTGCAGCTGAGATGATTTTGGGTGGCAAACGTAGAGAGCAACTTCTGCAGACAGCAGTGAATTACAGCTGAAGGCAATTCTTATTTTCTTCCCCCTGACCTAGAAAGTCTGTCAGCCTTGCATTGTACATTACTGCTGCTGTGCATCCCTGAGAATGGATAACAGCTCTATGGTTTCCCAAACTACCACATATGTGGCCCTGTTCAGAAACAAAACACCGAGAAGGAGACTGACTTCAGCAGAGGTGATTAAAAATGTTAATGTCAACAAGTCCTAAAGCTAGTTAACTTAGCACTAATTTCTGGCTGCCCATGTTAAACTCAGAATGAGTACTTTTTTTTTTTTTTTTTTCAAGCCCTAGTTTTGGATATAAATCTGACTAGTTTCCCTTGCTTCCTGGCTGCTACCTGTGGTGAATTTCTACAATGTCAGCACTGAGAAATTGGAGTCCCTGTGGTTTGTTCATTGAAATTCAAAGGGAAGTGCTGAAGAGTGTTTTAGATGCTTTCATACAGTTCTCCTCTAGTGTTGTATAATTTCACTTAAAGTGGAACACTGGGTAAGCATACATTAGAATTCATCTTATGCTTTCCTCCTTCACACTTTGTCAACTTGCATCATGAACAAAATATCACTGTGGAAAGACTTTGGGCTACTGTCATCTTACACCATAGACCTGATGCATGGAAGCCTGTCGGAACGTGAAATCCAACCTTGCACTGAAATTTTCTTTCTTTGGTAGATAGCAAGCATACCACCTTGCTGGAAATAACATTTTCCTTATAATATATTTCCAGATTTATAGAGGGATACTCAGAAACGACGCCAAGAATTCTTGGTTTTGTGGCCAAAAGTACAAACTTTGGGACTGCAGTTGATATTGAGATTTCCTTGCTTGTGTGTTATATTTTTCAGAATACATCATATATGTTCCTTGATCCTAGCAAACAGATAGAATTTATTGTGTCTAGAGAAGAGGAAAGGATCCAAGCATTTGTTCCACAATCCACTGAGGTCAGCTAGAATATGCATGGAGTAGGCTGTGACTTGATAATTTGATTTAATATTTCCTTTGTTTTGAAAGAGTAATTTTGGATCATTTGCTGAGGTCAAATTAATGAGTACTTTATTTCTAGATTCTTTTTATTTTGGGTTATTTCTATTTGTCACAATGAAGAAATTGCGATTTGTAATATTGAACTATGAAAATAAGTGAAAAGAAATTATTTTAAATGACAATGGGGCCTTTTTGCTAAAGCTTAGTGCTCGCTAACGGAATTAGCGCACGCTAAATGCTAAGGAGCTGACAGGTATAAAACGGGCTTCTAAGCATTTATGGGCCCTTTTACTAATAGGTTGCATCACAGCAACAGGCTTGTCGCACGACAATCTGGAATTACCGTCAGCCCGATGTGGGCACCGGAGGTAGCTCCACCCCCAGCATGTGGCATTTCCGGCTCTCGCAGAAATATTTGAAAAATATTTCTTCAGGGGGTTACCTGGCAGTAACTGGGCAGTGCCGCACTCTGCATGGTTACTGCCGGGTTAGTGTGGGAGCCCTTACCGTCACTTCAATGCGTGGTGGTAACTGTTCCTTGTGAAATGGCTGTGTGGCAAGTGCAAACTTACTGGACAGTCATTTCTTTTTTTGATCTTTTTACCCACTGCAGTAAAAGGCGCCCTGGTGCGCGGCAAAAACATCCACCACCGCCACTAGCGAAGGCTCCTTTTTTCTGCAGCTTAGTAAAAGGGACCCTTAGCGCATGCTAATTCCATTAGTGTGTGCTAAACAAATTCTCAATACTCCATGACTCCCTGTCAGGATTTCGGTCTAACCACAGTACTGAAACAGTACTAGTCACCCTCATGACTAAATTCAAACAAATGATTGCAACAGGACAGAACATACTACTTCTACAATTTGACATGTCAAGCGCTTTCGACATGGTTGATCACGGTATATTACTACATAGCCTTGAATACTTCGGAATTGGAGGCAACGTTCTCAATTGGTTTAAGGGATTCCTAACCACACGATCATACCAAGTGACATCTAACTCGACTACTTCAGCCACATGGATAACTGAATGCGGGGTCCCCCCTCTCGCCGACCCTTTTCAACTTAATGATGATACCCTTGGCCAAACTACTATCAAACCCAAACCTTAAACCCATACATATACGCAGACGACGTAACGATCTACATCCCATTTAAACAAGATCTAAAGGAAATTTCCGACAACATCAACCATTGTCTCCATATCATGCATTCATGGGCAGATGCTATTCGACTGAAACTAATGCAGAAAAAACCCAATGCCTAATACTCACCTCTCAACATAACAAGAACAAATTCACAGTCATTAACACACCAAACCTGAACCTTCCTATTTCGGACACCCTAAAACTTCTTGGAGTTACCATCGATCGAAACCTAACACTTGAAAACCACGCGAAAAATACAACCAAGAAGATGTTCCACTCAATGTGGAAATTAAAAAGAATAAGACCTTTTTTCCCAAGGAATGTTTTCCGTAACCTGGTACAATCAATGGTGTTCAGTCATCTAGATTACTGCAATGCACTCTACGCCAGCTGTAAAGATCAAATAATCAAGAAACTTCAGACAGCCCAGAACACTGCAGCTAGACTCATATTTGGCAAAACAAAATATGAAAGTGCTAAGCCACTATGTGAAAAACTACACTGGCTCCCACTTAAAGAACGCATCATGTTCAAAATATGCTCCTTAGTCCACAAAATCATTCACGGAGATGCACCAGCCTACATGTCAGACCTGATAGACTTACCACCCAGGAATGCCAAAAGATCATCCCACACATTCCTTAATCTGCACTTCCCTAACTGCAAAGGTCTAAAATACAAACTAATGCACGCTTCAAACTTTACCTACTTAAGTACACAGTTATGGAATGCACTGCCACGCAACTTAAAAACGATTTACGAACTAACGAACTTCCACAAACTACTGAAGACCCATCTCTTTAACAAGGCTTACCACAAAGATCAACCAATGTGAATATACATAACTCCTCCACACATAGTTAAAACTGCCTTACAATATCTGCTTGTTATACTACTATCATGACTAAATGTCTATTTTTATTATATTTCCACTACTCATGATGTATTGTAAGCCACATTGAGCCTGCAAAGAGGTGGGAAAATGTGGGATAGAAATGCAATAAATAAATAATAAATAAATAAATAAGCAAGCTTTAGTAAAGACCATCTTTTCACTTTGTGCTTAGTGTGTGGTAGGTTTACTAATCTGGGTTAATGCATTAACCCACATCAATGTGCTTTCCACATATTTATGGCTGATGAGAGTTATTAGTAGATAGGTCCCATTGACAAATATGAGACCACTGTTAAAAAACAAGCATTAAATCACACTGGTAAATCTAGTTGTAGGCTTGCCATGTTCATTAAATTGAAATCTTTAGCTCAGTGTGTGGCAACACCTAAAAGTACAATTAGAATACTAGAAATTATGTTCTTATGTAAACAAAACTTAGACTATCATTATGCCTTTGAACAGAGCCATGTTGCGACTGTGTGACATTCTGTTCACTTCATCTCAAAAAAAGATGTAGAATTAGAACAAGATAATACAAAGAAGTGCAAAAAAAAAAAAGAAGATTAGGTCCTTTCAGCTTGGAGAAGAGACAAGCAGAATACAGGTGTTTTATAAAATTATGTGTGGTGTGAACAATTAAATAGGGAGCAGTTATTTACATTTTCAGTCAATGGCCTATTAAACTATGTATTTCCTTCCAGAGAATGTGGTCAAGGAGTGGAGTGGCTGTGGAGTGGAGGAGTGGCCTAGTGGTTAGAGCACTGGTCTTGTAATCCAGAGGTGGCCAGTTCAAATCCCACTACTGCTGCTTGTGATTTTGGGCAAGTCACTTAACCCTCCATTGCCTCAGGTACAAACTTAGATTGTGAGCCCTCCTGGGACAGAGAAATATCCAGATTACCTGAATGTAACTCACCTTGAACTACTACTGAAAAAGGTGTGAGCAAAATCTAAATAAAATAATAAATAAATAAAGGATAGTAGAATACCTCTAGGGATGTTCAGGAAGCAATTCTATAACTCAATGAGGCACACTGCGCACCATTTCTGTAATGTTATAACATAGTAGATGACGGCAGAAAAAGACCTGCATGGTCTATCCAGTCTGCCCAACAAGATAAACTCATATGTGTATACCTTACCTTGATTTGTACCTGCCTTTTTCAGGGCACAGACCATACAAGTCTGCCCAGCAGTATTTCCCACCTCCCAACCACCAGTCCCGCCTCCCATCATCGGCTCTGGCATGGACCGTATAAGTCTGCCCTCCACTATCCTCGCCTCCCAACCACCAACCTCTCTTCCCCCCACCTGCTCCTCCACTTCCAAGAAAGCAGCAGGATAGACATCCACAAATCCAAGATGGTGGTGAACAAAAGCAAACTATATACATCTTTTATTCTAGTACAAAAACAGCAAAAGCCCAATACTGGCTGTGTTTCGCCCATGTAAGGGCTGCACTGGGGCTAGCAATTATCAAGTGGTGTTAAGCAAGCACCTCCTCACCACATTGAAGAACCAGTACAGTGCAGTCCAGAAGATGGCAGCCTCCCAATGCTTCTCTGCAAAATCTCTGTGTGTGGGAGACTTGCCACATCAGAGATGGTATCTTCCTTGCCTTTATAAAAATCTGCAAGGCTTGTGAATACTGCAAAAACCTTAACACTGGTCTTGGACCTGCATACACAATCAGTTTCTTCACAAGGACACACACCGAGTACACTCCACTTCAAAAGGAAACCGAAACTTCAGACCCAACAGCTGTGGTAAGGACACTTGAATAAACTCTAGCAGATCAGAGCCCTTGGCCCCCTCTGGCAATCCAAGTAGCCTGACACTTGATCTCCGGCTTCTGTTGCTAGCATCTTCTAACTGCTTCTGGATGAGGTAATGACTTTACAATCCTCCTGCACACACTTCATTTCCTCTTCCAAACTGCTGTTATGAAAGACCTTTGCATTTTAAGGAACAATGATGGATACACACTTTAAATACAGTTAAGCAAGTTGGTCTCAATTTAGGCGCCTATAGGGATATTGTGGGCACATACACGGTTAACGTGTGTACATGTAAGTATTATGTAAGGGGTCCCATTTTTTCCGGACACTGTGTATAAGAGAATCTGAACACTAGTGTAACCAGATATTGGCATACCTTACATTTAAGAACCTTAATTGCAATTGTATAAATGTGGTAGGGTCACATACAGTATAACTGACAGAATTCTATAAATACACTAAAAATGGCAAAATATTCATTGTAGAAATTTGTTATAAATGCATTAAAGTATATTTCTTTCCACAGATGTATCTAACTTGGTCTAGTGGTCTCAGTGGTGTAACTTGCTTGTGTGTCAACTATATCCTACAAGCTTTACAACACCCATCTCCTCATTGACAATAGACTCAACATTTTTCCAACTCAAAAATGCTCATACATGTCCCACTCCTTAAAGCTTATGTGCAAATTTCTCTATATTTCATACTATTCAAAAGGCGCTTTTAAAACTACTCTTCTTAAAGAGATCTGTTTTTCAATGCCGGGTCGGGGACCAATAATGCAATAAGATCCATGTTTTGCAAGAGCTATCTCAAAGACGCCACCAAATTAGATGCATCTGTGGAAAGTATTCTATAGGTTACATACATAACTGAGAGTCCTGTCCATGTCCCACCCATCCTGCACCCATTTATTTGCCTTCTTGTATTTATATGTATAATAGTACTGAAGCAACCTGCTAGCTTTTGCGGGTATGCGTACACTTATGCATGTAAGCACTGGTAATTTACTGCACAAAAAAGTAGGGATGGACAAGTAGCCTTCCAGGAAGGGACACACTTGGGTCCTTTGGGTTAGCATGGTTAGCAATGATGTCAGGATTCTGCATGCAAACTGACCCGTGTTTTGACGCCTAAGCGCCTGAATCAGTTGTTCGATCTTATAAAAATCCTGCCATGTCTGTGTGTTATAATAACGAATAAAGTAGCTTCAGTTGCAGCAGTAGGGAATGTCAACAGCTATATCTTCAGAGCCTTGTGGCACATCTGCAGTCACAACTGTCAGCAGGAGGCTCTGAGTATATAGTTGCTGACATTCCCTATTGCTGCAATTGAAGCTACTTCATTATTATAACACACAGAGACACAGCAGGATTTTTATAAGATCAAATGACTCCTGACGCAGGCACCTAGGCGCTGAAACACGGGTCTGTGTTGCGTCCATTTCCATGAAGAATCCTGACATAACCTGGTGACATCAATAAAGTTGATCTTCTATCTACCTCCAAGTGTGTCCTTTGGGCTCCTATCTAGAAGGCTACGTGTCCATCCTTAGTTTTTTGTGCTGCAAGTTCATCTGTAGAAGTGCTTTGTCCTTTTTTTTTTTCTGTGGTTAGTGCTAGTAATTTATACATTTACACGTGCAAAGTGCATAGAAATATAGGCGCCTATACTTGCCCTTAGAATATTTTTAACGTGCATTTTAAGCTTTAGTGCGTAGGTCCTTACATGGTAGGGCAAACATCTGCCAGTGAGGAGATCTTTCCTTAGCTGGACCCTGAAGTATCTCACTGAATAAAATGGACCCTGCTGCAGATAACTCAAGCTAATCTTTAATAAAAGACCCTCTTAGTGTAAAAAAAAATACAGTTAATAAAAAAAAAAAAACATCTCTTCCCCCTCCCCCCCCACACATACATACCTTCTTTAAGGTATGTACCTAGACAGTATTTTAGAAAGTGCTAGGGAGGAGTCGGCTGTCTTGGTACATGTGGGTACCAATGACGTAGGAAAATGTGGGAGAGAGGTTCTGGAAGCCAAATTTAGGCTTTTAGGAAGAAAGCTCAAATGCAGATTCTCTATGGTGGCATTTTCTGAAATACTACCTGTTCCACGCGCAGGCCCCAAGAGGCAGGCAGAGCTCCGGAGTCTCAATGCATGGATGAGATGATGGTACAGGGAGGAGGGTTTTAGATTTGTTAGGAACTGGGCAACATTCTGGGGAAGAGGGAGCCTATTCTGAAATGATGGGCTCCATCTTAACCAGGGTGGGACCAGGCTGCTGGCGTCGGCATTCAAAAAAAAAAAAAGATAGAGCAGCTTTTAAACTAGATATGGGGAAAAGGCTGACAGGGATAAGGTATTTTGCAAGGATACCTCACAAACTGGGAAGATAGGTTTCCGGACAGTGAGGTTACACAAGAGACCATGGTAGGCCAGGTGCCCTTAAATGCAACTAAAGATCAGACAAAAGGTGACAAATCAATAGTGTCAAGCACTAAGCATCATGAAATTAGGGACAACAAACAAACTCTGAAATGTCTATATGCAAATGCTAGGAGTCTAAGATGGGAGAGTTGGAATATATTGCACTAAATGAAAAATTGGACATAATAGGCATTACTGAGACCTGGTGGAAGGAGGATAACCAGTGGGACACTGTCATACCGGGGTACAAAGTATATAGTAGTGATAGGCTGGACTGGACTGGTGAAGGAGTAGCATTGTATATTAACGAGAGCCTTGACTCAGATAGATTACAAATTCAGCAGGACACAAATCACACCTTTGAATCATTGTGGGTTGAAATTCCATGTATAAAAGGGAAAAGGACGGTGATAGGAGTGTACTACCGTCCACCCCGCTAGGATGAGCAGGTAGATGCAGAAATGATAAAAGAAATCAGAGACACAAACAAAATGGGCAATGCGGTAATAATGGACAACCTTCCTGAGCCCTTACGCCAAGCCCCCTCCCTGCCCGTCTTAAGTCTTTGCTTAAAGCCCACCTCTTCAATGCTGCGTTCGGCACCTAACCCTTACCGTTCAGTGAATCCAGACTGCCCCAATTTGACTGCCCCTATCGGACCGACCGTTCACTTGTCTATTAGATTGTAAGCTCTTTGAGCAGGGACTGTCTCTCTTTGTTAAATTGTACAGCGCTGCGTAACCCTAGTAGCACTCTAGAAATGTTAAGTAGTAGTAGTAGTAGTAAGTAGTATTTAGCATGCTGAATGTGTCAAGACGTCCTTTTTTATATATATATATAATGAACTATCCTGACAGTAAAGGTAAGATGGAGTATACATGTAGTGGGATAGGAAATAAAATATCTACATTGTATCACCAGCAATTGCAGCTTCTGCTGTGAATCTTTGATTGCTGCATGTTTCTCAGTGTGAGTGTTTTCACCTTACTCCAAAGTAATATCCTTTTCTCATTGCCAGTCATGCTATGGTACCAAGAAGGCCGCAATGATTTTGCTTTAGTTTCTTATTATGCCTGAGGCTTGTCCCTCCAGGAGCCTGAACCAGCAAAGACAGACTGCATGTAATGGGCAGCAGTATTGTTCCTACATCAAAAAAAGGAGAAGAATAACAGCTAGGTACGATTTTACAATAAAGCTAAAACGATGACATTATTAAATAAAAAATAGTAGCATTTTCCCTGAAATGAATGTTTCCATATGCTTATCTAAAGAGATTTGCCATTCAAAATTTTAAAATAAAACATCTACTAATCAGTGCCAGCCCAAAGGTATGTGATACCCTGGGTGAGCCTTCACTGTACCCTCCCCCAATGCGCTTTCCTCACAGTGAACACCCCTACCCTTCTCCATTAATATTTTGAAAATTAATATGAAAAAGTCTCTATTAATAACAAATTTATGACTCGGTCTGCCATCTCTTCCCCTTTCTTCCCCTGCAATCCGGTATCTCTATCTGTTTCTTCCCTCACATTTATAGCTTAGCATCTCTGAGTGGAGGAGTGGCCTGGTGGTTAGGGGTCCTGAAGAGCTGAGTTCAATTCCCACTTCAGGCACAGGCAGCTCCTTGTGACTCTGGACAAGTCACTTAACCCTCCATTGTCCCATGTAAGCTGCATTGAGCCTGCCATGAGTGGGAAAGCACGGGGTACAGATGTAACAAAAATAAAATAGATACTATTTGAGATTCTACATGGAATGTTGCTATTCCACTAGCAACATGTAGAAGGCTGCGCAGGCTTCTGTTTCTGTGAGTCTGACGTCAGACTCACAGAAGCAGAAGCCTGCGCGGCCACATTGGTGATCTGCAAGGGCCGACTTCTACATGGAATGTTGCTAGTGGAATAGCAACATTCCATGTAGAATCTCAAATAGTAGCAACAGTGGAGGAGTGGCCTAGTGGTTAGGGTGGTGGACTTTGGTCCTGAGGAACTGAGTTTGTTTCCCACTTCAGGCACAGGCAGCTCCTTGTGACTCTGGACAAGTCAGTTAACCCTCCATTGTCCCACGTAAGCTGCATTGAGCCTGCCATGAGTGGGAAAAAGTGCAGGGTACAAATGTAACAAAAAAAAAAAATCCCTATTCTACCCCCCCCCCCCCCACAACAGTGTAACATCTCCCCCTCTCCCTCCTTCTTTTCCTTTCTGTCATGGTTAGCAACTCTCTTTTTATATCCTCTCCTCCCCCCCCCCCCCCCATAGTCAGCATCTTCACACTTTTTCCTGTTTCATGTCAGAATCTCCCTTTCTCAACCCCTCCCTCATCTCCATTTTCCCCTCTACTCCCTGTCCAGCACATTTCCTTCTTTCCCATCCCCACCCCCTGCAGTCCAACATCTCTCTTTCTCTCTCGCTCTCTTCCTTCCCTCCCATTTTCCAGCAGCTCTCTCTCCCACCCACAGTCTGGAATTTCTCCTTCCACAACCCGCTACCCACAATTCAATAAGTTCCCTTTCCCCCTTTGATGTACCTTCAAACTTGCGTTTACTTCTAAACATTGTCAGCAGCAATAGGCAGCAATTCACACATGCTGCCTGCAGCTGCCAGGAAGCCTTCATTCCCACACAACTTCCTTTTTCTGGTGCCAGTGACATTTAGAAGTAAACACAAGTTTGAAGGTACACCAAGGGGTATGGGGAGACTTACCGGATCTGAGGAGGGAAGTGGAAAGAGAGATGCTGGACCACGAGTGACAGAGAGAGGGGACGGGGAAGGAGAGATGCAGGACTGTGGATGGGTGAGAGTGGGAAAAATGCAGCCCCCAAAATTGTACTATCCTAGTGCTATAGCTGGTCCTGTTATAATGCAACAGGTTAGTAATGTTCTAGTGGGCATCTGATCATTTAGGACACTTTTTTGTGTCTTATTCATTATAAAAACAGATCTAGACCAAAACATTGAAGTTTTCACACTAGACATTTTTGTTTTGTTCCATTATGGCTGTAAAATGTCCAAGTGTTAGGCACGCCCTTAGCCCACCCTAATCCTGCCGTCAAAACACCTCCAACACACTCCCTTGTGATTTGGACCCATTGCTGGCGAAATGCATAGATAAATGTCTGCAAAATAGGTTTTGAAAATACCAATTTGGACATTTTGAGAAGAAATCCATCAAAATGGAGCTTTATGACACTTTTCGAACATTTTTTTCTCTTTTGGAAATGAGCTCCTTAGTAAACTTATCCAAATGTTTAGTGCAAGTACTTATTAAACAACCAAGACTTCATTAGCTTCTAGAATTTTAGCTAGTTTTGCTCCATTCTAAGTTCCACTAATAGAGTATTCCATAACCGTGGTACCAGAAAACAAAATAATTTCTTATCAGAAGGTAGCAGCGCTATTGAAGAGACCACAGGTAACTCAAGCTTGGAACATCATCTAGTTCTGAGCTGTATGAATGAAGCCATATAAGATAGACTATTACTATAAAGTATTTTAAAAGCCATATACAAACTTTTAAATTCAAAACAAGCTACTATAGGAAACCACTGGATAGTTCGATTCCCACTTCAGGCACAGGCAGCTCCTTGTGACTCTGTGCAAGTCACTTAACCCTCCATTGCCCCATGTAAGCCGCATTGAGCCTGCCATGAGTAGGAAAGCGCAGGATACAAATGAAACAAAAATAAAATAGATACTATTGGAGATTCTACATGGAATGTTGCTACTATTGGAGATTCTACATGGAATGTTGCTATTCCACTAGCAACATGTAGAAGGCTGCGCAGGCTTCTGTTTCTGTGAGTCTGACGTCCTGCACGTACGTGCAGGACGTCAGACTCACAGAAGCAGAAGCAGAAGCCTGCACGGCCACATTGGTGATCTGCAAGGGCCGACTTCTACATTGAATGTTGCTAGTGGAATAGCAACATTCCATGTAGAATCTCAAATAGTAGCAACAGTGGAGGAGTGGCCTAGTGGTTAGGGTGGTGGACTTTGGTCCTGAGGAACTGAGTTTGATTCCCACTTCAGGCACAGGCAGCTCCTTGTGACTCTGGGCAAGTCACTTAACCCTCTATTGCCCCATGTAAGCCACATTGAGCCTGCCATGAGTAGGAAAGCACAGGATACAAATGTAACAAAAATAGAAAATAAATAAAACCTTAATAATGGAGCTGCACTTAGATTGTTGAAGCAGTATTTTGGAGCAACTGCAACCCAAGCAAAGGGTTCTTATTGATTCCTATAAGAAAACTGTCAGATACTCTTCACATATTTGAAATGGTTTAACGGCTGGAATTATAGGTGCCAGCTTTGGATGTAAGAGATATGTACAGGTCACAAGATGACAGGTGCACATGCATGCGTACATACGGGGTGCGGGTCCATGCATAAGTTCCTGCTAGAGGGAGTGCGCTCCTTATGCCGGAAGGTTCTGATGAGCCTGAGTAGAACATGTGATGTCATGAGTGGGAGAGAGACACGAGAAACAGAGGTAAGTGTGAATGCTTGAACAGTGAAATAGGCTGTAATTAAAACCGTTTGGTTTGGGCCAAAGAAATGCACACCAAATTATTAACACTGATTGGTTTGGGGCACAGAAAGGCCCACTGGTGAGGTGTGGTGCTAGTTGTTTATCAGTTGTGACATTATCTGTGTTGGAAGTCATGATGGGCTGCAAGAGACTCACACGGCAGCAGCCTAACAGGGGGCAAGGAGTGAGTTGGATGCAGTAGTGCGCATAGTTTGGACAGATCAGCACAAGATCTAGCGAGGCTCTACCAGGGAATTATTTGCAGTACAGCCATAAGTGTCAGAGTGAATGTGGCCGCAGATAGGATGAGATATGGTGGTGGACTGCGACAAGTGAGGTTTCGCTGTCCCGGTCTGTGGCGGTGGGTCCTAGCCTGAAAGAGTACACGGCACTATGTTTCAGACCAAAGCAAGGTCAAAGGACATGTGGTTGTTGTCCCATGCTAGCAGTAGCATGGATGATGTCTAAGATCAAGGACAGTTCCCCTCTTGTACAGAGGGGGTAGGGGTGGGGGGGGCCAGTGCCAGATTAGCAGATGATCAGCGGAGCCTACCTCAGACTTGGACGGAATGGAGGCTGAAGGCTTCAAAAAAAGAGAGTCGACGGGTATGAGAGGGAAGATGCTTTTACGGCAATCCCTTGAGCAAAGCTGTGATGTTAGCACCTGGGCATGTCAGCGGTATATGCCCCAGGAGGAGACAGCGTGATTGTGGCAGAAGTGAGAGAACTGTGTGACTCAAAAAGGCTAGGCCACTTGCCTCAAGTGCTCTAGATAGAAATCAAGTCATATATTTGATTGTTTATTATCGTAAAATGTATACATGATTGGATATTGCTATTGTGAATAATTCATGGATATTCCACTCTTTATCTGATAACTGATCAAGTGTGAATATATACTGTGTATGGTCTGGAGTGAAAGGAGAGTGCTGAAGTGCCACCTGCCCGATTTGTTAAGTCTTCAGCTGCTATGCTGATATAGACCTCTATCCTCCTGTTCTCTCCTATCCCTATCCCTCCTTGGAATCACTGTGGATTGAAATTCCATGTGCAAAGGGGAAAAGGATAGTGATAGGAGTGTACTACCGTCCGCCTGGCCAGGACGAACAGACGGATGCGGAAATGTTAAAGGAAATCAGGGACGCAAACAAACTGGGCAACACAATAATAATGGGGGATTTCAATTACCCGCATATAGACTGGGTTAATGTAACATCTGTACACGCAAGGGACATAAGATTTCTTGATGAAATCAAGGACAGCTTCATGGAACAGCTAGTTCAGGAGCCGACAAGAGAAGGAAAAATACTAGACTTAGTCCTTAGTGGTGCTCATGATCTAGTGCAGGGGGTAACGATACGAGGGCCGCTTGATAACAGTGATCATAATATGATCGGTTTTGATATTGGCATTGAAGGAAGTGAAACTAGGAAATCAAGTACGCTAGCGTTTAACTATAGAAAAGGTGATTACGACAAAATGAGAAAAATGGTGAAAAAAAGACTGAAAGGAGCAGCTCGCAGAGTAAAAAACTTGCATCAGGCGTGGATGCTGTTTAAAAACACCATCCTGGAGGTTCAGGACAAATATATTCCACGTATTAGAAAAAAGGGAAAAAAGACTAAACGTCAGCCGGCGTGGCTAAACAGTAAGATAAAGGAAATCATTAGAGCCAAAAAACAATCCTTCAGAAAGTGGAGAAGAGAACCAACTGAAAGTAACAGGATAGATCATAAGGAATGCCAAGCCAAATGCAAAGCGGAGATAAGGAGGGCAAAAAAGGACTTTGAGAAGAAATTAGCGTTGGAAGCAAAAATACATAGTAAAAATTTTTTTAGATACATTAAAAGCAGGAAACCGGCCAAAGAGTCGGTTGGGCCGCTGGACGAAAATGGTGTTAAAGGGGCGATCAAGGAGGACAAAGCCGTAGCGGAGAAATTAAATGAATTCTTTGCTTCGGTCTTCACCGAGGAGGATTTGGGGGGGACACCGGTGCCGGAAAGAATATTTGAAGCGGGGGAGTCGGAGAAACTAAACAAATTCTCTGTAACCTTGGAGGATGTAATGGGTCAGTTCAGCAAGCTGAAGAGTAGTAAATCACCGGGACCTGATGGTATTCATCCCAGAGTATTAATAGAACTAAAAAATGAACTTGCGGAGCTACTGTTAGAAATATGCAATCTGTCCCTAAAATCGAGTGTAGTACCGGAAGACTGGAGGGTAGCCAATGTTACTCCGATTTTTAAGAAGGGTTCCAGAGGAGATCCGGGAAATTATAGACCGGTGAGTCTGACGTCGGTGCCGGGCAAGATGGTGGAGGCTATTATTAAGAATAAAATTGCAGAGCATATACAAAAACATGGACTGATGAGACAAAGTCAGCACGGATTTAGTGAAGGGAAGTCTTGCCTCACCAATCTAATGCATTTTTTTGAGGGGGTAAGCAAACATGTGGACAATGGGGAGCCGGTTGATATTGTATATCTGGATTTTCAGAAGGCGTTTGACAAAGTGCCGCACGAAAGACTCCTGAAGAAATTGCAGAGTCATGGAATCGGAGGTAGGGTATTATTATGGATTAAGAACTGGTTGAAAGATAGGAAGCAGAGAGTAGGATTGCGTGGCCAGTATTCTCAGTGGAGGAGGGTAGTTAGTGGGGTCCCGCAGGGGTCTGTGCTGGGTCCGTTGCTTTTTAATGTATTTATAAATAACCTAGAGATGGGAATAACTAGTGAGGTAATTAAATTCGCCGATGACACAAAATTATTCAGGGTCGTCAAGTCGCAGGAGGAATGTGAACGATTACAGGAGGACCTTGCGAGACTGGGAGAATGGGCGTGCAAGTGGCAGATGAAGTTCAATGTTGACAAGTGCAAAGTGATGCATGTGGGTAAGAGGAACCTGAATTATAGCTACGTCTTGCAAGGTTCCGCGTTAGGAGTTACGGATCAAGAAAGGGATCTGGGTGTCGTCGTCGATGATACGCTGAAACCTTCTGCTCAGTGTGCTGCTGCGGCTAGGAAAGCGAATAGAATGTTGGGTGTTATTAGGAAGGGTATGGAGTCCAGGTGTGCGGATGTTATAATGCCGTTGTATCGCTCCATGGTGCGACCGCACCTGGAGTATTGTGTTCAGTACTGGTCTCCGTATCTCAAAAAAGATATAGTAGAATTGGAAAAGGTACAGCAAAGGGCGACGAAAATGATAGTGGGGATGGGACGACTTTCCTATGAAGAGAGGCTGAGAAGGCTAGGGCTTTTCAGCTTGGAGAAGAGACGGCTGAGGGGAGATATGATAGAAGTGTATAAAATAATGAGTGGAATGGATCGGGTGGATGTGAAGCGACTGTTCACGCTATCCAAAAATACTAGGACTAGAGGGCATGAGTTGAAGCTACAGTGTGGTAAATTTAAAACGAATCGGAGAAAATTTTTCTTCACCCAACGTGTAATTAGACTCTGGAATTCGTTGCCGGAGAACGTGGTACGGGCGGTTAGCTTGACGGAGTTTAAAAAGGGGTTAGATAGATTCCTAAAGGACAAGTCCATAGACCGCTATTAAATGGACTTGGAAAAATTCCGCATTTTTAGGTATAACTTGTCTGGAATGTTTTTACGTTTGGGGAGCGTGCCAGGTGCCCTTGACCTGGATTGGCCACTGTCGGTGACAGGATGCTGGGCTAGATGGACCTTTGGTCTTTCCCAGTATGGCACTACTTATGTACTTATGTACTTCCTCTGCACCTTTACACTCTATACATCTCTTCCTTGTCACTTGCAGCAGATGAATCCAAGAACCAGTGGGTTAAGTGCGTTAAAGGAAAGAAAATTATCAGGTAAGACATAATTTTACCTTTTCTACTGTTCCATATCCATGCACCTTTCCCTAAATGTCAATTTATTGTATATCAAGTCAGTAAAGTAACCTACAAAATGAAAACAGTCATGTACAACTAAAGATTCAAAACACGCATGGGCTCTCATGACCCACAGAATCATACACATGCATTTCAAGCTTTAATTACAAACATATGTGAATACTAATTCCACAACTAATCATTGAAAGCATGTTTATTTAGATTTTTGCAGACAATAAGGAGATTATCTATTGGACATTCATGGATCCAGATTTTGTGGTTGATGGTTGTTGTAAACTACACAACTCGGGCATTCGGCACTCACTCAGACATACCTACTTCCATATCCATAACTACACCAGAAGCCATTTTCTATGACGAATGTGGAATTTTATTTAGGCCACAGCCAGGCCTTCAACATTGCATTTTTACCATAAAACACATAACATAACCCAAACCCACTGATAAACATCAACTTCACCTGAGTACGCAGCCCTTCTTTCTTATACTACCACAGGCTGTGCCATCTAAGCTCCCTGTCCCTCCTCAGTGCTTAGACAGCACAGCCTGTGGTAACATAAGATGTCACTTTGATGCATCCTGTATAAGGATGCACCTACAACTTTAAACCAAAGCTCTTTAAACCCAAGCTCTTGGTTGATGGTTGTTGTAAACTACACTTCAGCTGAGAAAAACATGGGGTAAATTTACAAGACTTTACAACACTGAAGTGTTCATGAATTCATGTATGCTAGTTAATTAATGTTCCATTCAGATAGACTGAATTTCTGCTCAAGATATTTGCCAGGTGGTAATGAGTGCTTTGTTTGTGTATGAATGCTTTTCAGCTATTCATATAAAAAGGGTCTTATGAAATCCTCCCTTTTGGTTCTTACAGTAAATGCTCATTTTGATTATCACCTTTTTTGTCTTAAATTTTGGGTATGAATGGCTTCCTTAATCTTTTTTTTATAACTTTAAAAATGATAAATAGCCCTGGGTCTGACAATCTTTGTCCTTTCTTCTTTTAAGAAGGGTATTTTCCTTTAAGATTTTTTCACCTATGAAGTTGCTGTTTCACAACTTTTCTGTCCATACAATTTTCTTACCCTTTTAGGAAGCAAGCAGGTATTGGGGCTCATTTTTAAACAAAACAGTCAAAAAGCAGCACTGAGTGGCAGATGGACTTTTGTTTTTGCCAAAACGTCCTAATCACTGTTTATGAAACCCATTTTAAGACCTTTTTCTATATAGTTTGTCTGCAGTACATTCAAATCACAAGCGGAAACTTCAAAGTTTTTCTGCCATAAAGGAACAAAGTAAAAAAACGCCCAGGGCTAAAAGTTAGATGTTTTGCTCTAGACCCATTTCAATTGCAAATAAGTGACCAAAAGGTGCCCTAAATGACTAGATGACCACTGGAGGCATTAAGCTATGACCCCTTTTATGCCCCCAGTGGTTACTTACCCCCTCCCACCCCCCAAAGATATGAAAGCAACAGTACACTCCAACCTCTATATCAGCTTCAGATGTTATGGTCAGTCCTATTAGAACAGCAAGCAGGTCTCTTGAGTAGTCTAGTGGTCGGTGCAGTGCACTGTAAAGAAGGAGATCCAGGACTCATATCCCACTCTAACTGTGACACTCGTGGTGGAAAGTGTGAGCCCTCCAAAACCCACCAGAAGCCTACTGTACCCACATAGAGGTGACACCTGCAGATATAAGGGCTATTGTGATGGTGAACAGTTGGATAGAGTAGGTTTTTGGTGAGCTTTGGAGGGCTTCCCATACAATACAATGGGGATGATGGTCAGATGTGTATCTGGGACCTTTTATATGAAGTCCACTGCAGTGCCCCTTAGGGTGCCCCACTGCTTTACTGGGATGTCTGTGTGGCCAGTCTACTAAGAATACTGGGTCCCTATACATACCAATGGCTTGTTTTGGGGATGTATTAATATGGGATGAAAGGTTTTAATATTGAAACAAATCTCTTCCAGAGAACAGGAAATGATAAACTGAGAGGACATGAGTTGAGGTTGCGGGGTGTAAGACTTAGGAGTAATGTCAAGGATTTCTTTTTAATGGAGAGGTTGGTCGATGCCTGGAATGCCCTCCCAAGGGAGGTGGTAGAGACAAAAACAGTGATGGAATTCAAAAAGGCATGGGATGAACACAGAGCATTCAAAATGTGTGTCTTACGTTGCTTGTACAAATCCAGCCATATTCCAGATTTGCACACACAGCTTTAGTTAACAAGCCAATCAGCACCGATAATTCCCAATGAACAAGACATTATTGACACTAATTGGCATTAATTAGAATTTACATGCACAACTGTCTAAGCATATGCTGCTTCTTGATGTGCGTAAATTCCAAGATGCATAGTTGAAAAGGGTAGGTGGCCATGGGCATTTCTCAAATCGAAACTTGTTCAAACTCTCTTACCTATTTATATGTTTGATTGAATTTCTTCAAAAAGGTGATAAATCATAATAAATAAATAAAATAAATAATACTCTCGGTCTTTGCCTAATTCAGGCATCAGGATTTACACCAAGTTTTACTTGACATAATAGCCCGTGACCAAATTTAGTCATGCAGATGGGTGCTAGGTGTATTCTATAACCAGCAGAGAAATTTAGGCTTCTTCTATAAAGTATACTTAAATTTAGGTATACTTTAAGCCTAGGTATATTTTTTTCAGCATGGATTTTTCTGGCGTCATATATAGAATCTAGCCCAAAACTTCTACAAATGTCTCTGAAATGGCCATTTTCAAAACAAAAAGGTGCATGTTTTTCTAGTTCTAAAATCGCTACGTTCATCACATAGCATAATATCCAAAAATCGAATTTTGACATCATATCAAAAATGTCCCTCATAACATCACATTTACATCATTATGAAAATATATCAACACTGAAACAGATCAACTTTCCTTTCACAAGCTGGCAATACAGATACTATCTACCATGACTGTGTGGAAACAAAACAATATAACATATTGTTTCAAAGAGTTTGCATTTAAATTCTCCTGGTAACAAGTGTATTGATCTGAACATTCTTCCTATAATCTTCATTTGATTATCAAGCACTAATTTACAGTGTTGCCAAGAGTGGACAATTTAGTAAGTATGCCTTTAACAACAATTACTAAGGCAGTAATATGTGCACAGTAAACTCGATTAGTCCAGATTCAGAACTGGACTAATCAAGTTTACTGTACTAATCATTTCCTGCAAAAAGCGCTAAAAGTCAAAAAAATAACCCATTATATAGAAAGAGCAGGAAATGGGAATAACAAGTGAGGTGCTTAAATTTGCTGATGAAAGAAAGCTATTCAAAGTTGTTAAATCACAAGAGGATTGTGAAAAATCGCAAGAGGACCTTACGAGACTGGGAAACTGGGCATCCAAATGAGCAAGTGCAAAGTGATGCATGTGGGAAAGAAGAACCAAAGTATAGCTATGTAATGCAAGGTTCCACATTAGTAGTGTAGCTGGGTCACCCATCCAGGACCCAGGCAGGCTCAACCCTGCTTAGCTGCCTCTTCCTCCACATGACTGTTGCCTTCACTCCACAGCAATCTGGCTCCAGGCCCTGCGAACTCCCAGGACTCCCTCCTCCCTCCGTTCCTTTCACAGAGGCACATACAAAGTCCAATGTTTATAAGAGCTTTCATTTTCTTGCTTCAAATCAACAAAACACCCTTCACTCCAGGTTGTTTAGGCTAGCAGCCCATAGCACAATTCAGGTTCAAAAACAGTCCATATAGCTTCACTTCCCTTCAGATTACTTCACTTAGGGAACAGTACAATATCAGAGGGAAAAACCCAATTGCAGCCCAGACCTTTTTAGTATGAAACAGTTTACACAGTCTTTCTTGTACCTTCTTACAGCACGGTTACACAGCTTTATTCCCACCTGGTTCAGGCTGGGGTTTCAATTGTGCCCAGCTCTCTTTCTCACTCACAGGCTGCACCTGTTTCCTCTTTAGTAGAGATTTCCCCCAGTGCCTTAGCCGCTCTCCTCCGGTCTTCCACCAGTCTCTCCAAGGTACAGCTAGCCACCCTCTTACAGCAGCTTTTTGGGTTTGAGCCAGGGCTCCAATCTCCATCTGTTCCTCCCCTAGCCCTTCAGTAATCTCCATTTTATCCTCCTCTCCAACTTTCCCCCGCCCCCAATCTCTCCAGCTGGCCCTCATCACCTTCCTCAGAGACCATTTCCCAATCTTCTATCTCCTCCCCTAACTCTTGCACAGCCGGGTGGGGAAGAGAAGGATTCTGGGACTGGTAGTTCCTCCCCTTCTTCCTTAACCCAGCCAACCTCTCTGCCTCCGGTAGCCCAGCTTTCTGGATGTGGGTGTTGTGCACATGAAATCTGCCCCGTTGGGATTCCCCGGCACCCTGTACCCCCCTTTCTTCATGCCTTCCCGGATCCCCTTTCACCTGCACCCTCACAGTAGTCACTGCCAAGGAAAAGGATTTAGGTGTCATTTTTGATGATATGTTGAAACCCTCTGCTCAGTGTGCACCAGCAGCTAAGAAACCAAATTGAATGTTAGGAATTATTAGAAAAGGAATGGAAAACAAAACTAACACATTTGTATTGCTCCATATCCATTAATTCTTTTAGTGCTATTATAATTGCTAAGCTAGCATAGAAACACAAGGAAAGGATAAGTAGGCTGCTCTAGTACTACAATTTCACAGGAACCTCACAGGACCTGCATCCATCCCCACAGGAACCCCGCAGGTTCTGCATCTATCCCCATAGGAGTTCTGTGGACCTGGAGGGGATCCCTGCAGGATTCCCACTAACCCCCATTCTCATGCAGCTCCCTACTTTACTCGTTTGCCATCTTTTCTTCTGACCTCACTTTTGCTGTCCCGATTTCTTTCTTAGTCTCTTTCAGCTTTACTAGGCACTCTTTCCTATGTTCCTCTGTTTGATATCCTTTGCACTCTGCACTTTATCCTAAGAGCACAGAAGCAACACATTTTTGATTTTTTTTTTCAAGTAAAGAAGTTACTTAAAGCACCATTGCACGCCCTACAAAATAAACTTGAGTATTATTTTGTTACTTTACTAAACAAGAGCTTATTGTACAAAAAAGGAACTATTTAAAGCACCCTAACTTTATTACAGAGATAACAGTTGAAAATGCGTAAATAAGATGTAATGAAAAACAACTGAGATAAATATCTGCAATGCCTTAAACATTGTAATTTTAGTATAAGAAATTGATATCTACTTATGAACTTGTAATCTGCATTGAAAATGTCAGTAAAACCATTTTAATTTTCTTTATGGAAAGAAGAAATGAGCATGAGAAAGCCAAATCTTGTTGTGATATAGATAAGGACACAATGACATAAGAATTTGCCATACTGGGTTAGACTGATGTTCTATCTAGTTCAGTATCCTGCTTCCAACAGTGGCCAATCCAGGTCACAAGTACCTGGCAGAATCCCAAAGAGTATATAAAAAGAGAGGGGGAAAACAGAAAATTCATTTCCCAAAAAAATCAAATAAGCATAAAAAGAGAGGGGAAGCAAAATAAGTTGCAGTGCACACACAAGTGTTTCAACTAATGTAATTCACAAAAAGGAACATGAGAAGCAGTGCCGTAGCGAGGGTGGGACAGGCGGGAGGGCCGATCCGCCCCCAGTGCACGTCACTGGGAGCTGCGTCAGCTCTGCTGCTTCCCTGCTTTCTCTGCCCCGGAACAGGAAGTAACCTGTTCCGGGGCAGAAAGAGCAGGGAACCGGCGAGCCGACACCCCCCCAGCGGCGTGCACCCGGGGCGGACCGCCCCACCGCCCCCCCCTTCCTAAGCCACTGACGAGAAGCATAGAAGCATCAGATAAATCTATAATCTCTTATAGCCCTAGCTATTTCAGATCCAAGCTCCTTCCGGTTCATCAATCATTTGCCTCAAAGCTTATGGTACCCAATTCAATTTTTATAAAATTTTATGTTGTCCAAAATACCTAAACAATTAAAATATTGAAATACGAAAAGCGGTAAACAGCGCTATGTAATATTCAAAGAGCTCCTGACGCCCTATGTACTAGAAAAAGGCATTTTGATCTAAACAGCCCTGCCCCGCCACTCTGAAAAAATAAATATAACAAACAACAATGAGCATTATACCACTTGTAAACCAACAATATTTCTTAAAAGGCAACACTCACCAAAACATAAGCTTCACAGCTCACTAAAGAGCAATATCATGGCGGACTAGTCAAAGAAGATTGTGCTATTTCAAGTACTACTACTACTGTTTATCATTTCTATAGCGCTACAAGGCATACACAGCGCTGTACACCATACACAAAAAGACAGTCCCTGCTCAAAGAGCTTACAATCTAGATAAGACAGGTAAACAGACAGAACAAATAAGGGTAAGGGAATAAATAGGTAAGGATAAGGACAGGGCAAGTGAGTAATGGCTAGGAGTCAAACGCAGTGGTAAAGAGGTGGGCTTTAAGTTTGGACTTGAAAACAGCCAAAGACAGGGCTAGACACACAGGTTTGTACTGCAGGATGCCTCAGTAGGTTCCATGGTGTTCCAATTAAAGCTGCAGTGAGCATGTGTTAGTGCTTACCTCAAGCCCCTATTTAAAGGGAAATGCTACATCTAGGGGATAGCATCATAATATGCTAATATGCAAATTAGCCATGTGGTGCACTTGAATTCCAGAAAGAATTTTTTTTTTTTTAAGAATAATGATTGATGAACCAGAAGGAGCTTGGATCTGAAATAGCTGGGGCTATAAGAGATCCCATAGCTCATTATAGATTTATCTGATGCCTCTTTGCTTCTCAGTGTTACTTCAGAATCCCCAAAAGTATCAAGATTCCATGCTACCAATCTCAGGAATAAGTAGAGGCTTGCCCCAGGTCTACCTTAATAGAAATGTATAGACTTTTCCTCCAGGAATATGTCCAAACCTTTTTTTTTAAACCCAGATATGCTAACTGCTTCTAGCACACCCTTTGTCAACAAGTTCCAGAGCTTAACTAAGTGAAAACATATTTTCTCCTATTAATTTTAAAACCATTACCATGTAACATCATAGAGTTTCCCTTCATTTTTGCACTTTTTGAAAGAGTAAATTATCTATTTACATTTACTTGTTGTACACCAGTAAGGGCCCCTTTTATCAAGCTGTAGCAAAAGGGAGCCTGTGCTGACATCAGCCTGTGTTTTTGATTTGCCCCAAAGCCCTCGTTTACCACAGCTGGGTAAAAGGTAGGTCTTTCTTTTCTGCAGGAAATGGCTGCGCAGCAAGTAAAGCACTTGCCGTGCAGCCATTTTGTGGGGGATCCCTTACCACCACCATTGAGTTGGCGGTAAGGGCTCCCACGCTAACCCAGTGGTAACCGGGCAGTGCGTGGCACTGTCCGATTACTGCCAGGTACACACCAGCATTAAAACAATAAATACACATCTTTCTGTGGGCCCCTGAGGGATCTCCCAGCAGGATTCCCCCTAGAATTGCAAGTGGACACAGGGGAGGGGGGGATAGCTGGGGGGGGGGAGGGAAATTATAGTTTACTGTCAATGGGTTAAAATGAGGGAAAAACTGAGTCAAAGGCGAATATATGTCTTCCTATCTTCTTTTGCTATATAGCCGGCATCAACTCGGTGTTGTATGTAGTCGTGCAACTACTAGTATTGGAGCACATAGTGATGGCTATCTGAGTTATATTACTGCCAGGTACACACCAGCATACCTTGACTTAATAAAGATACTTAAAAAAGTATATATATATATATATATATATATATATGTGTAACGCTGGCTATGACGGTGCGCTGGGGGTGGGACCTACTGCCGGGCTGCTGCAGTAGTTCCTTTTTAGTGTGAGGTAAGCCTGCATTGGGCTTACCGCTGCTTTTGTAAAAGGGGCCCTAAATATTTTGTAGACCTCTATCATATCCCACCTCGGATGTCTCTTTTACAAGCTTAAGCCATATATATATATGCGGAGTTTTAAGCCTACGATTGATAAGCGGTGGTGCATGATCGATATGATCGATGTGGTCAGAAAGGGGGAGATTCTATATATATATATGGCTTAAGCTTGTAAAAGAGACAGCTGAATTGGGATATGATAGAGGTCTAGAAAATATATATGAGGTCGCACCATGAAGCAATAAAGAAGCATTCTAAGATTCTTTGTCTTATTTTATATTCTTGTCTACTGTAGTACTATAACTAACTTCTAAATCTGATTTCTTAAGTGTATGCTTTGCAAAGTTAAAAATAATTAAAATATAAGTATGGGCTGTGATATTCAGCTGGTGGCAGTTTGCAATCTGCTGCTGGCATTAAACCTGGAAATGCTGGGCCATGTCCGGGCACCAGCACTGAGTTTCCAGGTTTTTTTTTTTACATTTGTACCCCGCGCTTTCCCACTCATGGCAGGCTCAATGTGGCTTACATGGGGCAATGGAGGGTTAAGTGACTTGCCCAGAGTCACAAGGAGCTGCCTGTGCCTGAAGTGGGAATTGAACTCAGTTCCTCAGTTCCCCAGTACCAAAGTCCACCACCCTAATCACTAGACCAAGAGCTGGCTAACCTGGGTGTTAATTCACCATCGTGTGTGGATTTAATACCATTAACATTTTTTATTCTTAGGTATAGCTTGCTATCAAAGTACTTAAAGAAGGTTATTTTGAAAATCATTTCTGCACATAAAAAAGAATTTCATGTGCAGGGAAACAGAAAAATTTGATAATGTTCCATATTAGTAGGTGTTCCCATGATTAGGATTGGGGCAGAAGGTATACTTACACGTATGCTTTTAGATTTTTGTCATACAGTAGTAAGTTTTCATGTAAAAAAAAGTATACAGATAAATAACGGATTCATTCAGACTTGCATGTGCATGCATTCGACCTGCTATACCACCCTTTGAATGGATAGTTCTGATATACACCTTGAGGAGGCCATGTTTTCCCTAAATTACAGCCACAGAAGCAGGGCTAGAGAGAGAGAGAGAGAGAGAGAGAGAGAGAGAGATACCACTGGACCACCAATATGTTGAGAACCCTCCTAAAAGGACCTTATAATTAGAGCCTGTGGCACTTTTAAAGAGTCGCTACTCCATGGGAAAATAAGCTCAGTGGGCCACCAGAAAAATAACCACACATTATTGGTGTTTTTTTTTTAAACACCCTTTCCTGTGGGTCTATTTTGACAAAACCTAATATTAAATATCTGCTTTCCTTGCATTTGCATCTCAGTAGCTCATTAATATGCAATTTCCTTCAGCTTTCCAGTGAAGTGCACTTCACATGAAAGTTTAGTATAAAAATGGTCCATTTTGCAAAGTCATTCTGGAACTACTACTACTACTTAACATTTCTAGAGCGCTACTAGGGTTACGCAGCGCTGTACAGATTAACAAAAAAGGACAGTCCCTGCTCCAAGGAGCTTACAATCTAATGGGCGAAATGTCAAGTACGGGCAGTCTAGATTTCCTGAATAGAGGTATGATGGTTAGGTACTGAAGGCGACATTGAAGAGGTGGGCTTTGAGCAAGGCTTTGAAGATGGGCAGGGAGGGGGCCTGGCGTATGGGCTCAGGGAGTTTATTCCAGGCATGGGGTGAGGCGAGGCAGAAAGGGCGGAGCCTGGAGTTGGCGGTGGTGGAGAAGGGTACTGACAGGAGGGATTTGTCTTGAGAACGGAGGTTACGGGTAGGAATGTAAGGGGAGATGAGGGTAGAGAGGTAGGGAGGGGCTGTAGATCGAGTGCATTTGTAGGTTAAAAAAACGTGCTTCATTTCTGGAACAGCACAAACAGCTGTGTTTTTTTGTGGGTTTTTTTTCCTGCTTTTTCTGAAGTTTTTAATGTTCATCTTATGAAATCCCATCTACAAAAAAAAAGCTATATTCATGAACATCAGAGTATTTCTTTAAAAGTCGCCCCTTAAAGCCTACAGTTATTCTTTCATCACATCTTGTACCAGCAGTTTAACGGGTATCATATTTCTAAATTTTTCATAGTTTTTAAATGGAAGTTATTGAGAAACTGTAGCCAGCTGCAACCTTTACTCATTCAGTTTGTTTTGTTTTTAGTGATCCTTTCCTGAGTTTTGCTGAACTCCTTCCATCTTTTTCCATATACTTTATGGTCTCTGACATTCTGCTCACCCTTCCTTGTCACTTCAGGGAATATCAGGTTGTCAGTGTGATAGGAGCATAACAGATGCATATTGCAATCTTTCTGCTTGTATGAAAACCCCTCCAAATGTTGGAAATGTTCAGGAGGCACCCCCTATTGCTCTCAGATTTCTTTTCTAGAAAACAATGATGCTCCTGAGCTATTGGTTTCAAAAATGTGTATATTTGTTTCCAGCAAAAATAATGTAATATGACAATACAGTGTATTCAGTTTTCACTAGAGATTAAATGATTGGTTGTAAATTTGCCACTTGACTTATGGTACTGTTCAATTGATTGAGGGGCTTTTTACTAACAGTGTAAAGCAGTTAATAACTGCTAGCACACAACTGCATTAAGGGATTTTTTTTTGCCTTTCATTTATTCCGATGACATTCAGATCCTTGTGATACTGAATCCTTCAAATCCTTCAGCTTTGTCTACTGTGACTATTATAGTTGAGAGGATCTTGGAATGGCTCCAGGACAATAAAGTGAAAATCAATCTTTCCAAATCAGGGGAAATGGGCATTCCCAAATTTACGCTCGTTGTTATAGAATATGGCCCAGTCCGCGTAAGTCTATATGCAGGGATTTATACCACACTTTCATTGGTGTAAATGGATGTGCATAGTTTTAGATGCTGGGATATCAACTAAACATATTCTATATACTGCGCTTAAATCTTATAGAATACGCTTAGGTGAATATGATTTTCACGCGGATTTTCCAGGTGCTATATATAGAATCTTCCCCTTTCTGAGCATATCAATCGTGCACCACCGCTTATCAATCATAGGCTTAAAACTCCCCATTTTTATATTACTCAAATAATCTTATTTATGCAATTCTTTTTCAGCATAAAATAAAAAAGTTCACTTAGCTTCTCGCAGTCATTATTCTCCTCTACGCCGGCTGCCATTTTGCGGTACTTATAACCACTGCCTCAGGGGGAGACTTGCTTTCGATGAATGTTACAAAAAGATACCGACAAACTGAATATTCTTAAAAACTTTTCACAAAACAACATTATATTGTCTATGAATGCTGACTGCTCTCTGACTCAAAAATTTCATACTGAGCGTTCTGCTTCAAAATGGTGGGTCGGTATTCTAATGCCTCTGTTTAAATATCTTTTCTACCAATCAAGATCACTATCATTAAGCTGACTCATTGGATCATGGTGTTGTCAATCAAATAAGTACAAATTATTCATTGGCTGATAAAGCAAGGATCTCTTTAAAAAAAAAAAAAAAAAGGCTCCATTAATACATGACTTCAAGTCAAACCAGTAAGTTGTAAGGCTTGCAGTTTAAAAAATCCAGTGTTGTTCCCTTTGTAATCCTATCAGACATCTGTCCCCACCTCTAATATTTTCTTGCACACAGTCTATTACCAGGCATCTCAGATCTTCAAAAGTATACTTGAATGTACAACAGTGCTTCAAGTAATCTTCTATGTAAGAACTTCGATTTTCTGTGAGTCGTATTTTACTACAGTTAGAGCAAAATTGGATTTTCCATTTGAAGATGCTAGAACCTGAAGGTCTAAATTCGAAAATGGAATGGTGTCATTTTCACTAAGGATTTTTCTGATGAGGCTGTATGGGGAGCTTTCTGTTTAAACAGTCTATTCAAAGTGTCTGCTATGATAGGCTACCTGGTATAGAAGGCGTCTGATGTCAACTGATAAATCTGGGCACCATTTTTTTGGTTTATGTTATTGTGAAGAGCCAAGTTTAAAGAATCTGTTGTGATAGGCTGCCCAGCACTAAAGGTGTCTGACGTCAGCTGATACATTCGGATGCCATTTTTTGACATTGAGAAAAGCCGAGTTCAACAGCCATGGAGTGGAGTGAGGTATATGAGTATGTTGACTGTGGAAATCTTACTGGTGAAGTGATGATCTGATCCCCTTTTTTCTATATATTTAACAGCTTGTGATTCACGGACCCTGATGAAGCTATCGAAACCTTGGCCAATTTCGGCCGTGGGATTGAGATATGAGGAGTCAATGCATCTCTAGAAGCTAAGTACAAGAGATTGTTTGGATTATCAAAAAAGATTTTGGGAGTTTTTTTTAGCCAATGATGACAGTGAGAACTCCTAGAATTGATCAACTTTGATGCTTAGAAGGAGTCTGTTGAGACTTTTCCTCCTGTTAAAAAAAAAAGAAAAAGAAAAAAAAAAAGAATTGTGATAAAAAGTGTTAAAAAGTGAAAAATTGTTGAGTACTCATTTGGAGAGGATTACTTCTAGTTGTTTATGATATAAGTTATCCTTGGAGGTCTCCTAAATACATTTTTTGTAGTAAATTTAGGCATAATCATTTGCACCAATGAAAAGGTGGTGCAAATGCTCACACCTAAATTTACGCACAAAACCCCCTTATTCTATAATTGCGCATGCATCTGGAATCCACACCCATGCTCTGCCCCAAAATGACCCTCCCATTTCTGCACCCCCTTTTCTGGGACATGTGTAAAATTTAAGTGTGGATCAGGTTCCTAAATTTATGTGTGTATGTGTTAATTGATTTCAATTAGCGCCAATAATTGGTTGTTAAAAAGCCAATTATTGGTGCTAATTAGCTCATTCAATTTCTAGCACTTTTTGTAGAATTAGGAGGTTTGTGCGGCACTCCATTGGAGAAATTAGAGACGGTGGCCTCCTTAATCTCCCAGTGTTTTTGTCTCCCTCAATTGCCATAGTGGCAAATGTTTTTGAGTGCTGTGACGGTGTGATGAAACATAGATGTATAGGTTTGTAAAATAGCTGACATACATTTGCATGTTCTGGGATACATATGTGTATGCTCTGAAATTCCAACATACATATGTGTAATCCAGCACATACATCTTTGTGTTACAGTATAGACATTGGTGCTTGTAAAATAAATAGATGCTTCCGCCTCAAATAAGTAGCACTGCATGTCCATTTTTAATTTCATTTTAGAGCAGGCTCTATATCAGCAGATTATGTTCTAAAAAAACTAGCAAAACTTGATACATCTGACCTGGAATCTCAATTCTGATTTGTACATTCTATCAAAAATGTGCATCCATGTATTTATTTTTATGACTGTGGATATAAACTAGTAGGAGGTCAAGATCTCATATAATCCAAGTTTTCCAGAGACCATCCATTCAGTTCTCATATATCCCATCAAAATATATTGCCGTACCAACTTGTTTCAACAAGACGTAAGTCATTTTAGGATATATTGCAGCAAAAGAATTCTAAACAAAGGGATTTGCTGATGTTTATATTAAAATTCAGAACACTTGTTCGTCAAGGATTTCAAGTTCCTGTTGATTGATAATTGAGACATTAGATTGTTGTTGATTAGTACTTGACATTTCATCAGTTAGATTCTAATTAATGAGCTGCACCTGATGTGCCAATTTACAGTGAAGAAACAGTTGGGAAGCGTGGTTGGGATCAGTTATTTAAATGTACAGGATGGTGCTATGAAAGTGACTACCAGAAAGTGATCTTAATAAAGATGGCCTTTCAAGTCTGGAGGCTCTTTCTTATGAGTAGTTTGAATACATGGAGGGACATTTTTGAAAGTCATCTGTGTCAAAATTGGGACTTTCTGGTCCTAACATTTAAACCCCTCCAACTATCTGACAGCCAATTTAGAAACAGGAAGATACATCCAGATTTTCTGTTTGAAAATGGCTGTAAGATAGACATTTTTGTGCTGAGAACACCCAAAATGAATAGCCATTTTACAAAATGAAATGCCCAACTTATGAACGGCAAAAAACAAACAAACAAACAACAACAACAACAACAACAACAGGGATAGGGCTGTCTGTCTGACATCATTTTGAGAAATGTGGCCATACAGATCCAGGCAGACCAGAAGGGTAGCCTAGTGGTTAGTGCAGTGAACCTTAAACGAAGGGACCACAGTTCAAATCCCACTAACTCTCTTAATTTGTAATTGTGAGCCCTCCAGGAACAGAATAATACCTACAGTACCTGAATGCACACCAATTCAATAGCCTTCAGGCTTTTAGATACAGTAGGTATATTTCTGTTTCCGAAGAGCTCACAATAAAAAAAAAATTGAGTTAAAGTGGGATTTGAACTGCTGTCCCTTGTGTTCTTGTGCTAACCACTAGGTTACTCCTCACACTTCTTTCTGCTTTGGTCAAAATGTTTGTAATACCTGAGTCTATTATGGACTCTGGTATTCCTTTCTAGTTTCACTTTCAGAGGAGAGGGATATGGACAGTAACCACTGGGGAATTACAGAAAGGTCATGCCTTAATCCCTTCAGTAGACAGCTGCTCAATCAGAGCACCTTTTTTTAACCAGGGACATGATTGAAACAGGTCTAACTTAGGACATCCTAAATCTAAAATGTCGATGTTTCTTCCTGTTTGATTATCATGGTTGGACATCTTTTTTCGGGTCTTCCTTTGTCCCAACTTGGCCTAACTTGGATCTGAAACATTTATCACATTCTGAACATTGAAATGGTTTCTCTCCTGTATGAGTTCTTTCATGCCGCTGTAGCTCAGCCTGCCATATGAAACATTTATCACATTCTGAGCATATAAATCCTACACACCCACAATAAAAACCCTTGTTATTTGGATGAACTGCAGTGTTGGACGTTTTTTTTTCCTGCCTTTGCAAAATTGCTATTTGGACGTTTTTGGCAGATAGACTTTGTAGGGCATTTTGACACATCTATGTGCTTTGAAAATGAGCCCCACCGGATTCTATATAGAGCATCCACACTGAAATCAGCATGGATTCTATAATAATGTGAACAAATTAACAAACTTAACATGCTACTGAGTGCTGATAACAGCACTTAACAAGCAATAATGAGCACTAATTGGCACCGATTAGAATTCAGGCACACAAGTTGCTAAGTGTATTCTGTAACGATGTGCACCGGACTTCTAATATGCACAGGCAAAAGGGGAGTGGTTATGGGTGGGGAAATGGTTGTTTCATGGACGTTCTAAAATTTAGGTGCCTAGTTATAGAATATATGGCACAGTGCACCTAAATCTAGGCGCCGAGATTTACACCATCTTTTTGTTGGTGTAAATGGATGCACGTAGATTTAGGTAATGAAATATCAATTAAGCATATACTATAATAGGCGCCTAGATTTAGCCAATTATAGAATACGCTTAGGGCTGACTTCAGTGCTGATTTTTTAGGCACCATATATAGAATCTTCCCCTATGGTGTTTTCTTATATAAAACAATAATAGCAAATACTTGTATGCACACAATGAGGAGCATTTTTGATATGACACCTAAGTCCGACTTTGGACATTTTACAAAAAAAACGTCCAAAATCTGAATAGGAAAGAAGGCCATTTTCAGAAAAGATGAATGTCTATGTTTTTTTTTTTTTCGAAAATACTGTTTTGAACAAGGTTTTGTGATTTGGACATTTTGTATTTTGGTCATTTTCAGAAAAAAAAAAAAGCCCAAGTGCAAAACACACAAAATCGAGCCATTGGAATATAGGAGGAGCTAGCATTTTTAGTAGACTGGTCTCCCTGACATTCCAGAAAAGCAATAGGCCACCCTAGGGGGGCACTGCAATGGACTTAAATGCTTCCAGGTACACATCTCACCATTGCTCCCTTACCTTGTCTGCTGAACCCCCCAAACCCACTACCCCCAACTGTACAGCACTACTACAGCCCTTATGGGTGAAGGGAGCACCAATACGTGGGTACAGTGGTTTTCTGGTGAGGTTTAGAAGACTCACAGTTTCATCCACAAGTGTAACAAGTAAGGGTGAGGTAGGAGCCTGGGTCCACCTGTCTGCAGTGCAATGCACCCACCACTAGACTACTCCAGGGACCTGCATGCTATTCTAATGGACTTCAGTATAATATCGGAGGCTGACACAGATACTGACAAGTAATGCTTTTAATCACATTTTTGGGGGGGGTGGGAGGGGGTTAGTGACCACTGGGGGAATAAGGGGAGGTCATCCCTGATTCCCTTCAGTGGTCATCTGGGTATTTAGGGCACCTTTTTGTGCCTTATTCGTTATAAAAAAAACTGCTCTAGCTCAAATAGTCTAAGTTTTAGTTCTAGACAATTTTGTTTTGCTCCATTATGGCTAAAAAATGTCTAAGTCTTAGGAATAAACAGAAAAACAGCACCACGGGCCTTTAAAAATGGAACACAGTTCTTTAATGAATGAGCCTTGACAAAAAGGCTCATTCATTAAAGAACTGTGTTCCATTTTTAAAGGCCTGTGGTGCTGTTTTTTTTTTTTTGGACTTTAGCTTGTACTTCGTTCCCTCTCTTTTGTTATATCTAAGTCTTAGGAATGCCTTAAGTCCCGGCCTGAATACGCCCCTGACATGCCCCCTTGAGATTTGGATGCACTTCTGACGAATGTCAGAGAAAAATGTCTAAAAATAGGTTTTGAAAATACTGATTTGGAGACGTTTTTGTGAGAAAAACGTCCATATGCTGCTTTATGCCACTTTAGATGTTTTTCTGTTTTGAAAATGAGCCCGATTGTAAGCAAAAACAACATCATGGCTGTTCACTCAAGAGTTTCCACAGAAATACTTGTAAGCGGCTGAGTAATGCTGCTGTTTTTTTTCTACATTTATTTTTGTAAAATGCTCCCGCAGAACGTGCCTGCAAATAAAGGCGTATTTGCTTGGGTAGTTATATGTATTTCACAAAAGACTCAATTTTGGCCGAGATGTTTCTAAAATACTGGGGAAATATGAAGGTTCTGACCTGGCTGTTCCATTTTGCACTTTCTTTCCAGAGCAAAATGGGTGTTGATATGTGCTAGCAATTTCCTGCTGTTCGGTCACTCACAACTTAGCTTGTAGAAGCCAGCCAGGCTTCTCCTTTGTGGCATGCTATGGCATCCTCAGTGGTTGCCAGTGGTATTTGGAATTCGGTTCAAGATTATCTGCCTGGTTTATCAGGTTTTGTTTAGGGATCAACCTACCTATCTGGCCAATAAACCCGTGGAGTACTCATCATTGAGAGCCTTACACTGTTTTCAGAAAAAGTATTTTGGTACTTCCTTTTCTGTGTGAGGTGCATTTGTTATCTACCTGGAGGAGCACATTTAGTTATATGAGTTCTCTGTGGTAGAATGCTCTTCTTTGTGAATTAGGAAACAAAATAGCTTTCAGCATCTTTGTAAATCTCTGAAGTCATGGCTTTTTGGTCCAAGCTTTATGGGGAATTGTCGCTATTGAGTGTAATTCTGCTGCTGTGTGATAGATGAGAAGTATGCACGTTTTGATCTTATTGTATCAGGTATGTGTTATATTATTAGTATGTATTTTATTTTAATTAAAAAGTGCCTGATGCTTTTGAATAATTAACTATATTGAGTTAATAAATCAAATCACATCATGTTTTGTATATGCTAAAAATAGAGTACTATGCTGTAAGGCTTAACATGCACATTAAGATGTCTCTTCCAAAGGTTAGTGAGGTCATGTGAAAATGACCTTTTATGTAAATGAAGGATCATCTTATGCAAATTAAAATGTAAGAAATTTACAGGAAATCATAGTATGCTTCTCACACTTATTATTTACCATAGGCCTAGTGAAGGTTAACATCTTTACAAATGTCATAGATTAAACGATAACTTAAGACCAAGCCTGTTCTTTCTGGAAATTCTCTGCTAAAAAGCTCAAATTGAAAAGGCTACTTAGCATTGAAGTACCCATGGCTGGATTAATCTTTTAATAGGCCCTAAGCAAACAAGGGCATCGGCCATCCATTGTAATATAAGCACATTAAATTTGCCTGGTTCTGACTGCAAAGAAAACTGATGGAAGAGGAAGCAGTATTGCCAACTCCTTCTAACAGATGGACCATACACATGGGTTATGGAAAATAGACACAAATCGGGAGATGGGCGTCCTTCTCTCAGTGTCGCACAAATCGGCATAATCGAAAGCTGATTTTGGGCATCCTCAACTGCTTTCCGTTGCGGGGATGACCAAAATACACGGGGGCGTGTCAGCAGTGTGAACAAAGGTGGAACGGGGGCGTCCTCGGCAGTCCTCGGCAGTTAATGGAAAAAAGAAGGGTGTCCCTAAAGAACATTTGGTCGACTTTACTTGGTCCCTTTTTTTTCACGACCAAGCCTCGAAAAGGTGCCTGAACTGGCCAGATGACCACCGGAGGGAATCAGGGATCACCTTCCCCTTACTCCCCCAGTGGTCACCAACCCCCTCCCACCCCCCCAAAAAAACAAATTAAAAAACATTTTTTTCCAGCCTCTATGCCAGCCTCAAATGTCATACCCAGCTCCATCACAGCAGTATGCAGGTCCCTGGAGCAGCTTTTAGTGGGTACTGCAGTGCACTTCAGGCAGGCGGACCCAGGCCCATCCCCCCCATCTGTTACACTTGTGGTGGTAAATGGGAGCCCTCCAAAACCCACACAAACCCACTGAACCCACATCTAGGTGCCCCCCATTACCCTTTAAGGGCTATGGTAGTGTTGTGGGGAGTGGGTTTTGTTTTGGGGGGTTGGGGGGCTCAGCACCAAAGGTAAGGGAGCTATGCACCTGGGAGCAATTTGTGAAGTCACTGCAGTGCCCCCTAGGGTGCCCCATTGGTGTCCTGGCATGTGAGGGGGACCAGTGCACTATGAATGCTGGCTCCTTCCACAACCAAATGGCTTGTATTTGGTCATTTTTGAGATGGGCGTCCTTGGTTTCCATTATCGGCGAAAACCGAGGTCGCCCATCTCTAAGGACGACCATCTCAATATTTAGGTCGACCATCTCTTAGGACGAGCTAAATGTTGAGATTTGGGTGTCCCCGACCGTATTATTGAAATGAAAGATGGATGCCCATCTTGTTTCGATAATATGGGATGCCCCGCCCCTTCGCAGGGACGTCATCAGAGATGGACGCCCTTAGAGATGGGCATCCCCGTTCGAAAATGCCCCTCCACGTGTATGGTTGGTCTACTAGATGACCTCTCAGGGCAAAATATTTGCTTATGAGGCATTAAATTAGCACATTTGAGAGGGCCCTTGCTAAACATTTGGACCTTAGGCACATGCCTTAATCTTGTCCTGGAGAAAATGAGTCTCCCTCATCCCTCAAAATCTGTGCCTACCACTATCCCCAAACTTTTCTAATGAGCACCAGCAACCCTTTCAGCATTCAGCAGTTCCTAATAAACAGCCCTATTATAGGCAGCAGACATTCTTTCAATTAGCAGTATAACAAATGCCTATAAATAAATAAATAAATAAATAAATAAATAAATAAATAAATAAACAGCTCTCCTGTGGTAAGTAACTCCCTCCAAGAGCTAGTAGATCCTTCTCACCTCTCATCAGCAGACATATGCCTAATCTTCAGAGAAACGTTTATCTCTTTTGCCTCCCCCCCCCCAATGAATCCCACTGCTACCCCTCTAGAATGAAGACTTACCATAACAGAAGATCTTGGTCTTCACAGGCAGTAGAAACATCAGTGGTCTTCTGAACACACTGCTACAGTCATCAAATGATACTTCAAGGGGTACTTTATCGTATAGGGTACCTTACAAGACGTTAAAAAAATTGTAAGACAGAAAAAAATTGTTCTTTCAAATTTATGTATAGGAGGGGGCTTATATGCTCTTATATGGAAGGATGATCCGTAGCAGTAGTACCATGAGACAACTGCTAGAGGCCATCAGTGCCATTTTGCACTGCTTTTGCTCAATCTCTCTTGACCACCAGGGATTATACCTGGGAACGTTTGGGGGTAATCTTGGGGAAGGTCAAGTGGTGGTAAAGGGTTGAGTTGGTATGAGGAGGAGGGGATTCATGACAGGTTTATATAGATTAAATGTATGTACCTTTCGGGGGGGACTCTGGGGACATATGTAAAATTATGTGTGGTTCACGTGCCTAAATTTACATACGCACATGTTAATTGATTTCAATTAGCACCAATAATTGCTTGTTAAAAGAAAATTATTGGCAATAATTGGCTCGTTATCAATCGAATTGCAAGCGCAAATTGGACACCCCCCCCCCCAAACTTACTCCCACAATTTTTGGCGACTGCTGTAGAATTTGAGGGTTAATGCAGTACTTGTGTTGCAAGTGTTTATACCATGCTGTAAATTCAGGGCCAATGCCGACAACACCACCTGTATTTGCCGCAGAGGTTTTGCATTTAAGAGTTTTTGCTCTTAACACACATTAAGTTCCATAACATGCCACAATTTAAGTAAACATACCTCTTAATGTGTGCAAAATCAATTTAACACGCTCCTTATTCTATGAATTAATGCATGCAAAATAATTTTGTTATTTTTTATTGTTTACAAATGAATCAATATTGCCCCAAATTGGTAAAAAGTCTTAAAAGTCCAAAATTAAAGTGAAATATATTTGCCTTGCACATCCCTACATTCTTTTGCCTGATGCTGAAAGGAAATATCCTTTGGAAATAAAAGACAGGGTGAACTGGAAGTGAAATAGATTCTTTATATGGCTATAATGGTTTGTTAAGTGGAAAGGAGTGGGGAGGGGGAAGGGTACAGTGAGGGAGATGTATGGAGGTGCTTTAACGTTCTGTTGGATGATAGGGTGAATAATTAAAAAGAAAAAGTTGCATGAATCATTCTTAGAATATATGGAGCACTCGATTTATTCTGATGTAAGTTGTTCCTTTGCAATGTACTTTTTTTCTACTGTCTTTCTTTGCTATGTACCTTGCTGTTTTTATAACACTGCATAATAATAATAATAAAAATGGAACATAATATTGAGAATGCAACGAAAATTGCTATGCAATTTAGCATAAATGCACAGCTGAAGGTGACATATGCTGCAAGCTAAGAAAATACAACATTGTTAAATTATCAACAGAGAATTTATGCAGTACATTTCAGTAACATGTATACAATCCCACAGCACTTTATGATTTAGCAAAATTAGTTTTCATCATAAGAATATTTTGGAGAAATCCCCTTTCGCTTGGTAATGTCATCTTTAATATTCGGTAGCACTGTAATCAAAGGAACACTAATATAAGTCTGCTGTGTTTGTGCAGGGAAATAAATCTTTCATTTTGTCTTTTCCTTTGAAACTTATTTATTTATGTTAGTTTCTCTGTGACTTATGAAAATATCAGCTTCATCTGTTTAGTGTTAGAGAAGGTTATATTAGAAGGCTGGTGAAGTTATGTTAACACCAAGTCAGGAGGAAGTAAGGGTATCTCCTTAAACTAGCTTATAGAGGGTTTGGGAGTCTTTGGGGGATGTGATAATGGGAGAGGAAATGGTTGTTAAATTCTCTTCTATGCGGTATTTCCTTGCAGCTGCATAGGGGAAGGGATACAATGTAGGGCTATCAACCCTGTGCCCTTTTAGCATTTAGGTAAAGGGTTAAGGACAGTGGTGTGCTGGAGTGGGCTCTCACGGGCTCGCGAGAGCCGTTTGTTAAGTTTTTAAGAATTTTGGGAGCCGGTTGTTAAAGTAGACCTCCCCATGGCTATTCTAACAACTGACTCCCAAAATGTAGGCTTGGTCCCCCTCCTGAATTCTCTTTTACTTTGCTGGCAGTGATGCTGGCCCCACCAGCCAAGTAAATAGGCTGCTGCTGCTCCCTGCTCCTTGTTTCTGACTCTGAGCATCAGGCTGGGACTTTTCATGCAAGTGCAAGAAGGTTCCATCATGCTGCTCAGAGCCAGAAACAAGCAGCAGAGAATGGTGGCAGTCCATTTATTGGCTGGTGGGGCTTGGTAAAGGTATGCCTAGTGTGCCCGCACAAGGGAGGGGAGAGAGAGGCATGTATTCCCCCCTCCCCCCAAATTTCAGGGCCGGCTATGTCCGGAGAGAGAGCCCGTTGTTAAAATTTTACCAGCACACCCCTGGTTAAGGATCCCATGAGAGGTTGGGTAGCGTCTGAAAAACGATTAAAATTAGGTGGGATGGAGGAGCTATCATACAAGAGCGATGGTCGCTCTCCAAAGCATTTTCTTGAGGAATATCTGGGGGGAAGGCTGAAAGCCCTGACACAGCATTAAATTGGCACAAAGGCATTTAGGGGTCCTTTTACTAAAGGGTTGCCGCACAGCAACCTGGAACTACTGACAGCCAAATGCAGGTGCCGGTAGTAGTTCCACTCCCAGTGCGCACCATTTCTGGTGCCAGTGGAAATATTTAAAAATATTTCTGCAGGGGTTTTACATAGTGGAAATCAGGCAGTGTCACGCAGTGCCTGATTACCGCTGCGTTAGCGCGGGAGCCCTTACCTCCACCTCAAATGGGTGGCGGTAAGTGATCCTCCCCGCAGTGGCAGCGAGGCAAGTGCGAACTTACTGCAGGGCCATTTCTTTTTTTGGCCTTTTCACCTGCTGTGGTAGAAAGAGCCCTGACGTGTGGCAAAAATACATGCTGCCACTTTTGCAGGGCTCCTTTTACCGCAGCTTAGTAAAAGGAGCCCCTTACGTTTACTCAAACTGTGTTTGGGGATGTATTTTGGGTAGCTCACATGCCAAATTATGAAGTATGTATGTGAAGTGTAATTCTATAACTGGGTGCCCACATTTACATGCCATTAGCATTTTCATAGGTAAATGTAAACTTACATCCGCAACTTACAGCAAAGCAATGAAGCAATTTTTTAAAAAATGATAAAAAATCTCAAATTTAAATTCTCTATTGCAAAGCAGATATGATGTTTTAGGTTGAAATTTTAGAGATCAAAAACTTTATTTTGGAGTTAGGCTACACCTGCTGTTATTCTTGCTTCTTTGTCATTACTTTTATAATATTTCACTTGTTTCCAGATAATTGCATATTGTCCTGCTTTCTTCCAGAAAGCTGTAATATATAAATTCTTCATTATTAGGCAATAAAAATGCAAAGTGTTCCTCAAAGAAATGAAAGAATTGACCAGATTTTTAAAATGTTTTCTCTGGGAATTAGTTTGTCATGAATAAAGCACTCAAATCTGTTTTCGCTGAGAAATTTGTATAGCTTGAAGAAATCAAGATTCAGTTAACAACCACTTTTTAAAAATGTTACAATGCTAATTCATAAGTACAAAAGCATCGTCGTACTGGGACAGATCAAAGGTTCATTAAGTCCAACATCTTGCTTCCAATAGTTGCCAATCCAGGTCACAAGTAATTGGCAATCTTAAAAGAGAAAAAGAGACTTCACGCTGCTTAGCCCAAGAATAAGCAATGGATTTCACAAGTCTACCTTAATAATGGCTTATTGACTTTTCTTTGGGGAACTTGTCCAAACTTGTTTTAAACCTCGTTACACTAACCACTTTTACCACATTCTCTGGCAACAAATTCCAAAGTTTAATTAGAGGTTGAGTGAAGAGATATTTTCTCTGAATTTTTCTAAATATATTACCTGGTAACTTCACTTTGTGCCCCTAGCCCTGGTACTTTTGGAAGGAGTACATAAGAGATTCACATCTACCCATTCCACTCCACTTATGATTTTATAGACCTCTATCATATCTCCCCTCAGCCACTCTCTTCCAAGCTGAAGAGCCCTAGCCACTTTAGCGTTTCCTTATAGGGGAATTAGTCCATCCTCATTATCATTTTGATTGTCCTTCTCTGAACCTTTTCTAATTCAGCTATATATTTTTTGAGATGTGGTGACCAGAATTCCACTCAGTGTTCAAGATGTGGTCGCACCATGGAGTGATACAAAGACATCATATTATTTTCTGTTTTTTTTATCCATCCCTTTCCTAATAATTCTTTATATTTTATTTACTGTCGGCCTCACTATAGACTGGGCAGAGGGTTTCAACACCTTGATCCTTTTCCTGCGCATTGACTCCTAATGTGGAACCTTGAATTGTGTAGCTATAGTTCGGGTTCGTCTTTCCTACTTGCATCACTTTGCACTTGCTCACATTAAATTTCATCTACCATTTTGATGCCTAGTATCTGAGTCATGTAAGGTCCTGTTGCAATTTCTCAAAATCCTCTTATGCAAATTTGACCACCTCACCTCATGATTGCCAATTTGGACGGTGAGCGGAGGAAACTAGACTTGAGGGGTCAGTCAAGAAAGAAGGTCTGGTTCCAGTAAAAATCAGAGAAACCAATTGACAATAACTCTGCAGGCAAGAGTTTGGTTAGCAAGTAGGTTGCTTGGTCTATGGTTTGCTGTTAAGAGCCTTGTGCTTTCCAGCAACACCTTTACTTGAACCTCAGTCAATCCCAATCACTTGTTTTAGGTCATTAGCTGGTCTGCTGGTTATGACTCTTGATCTGAACTCTAGGGCTGATCGTCATTTGCCCTGGTCTAGAAGCCATGTGCTATTTATCTCCTTGTCTTGGGTAGCAGAAGGAATTTAGAATGACTAGGGTCCTTATGTTTTGTCTCTGGCCTTTTATAGTGCTTGCTTATTTTTTTTCTCTTTCTGGAAATCATCAAGCCCAACTAGTTGCCCAGTGGAGGAGCAGCCTAATGGTTAGTGCAGTAGTCTGAGAACCAGGAGAACTGAATTCAATTCCCACTGCAGCTCCTTGTGACTCTGGGCAACTCACTCAAACCTCCATTGCCCCAGGTCCCAAATAACTACCTCTGTATCATACATGAAGCACAGAAAGGTAGTATCACGCTCAAGGAAGGTGAGCCCTTAGGCTGCAGCTGAGTTTATGCTACTCACCCAGTCTGAAGACTGGGCAGACCCCAACTGGTGACAGGTGAGTCTCACCCCAGTGGAGATGAGGCCAAAGGGGGGGCTCTTAGAAGAGCTCTTGGGGGCTAACCTGACAAGTTGGGGCTACGGAATGGCCCTTAAGAGGACCCTTGGGGGCGTATGCGCAAGCGTCATTGTTCCAGTGAAGCAAGGAGGAGAGCGGGTTAGGATAGCCTTCTCTGGGGTAGCTGAAAGTTTGGGTACTTTGGTCTATTAAAGAATAGGTAGCTTTTTGCACAAAAATTATTTTAATTGGATGTGGGTTAGAAAGTATATTAATAATATTAGTTTGGATTACAGCTCTGTTCTCCTGAAGACGCCATTGATGGTGAAACGTGGTTCTGCATTGAGAACAGTTTTGGAAGTTGAGCTTTGAATTTTGATGGGACAATCACATTGCACTATCCTTACACCAAAATATCTGATTGACATATGGACACCAGTGAGATTTGCATTGGAAAAACATTCTCAAGATAAGTGTATCATTTCACTATAGCTGTTTTTTTGGATATTTAATGATTTCAGTTTATACACCTTGTTTTGGGCTTTTCAAGCAAGTAATTATTGAAGGCATAAAGATTTCAGAGACAATTTTACTGCAGTTAGAGTGGTCATCATATCTTGTCATCTGCACAGAAATAACGCTTATCGCCCGATTTAGGGCAGGAGGAGAGGACTTCCGGTGTGATGATAGATTTCAGTTAAGTGGATAGACTGGTATTCATACCTTTGGTGTAAGGCACTTTACTCACTCTGAGCACTACTTAATATTTTAACTAATATTTTATTATTCATAATAATAAAAATTTGATGCCTGATATAAAGAAAATTTGAATTTTGAAAAGGATATCAGAGCATTTAATTAGAGTCCAGGATTATATATTGTGATGAGAAAGTCAGGGCCAGGGGATGGCCCTTAACAGGGTCCTTGGAAGCTGGTCTTATGAAGTCAGGGCCAGGAAGAAGCTGGAACCAGAAGGTTCAAAGGCCAGGAACAACAGAGGAAATGATTGGACACAGACAGGAACTCAATGGAGGGCACAGACTAGGTCGGGGCAAAGTCAGGACCAGAGCAAGGTAGGAGACACAAGCTGGGATAGGAATAGCACTGGAGACATGGAAAGGATCAAGGCTGAGACAGGACAAGCTAGAAACCAGACTTGAGACAACTGTAAATGGGAACAAGGCAAGACTGAAAACTAGAATACTGCTGGACTGAAGACTGGGACATGGCTAGAACAACAATCCCAAGATACCTCCAGGTGACCTGTGCACTTTGAGGACACTAAAGACAGATTGTTTTAGTGGCACTTCAGAGTGTTTAGGCACCTGGTATTGGACATTTGGCATTGTGGACATATAAAACCTAAGTGATCAGTTTGTTATCTTCTGGAAGTATTTATCATTGTATGAGGTCTATAAGTAGCCTTCAATTGGACTTGACATACTGGTGCAGTTATTGAGTAACCAGTTTCCAGCATACAGCTGAAACAAACTGTAGTACTCTGAGCATCTTCACTAATGTTTTGAATTATAGGTTTAGTTTGATATTTTGATATAAGAAATCCTCCATTGTTTAATAAAGATATTGCTTTAGGGAGAATACATTTAGTTCAGCTTACCCCATATTATATATTATTTGTTTTGCGATTCCCAGGTAGACATGTAATTTATAGAATACTATAAGCTAGATGCATAACTTGCTGCACCTAGGGGTGCCAACTTATACCTGCCATTGATGTGGCATGAGGATGTGCCTACACATGGGTATGTCGATGCTGACCTTATGGTGCCAAGATGCCAATATAGAATGGCATTAGGGCATCTAAACTGAGGCACCAATTTATAGAATTGACCTTCAAATGAATGTCATGTTGCATCCACAACCTCTTGAGTGTTAGTCCCTAAAATCTAATCTACATTTAGTGAGTATCCATATAAACTTGCAAGGCTAAAGGAAGTGATTTCAAGACAATGATAGATCTAACCAACTATCTAGGTCAGTTCATTGGCCCAGCATACATACATTAAACTTATGAACAAAAATAAATATCCCCAGAACTTGAAGCTTCTGCACCGCTAATAGTTTCTTGCATCGTCAATGAAACAGCTTTACTTTCAATTTTTCTGAAAAAGGAAGAGCCTAAGATTAACCAAACACAATGAGAAATCTCACTGGGTAAGCATAAAAGAAATAAAAAGCACTTGTCTCTGATTGCCTGTCATACCTGGCTGTGGGAGTCAATAGGAAAACAAGCTGACATAGTCAAAATGCCATATAAATAAAGCTTTTCGAGAAGGCCATAAAATGCATAGGAGGAAATACATACATTAGTATTCAGGATCATCAATCATTTCCTTTAATCTTGGCAGGGTAAAGAGAAGAAGCTGTATATGGAAAGTTGAACTGCATATAAAATGAAATTATTGTGTTAGAAACTACCCCATTGTAGGCCAAAGGAGATAAGATTATGACCACTTTCACTATAATCTGGGAGTTTATGAAGACATGGCATTGAATAGGCAGTTCTTTCGTTTATTTTTTTGGTGTTTTGATTTATTGTGCTTAATATATAACCTACTGACAATTTGTTTAAAACACATTAAAACTGTTAAGTGTCAGTTTAAATATTTTAGGGAAAAGAATTCTGGGGGAAAAAACCTATTAAAGTCCTCAAATCACTTGGCATACCCAGTTTTGAAGCGGCACTTTTGACCAAGACAAGATTTTCTTGCAACTCTGAGATGGTAAAAAACCCCCCAAAAAAGTCAATGGGTGAAACCAAATGCAACCCCACCCCCAAGCAACAAAACAACCCTTGCGCAAAACACAGAGGAACTTTTCCACCAAAGGAAGAAATTGAAGGATCTGGCAAAAATCCCACAGCCCTGCAGTGGAGGGACAAATTATTTAAGGCTCCTTTGACTAAGCCGATGTAAGCACTAGCGCTAATTTACAGCATCTTAAAAAGGCATACTGCGGGGGACACTCAGGTGTCCCACAGTAAGTTCCAAATGTGTACACACAAGCCACGTGCTAAATCATTTTTCAGAATTTTTCTCAGAGGAGACATGTCTGGAGGGCGGAGAGTGGGCATGACAGCACCAATCAGTTAACGCAACTTTATTGCTGCATACTAACTGATTAGTTTAGGATTAGTGTATGAGCCCTTACCACCTACAAAATGGGTTGTAGGAAGGGCTCATGAACTTAATGGCTATGGGCTTTTATGTTCTCTGTGTTACAAAGCCCTCAAATCAACGAAGAACAGATAGTGAAATTCCAAAGTCACTCAAAATCTGAAGCAATCTCTCTATATAAAAGGCACCACCAACGTTCTAAATGAAGCCTCCAGCCGGAAGTGTGAAGGGGGAGAGATATCCGGTTTCCCCATGAGTGTCTGCCCCGCCCTCGCTCTCTCTGTAACACAAACAGTGAAGGAAAACACAGCAAAGCACAAAATCAAATCGCTCTCTCTGTAACAGTGAAGGACTCAGAGGGGGGAGGGGAGAGAGGGCAGAAGCCCTCACTATCTCTGTAACACAAACACAGCAGGAAACTTAACACTGAAGGACTCCAAGGGGGGGAGGGGACAGAGAGCACAGGGGAAAGGAGAGAGGGCAGGGACACACACACTCCCACATGCACACAGAAGAAAACCTTGCTAGCCCCCGTTTCATTTGCATCAGAAACGGGGCTTTTTTACTAGTATTCCATGATTTACAAGGTCAAATGCACTAGACAAATCAAACTGGACAAGAATAGCTCTTTGCCCCTGACTCAATCAATACTTAGCAGTTGATATCAAAGAACCTACTACTGTCTCTGTGCTGAACCGCTTTCTAAATCCAGGTTGAACAGGATGCAGAATAACAAAATTTTCCAAATAATTATCCAATTCGGATGTAACTCAATCTTTTGATCAGGAATGGAGTAGAAGCCACTGGTCTGTAATTCGTTATATCTAGTGGAAGGGACCCTTTTACTAAGCTGAGCTACAACGTGGCCTGCGCTATAACTAATGCCTGAGCTTCCTTGTGTGCTGAGGCCACTTTTAGCACGACTGTAAAATGACCGCGTTTCCTATTTCCCCATTAGTGGTCACACATTAATTTCCCAATTAGTTTGTGGCCATTAACGCATGAGCCCTTACGACACCTAGTGCCCTGTTTACTAAGTCGCACTGTAGGTGCACAAATATTTTAGTGCATGCTAAAAATTAGCGCACGATAATGATAGAGACACCCACCATTATGGGTATCTCTAGCATTAGCGTGCACTAATTTTTAGCACGTGCTAAAACATTTGTTCGCCAACAGTGCAGCTTAGTAAACAGGGCCCCTATTTTGTAAGTGGTAAGGGTCACGTGATAACTATGCAGTAATTGGTTGGTGCATGGCAATGCAGCTGCGCTAACTAAGAATATAAGAATAGCATTACTAGGTCAGACCAATGGTCCATCTAGTATCCTGCTTCCAATCCAGGTCACAAGTACCCAGTGCTTTTTTTGTAGAAAAAAAGGTGCCGGTACTCATTATGGGTGGGGTCACCACATATGGCTCCACCCTATGATAGCCACACCCACATTAGCCACACCCCTTATACCAGCTATGGCGCATATAAACAGACATCATTGAAAACATTATACTAGTATAGGAGAACAAAATAACGTGATTTTTTTCATTATAAATAATTTCTGTAAGCTGTTACAGCTCCAGTATACCCAGTGCAAAATAAGACAGCAGATGTAAGTTCTCGAATTGGACATATTTCAAACACTAAAATGAAAATAAAATGATTTTTTTCTACCTTTGTTGTCTGGTGACTTTGTTTTTCTTTCCATATTGGTCCCAGTCTCTGATTCTGCTGATCTCTATCTGTTCCCTTAACTCCGTTTCCAGGGCTTCCTTTCCATTTATTTCTTTACTTTCCGCCTTTTTTCATCATTTCTTGTCCTACAACTAAGTAAAAGCTGTCCACTGGTTCCAGCTTCTGCCTATTTTCTTCATCCATGTGCAGTTTTTCTCCTCTCTTCCTTTCCCCTCAACTCATCTCATTCCTCACTCTTCCCTCCCCACCATCCATGTCCATCATTTCTTCTCTCTCCCTTCCCTCTCCTCCATCCATGTCCTGCAACTCTCTTCTCTCCCCTGCCCCCCCTCTAGCCATCCATACCCACCCAGCGATTCTCTTGGCTCCCCTGCCCCCCTCCAGTCATCCATACCCACCCAGCGATTCCCTTGGCTCCCCTGCCCCCCCTCCAACCATCCATACCCACACAGCGATTCCCTTGACTCCCCTGTCCCCCCTCCAGGCATCCATCCCCTCTCTCCCTGAGCTCTGCCCTCCCATCAATACTCCTCTGTCCCTTGCCCCCTCCATTCATCCCTATCCAGCAATTCCCCTCTCTCACTGAGACCTGCCCTCCCATCCATGCTCCTCTGTCCCCTGCCCCCTCCATTCATCCCTATCCAGCAATTCCCCTCTCCCTGCCCTCCCATCCATGCCCTCGAGGGCAGGACACTGCGAATAAACGAATCAGGAAGCTTCTGCTACAGACGTCGGGACTCGGGAGGGGAGCGCTTTCAGTGATGCTGCTGCCCTTGCGGTCGGACTCGGACGGAGGTTAGGTAAATTTAAAATAATAAAAGAAAAAGGATCCTTGGGGGGAGAAGAGGGCGGGCAGATAAGTGGCGGTAACGCAGGGCAAAAAAAAAGGTGCCGGTATGTTGTACCGTTGCGTACCGGCACAAAAAAAGCACTGCAAGTACCTGGCAGAAACCCAAATAGCAGCAACTAATTATCTGTTGTGAATGCCTATTCTCTGCCTCAAACACACCTCCATCACTAAAAAATCAAAAGTATATTTTAATGCAAGGGAAGCTGCACAGATGCCAAACTACCACAGGATGGCTGAGCGCACCCCACGGTAGTGCATTGTACTTTACTGTTAGCCAGAGGCGTAGTAGCCAGACACCCAATTTTGTGTGGGCCTGGGCCCAAGATGGGTGGGCAGAAGAACTCCGTCCTGTCCCACAAGTGATTTGGTCTCTCCCTCACTCGCTTGCATGCCATATGGTCTCTCAAACATCCCCCTCCCCCATACCTTTTAAATAGCAGATTTTTACTGGCAGCGAGCAGCAACTAATACACACTGCTCATATTGGCCCCACAGCCTTCCCTCTGATGCAACTTCCTGTTTCCGCGTAGGCGGGAATACATTAGAGGGAAGGCTGGTATGCAGGAAGGACAGTTGTTGGGAATTTTCGGCTAGTGGGGCTTGGTGATCCCTGCCAGACACTTCATAGGTGTGCTGCTACTGGGTGGGCCTGAGCCCAAAGTGGGTGGGCAAAGGCCCACCCAGGCCCACCCTTGGCTAAGCCACTGCTGTTAGCACACATTAATGCTTACTGCACCTTAGTACAAGGGCCTCTAAGATTTTTTATTTTTTATATTAGGAATCAGTATTATATCACCTAAAAAAAAAAAACAGATGGAAATATACCAGCTCAAAGTTCAAAGTTTAGCCAGTTAGTCAATGTTTCAACAAAAAAATCAGGACTGTTCTTCAGCACATAAAAAGGACAAGAATCTAAAAAGCATTTGAGACTTGGCATATTTCCTCCATAAGGAAGTGACTACACCTGGTGAAACATTGGCAAATTGATACCAAGTTCTGAACGCTGGTGTAGCTATTTTTGAATTTGTAACTATATCCATAGGTAGTACACTAGTAAGATGTGCATAAGTTCTTAAATTATCAACTATAGATTCAAAATAGCTAGCTAATTCCTCAGATGATGTTCCATTATCCAAAACTAAATGTTCAACCTTAGTGAGATGATTTACCAATGAGAATGATTTTTTACTATCTAATGAGTTCGTATTAAACAAAGCAGAGTAATAATTCTTTTACTCTGAGTTGTTTGAAATGTATATTTATTAATCACTTTCCTCTAATCCTGTCTGTGCTTTTCTAATTTGGTTTGCCTCCAATTTTGCTTAAGTTCAAGTAGATCTTTAATAAACCATTTAGAAGAGTCTCTTTTTACTTTGAATTTTCTGGCTAAGGGAGCTATATCATCAAACCAAATCATTGCAATCCTTGATTAGCTGGATTAGCGCTGGAATGCCCACTGTCTGCCCACCAGACAAGCCCTCCTCTGTGTAAAAATATAAAATCTTTTTTTAGCACGCAGGTAGCATGCGTCAATTGGGAACTTACCACAGGACTCCTGAGCATGTCCTCTAGTAAGCCCTTTTAAGCTGTGGTAAGCTCTTGCTAGCACTTACCACACCTAGTAAAAGGATCCCTTAGACAATGGTGTAGCAAAAACCCACAACAAACAGTTGGGTCAATATATATATTTTTTTGTTACATTTGTACCCTGCACTTTCCCACTCATGGCAGGCTCAATGCGGCTTACATGGGGTAATGGAGGGTTAAGTGACTTGCCCAGAGTCACAAGGAGTTGCCTGTGCCTGAAGTGGGAATTGAACTCAGTTCCTCAGGACCAAAGTCCACCACCCTAACCACTAGGCCACTCCTCTAGCCAGTGACATGAATTTTTTTTTTTTTTAATGCTGACAACCTCTGGCTAATTTAGACCCAGATATTCAATGCTGGGCCATGTTCAAGCCATATCCGCTCCATGGATAAATCCTTCTTATCTGTTCCCTTCTCCACTACTGCCAACTCTAGACTTCGCGCCTTCTGTCTCGCTGCACCCTACGCCTGGAATAAACTTCCTGAGCCCCTACGTCTTGCCCCATCCTTGGCCACCTTTAAATCTAGACTGAAACCCCACCTCTTTAACATTGCTTTTGACTCGTAACCACTTGTAACCACTCACCTCCACCTACCCTACTCTCTTCCTTCCCGTTCACATTAATTGATTTGATTTGCTTACTTTATTTATTTTTTGTCTATTAGATTGTAAGCTTTTTGAGCAGGGACTGTCTTTCTTCTACGTGCAGCGCTGCGTACGCCTTGTAGCGCTATAGAAATGCTAAATAGTAGTAGTAGAAGTAGTTCAAGCACTGGGTCAGTGAGGGTACCTGGAAGTTATGTTGATATGGTCAATACTCTCTACTCTACCTACATAGTGGAGGAGTGGTCTAGTGGTTAGAGCAGTGGGCCTATCATCCAGAGATGGCTGGTTCAAATCCCACTGCTGCTCCTTGTAATCTTGGGCAAGTCACTTAACTCTCCATTGTGTGGCTCTTGTGGTAATTTCATTTTTGCCGCGCGTCTGAAAAACATTTTTTATTTTCGGGCGTGCGTAATGGATGCGCGGCAAGAGGTATTTGGCACGCTTAGGTCATTACAGCCCAGTCTGTTGACTTAAATTCATTGTTAATGTCTAAGTGTTTGTTGTGTCCTAAATATGTAAATTAGTGGTTGGAAATCAGCATAATGAATTTACAATGAAATGACAACTTTAACTGCAGTGCACACATCACTTCAGTCCGGAAAAAATCTTGTATAATAGTCAGAAGCTGCAGTACTTTTAATCAGGTAAGCTTTCTTTCCATGACAGTGATTTAGACACTGAAGGAATAACAAGCACAATAACACTATTTTTTTATACTGCTGGTTTAACATTTGAGTCTTCCAGCAGACTCCCAGCAGTCATTCTTAATCCTTTTCAAATCTCACTTATGTAGCCACAAGCACTTCTGTCTCCCAATCAAACAGCAGCATAATAGATCACCATAGCTATCCAGGTGAATATATTCCATTCATTCACATTAATTATAGAAACCCAAAAGAACATACACACACACGCGCACACACACAAAACATGTGAACATCTGCAAAATGAATTCAGTTTCTTTTCATTTGACGTGGTGGATCATGATTTTTTGTTAAATTTACTAGACCAGTTTAGGATTTGTGAGAAAGTCTTGTCCTGGTTTTAGGGCTTCCTGAAGTCTAGGTCTTACAGAGTAAAAATGTTGGGCACATTATCATCGCCTTGGTCTCCAAACTGTGGTGTGCCGCAAGGCTCACCCCTATTTCCAATATTATTTAATTGTAATTATTAAACTCAACCACGTATCTTTGCAGAATTGTTTATTCTTCTTCTACCAAAACATAAATATAACTATCCTCTTACTTAAAACCACTCACCAAATCACACTCCTCATACTCACTCAACACCCATTCAACCACAACTACTCACAAATATTTTCATCTGAATCTTATATCATTTGGGTTACAACGTGACCACTACTGTTGTCCCCACCACACCAGAGGTTAAATTAATAAAAAGTCAATACTGTTCATATCTTGTTATAGCATTACCACTATTTAATGTCATGATGGCTCCCGTTAGGGGGGAGACTTGAGCAGTGGCGTACCAAGGGGGGGGGGGGTGGGGGCGGTCCACCCCAGGTGCACGCCGCTGGGAGGGTGCTGCGCGCCGATCAGTGTCGTTCGTTTCCATGCTCCCTCTTCCCCGGAACAGGAAGTAACCTGTTAAGGGGCAGAGGGAGCATGGAAACGAATGACACTGACCGGCGCATGGCACCCCCCCAGCGGCGTGCACCCGGGGTTGAGGGGGTCCTTTCGCTGGGGTGGGGGGTGTTCTTTTGCCGGGGCGGGGTCGCGCTGCACGGGAGGGGCACTGCACCCCGGGGGGGGGGGGGGGGCGCATCGGCGATCCGCCCCAGGTGTCAGCGCCCCTAGGAACCCCACTGGACTTGAGTCAATGTGATTCCATCCTTTCATCTAAGTGGATGATGTCACTATTTACATCCCTTTTTGAGGTGACAGCCAGGGAATTCTTAAAAAGAAAGGTCTTTAAGGATTTCTGGACTTTCAAATAATTATGCTCCCATCTGACTAGTTTTGGGAGGGAGTTCCACCAAGACATCACCCCCCATCCTTCCAGTATAGTCCTTACTATTCTAGAGGAGCCCTTTTTCACCAGTAGAAGGACCATAGTGCCCTCCTATTGTCATAGTTGCTGAACTCTAAAAGATGCCACCAAGTGGTACTCGACTATAGTGCTACTCTTAATATATATCAAAACATTGCTAGATGGTTAAGGGAGTTAAGCAGTCCTGCTGGCAGAGTGTTCTGCAATCCCTTTTGTTAATGAAGAAAGGAACACGTACAGAATAGTAAGCTACCATTTCAGAGGTGTGGTGGGGCCTTGGGTAGCTCTTGGGTTATGTCATTATGCATTGGAGAGGAGAAATTAGGAAAAAAGATGACTTAGAATCACATATTTGTTTGAGAGGGAGCTATCAATGTAGGCTACCTTTAAGATATGTTATTTTACAGTTTACCACAATTATTAGTAACTAGGTCTCACTGCATAGAATGGGATTTGTGATATAATAGCAAGAGTGAATGATAAAATGACATGTCTTAATGGTAGCCCGCATTGATAACTATGACCTTTAGTGGCAGAATGTAGATAGCTTGGTGGCTGATGGGCATGAGGATGACTTGGTAACTTGCTTGCCTGGTTTGAAGGTGGTAAACCTCATGCAACACCAAGATATAATTTTAGGCAGCTGACTTGGTGCATGTGGGTACCAAGAACATAGGAAAGTATAGGAAGAAAGTTCTGGAAGTAAATTTAGGCTTTTAGGCATAAAGTAAAAAGGTAAGACCGCCAGCATAACATCCTCAGAAGTGTTCCCAGTTTTATGTGCAGAACCCAAGAAGGAGGAATAGCTCTGAATTCTCAATATGTGGATGAAATGATAGTACAGGTTGCATGGATTTAGCTGTGTTAGGAACTGAGCAACTTTATGAGGAAAGAGAAGCATATTCAGATAGGATGGAATGATCATCAAGTTTCTCTAGTGTGATAAAGTAGGACAATGAGGCACCAACCACTGCCGTTTCCCTGTAAGAAGGTCCTGTCGAACAAAGCCAGTAAATCCTTTAGGAATGAGATGAGCAAGATCCAATGTTGGGAGTCCCAACATGAGGGGCAAAAGCCAGGGATCATAGGAAAAGTCCAATAGGTGAAGTGATGCCACCAACATTCCAAGACACCAATTTAGCCATTCAACTCAAAACTTTAAGGTCTTCGGACATCATCACCCCAAGGTCCCTCTCCGTGTCTGTCCATATCAGCCTCTCACCTCCTAGCACATATGGCTGTCTTGGATTTCTACTCCCCAAATGCACCACTTTGCACTATATTTTAACTGTCAAATATTAGACCATTCTTCTAACTTTTGCAGATCCTTTTTCATGTTTTTCACTCCCTCTATGGTATCCACTCTATTATAAACCTTATTATATACCTTTCAAAAAATCTAGACTGCCCCAATTTGACTGCCCCTACTTGACTGACTGTACATTAGTCCATTTGATTGTAAGCTCTTTGAGCAGGGACTGTCCTGTGTTAAATTGTACAGTACTGCGTAACCCTAGTAGCGCTTTAGAAATGTTAAGTAGTAGTAGTAGTAGTAGTAGTACCTTAACCAGATAGAACCATATAGCTTGTAAACTAGAACTTGGGGGGAAAGCTGACAGTTACTCAGGACCACCTGGTTCAGAGTAAGAAATCCTTAAAAGATACTGGTAAAAAGCAGAAGTTAAAACATACCTATAGAGAGGTTAAGATGAAACTTGAAGTATCCCAGGAACATTTAAATAAAGAACAGACAGAGATCATTGTTTCCAGATTTCCCCATTACCTGCTACACAAGTTGTAAGCACAAATATGTGAATTCGGGAAGTCTAAAAAATAAAATGGAATGTATGACAGCAAATGAAGTGTTAGACACATAGTTATAGAATATGGCCTTCTGCGCCTAAATCTATGAGCTGGGATTTACATTTTGTTTTTGTTGGTATAAATGAATGCACATAGTTTTAGGTGCTGGGATATCAACTAAGCATATTCTATATACTACACCTAAATCTAGGCACCGCTTATAGAATATGCTTAGGTAAAAATGTTTTCCACGTGGATTTTATAGGTGCCATATGTAGAATCTGGCCCTTAGTGTGAAATCAGTGCAGTGCTATGATTGCTGGACACTCTCTATTCCTATTATCCACCTAAAATTCCCTTACTACTACTACTACTACTACTATTTAGCATTTCTATAGCGCTACAAGGCATACGCAGCGCTGCACAAACATAGAAGAAAGACAGTCCCTGCTCAAAGAGCTTACAATCTAATAGACAAAAAATAAATAAAGTAACACATGACTTAATGTGGTAATCTTAAAAATACCTCAACATCAGTTATCGCTTGCTAAATTGTGCTTTAATATCCTAACACACAGTTTTAGTAAAAGGGCGTCATGAAAGTCTACTTAAGAAATTAGAGTCTTAGGATAGCAGTCAATGATCTTTTGTAGACTGTAGACTGGCTAAAAGACAGAAAACAGAGAGTAAGACTCCATTAACCATATGGAAACGGGACAGGAATGGAGCTCCCCAGGAGACTGTACTTGAACCCCCGCTGTTTAACATATTTATAAATGTTCTGAGGATAACAGTGATGAGTGTGATGAACAAATTAAAAAGCTGCAAAAAATATTCAAAGTTGTTAAAATGGCAGAAGAGTGTGAAGATTTGCAGATTTTTTGGAAAGGGAAATGGGACTTGATATACCGCCTTTCTGTGGTTTTTGCAACTACATTCAAAGTGGTTTACGTGGAGGGACATAATTGATCGCGAATGCCCATCTCCATGGACGTCTATCTCCGAGAACGGGTAAGTGAAGGGGCGAGCCAGACCATATTTTCGAAAAAAATGGGCGTCCATCTTTTTTTTCGATAATACGGTTTTTGCTGGGCAAATGCATCGGATTTAGGTGGATTTGAGCTGGGCAATTTCGTTTTTCAGCGATAATGGAAACCGAAGGCACCCAGCTCAAAAACGAACAAATCCAAGGCATTTGGTCATGGGAGGGGCCAGGATTTGTAGTGTACTGGTCCCCCTCATTTGCCAGGACACCAACTGAGCACCCTAGGAGGCACTTGTAAAAACATTAAAATACCTCCTAAGTCCATAGCCCCCTTCCCTTGGGTGCTGAGCCCCCAAATCCCCCCCCACAAACCCACAACTCTACACCATTACCATAGCACTTATGGCTGAAGGGGGGCACCTAGATGTGGGTACAGTGGGTTTTGGGGGTGGTTTGGAGCGCTCCCATTTACCACCACAAGTGTAACAGGTAGGGTGGGGATGGGCCTGGGTCCACCTGGCTGAAGTCCTCTGCACCCACTAACAACTGCTCCAGGGACCTGCATACTGCTGTGATGGAGCTGGGTATGACATTTGAGGCTGGCATACAGGCTGGAAAAAAACGTTTTTAAAGTTCTTTTTTTTGGGTGGGAGGGGGTTAGTGACCACTGGGGGAGTCAGGGGAGGTCATCCCCGATTCCATCCGGTGGTCATCTGGCCAGTTGGGGCACTTTTTGGGGACTTGTTCATGAGAAAAAAGGGTCCAGAAAAAGTGACCCAAATTCTCGCTTCTGGCGCCCTTCTTTTTTAGATTATCAGCTGAGCGCACCCATCTCGCCTCAGCCGATAAACACGCCCCAGTCCCACCTTCACTATGCCTCTGACACCCCCCATCAACTTTGTCCGTTCCCGCGACAGATTGCAGTTGGAGACGCCCAAAATCGGCTTTTGATTATACCGATTTGGGCGCCCACGGGAGAAAGACGCCCATCTCCCGATTTGGGTCAAAATGTGGGTGTCTTTCTCTTTTGAAAATAAGCTGGATAGTATATTCAAGTACTTATTTGTACCAGGTGCGATGGAATGTTAAGTGACTTGCCCAGAGTCACAAGGAGCTGCAGTGGGAATTGAGCAAAGTTCCCCAGAATCAAAGTCCACTGCACTAACCACTAGGCTACTCCTCCGCTCTAAATCTGTTCTATAGCTGTTCAGACAACTATTGGTGACAGGATGCTGTGTTCAAAGGACCATATTCTAACTCAGCATGGCTTTAATTATGTTCTTCTGTTTTTAATATTAACCCATAAGTTACATGCATTATTTTACCACATGCCCAATTTTATATAATGGGACCTGCTTAGTAAAAACACATTTACCCCCTAATTCTATAAAAGTCACCAAATATTACATGCGCAAATTTGGGCATGTGCTCAATTTGCGTGTGCAATTTAATTGAATAATAAGCCAATTAGTGTCAATAATTGGCTTTTTAATAATCAATTATTGATGTTACTTGAAAACAACAAACATGCATGTTCATTAAGTTAGGTGCGTGATCCATGTCTAAATTTTATTTGCGTGCCAGAAAAGGGGGCGTAAAAATAGGAGGATCATGAATGTTTTGGGGCGGAGTGTAGCTGTGGATTCCAATTATGTGTGGAATTTTAGAATAAAGGGGTTCCGCGTGTAAATTTGGTTGGGGCATTTGCACCATGTTTTCATTGGTGCAAATGGATGCGTCTAAATTTATGCATGTTCCCTGCACTTCAGTACTATTATATGAACTGTGCCTAACTATAGGCTCGGCTTATAGAACATTGCGTAAGCGTTTTATTCCGCACCAATTTTTTAGATGTGATTTATAGAACTCACCCCTAATAGCATTAGTGTGTGATAGCACATGATAGCAACTCTGGGGCCCTTTTACTAAGCCGTCTATGTGCGCCCAACACACGCCAGAATGGAGTTACCATCTGGCTACCATGTGGCTCTTGTGGTAATTTCATTTTTGGCGTGCGCCCGATATGCGCATCCGAAAAATAATTTTTATTTTCAGATGTATGTATCAGACATGCGCAGAGTGGCATTTGATGCGCATAGGTCATTACTGTCCAGTTACTGCGTGAGACTTTACCGCTAGGTCAATGGCTGGCGGTAAGGTCTCAGACCAAAAATAGATGCGCAGCAATTTTGATTTTGCTGCACGTCCATTTTTGGCAAAAATTTAAAAAAGCCTTTTTTTTTACAGGCACACTGAAAAATGGATCGGTGCGAGCCCAAAACCCATACCTACACTACCGCAAGCCATTTTTCAGCACACCTTAGTAAAAGGACCCCTCTACATGGTATTTTGTTTCTATGATGTAACTTCTGTACTTTCCTATAACTAAAAACAATTCTTGAAAACATCCTGTTTTTTTTTCTCTAGGGACTTCATACTATTTCATAACCTGGCTGCAGAGAGAGTGCAGTTTCATTGTCTACTGACAGAGGTTTCTCCACTCTAAATATATCATCTTCCCTGGTAATTGATTTCCTTTCCTACCAAAGCTTGATCTTGCAACAAATTATTATTCAATTTCATATGTTTATTTATGTAGTCTACAATAAATTACAAGTAGCCAGAGCTTATAAGAAATGTAACAGATGTTCTACGTGCCCACCTGTAATTATTAACATCTGCTGACAGATAAAGACAATATCTTTATTTAGGCATATTTCATCAAAGCACTCATCCATTAGCACAGATTCTTAGTGTTCCAGGATTGAGCTGTAGTACATCATACCACAGCACTGCAGGCAAAGGTCTTGGTACATTTTAGCATTCATCTGGAGGAGAAGCTTGTTGCACAACTCAAGTACCGTAACTTTATAACAGGATGACTGTAAAATGTGGCAATTTTACATCTAGTTCATATATGTAAATATGTGAATATATGTGACTTCAAGAAATAGGATTCATACAAATGCTCTTGCACAGAGTGTGGATTTATGGATTTTGATTTTATATACCACCTCATACAAAAATGTTAATGTAGTTTACAAATAAAATAAAATGATACAAACACAAATATAAATCAATATATATATAAAATAAAAGTTTACAGTAAAAGTAAAATAGTACCAATACAAACGTAACTCAATATGAACAAAAGATACTACACAATCCCCATAATTAAAAACCTACAAGTAAAAAATTTATCTTCCAGAGTAACACCGGTTTATTTATTTGTTTAACTTATATAGGGGCCCTTTTACTAAGCCGCATAAGCATCTATGTACACCCAATGCGTGCCAAAATCTGCAGCCCCTCCTTACCTCTCTAACCTCATCTCCCCTTACGTTCCTACCCGTAACCTCCGCTCTCAAGACAAATCTCTCCTTTCAGTACCCTTCTCCAGGCTCCGCCCTTTCTGCCTCGCCTCACCCCATGCTTGGAACAAACTCCCTGAGCCCATACGCCAGGCCCCCTCCCTGCCCATCTTCAAATCATTGCTCAAAGCCCACCTCTTCAATGTCGCTTTTGGCACCTAACCACTACACCTCTACTCAGGAAATCTAGACTGCCCCAACTTGACATTTCGTCCTTTAGATTGTAAGCTCCTTTGAGCAGGGACCATCCTCCTTTGTTAATTTGTACAGCGCTGCATAACCCTAGTAGCGCTCTAGAAATGTTAAGTAGTAGTAGTAGTTACTGCCAGACTACTGCGTGGCTCTTGTGGTAATTTCATTTTTGGCACGCGTCTTATACACACATCTGAAAATATTTTTTATTTTCGGGCGTGCGTAATGGATGCGCGGCAAGTGGTATTTGGCACACGTAGGTCATTACAGCCCAGTTACCGCGTAAGTCTTTACCACCAGGTCAATGGCTGGTGGTAAGGTCTAAGACCCAAAATGGATGCGCGGCAATTTTCATTTTGCCGCACGTCCATTTTCAGCAGAAGAGGCCTTTTTTACTTTCGCGTTAAAAAATGGATCGGCGCACACCCAAAACCCGCGCCTATACTACTGCAAGCCATTTTTCAGCGCACCTTAGTAAAAGAACCCCATAAATACTACCATATTATGGGTGACTGCTGTACATACAGTCCAATACCTTACATATTAATTTGACATTCTTAAATAATGTCTTCAATAAACTAGTGCCTGCCTTTCCAACTGACCTCTAAACATCTAGTATTTGGCAGAACTGTAACTCTCAGAAGCAATTTATATGCTATACATTATGCATTTTGCTCTACAGGTGAATCAATAGCAGACAGAGAGTATATAAGGAGTTCTTTGTACAGCTGGTTTAAAAATAGAGAAGTGGTAAAGAAAGGAAAACAGAAAGTGAGACATTAAAATGGATAAAAATGTCTAGTCATGTCTTGCCCAGAGGTTGTAAATACAGTGCAATCCGCTTAAGTGCAAGGGTCTGGGACCAAAGAAATACATGCAGTTAACAGGAGTGTGCACTTAACCGTTGTGACACAAAGAAGCTTGACATCTGATAAACATATGTACAGTACTGTTTATTATACGTACAGTCATAGTCCTCTGTACACTCTTGTGTCTGTGAGTTCCATAGACTACGTCTGCCAGACGGTAAAAACTGTCATAGCACTGACATCCAGTGACCTCCAGATAGGCCCGCACGGTGTTGAGACTCTCCAGTGCTCTTGCAAAAGTGACAGGAGGTTGTTGAATTTCGCCAGCATGTGCCTCGCTGCTCATTTCATCATCTGTTTCATCATCAGCTGTTGCCTGCATGTAGGCACATATCTGGACATCAGTGCTGTCGTCAGCTGTTTGTAGATCATAATCAACAGCTACATAGTGATAAAACTCCTCTTCAGTAACTCAGGCTGGGATGTCAGTAGCCTGTTCATCTGATGTGTTTGCAACAGCTGCATCTGTTTCGTTCCTCTCCACATCCCTAACAAAGCTTGCCCGCTTGTAGCAGTTCACAATGGTTGCCTGTGTAACATAATTCCAGGCTTCTTTCTGCATATGTAGGGAATCCAGCAGTGATAGATTACGAACCAGTTCAACAGCACGTTTATCCTTGCCAGTCTGGTCATCCATAATGCTCATCAGACGACGTAGCCCAAGAGCCCGATAATGTTGTTTGAAATTGGCTATTATGCCCGGATCCATAGGTTGGATCAGAGAGGTAGTGTTTGGTGGCAGGAAGACCACCTTGACGTTAGACAGCCTGACATCATCACTCTGTGCAGCACAATTATCACAAAGCAACAAAATCTGATGCTTTTGTGCCGCATTCTAGTGTCTAACTTCTTTAGCCACTGCTTCCAAATTTCACCAGTCATCCATGAATTTGCATTAGTCTCATATGACACAGGAAGTCACTTAACATTCTTGAAGCAACGGGGCTGTTTGCTCTTTCTAATGACGAGTGGTTCCAACTTCTCACTCCCATCCATATTGCAGCAAAGTAGGATCGTCAGTTGGTCCTTCAACATTTTACCTCCTGTAGTTTCGGCTTGTTTGAATGCAAGTGTTCCATCAGGAATCGCTCACCAGTAGACACCGTTTTCGTCAGCATTGAAAATGTCACAAGGTGCAAACTCGTTCAAGATGGTAGAAAGAACTGAAACAACCCAATTTTCAGCACCAAAGTCATCAGCGTCTTGTTTTTCACCATGCTGTTTCTTGAATTTTATGTTGTTCCTCTCCTTCCATCTTTCCAACCATCCAGCAGTGGCTTTGAATTCAGTTAGTCCAAGACTTTCAGCTAGCTGATTAGCTTTCTCCATAAGCAGTGGACCACTGACAGGAAACTGTCTGCTCCTGACTTGAGAAAACCACCGAAGAAGAGCATCTTCTACCTCCTCAGCTTTTCCTGCCCGTTTTCAATTCCGTTGTGGATTTGTATTGTTTTGCCAGTCTTCCAGAAGCTGGTCTTTCTGCTTCAAGATACGTGAAATTTGACTGGGAATGACACCATATTCTTTAGCAATAGATGCTTGACTTTGTTTTCTAATTTTTAAAGAACTTCTATTCGTTCAGCCAGTGTTAAAGTCTTACAGTTGCACGACGACGACCACCCCATTGTACACTCTAACAACATTCTTTCACTTATTCTGCCTGTGGCAGTTAAAAGGGCGGTAAATTTGAAATCTCGTTGGTTGTCATGCGCCAATTGGCTTCCATATTCCGTGTGTGCGTTTATGCGGAGTCTTTCCTGCAGAGGAGCGGTCTTAAACCATGCATATAAGTGAATCTTGCACTTATCAGTGGCGTGCTAAACCGAAGTTTGTCCCCATAGAAATGGATGGCACCAAAAACGGGACTGAAGTAGCAAGCAGTTAAACAGAGCATGCACTTATCTGACGTGCACTTAAATTGAGTGCACTGTACTTGGCTAATCCTGCTATCCTGCTGTTCAAGTATGAAATTAGTGCATAGTAAAAAGCCCTTTCTGATGGCTGTACTAGAAATCAGCTTAAGCGAATTCTATAAATGGTACCTAACTTTCAGCAACATTTAGAGAATACACTTAGGAGGAGATTCTATATATGGCATTTCTATAGTATAATCTCATGGGATGCCAGTAGATCACCTGTAGAAGGTTGAAACAAGATTTGCCTTATGGGGTACATTGTGGAGGCTATCTAGGCAGAACCTGAAATTGGTGCTTCCCAACACTGTACTCTACAAGGTTTTCAGCATTGTGTGTAAGCTGGGGATGGAGGGGGAGAGCTTATTACATCAGACTTTTTAAGGACAATTCTGTAGCAGGGTGTGTGGTAAGATGCTATTCTATAAAGGAATAAAAGTATATATATATATATGCACCTAAAAGGTATGAGTACTTATGCCAATCATATAGCTGATGGACATGTTAGCACCTAGAGGACACTTTACTTAACAGCAGTAAAAAGTTGCCTTACTATGCTCTTACATGGGTGATTCCCATGCTCTAAGGTTATGTTTACTACTGAGGTAAAATGGTTGAAATTCCTATTTTTTTTTATGTTGATGGTCATGTGCTAATTTTGTCATTAGTGTGTGGCCATTAAAACAGATTAGCACATGAGCCCTTACCATTATGTAAGCATTAAAGGCTCATGTGCTAAGCACATGCTAATCGGTTAGCGCATGGCAGTTTAGCTGTGCTAATTAGCACAGACCACACCTACTCTTTGCCCCCAGACATGTCCCCTGGGCAAAACAAATGTCATTTTTTAGCTCATGGGTAACAAAATTACATGGAGTGCCTCAGTGTGGCCTACGGTAAGCCATTTTCTGCTGCGGTAAGCACACATTAGTGCTTACTGCAGCTTTGTAAAAGGGCTTCTAACCCCCGTATTCTATATAGTGCACCTAGAGATCCACGCCAGAATTGGCACGGATTCTATAACAATGCATGTGCAACTAAATTGACTTAATAAGATATTGAGTGATGATAACAGCACTTAACAAGCAATAATGAGCACTAATTGGCACTGATTAGAATTTAGGCGCACAAATCACTAAGCATATTCTGTAACGATGTACACTGAACTTCTAATGTGCACAGTCAAAAAGGGGCATGGTTATAGGCGGCGTTTTGGGGTGTTCCAAACTTTACATGCCTACTTATAGAATATGGCCCAGTGTGTGTAAATCTACATGCTGGGATTTACGCCACATTTTCGTTGGTGCACATGGATGCACATAGATTTAGGCGCTGAAATATCAACTAAACATATTCTATAATTGGTGCCTAAATCTAGGTACCGATTATAGAATATGATTAGTCGCCACTGATTTCAGCGCCCAGTTTTTAGGTGCCATATATAGAATCTCCCCCTAAGTGTATAAGAAACACAGAAACTTACAATATTTTGTAAGTTACATCTGTAAGTGGGGACTCCGCCCATATGTAGGCCCCTCTGCAAATACCAGCTATGTATGTTAAGCAGGTATTTTAATTAGCATAACAGAAAGGGAGACCACCTTGCTCTTGGATTAAGGTAAGAAGCAGGACCAAAAGACATTGAGCAGAGCGGGGGAAAGAATTGAACCTTGAGGCACCCTAGATTTCAGGGGGAAGACAGGGGAGAGGGAGTTAGCTTAGTAAACGGGTCCCTTAACCACTTCTCTATAATAAATTCATTTCTCATACACTCTTGGTTGTCACGCATGCATGTCTTCACTAGATTGTAAGCTCCTTTGAATAAGTATTGTTTATTTGTAAAGTGCTAGGTCATGTAACACTACAGAAAGAAGTATACAGAGATGGAAATATGGTAAAAAGAAAAAAAAGAAAAAGTGTTACTAATTTTTATAACACTATTACAAGAGTAGTTGACAAACGTTTGCAAAAATCATGGTATCCTTTCACAAACTGAACAGATTTTGAACTATAAATGAGTGTTAAATTCCATTCTTTCTCTGCTGCTTAGGATTTTAATTTTCTTAATTAAAGCTTCTGGGACCCACCTGTAACTTGCAGGTACATAATAAGTAAAAGGTAACACATTTGACTAAAAATCTCCAAACGTGAATATATCTTCTAAAGAATGCAAGATAATTCATCTGAATCCCTGAAGGAAAATTAAGTTTATTACTATTAGAACTCCAGTCTACCAACACTGTGTATCATGGAAAATTCCTGCATGAACACAATGTTCTCCACTGCTACAGAGATGGAAAAGGCAAACTAAGATATCCTTTTCCTATGCTGTGGTAAGTGCTAATGTGCACCTAACACAACAAAATTGGCCTAATGCTGGATACACTAAAGCATTCTGTGTTACTTTTGCCATGTGTGTGATAACTGTGCGGAGGTGGAGGTTAGGGCTCTTGTGCTTCGAAAGAGACAGATGAGAGGAGATATGATTGAGGTCTACAAAATCCTGAGTGATGTAGAATGAGTAGAAGTAAATCGATTTCTTTTACTATTTTTTCACTCAACAAATAGTTAAGCTCTGGAACTCTTTGCTGGAGGATGTGCTAACAGCAGTTCGAGTATCTGGATTTAAAAAAAGGTTTGGACAAATTCCTGGAGGCACAGTCCATAGTCTACTATTGAGACAGACAATGGGGAAGCAACTGCTTGCCCTGGGGTTGGTAGAATGGAATGTTGCTACTAATTGGGTTTCTGCCAGGTACTTGTTACTTGGCTTGGCCACTGTTTGGAAAAAAGGATACTGGGCCAGATGGACTCTCATGCTCTCATGGTAGTTTTTAAAAATAACCAGTGACTGCCCAGCTTAGTGGGGTTTAACTGGGAAGGAGCCTCACCTGCTCAGTTAACCCTCTTTGAATATTGACCCCATTCTGTTTGAAGTCAGGTGTCACATCAGTAACAGTAATACAAACTCCTTCCACTGTTCCAGTTACAAACACTGTATGGTCCTTTTACAATTCAGCAGTAGCAAGTGGCCTGCAGTAGTGTGGGTGTGTCTTTTGGGCGCACGCTAGGCCATTTTTTTTTTTACTGTGGCTGGGAAAAAGGCCAATTTTAATAGGCCAGGAAATGGGCATGCACAAAAAAAAAAACTAACGTACACCTATTTACAACCTGAGCCCTTACTGCCAGCCACTGACTTAGCGGTAGTGGCTCATGTGCTGCTCGTGCGGTAATCATGCAGTGCACTCCAACATGGCTGTGCTGATGATTACCACTGGGAATGCCCCTTTGCAGTAGAAAATCGAAAAATATTTTCTACTGTGGGATTTGGCACTCACCAAACTCATAATTACCGCCAGGCGCATACGCTTTCCCAGCGGTAGTGCCGATTTGGCATGCACTACTCTTGCGTTAGCCCTCCTGAGGCTTTGTAAAAGGGGCCCTGTGTAAAGTAACACAAAATCTTATATAAAGAAAATCAGAAGCCTACTATACCATACCAGCAGCCAGGACTGGTGTTAGATATTCAGGGGCCCAGGACAGAAATCAGGGACTGGAACCTGAAAGCTTGCCTTCAGTCTATGCCTCCTTGCAGACTTGTGGCCCATTATGGTATGGGGGCCCAGGGCAGGTGCCCTGTTTGCCATCCCCTAACGCCGGCCCTGCCAACAGCAAGTCGAAGAACTCAAACTGCATTAACTTGGAGTATGCCGAGGCATCCTGCGGTAAAATCTCGATGTGCATGTGCCAGCCATAAACTAAAAAATATATTTTATTATTTGACTAAGGGGCGTGTCTAGAGGTAGAGAGTGGGCGTATCTATGATAATCAGCGCAACCACATTGCTGGCCATTAACTGATTAGTGCGTGAGCCCTTACTACCTACAAAATGGGTGACGGTATGCGCCCACATGCGAATGGTAATATTAGCGTGTCACCATTAATGGCAAAAATAGAAAATCAGACATTTTCTGGCTGCAGCTAAAAGTGGCTTTAGCACACAGGAAAGACCTGTATAAGGGCGTGCTAAGGTCACTTTTTGCCACAGCTTTATAAAAGGGCTCCTTAGTAAAGAATTAAAAATTGCGATACTGGGACTCAGGGCCAAAGTATTTTATTATCAAGGCAATTTCATACCAAAAATCATAATATATTCCTCAAAACAAAAGGTACAGTCCTCATAAGATAATCTTCAAAAGAAAACAGTATAGTCCAGGTCCTAAAATCCCTCCACAAATGTTCAGCTCCTCACAAGTTTAGGCCCTCTACTAGGCCTTAGTTTCCCTCCCCCCCCCCCCTCTCCTTCAGAAGGGTTCAGTAAGAGTCCGGCATACTTCCAATAGGGCACAATAGTTCAGAAAAACTCTTCATTGACAGTCTTTACACATCAAATTAATACCACAAATTACCTACTTTTTACACAGCACAGAGGGAACCATGTAAGGAGCAGGATTGGCAGTTTCTCCCACCTTTCAGCTCCACGCCCGGTGTGGCCTACTCCACTGCCTTCATGTGCTGGGCAGGGCAATCTTTGAATTCTCCCACTCCATGGTAGCTGGCTCTTCTCCTTTGGGCAGCTCTAGTGGCAGGTTACTTCCTTCCTCCACATACTCCATGGAATCTCTCTCTCCCTTCGTCTCTCCTCCTCCCTGGTGACCGAGAGCCTCCAGGAAATCTGCTCTCCCCTTCTCACAGCTGGGAGGAATTATATACTGATGGTGAAGCCAGGGAAACTGAGCTTCATCCTTCCCTCGCCCTCTAGTGGGGAAGAGAGTAACAGGCTCACCCTGCCTCGAGCCATAGCTCCCCCTAAACTAACCAAGACACTACAAGACATATAAGGAAGTGTATATTAATAGCACTACAATCTATAGCCAATAAACAATGCAGGATATAACAAGCAGAGTCATAAAAGGAGGGAAAAAGAAGAACGGACACTCATCATCCCAATGTGTTACTGTCACCACCATCTTCAGATATTTGGCCATTTTTAACCTCTTTTGGACTTCTTTTTCAATTTATTTCACACATTTATGCTTAAAAAAATGAGCACAGAGAACTTTGACTTTATGGTTGTAAATTCATAGGTTAACACAAATTAACCCTAGAACGCATATTGGGGGCCTTTTAGGCCCCCATGCTTACATTTTTGCTATTATCTGCAAAATTACTTTAGTTAGAATTTTGAAACTCAAGATATTACTCAAGTATGTCATTGTTGATAATATCCAGTTGTTCATATAATTTTTTTTCATAGGCATTATGGTGTAACAATGCTTGTTTGGTGAAAACTACATCTGTACGAATTGGGGGCCTTTTAGGCCCCCGCTGTTTTTATCATGTTCTCAGAAGTGTTTGTGTCTCAAGTTACTTTATTTGTACTCAGTAATGCTGGTGGAGGGGCCAGGGTGTGGATAATAACATGTGAGGATGTCATGTGATTTTTGGAGGGAGTGATAAGGCCATGACATCACCTCAGGTCCTCTGAACACTGAGGACAGTATACACTGTGAGCTAATTGCTGAAGGACCTGTGATAAGATAAGCTGTTGAGAGGAAATCTGTTTCATTTTCTAACATCTAGTCAGCAATGGCACAGTCTTCCTCCAAGTGTCTGACTGACCAAGAGATTGAAGCGATTATGTTTCAAAGCGATGATGAAAGTGAACTATCTTTGTCTGATGAAGAATATCTGCCACCAGCTAATCAAACATCCTCATCCAGTGATTCTTCTGATGATGAAGAAGTGAATCTAGTGGATCCTCAAGAAGTGATAAGTAGAACATCCAAAACGAATGTTTTTTGGGACAGTAATCCTACATTAGTCGGACGTACTCCAATACACAATATTGTGAGACAGGCTCAAGGAGCTGTGGGAAGTCCCAGTTACTTTACCCCTAAAGATGTATTCTGTACTTATTTTTCTGACAATATTGCAGAAGAGGTCCTATTATGTTCAAACCTAGAAGGAAGACGTATCGCTTCAGCAAAAAATAAGTCCTGGAAAAATATCTCAAAAGAGGAACTTTATGCATATATTGGACTTTTCCTGCTGGCAGGGAGTCAAAAATCGTATGATGTCCCAATACGAGAATTATTTCTGGACCCACTTTCTGATCCACACTATAAGGCGACAATGTCAGTGGGCAGATATGAGGAAATTAGAAGGATCATTCGCTTTGATGATAAGCGAACTCGTGCAGCGAGGTTTGAAACAGACAAATTAGCCCCTATCAGTTATATCTGGAACATATTTATCAAAAATTGCACAAAACTTTACAATCCTAGTACTAATGTTACTGTAGATGAGCAACTTGTACCGTTCAGAGGACGCTGCAAATTCATACAATACATGCCCAGCAAGCCAGCCAAGTACGGTATAAAAATCTTCTGGATGTGTGATTCTGCAAATTATTATGGCATAAATGGCGTAATCTACTGTGGCAAAAAGGTTGGTGCACCAGTACAGAAGGATCTGGGGTCTGAAATAGTCAAAACTCTTGCTGTTCCAATATTCAATTCAGGTAGAAACATCACCATGGACAATTATTTCACCAATGTTGAACTAGGCAATTTTCTGCTTGCAAAAGCTATTACACTTGTTGGTACTATAAAGCAAAACAGATGAGAAATTCCAGCAGCACTCAAACACAATCGTCAGCGAGCACTTTATGAGAGTGTCTTTGGATTCAATAACAAAGCGACTTTGGTATCTTACAAGGCAAAGAAGGAGAAATCTGTAATTTTACTCAGTACCATGCATCACGATTGCAGTGTTGACAGCAATAACCAAAAATTGAAACCAGAAATCATCCTGCATTACAATGCAACAAAAGGAGGTGTAGATAAAATGGATGAGATGGTGGGAGAATATTCGTGTAAGAGGCAAACAAAACGATGGCCTGTAGTACTATTTTCAAATATGCTTGATGTAGCAGCCCTAAATTCATTCATTATTTATACAGAAACTCATCCTGAATTTCATGCACAGAGGAAGGACAGGAGACGCTTATTCTTGAAGGACCTTTGTCATGAACTTGTAATACCTCACATGATAGAGCGAAGCGACTTGAAATGCTTGCCAAAGAAAACTAAAGAAGCAATGAAACGGTGTGGCGTACAGTTTCAGATTACTCCAGAGCCAGGAGAAAGAAAACGAAAGCGTTGTTTCATGTGTCCAAGAAACATAGAGAGGAAAACTGAGCGATATTGTTCCACTTGTAAGGAAACTGTTTGCAAAGAACACTCTTCTGAAAAAATAACATGTCAGAATTGTTTGGAAGACTAATATAATAGAAAAGAAAGTTAGAATAAAAATGTAGCTGCAGCTAGTTTGCTATAGATTTCTATGCATTTTTGTGTGTTTTCATGTCTTTGTGTGAAATTTGGGAAAAAAAAGATTTTTTGGTGTTTTCTGTGAAAAATTATAATTAAAATGTTGTCCACTATTCATATTTTATTGAGCAATTTTGAAATAAACTTGTGAAAGTTATTTAAGTGTGTTTTTCTACATTATGTGCATGGGGGCCTAAAAGGCCCCCATGACGTTAATATGTATATTTTTAACGTCATGCGTTCTAGAGTTAAAACTATTTTGTAAAGACTAAATTATTCAAGGCATGAAAATGAACTGAACACATGCTAACAGCATCCAAAACATGCAGTAGTAATTTTCTACCATGTGGCGCTTTCCCAGCAGTAATTGGCAGTGTACGCGCACTGACGATTACCACCCGGTTAACATGTGAGACCTTACCACTAAGTTAATGGGTGGTGGTAAGGTCTCATGCCGAAAATACATATGCAGTGATTTTAATTTTGTCACACGTCCATTTTCGGTTACAGAAAAGGTCTTTTTTTGCAGCCGTGTTGAAAAATGGATCTGCGCACATCCAAAACACATGCCTACACCAGCGCAAGCCATTTTTCAGCGCGCCTTAGTAAAAGGGTCCCTGAGTGTATTGCCAGTTAAGTGATGTTTGGTGTGTATATTAATTTTTAAATGAAATACATTCAAAAAAATATTTAGCATAATGTCTTGTGCCTAAAAATATATATGTTTGAAAATTGATCTTGATAGATCCTCATAAATCTTGTTATTTTTTTCCAGATAGAAGAGAGATTTACTTAATGGGCCTTTATGTCCTTTCTCATCCAGTGTTTCAAGGTTAGGTGTTACAAATCAGATGTGATAATTAATCAAATACTATACGGATTACCCAGCTCCATCTGTCTTTTGTTTGACCCTATTTATTCCTCTAAATGTCCATGATGATGCCTAATGTTTACAAAAGCAGGTAAAATAGTGGCAAGCTAGGAAGTCAAGCAGAGGAAAACTCAATAAAATAAACTTAAGAAGAAACACTATGGAGACTATTTAGTAAGCTGCTTTAGGTGTTTAATGTGGCTTTTAAGACACACTAATAGCATGGCACTACGTCAATGGTTAACACAGGAGCCTATTTATTAAAGACCAGTAAGATTTTGCAGTTATTACAAGTCAATTGCTAAAATTATAACATAGAGTAATTACTGTTGGTGATGTTCCCAGCAGTTTCCTATTCAGTTAGGGGTCCTTTTACTAAGGTGCGCTGAAAAATGGCCTGCAGTAGTGTACGTGCGTGTTTTCGGTACGCGCAGAATCATTTTTCAGCGCACCTGCAAAATCTTTTTGCCGATAATGGACATGTGGCAAACTAAAAATTGCTGCACATCCATTTTAGGTCTGAGACCTTACTACCAGCCATTGACCTAGAGCAGGGGTAGGCAACTCCGGTCCTCGAGAGCCGCAGGCAGGTCAGGTTTTCAGGATATCCACAATGAATATGCAGGAGATAGATCTGCAAGCACTGCCTCCATGGTATGCAAATCTATCTCCTGCATATTCATTGTGGATATCCTGAAAAACTGACCTGCCTGCGGCTCTCGAGGACTGGAGTTGCCTACCTCTGACCTAGCGGTAAAGTCTCACGCAGTAACCAGATGGTAATGACCTATGCATATCAAATGCATTTCAGATGTGTGTATCGGATGCACGTCAAAAATGAAATTACCACAAGAGCCACGCAGTAACCGGGCGGTAACTCCATTTTGTCAGACTTTGGGTGTACGTAGACTCTTACTCGGCTTAGTAAACGTGGAAATGTTATGCATTAACTAAGGATGGGCTTTCATTTGCAATGACATAGGGCATATCAACTATAGCAACAAAGAGAGGGTCCAAAGTACAGAACAAAGTCCAAAATACATCAAAAAAGCTCCAACAACCTTCATAAACAGGACATAGGTCCTTTAATTATAAAAGTCAGCATTCCAGTATGGACCTGACATCAGGGGTCTGTATTGAGTACAAATAACAAGAACTACACATACTAATATGATATTGTAAAACATAAGTATAAATAATTAAATATAATTAAAAAGTGTTGTGTGAAACAGACATACATATAAAATCCTAGTACTAAAAAATAAAATGTTTGTACATTATAAATAAACCTTGGCATTATTACATCATATAATAAAATAATAAAGAGACTGTAACATGATCACGTTATTGAACACAGATAGACTGTGTTAGCAAAACTAAATTGGCGACTGAGTAATAAAATTGTATGAGATGGATCATGGGTAGAAAAACAAAAAGTACATTTCAGGAAAGAAGAAAGAAAAAGTGAATGGTGTGTATGTAAAATAAACATTCATAAAATGTATGTATAAACATTATGGATATTAATGTGGCATAATGAATCTTTTAAATAAATACATGTCTCTGTGTAAACTAATAAAAGATGGTGACCAACAATGTTACAACTCAACGAACATGGATTGATAAGGTGTGAAAACTGTAATTAACATTGTAACAACTCATCAAATATGAGATAATATAAAATGAATACTGTGTACAGTGAACAAACTTCTTCTTTATGAAACAAGAGGAATTCTAAAAAAATAAAATCAATAATAAATAATAATAAAGGACATTCAGTGACCAATGTTGGTGGAAAAGCTGTAGAACTAGGGAATACTTGTATTGGCCTCTTAGCAAAAGAAGGGGAAGCAAATTGATCGGTGGCACAAACATAAATAATTGTGTGGGATTTTTTCTCTAGATGTCCAGGCAATGATGGGGTTGATTAAATTGAGGTTAATTTAAATAGAAAGCAGGTCCTAAATCTGATAATAGTAAGTGACTTCATCATAGCCGTATGCATAATAGATTACCATTTTGGTAAGGATCTCATAGTAGGAAGTTTGAATGTGTTCAAGTTCGTTGGCAAGTATTTTTTTTGAACTATTCCTTCATTTTTGACTTTTTGGATCTAGTATATCTTTGTACTTTAGTGTTTTGATTATATGTATTTTATATTTCACATTTTGTATACACTTGTATACACTTTTAAGGTTTACTCATGCCTTGAGACAGCTACTCTATAGCAAAACTCTGGCCAAAGTTGGTGTGTTGGACCGATCATCTACATGTTGTTTCCTACATGCACTTGGAAGTTGAATTAAGTTAAGAAATTTTTCACTTCTTGTTTTTGGATCCACAGTCAGTTCTGTGAAGTTTTAGCATTTTGCAATAAAGAATTTAGGGGGGTTTTTTTTGCCAATGATGAGAAGGAACCCATTTATTTTTCCCAACCTTTGTTATTGAAAACAATTATTCAGGTTGGAGGTTGGGTTGGTTTCAGAGGCTTTTTCCCCTTTTAAAACTTAATGCACTTCACAGAACTTTAGTCTCTTCAAAGTACTATTTTCCCATCATTTCAGAGAGATTATTGTGTCATACTATATGTACTTTATAGAATACACCTAGGCACATTTTTTTTTGGTGCTGATTTTTTAGGCATGATATATAGCATCTAGTCCATAGTGGCTAACTGGCTATATCACGTGATATAACTGGATAGCCATGAGTGTTCAGCACTTACAGGGGGATGATCAGAAGCAAACGCCAGTGCTAGAGGCTGTTAGTGCCATACTAGCACCGGCGTTTGCTACCGCCTCATGGTCAAAGTCCCCGAGCGCGTGAAACAATACGCTCGAGGGCTCTGAACACAACTAGCATGCACATGCATGCAAAACAGGGCTAAACATATTCAGCTCCAATGATCAGTGACCAGCGCACCAAAGATTGGGTCGCTGGCTGCGGCAAACCCTATTCATGCTAAAGCACAATTCTCCCGCACTTCTACCCCATGATCAGAGAGAATTGCGTGCTTAAATTTGCATGCAATTATCTCTGATCATAGGTCTAATAACGCCCCGCGTTGTTCCAGCGCTATTTTTAGAGCGCCGTTTGGAACAGCACGGGGCTTTTGATCATCTTGTCTGTTAGCCAGCTAAGCTTGGCGGCCAAATTAGGCCACCCCTAGAGCAGTCCTATCTTTGGCTGCTATAAACTAAACCGGCCAGCGCTGAATATTGACTTGGCCAGTTAAGTTTAAGCTAACCAAAAAAACCCAGGATATTCAATGCCAGATACTGGAAATGGCCCAACATTGAATATCCAGACTCAGTGTCATCACTGGACTTATCCAACCTGCCTCCCATGGGCTGAATATCGGCCAATTTGTGTCTAAACTTTGGATGTTAAAATATGTTAGGTGCAAAATCTTAGCACAACTTTGTTAATAGACCTTCACGAGTATGCTGCATTATCTGCTAGAGATAGACTTGGCCTGACATTGACATGGATTTCCATAAAAACGTGCTTGTTTTAGTGTCCTTGGAATAAATATTGAGCTCTCCTTGGAAAGCACTTTCTTGACTATGCCACTTGGCTTTCAGAAAAGATGAAATACAGACAGAGCAGATTGTGCATAGATGGATGTCACTAGGAAGACAGTGTTCTTGTAAATCTGTGTCATAATAGAATCAGTAAGGTCAGTCTGGTACAACATTATTGTGATTACTGTTCTGCAACAAGTTTCAGGCTCTAAATTATTATTTTCTAAATTTTCAACCGTCTGTTGTAGAGGTTTATCCATCTTGCTCAGTGTTGATTAAAGTGGAAGGACAACATATAATACTAATGGCAATGAGCAGAAGATAAATTATCAGCTGATTAAACTGAAAACCAAGGAAGCACTTCTATGTTGTGTATGACTCTATGCTTTATTATTAACTAGTAAAAAAAGGCCCGTTTCTGGAGCCAATGAAACGGGCGCTAGCAAGGCTTTCCTGTGGCCCCCCCTCCCATTGTCGATGTTGGTGAATTGGTCCGCCTCCGCCCTCAACGTCATAACGTTTGACGTGAGGGCGGTGAATCGCTCCGCCTCCGCCCTCAACGTCATAACGTTTGACGCGAGGGCGGGGCCCAGAGACTGTGTTTTTCGAGGCTTCAGAGCTTCGAACATACGAACCTTGGCTTCAGTGACGTCAGAAGCCAATAGAACGTTGAGGGTGAGTTTTATAGGGAGCAGATGGGCGTGGCTGAGTACTGAGGGTGAGTAGTCCCAATAGTAGCCTAGCCTACCAGGAGGACAGGAGTTCAGGGCTTCACTGCCACAGATGGAGTGAGCTTCAGAACTCTGAGGGGGGATTTTATTTATATAGATTAATTTATTAGCTATGATCTTCTGCTTGACAGTTTTCCCCTGTTCTTTCATGTCCCCAAATCAGGTAGAAACTGTCTAAACTAGTGCTATGGTACCACAGTGGCGTTCCGATGCGCCCCGCCCCCCGGGTGCAGCACCCCCCCCCCGGAACAGCGCGACGCCCCCCCGGCGAAAGAACCCCCGATCCCTCGGTGAAAGAACCCCCCTCCCGGGTGCACGCCGCTGCGGGGGGGGTGCCGCGCGCCTGCCGGCTCTTCGTTTTCATGCTCCCTCTGCCCCGGAACAGGAAGTAACCTGTTCCGGGGCAAAGGGAGCATGAAAACGAAGAGCCGACAGGTGCGCGGCACCCCCCCCCCAGCGGCGTGCACCCGGGGCGGACCGCCCCCACCGCCCCCCCTTGGTACGTCACTGTGGTACCATGAACCTTGATTTGTTGTTACCTGGTCACTGTTGGTTTACTATTGAGATTTGGTCATGCTTTTATTCCTTTAACAGCCACTTGGGGGGGGGAGGTGGAAGGGGTAAATTGATAATGTGGGTTAGCGTTAACCTGGGTTATTAGTAACTAGATGTTTATGCATAAAATGGGACCCTGTGCTAAAATAGAACAAATTGTGGTAAAATAATCCATCTTAATGGTAGCCCCCCCCCCCCCCCCCCTTAGTGATGATATTGGAAATGGATGTTAAATATTATCACTCAGTGGAAATACACTGAGGGGCTGAGGGGAAGATATGATACAGGTCTATAAAATAATGAGCGGAGTTGAACGGGTAGATGTGAAGCGTCTGTTCACGCTTTCCAAAAATACCAGGACTATGGGGCATGTGATGAAGCTACAATGTAGTAAATTTAAAACGAATCGGAGAAAATGTTTCTTCACTCAACGTGTAATTAAACTCTGGAATTCGTTGCCAGAGAATGTGGTAAAGGCGGTTAGCTTAGCGGAGTTTAAAAAAAGGTTTGGACGGCTTCCTAAAGGAAAAGTCCATAGACCGTTATTAAATGGACTTGGGGAAAATCCACTATTTCTGGGATAAGAAGTATAAAATGTTTTGTACATTTTTGGGATCTTGCCGGGTATTTGTGACCTGGATTGGCCACTGTTGGAAACAGGATGCTGGGCTCGATGGACCTTTGGTCTTTCCCAGTATGGCAATACTTATGTACTTATGTAGGGGTCCTTTTACCAAGGCATGCTAGAAAGTGGTCGGCACTGTGATGAGCACGTGAGTTTGCTGTGTGCTCCGGCCACTTTCTAGCATGGATAAAAAATTGCAGTGGTTGGGTTTTTTTTTAAATGGCCACATAATAATTTCCTCATTAGCGTATGGATAACAACCAAGTAGATCAGTATTAGACAACCGTGATCTTTATTAATATAGTTGCATATGCAACTATATTAATAAAGATCGTGGCTCTCTAGATCTGCTTGGTTGTTTTCCACTTTGAAGTTTGCGGATCTTTTGTCTTGCTGTTTCTTGGGACCCTCATTAGCTTGTGGGCATTACCGCTGGGAGCCCTTACCATCACCTATTTAGGAGGCGGTAGAGGCTCCCATGCTGCTCCTGTGCTAATTGGAAATAGTGGAGCCCTTTTACTAAGGCGTGCTCAAAAATGGCCTGTGCTGGTGTAGGCACATGTTCTGGACAGGCGCAAGTGCATTTTTCAGCATGCCTGCAATAAAGGCCTTTTTTTGTGGCAGAAAATGGATGTGTGGCAAAATTAAAACCAGACACAAACAAAAAAAAGCAACACTGGGCCTTCAAGACTGAGACAACAGGAGTATTTATTAATAAAATGACCCCACACGGGCCGTGTTTCAGCGTTATACAATGCCTGCCTCAGGGGTCAGGGTTTGGACGTACAGTAAATTGTATAAAATGTGTATGTATCCAATGCCTCTGAGATTGGACATAGAACATCTCTAAAACCAAGCTAGCCCGTCGCAAAGGACAGCCGCGATGTAGGAAAAAACTCCTGTGTTAGCCTTTTCTTTTGCAAAAGCAAAATTTAAATTTTGCTTTTGCAGAAGAAAAGGCTGGATTTAAAATTCTGCTTTCTACGTCCAATCTCGGGGGCATTGGATACATACACATTTTACACAATTTACGTCCAAACCCTGACCCCTGAGGCTGGCGTTGTTTAACGCCGAAACACGGCCCATGTTGGGTCATTTTATTAATAAATATTCCTGTTGTCTCAGTCTTGAAGGCCCAGTGTTGCTTTTTTTTCTTTGTGTAAAATTAAAACCAGCACACATCCATTTTTGGCAGGAGACCTTGCCACCACCATTGACTTCGCGGTAAGGTTTCATGCGTTAATCGGGGGCGGTAATCATCAGCGAACGTACACTGCCGATTACCGCCAGTTAAGCACCACACGGTAGAAACGTTCTACCTCGTGCTTTGGAAGCATGTCAAAAATGCAATTACCACTGAGGGTTTGCGATAGCTGGGCGGTAGTTGCAATTTGACCTGCACCTCAGTAAAAGGACCCTAGTGTGCAGTAATGTGCCTGCACTACCCGATTAGCACAGGCACGCCTACTCTCCACCCCCAGACACGCCTTCCATGGCAAAAAATACAAAATATTTTTTACCATGGGAGTAGCGCATGCTGCTGACCAAACTACTATGGGACACCTCAATGCATCCCGCGGTACTGTCCTTCTACCATGCCTTAGTAAAAAGTAACAATGGGAGTGTAACAATCTACCAGAAAACAAAATAGCCAGGTGAATCAACTAAGATTTTTCACAGACACAAATTGGAAGATGGCCATGGTATGTGGTCCTTAATGTTAATATGATGCATTCTTTGATTAGATGATAAATCAGAGTAATTTTCTCAGTTACTGTATTTAATGATGAGTTGCTCTAAATAGATTTTCCTTTCATTTTATGGTAATGAGACCTACATTGGAAGTTGCTATCATTAATCCCTCTGTGAGCTATAATAATGTCTTTGTTATAAATGTTACAGAACGCAAGTGTCTTGTCTAAAACATAGTTGTCCTTTGTGTAAAGCACATTTCAGCATTCTATTTTTCATTTACGAGGTGTAGTGTTCTAGCATAATAGCTAGCTTCCTTAATGCTGTCAGATACTGATACAGGAGCATTGTTAGGTTTTGTAATATTTTTCTGTTACAAAAGCTAACAATGCTTATATTGCTTCTTGCCACTTTGCATGTATTCGGTGTATTAACGCTGGAAACACAAATTGCAGAGTTCTCATTGAAGTAAATACATTCAGAATCTTGTCTTGTTTTCCTGTTAAGAATTCAATAAACTCTAGACTGCATTTGACTTTTATGTACCTGATATTTCCCACTATGTTGCATGGGTAAAAGGCACTTAAGAATTGGTTTACAATAAACATAATTGACATAGCTGTGCATTTGTTGCAAGTCATTATCAAATAAAAACAAACAGGAAAGCTCAAGAGAGAGGGTGAGTGGATACTATTGGCAAAGAGGGTACTGCTGTTCCCTCTAAGATGAGCGGGAGTTTTACAATTGCATTACGGAGGTGGGGGGTGGGGGGAGGGTGCTTCAGTATTGTGTTTTCAATCGATAAGGACAGGCAGGTCCCCTGGAGTCCTGCAAAACTTGCCTGTCCCTCTATAGAACATGTAATATTGAAACAGCACCCCCCCCCCCAATGGCAGGATTATAGGTGGAGTACTCCTGCTCATCTTACAGGGAACCCATTGTGCCAAAGAGTGCAACTTGATGATTTTGCTCCCATGAGATCAATATCAACATCTATCAGTTTATTGTTTGTATACCACTGGATCCCCAGGCACATAAGTACATAAGTATTGCCATACTTGGACAGACCAAATGCCCATCAAGCCCAGTATCCTGTTTCTAACAGTGGCCAATCCAGGTCACAAATAGCTGGCAAGATCCCAAAAAAGTTCAGTACATTTTATGCTGCTTATCCCAGAAATAAACAGTGGATTTTCCCCAAGTCAATTTAATAATGGTCTATTGAATTTTCCTTTAGGAAGTTGTCCAGACCTTTTTTAAACCCTGCTAAACTAATAACCTTTACCACATTCTCATGAATTCCAAAGTTTAATTACACATTGAGTGAAGAAAAAAAAATTCTCTGATTTATATTAAATTTACTACTTTGTAGCTTCATCGCATGCCCCCTAGTCCTAGTATTTTTGGAAAGACTAAACAAACGATTCACGGCTACCAGTTCCTCTCCACTCATTATTTTATAGACCTCTATCATATCTTCCCTCAGCCATCTTTTCTCCAAGCTGAAGAGCCCTAGCTGCTTCAGCCTTTCCTCATAGGGAAGTCCTACATTGAATCAGAGGGCATTGATTATAGAGTTACGGTTTACAATGAAATGAGAAGGCAATGACCATAGAGTTACAACTGTAAATCTGAATATTGTGTGTAAGATTATATGGGAGTGTGACTATTTTACAATCAATTTACAGGAGATTATTAAGTCAGTCAGTAAGCAGTTTTCTATTGGTTACCTCAGTAGTTTGTGAATTACTGGGTGAATATCTAATTACAAATGTCATCGGACATTAGCATTAGGAAGGAAGTAACAGATTTATGTATGATGTCCCTCATCAAATAGGAAGATTTTCAGTTTCTTCCAAAAAGAGAGATAAGAGGGCTTGATGTGTATTATGTAGGTAGGGAGTTCCAGAAAGGAATGACTATAAATGAGAAGAGGACTTTACGGAATTTGAAGAGGCAAATATTTTTGACAGTTGGACATTTTTTGATGAAAGAATGGCCAAATTAAAATAAATAAAGCAAACATTCCTGGACATGAGACCAAATGAAACTTTTTTGGCTATTGAAATTCAGACAAAAGTTGCATGCAAAGCCAGTGTTTGAATGTTGAAGTTAGGGCTGTTGTACAGATAAAAAGTATTCAAACACTTTAAATTGTTTCCAGTGGGAGTATAGATTATGTTCACTGACAATATTCAGTAGTTATTTTTATAAGTAACGTGAGCATGTAGAGCAGCGTTTTACATGCTTAGCTGGTGCTTACAAAATTGGTGCAGTGCATATGCAAATACATATACCCCTTAATTCTATAAAAGTCACTAAAAATAGCACATGCTAATTTGGGCGCAAGCCCAATTTACGTACACAATTTAATTGATTAACAAGCTAATTAGCACCAATAATTAACACAGTAACATAGTAAACATGGAGGGGCATAATTGAACAGAAACGCCTATCTCCATGGGCGTTTATCTCCGAGAACGGGTCCGTGAAGGGGCGGAGTGAACCGTATTTTCAAAAAAAAATAGACGCCCATGGTTTATTCGCCAAGGTGTGAGCTGGGCGTTTTTGCTTTTCAGCGATAATGGAAAATGAAATCGCCCAGCTCAAAAACGAATAAATCCAAGGCATTTGTTCGTGGGAGGGGCCAGGATTCATAGTGCACTGGTCCCCCTCACATGCCAGGACACCAACCGGGCACCCTAGGGGGCACTTTTACAAAAACAAAAAAAAAGGTAAAAGAGCTCCCAGGTGCATAGCACCCTTCCCTTGGGTGTTGAGCCCCCCAAATCCCCCTCAAAACCCACTGCCCACAAGTCTACACCATTACTATAGCCCTAAGAGGTGAAGGGGGGCACCTACATGTGGGTACAGTGGGTTTGGGGGGGTTGGACGACTAAGCATTAAGCAGCACAATTGTAACAGGTGGGGGGGGGTGGGCCTGGGTCCACCTGCCTGACGTCCACTGCACCCCCTAACAACTGCTCCAGGGACCTGCATACTGCTGCTTGGGAGGAGGGTATGACATTTGAGGGTGAAAGTAAAAAGTTGTGAAACATCATTTTTTTGTGGTGGGAGGGGGTTAGTGACCACTGGGGGAGTCAGGGGAGGTCATCCCCGACTCCCTCTGGGGGTCATCTGGTCATTTAGGGCACTTTTTGGGGCCTTATTCGTGAAAAAACAGGGTCCAGGAAAAGTGCCCTAAATTCTAGCTACAAACGCATCCATTATCGGCGAAAGGCGCCCATCTCTGTTCGGGTGATAACCACGCCCCAGTTCCGCCTTCAACACGCCTCCGACACGCCCCCGTCAACTTTGTCCGCATCCGCGACGGAGTGCAGTTGAAAGCGTCCAAAGTTCGGCTTTCGATTATACCGCTTTATTTGTTTTTGTGAGAAAAACGCCCATCTCCCGATTTAGGTCGGAACTTGGGCGTTTTTCTCGTTCGATTATAAGCTGGATAGTAAATGATGGCAGATAAAGACCTGTACGGTCCATCCAGTCTGCCCAAGAAGATAAACTTGATTTATTTTGAATCTACATGCTTAAATTTAAGCACAGGATTTGTGTGTTATATTTTAAGCATGAGTTCAAAAAGGGGAGAATGGGGCGTTCCTAAAATTTGCATACCTAGAGAATAATGGGGAAACATTCCTAATTTAGGCACATACATTTTGCACCGTGTTTCAGTTGGTACAAATGGCTGGGTCTAAAGTTAGGCATGATTCTCAGGTATAAGCACTATTCTATAAACCATGCCTAACTTTAAGCGTGGCTTATAGAATAGCACTTTTTCCGGCACTGATTATTTTGGCACCTTATATGATATTCACCCCAAAGGGGATCTGAAAAATGGAGGGTAATTCTATAACAGGGCACCCAGTATAGATGCTTGTTAAGTCACTTATTTTAAGCCTGTTTTATAATGAAAAGTAGGCCCAAAGAAAAGGGCAACTACAATAACATGAGAAAAATGGTTTAAAAAAGGCAGAAATATACCATAACAGACTGTTATTTTCCCAAGAGTTCTGAGTCTTCTCATAATGATGTTCTGTGCTCTGGGTTAGACTGCATACCAGTCACCCACTGAAAGGACAGAACATATATCAAATTAAGATGGCATAGCTCTATATCTATTATTATCACTGGTAATTAATTCCCTGGATGACAGATTAAAAAAGAGCACTCTATAAAGTATTATGATGCTTAGTTGTCAATAATAAAGCAAGCTGTTTTATCCAAAGTTTAATCACACATTGAAAGCACCAGAGACAGTTCATCTCAAGTAGAGAGGCAGATCAAATGCTCTAGATGTCGGAACAGAAAATTACTCAGATAATAACTTTAAAGTTATTTTTCCCTACAAATGGAATATAATGGCTAATAATAGTGCTATTAAGCCACCACTGAGCATTTCAAGCAGCCAAGTTTGGGCTGCTTATGCTAGTCTGCTCCTTTAAATACCTTTAAACCTCAGAAGTTCTGAGATATTCATTAATATCACTTCCCTCCGGGAGCTCACGTCACGTTGATTTATAAAGCTATTTCTCTCTACATCTCTCTCTCTCTTGTTCTCTCTATCAAGTTATATATTTCTACATTTAATTTAGATATAGCGATATAATTTAATAATAGGCAAATTCAGGTATAGAATGAATGTGCAATGTCTCTCCAAAGAAAGTCAGCAAATTAACCCCCCTGTTTACTCGTGGCAATGCCAACACAGCCCATTGAAAATGAATGGGCTGTTTTGGCATTAGAGCACAGCAGCCTGTAGTGCGGCTCAGTAAACAGAGGGGTAATTCTTTTCATGGTTACTGTGATTTGCTAAGGGAACATTAGCTGCAACAAACAAAATGAATTCATACAGAATTTATAGCCATTAAAATTTTAAGTATGAAAGAAATCTGGGTGATAACTAGAAAAAGATGTGGCAATAGCTGTTTCCTGTCAATCAGCTGATGGCAGCTACAGGATGTGAAAGAAGGCCTGAAGAATGCGTAACATTCTTCAATATTTATCATCACCTAAAACAGAACAAAAACACAAGATGTTACATTGGGATAGGGGTGTAGCCAGACTTTGGCAGGAGGGGGTCCAGAGCCCAAGGTGAGGGGGCACAGTTTACCCCCCTGGCACCGCTGACCCCCCCACCATTGCCGACCCCCCACCACCACCGCCACCAACAACAACTTTGACCCCCCCTGCCGATGACCCTCTCAACCCCCTCCCGCTGCCAACCCTCCCCCACTGCCGTTGCCTACCTTTGCTGGCGGGGGGACCCGAACCCCTTCCAGCCGAGGTCCTCTTCTTCCGGTGCAAGGCTTCGTTCTGTTTCTGAGTCTGACGTCCTGCAGGACATCAGACTCAGAAACAGAACAAAGCCTTGCGCCGGACGAAGAGGACCTCGGCTGGCGGGGGTTCGGGTCCCCCGCCAGCAAAGGTAGGCAACGGCGGGTTGGCGGCAGGGGGGGTCAAGAGGGTCATCGTCAGGGGGGTCCAGGGCCAAATCTATGGGGGCCCAGGCCCCCGTGGCCCCACATAGCTACGCCACTGCATTGGGGTATGTTTACTAAGGTGCGTTAGCATTTTTAACACACCTGCAAATTTACGGTGCTTTAAATGCTAACACGCCTGTACATTTCTATGGGCACTTTAGCGTTTAATGCATGTAAACCATTTACGTGCATTAAAAACGCTAATGCACCCATAGCACCGCTTAGTAAACACTTATTTGTTGGACTTTATACATTTGTTGACTAGTTATTGAAGGCCAGAACCTTCTTCCTCTAGTCAGAGCAGTAGCAAAATATGACAATATCAGAATATATGTGTCATTGGAATGCTTTTATTTTCAGTCTTAAGGGTAAAGGTGTGGATCGGGGCTTAAGTTGACAAAGCAGTATAATTTTATGGCTTATAATCTGAAAGGATGCCCAGGTCTTTCCTCTTGGTGTCAGAGTATCTTAAAACTTTAACTCAAAAAGTCTTATAATTCTGGATTGTTTTAAAATTTCCTCTCAGTATTCTGACCTTAATGTCATTGCTGCAGTGCTCTGGTATTGAAAAATGCTATTCTATAAATCACGCCTAACTTTATGCGTGGCCTATAGAATAGCACTTTTTTGGTACTATATATAATATTCACCCCAAAGAAGCTCTGAAAAATGGAGGGTAATTTATTTATTTACGTTTCACTTATACCCCACATTTTCCCACTCGTGCAGGCACAATGTGGCTTACAGAAAGTTAAGTAAAATTTACGGTAAGAATCTTGGAAAAGCATACAAAGAATAGACAGGGGGAACAACAGCTAACAATGTGAGACTAAGCAGGGTAGGGGTCAGGGAGGATGCATCAATCAGCAGTGTAAATAGGGGAGTAAGTCTTAGCAAAGAAGTAGGTCTTCAGCAACTTCTTGAAGAGGGTGTGGTCCGCTTGAGTTTTAAGGTGATGCGGGTGATTCCAGTGTTTAAGACTCCAATAGCGGAAAGAAGAGGGCACCCAGTATAGGTATCAGCTTGGTTTCAATTGTGGTGTCTGATATGGTGCCTATGTGAACTGATTCTTGTCTTTAGCATCTGGTCTGTTTCCCCAATATAGCACTCTTCTTCACATTTTCTATATTGAATTATATATACTACATCCGAGGAAGAGCATCAGTAGGATCTCCTTATACTACAAATTTTCCTTGGAGACAATTGGACTCATTTTCGAAAGAGAAGGATGCCCAACATAAATCAGAAGAAGGATGTCCTTCTGCCAGAAATGTCCAAATCGATATAATCAAAAGCCGATTTTGAACGTCCCCAACTGCACTCGCAAGGACGACCAAAGTTCAAGGGGGCATGTCGGAGGCATAGCGAAGGTGGGACCTGGACATACCTAACACTTGGACGTCCTTGACCCATAATCGAAAAAAACAAGGATGTCCCTACCGAGCACTTGGACATTTTCACCCGGACCTGTTTTTATTACGACTAAGGCACAAAAAGGTGCCTGAAATGACCAGATGACCACCGGAGAGAATCGGGGTTGACCTCCCGTTACTCCCCCAGTGGTCACTAACCCCCTCCCACCCTCAAAAAGCATCTTTCAAAATATGTCGTGCCAGCCTCTATGCCAGGCTCAGATGTCATACTCAGGTTCATGACAGCAGTATGCAGGTCCCTGGAGCAGTTTTAGTGGGTGAGTGCACTTCAGACAGGCGGACCCAGCCCCATCCCCCCTACCTGTTACGTTTGTGGAGGAAACAGCGAGACCTCCAAAACTCACTGTACCCACATGTAGGTGCCCCCCTTCACCCGTAAGGGCTATGGTAGTGGTGTACAGTTGGGGATAGTGGGTTTTGGGTTTTTTTGAGGGGGGCTCAGCACACAAGGTAAGGGAGCTATGTTCCTGGGAGCATTTTATGAAGTCCACTGTAGTGCCCCCTAGGGTTCCCGGTTGGTGTCCTGGCATGTCAGCAGGACCAGTGCACTACAAATGCTGGCTCTTCCCATAACCAAGTGGCTTGCATTTGGTCATTTCTGACATGGACGTCTTTGGTTTCGAAAATCACCGAAAATCAGAAACGTCCATGTCTAGGGACCTCCAAATCTAGTAACAGCAAAATTTGGATTTGGACGTCCCTGACAGTATTTTCAAAATGAAAGATGGACGTCCATCTCGTTTCAAAAATACAGGTTTCACCGCCCCTGGATTGGGACGTTTTGCAAGGACGTCCAAATCGAAATTTGGACGTCCCTTTCAAAAATGCCCCTCCATGTCTCCAAATGGGTTAGTTTTGCACATTCTGGGGTCCTTTTACTACGATGCACTGAAAAGTGGTCTGCACTGGTGTCGACGCATGTATTAGATGTGTGCAGGTCCATTTTTCAGCGTACCTGCAAAAAAAAAAGGTCTTTTTGGGGTGGCAAATGGCATGCGTCCATTTTGAGCCTGATACCTTACTACCACCCATCCACTTAGCAGTAAAGTCTCACGTGTTAACCAGATGGTAATCGTCAGTGTGTGTACAATGCTGATTACTGCCCGGCTAGCGCCACATGCCAGAAAATAAAATATATTTTCTGGCGTGCATAGTGGACGGCATTAAAATGAAATTACCGCCCAGGCCATGCCGATTTTGGAGCATGATTTCAGTCTCTCAGGTTTACTGCTAAGAGGGGCCCAACGTGGCTTCTGGCAGTAGTTCCGCCTCAAACACGCACCATTTCCGACAACAAAAATATTTGTGGAATTTTTACCATGGTGCTAACCCAGCGGTAATCGGGTAACGCTGTGTGCTGTCTGGTTACCGCTAGATTACTGCGGGAGCCCTTACCAGAGCCTCCCGCCTCATGGGCACACGGTAAAAGTAATTTTACCGCATGGCCATTTTTTTTGGGGGGGGGGGGGGTGGCTTTTTACTTGCTGTGGAAAAAAGGGCCCTGGCGCACAGTGAAAACAGCCCCTGCCATTACCGCAGGGCCCTTTTTACTGCAGCTTGGTAAAAGGACCTCATAGTCACTGTAGAACTTTGCCCACTAGGGTAACTATGGGGTCTTGTATCTTGGTATATTACTTTTGCCATACTCTCTCTCTTTCTTTTTTATTTTTTGAGCTTCTGTTGTGAATATTTATACATGAAAATTTGGTCACACAATTTTATGAAACCCTTTTAACATGTGTGAAATATACTTCACATCCAGAAAATCGTTTGTAAAATTTGTACTGTTATGGATATAGGTTTACAAATCTTTCATGACACCCACTGAGTGGAACACTTTGGTGTAAGAAAAACAATTAATTATTGTAACAGAAATGTTTTCATATAATAGTTAAGGGCTCGTTACTCAAATTGCACATGCATCTTGGGTGCGAGCCCTAATTTGGGTATGCAAAATATAGAATCCGAGGGTATGCGAGTAAATTTATCCTCCATATATACATATATCCTAGCTGCAAATCAAATTGTTTTGCTTATACCTTGTTTTCACTCAAAGGCTAAAAGAACACTTAAAAAAAATCCAAACACAGAAATTTTGACTTTTAAAAATACCTGTATTGAGTTCATGATTCAAAATCCAGTTAATCTAAGACTGTTTTAACATTTCTTACACTCTCATTGTCTATTATTTATTTATTTATTCATGAGATTTATACCCATTAGCCCGAAAGAGACTCAAGTTCAATACAATAGTAATTAATTTTTTTAAAATATGATCACTAATTTCATCTGTTTTGTTTTAGGACAACAGATTTTGAGTATACTTTTCATGTGCCTTGCTTCAAGTTATTATCACTGTGAATTATGATTTCTTGTCAGAAGAAATATTGGAGAGTTAATATATTTTGGGGAGTAAATCTGCAGCTTGCTGTGCTAATTAGAGCAGCTAACTCTGACAGTCTGCCAAGATCCCAAGAGAAATTTTGAAAAGAGGCCAACTTTAAGTATTTCTCTTTACAGGCACAAGGATTTTTAACAGAAGTACTTAATAAGAATCCTACTACTACATTTCTGATGGAAAAATCATGGCATTTTCATTAATTTTGATTTTATATTTAGCTCGATTCACCCACAGACGTTTTGGACAGCAAAGGGTAAACAGTGAAGACACTAAGGGGTCCTTATACTAAGGTGTGCCAACAAATGGCCTACACTGGTGTAGATGTGTGTATTGGACGCGCGCAGGCCCATTTTTTAGTGCACCTGCAAAAAGGCCTTTTTTGGTGGGGGGGAAATGGATGAGCGGCAAAATAAAAATTGACGCACGTCCATTGTGGGCCTGAGACCTTACTGCCACCCATTGACCTAGCAGTAAAGTCTCATGTGTTAACCGGGAGGTAATGGTCTATGTGCATACAATGCCGATTACTGCCCGGTTAGCGCTGCACACTGGAAATGTTCTGGATTGCCTAGTGGACGCATGTAAAAAATGAAATTACTGCTCGGGCATGTGGTAGTTCAAAATTGACGTGCGTACACGCCTCCGTGGCTTAGTAAAAGGGCCCCTTAAAAATGGAAAAGATCACAACAAACACAAACCATCCATGGAACGACAACTAAAAAAAATCCACATATCATCAAACCTACCAGCCCTATACCAAAATATCCAAGTGGGTTACATTAATGCTAGGTCTGTAGTCAACAAAACAACAACAATATCAGACTGGATCAGCTTAGAAAACCTCGATCTTATCTTCATCAATGAAACATGGATACACGATCAAAAGGACCCCATAATCCTCAAACTATGCCCTCCAGGCTACAAAATCACTCACTGGACCAGATTGGGAAAGAGAGGTGGAGGATTAGCACTAATTTACCGAACCCAATTCACCACAGAAATCACTGCCAAATCCATAACACCCCAATTAGAAATTGCTTCATTCAGAATTCATAACAAATCCCTGATCGATCACCTGAACTGTGTCCTATTTTACAGACCACCCAGTAACTGGAACAAAAGCCAGCCTATCTTCATGGACTTCATCTCAAATACTTGTGTAAACAACTCCAATACACTAATAATAGGTGACATAAACCTTCACCTAGAAGACCCTGACTCCATCAACGCACATGAATGCAAAGACTTCCTACAATCCTGGGAGCTAAAATGACCTCACATGCAAGCCACCCACACCAAGGGACACACACTGGATCTCATATCATACAAACTGTCCACAAATCATAACCTACTAATAACCGATATCAAATGGTCAGAAACACCTTGGACCGACCACTACAAAATGACTGGCAGAAAAATGGATTAAACCATACACCAGAACATACAAGCTACATTACAAGAGGGCAAATAGACCCACAAGCATTCTGGCAAATGATATACGACATCGAATGGTCAACAAGAACGGACTCCATACATTATCTCAATCACTGGGAGGATAGATGCAGAAGTGTACTAAACGAAATAACACCCTTAAAGACAAGAACATCAAGAACATAAAACTCGATAACATGGTTCAATGACAAACTAAAAAAACTCAAAACACAAACCAGGAAACTTGAGCGAGCATGGAAAAAAATAAAAGATGAACATACACTCAATGCATGGAAACAAATACATAGAAAATACAAATATGCAATAAGACAAACCAAAAGGTTATACTACAAAACTAAAATAGGACCAGGTTACAAAGATCTGAAGAAACTATTCCAACTCGTAAATAAGTTACTAGACACCACCCCTATCACCACAACCAATATCACCACAGACAAACTTGCTAACTACTTTAACGAAAAAATGATAAAATTACGCAGCACACTTCCTCAGAACAACTCCGACATTGAAAACATCAGCGACTTGGACCTAATCCCTGGTGGATACCCAGCTGACCACATCTGGACAACATTTACCCTCCTCATCATTGAATCAGTTACACAAGCGACTCATAGGTTCGCCAACTCCCACTGCAAACTGGATATATGTCCCAGTCATCTACTTAAATCCGCCCCCGGCCGCTTCATAGCAGACCTCACATCTCACCTTAACTTCATGCTACAACAAGGTCTTTTCCCCGAGGAACATGGTAACATCCTACTCACCCCAATACCAAAAGACACGAAGAAAAACACAAACAACCTCACCAACTATCGCCCAGTTGTGTCTATCCCACTAGTAGTCAAACTGATGGAAAACTTGGTAACCAAACAGCTTACGGAATACATGGACACGTTTTTAATACTACATGACTCACAATCAGGATTCTGCCCCACCACAGTACTGATACTGTCCTAGTCACTCTCCTGGCGAAATTCAAGCAGGAAATAGCCACGGGTAAAAGCATACTCCTACTCCAATTCGACATGTCGAGCGCATTCGACATGGTAAACCACAATATACTACTAAGACTCCTTGGCCACTTTGGGATTGATGGAAACGTACTCAATTGGATTAAGGGTTTTCTAACCACTAGAACATACCAAGTAAAATCAAACTCAAACATATCACCACCTTGGAAAGCAGCCTGTGGAGTACCCCAAGGATCGCCATGTACCCAAGGATCACCATTATCACCAATACTCTTCAATATAATGAAGATCCCACTAGCAAAATCCCTATCCAATCGAGGCCTCAACCCTTTCATCTACGCAGATGACATCACAATCTATATTCCCTTCAGACATGACTTAACAGAAATAACCAATGAAATCAATGACGGCCTGAACATCATCGACTCTTGGGCAGACTCATTCCAACTGAAACTGAACACTGAAAAAAAACACTGCCTCATCCTCTCATTTCAACATAACAAGTACAAACCCACAACCATAAATACCCCAGGACACACCCTTCCTATCTCAGACAGCCTAAAAATACTCGGAGTCACAATCGACCGCAACCTTACCCTTGAGTGCCAAGTAAACTCCGTAATAAAGAAAATGTTTTACTCAATGTGGAAACTTAAATGATTAAAGCCTTTCTTCCCGAGAGAAATTTTTCGAAACCTAATACAATCAATGGTCCTAAGTCATGCAGATTACTGCAACGGAATCTATACGGGATGCAAAGATCAATTCATAAAAAAAAACTCCAGACCGCCCAAAACACAGCAGCCAGGCTGATATTTGGTAAAACACGATTTGAAAGTGCCAAACCCCTCCGAGAAAAGCTGCACTGGCTCCCAATCAAAGAAAGGATCACCTTCAAAATCTGCACCCTAGTCCACAAAATTATCTACGGCATAGTCCCAGGATACATGATAGACCTAGTAGATCTACCAACCAGAAACAGAATCCGATCATCACGATCATACCTTAACCTACACTACACTAATTGCAAAGGACTTAAATACTACTACTACTACTACTACTACTACTACTACTACTATGGAACAGGAACTTCTTCTACCAACATTTCTTCCCGTTCAGGATTCAGAACTTGATTTTCCTGTCCTTCAATAAGTAAGAAGAGACAATCAGGCTGTTCCTCCGTCCGATCGATAGTTTCTTCTTCACCTTCAACATGTGACTTCTCAAAAAAACTTCCGATAGGTAAAAACAATTTCTTTAGCTGATCTCTGTGTACCCTTTTAATGTTGGCTTTATGCTCATCTTTGATTCCAATTATATTTCCATCTAAATGTACCACTTCATAGATTACATCTTCCCAATATTTTTGAATTTTATGTCTCCCTGTATACTTCCGAACCTTCAACAATACTCTATCTCCTAATCGTAATTGAGGGCCTGCTGCTCGTTTGTCATAATATTTTTTCCTCACTTCCCCCACTTTTGTGCATGGATTGAGCAGCAATCTGACATGATTTTTCTAGCTTAAGATAATGGGTGTTGACCCATTCACTAGTTGAATTGGGAAAAGCTTCTTGTGGTTCAAAGTATAAGTCAGAGGGTAACCTCGGCTCTCTCCCAAACATTAAAAATAAATGGAGCGTATCCCGTAGATAAATGTATACAGCTGTTATAAATCATATTCACCTCTGTCAAATGTTTAGCCAAGTTTCGTTTTTTTTCTTCAGACAGCGTTCTTAACATGTTATGAAGCGTTCTATTAAAACGTTCACACTGCCCATTTCCATGCGGATGGTAAGGTACCGTGTGTGTTTTCTTTATTCCATACATATGACACAATTCTCTGATGACTTCTGCTTCGAAAGCCCAACCTTGGTCAGAATGTAACCGACCAGGCGCCCCATAGAGCTTCAGCAATCGTTTTAGCTGTTTGATCAAAAGTTGGGATCAAAACAGTGTATTTAGTAAAAAGATCAGTTATGACCAGCACATTTTCCTCTCCATTCTTACTTGGTTCTAGCACCGTAAAATCTATTGAAACGGCCTCTAAAGGCCGAGTAGCGAAACAACATGTCAACCTTGCTTTATCTCACTGATCTTTTGCTAGTAAACATCTTTTGCAACATTTTATCCAGTTCGCCACATCATTTTGCATATTTACCCAGTAAAATTTACGCCTGAGTAATTTAATCATACTGTTTCTTCCAATATGTCCAGTCAATCATGCTTTGCAGAAAGTAACTCAGATTTCAGTTTCCGAGGAACTACAAATTGAAAAATATCTTCTCCATCTCTCGGGCTCACTATTTTCCAATACAGAATCCCCTGCTTCATAGTCAATCTGTGACTCTGTTTCCACAATTTCCAACTTTCTTTATCAGTGAACTGAACCTCAGTGCTTCCAATCATGATGGCTTCTATAACTGAACCCAAAATTTCATCCTCCTGCTGCAGTCACTTCAGCACAGGTGTTGACAAAACAAGTTCTTCTCGAACCGCCTCCTGATTTCTTCCGCTTCCATGGTGAAGTCTACTTTACTATCTTCGGGAATTTTTCCCAACCTGGATAAGATATCCACATTCAAGTTACTTCTCCCCGCTTTGTACTGCACCTCAAAGTCAAAACTCGCCAACTGCGCCAACCATCTTTGTATCACCGCCTCCACATTAGCTGTTTGCAGGTACTTCACCAGATTATGATCCGTTTTCACAATGAACTGCTTATATAACAGGTACTCCCGGAATTTGTCTGTAATGGCCCATTTAAGCGTTAAAAGTTCTAACTTAAATGGGCTGTAATTCTGATCATTCCTCTCGGTCTTCCGTAAACCACGGCTGGCATAAGCAATCACCCGCTCCCGTCCTTCCTGTACTTGGCTTAACACTGCTCCTAAACCTTGAAAGCTTGCATCGGTTGTAAGAATGAAAGGTAAACTAAAATCCGGGTACGCTAAAACAGGGGGACTCATCAGTTTTTTCCTTCACAGTATCGAAAGCAAGCTGACATTCTTTGGTCCAAACAATCGAGGACAGTTTATTTTTGCTTTTTCCAGATAATAGGGTATGCAAGGGCCGAGCCATCTGGGGCTTGTTTTAATTTAATTTGCTTTAATTTTGAGCTTTTAGAGGTGTTTTTCTGTCGGGCCTTCCCTGAATATTTTAAAATTTTTATTTTTATGGTCGGGGGGGGGGGGGGGGGGGGGGATCTGGGGTGGTCTGTTTAGATGAATTGAGTACTTTAAAAATTTTTAAATTATTTTTAAAGGGATTTTTTGGGTTTTTCCAGTGCGGAGCATCCTGCGCTGCTCTGGAAGCATTTTTTAAAAATCCGACGATGGCGTTTGGGAGCGCACATGTTACCTTATACATGTGGAAAGTTTGGTAAAATTTGGTTAAATTTTTATGGGGTTTTTGGGTGAAAATAGGGTAAATGGTGCATATTAATGGTTTAAAAACAAAACAAAACATGGATTGGAATCAGGAAAATGTGACATAGATGTTGGTATTATTTTTATTTGAATGTGATGTGATTTATATTATTTTTTTTGTTAAAATCCCTTTTCTCCATTAATTTAAATGGGAAAAGTGGATTTCAAGATGGGGCTGAGTTGTACATTCTAAACTGCAAAAGTTCGCTGACATTCTGACACCCAGCTGCTGATTGGCCCGTATGGGTCAGATGGCCAAGCTGTGATGCTGTTGCTAGGGGAGACGAGGCTGTTTAGAGTGTGAAAAGAGCTTCTGGCATTGAGGGAGACAGACCTGTATGTTAGTGGTGCTGCAGGTGTGTGGAAAATTGGGTGTTAGTGAGTGAGAAGAGCTTGTGACACTGAGAGAGTCAGACCTGTATGTTAGTGGTGCTGCAGGTGTGTGGAAGATTTGGGGTTTAGTGAGTAAGAGGGAGATAGACCTGTATATTAGTGATGCTGCAGGTGTGTGGAAGATTTGCGGTTTAGTATGTGAGAAGAGCTTGTGACACTGAGAGAGACATAGGAAATACAAAACAACTTACGCACCCTACTTTAGGTTTCTCTCCGATTTGTAATTTCAAAGAAAGAGAACAACATCCAGCAGCACCAGAGCGTTCAGCCTCGAGTGTGAGTCGCCATCTTGGACACGCCCCCCCCCATCCTATTCTTTTAAATGGAGGAGGTTTGCCGTCTGGTGTGACAGCAAGGCCCTAGATCCCATTTCTTGTCCTACTCAGACTCTGCTTGAATACCTTCTACTCAATACCTAGACTCAAGAAAAATGTTAGGAAGTATTTTTTCACGGAGAGAGTAGTGGATGCTTGGAATGCTCTCCCGCGGGAGGTGGTGGAAATGAAAATGGTAACGGAATTCAAACATGCTTGGGATAAGCATAAAGGAATCCTGTGCAGAAGGAATGGATCCTCAGGAGCTTAGTCAAGATCGGGAGGCGGGGCTGGTGGTTGGGAGGCGGGGATAGTGCTGGGCAGACTTATACGGTCTGTGCCAGAGCCAGTGGTGGGAGGCGGGGATAGTGCTGGGCAGACCTATACGGTCTGTGCCCTGAAGAACACAGGTACAAATCAAAGTACGGTATACACAAAATTAGCACATATGAGTTATCTTGTTGGGCAGACTGGATGGACCATGCAGGTCTTTTTCTGCCATCATCTACTATGTTATGTTACTTCTCCACATAAGTGCACAACTATGGAATGCACTCCCAAAAGCTGTGAAAACAATCCATCACCACTTAAACTTCAGGAAATCACTAAAAACCAACCTCTTCAAAAAGGCCTACTGACCCACCATAAATCCCCAAACCCAGCAACACAACATAACCAATGATCTTACTGGACAATATACAATCTACATTCCCTTCGACCCTCTTGTTGCCTGATACACACCTACCTCTTCAGGCCACAATACAACCTGTATTTGTTATCAACCGAATCGGTGAATGCCATTACGGTACTATGTAAGCCACATTGAGCCTGCAAATAGGTGGGAAAATGTGAGGTACAAATGTAACAAATAAATAAATAAAGCTTAGCTTGAATTATCTGCAGCAGGGCCCATAGGAACAAATTGAGTCCTGCTGCAGATAACTCGAGGTAAGCTTTAGTAAAAGACCCCCTCAATTTTTGCTAAATATTAGGAAAGCAATTTTCAAAAATTTTATCTAGGTAAATACTCATATATCAATGCATGTGGAGTGGAGGAGTGACCTTGTGATTAGAGCACTGCTCTTGACATCCAGAGGTGGCTAGTTCAAATCCCACTGCTGCTCCTTGTGATCTTGGGCAAGTCACTTAACCCTCCATTACCTCAGGTACAAATTTACCCCTGTTTACTAAGCCATGTTATTGGCACATTAGCATTTTTAATGCACATTAACCATGTACATGCCTACAATATTCAAATAGGCGCCTACATGGTTAGCACATTATAGGCACATTAAAAACGCTAACGGGCCTTAGTAAACAGGGCCCTTAGATTTTAAGCCCTCCAGGGAAAGGGGACTACCCAGTGTACCTGAATGTTACTCATCTTGAGCTACTACTGAAAAGGTGTGAGCAAAATCCAAATAAAATAAATTAAAATGCTGCCTAAAAATTCTCTGCCTTTTCCTGGCTTAAAATACACATAGGAGTTCCACAGTGGATTATGGCAAGCTGTTCCCTAGGACATGTTTTGGGTGAGGTTAGGAAGCAGTATTCAAATATTGCATTTTTAAATGTATGGATGCTATTTTCTTGTAAAGGCTAGCCTGCACAAAATGCTGATGCAGCATCCACTGCTCATTTTGTACCAATGAGTAATTTTCAAAGAGGAAGAATGCATGGACTTTCTCTTTGAAAATGTGTACAGAATCCATAAGAAAAGTACTCACAGACTTCGCACCTATGCAGGCTGTTTCAACATTTGCTCCTTAACAGCTATAAAGAAATTACCTGCAAAACATTGTGTTTGGGAAGCTTGTCATAAGGATATTTAAACCACATTTTGGAGGCACTGTGGGATTTCTTACAGTTCATGTAATTAGTTAAAGTAATCCCAAACTAAGGAGTAGGTATCTTGTTTTTAACTCAAAGCCTCTTATTTGTTCCATGTGTTTCCTGTCTATCTGATTTCACAACAGTATAAGCTCTAAGGGGTAGGGGTGATCAGTTCTATATGTCCATACATTCTGCATACACCATGTAGTACTATACAAATGATAACTGGATTCTCTGCCTGTAGAACTTCCATCTCTGGAATTTGTTGCCAGAGAATGTGGGGAAAAGGCAGTTAGCTTAGCGGCGTTTAAAAAAGGTTTGGCTGGCTTCCTAAAGGAAAAGTCCATAGACCATTATTAAATGGACTTGGGGAAAATCCACTATTTCTGGGATAAGCAGTATAGAATGTTTTGTACTTTTTTGGGATCTTGCCAGGCATTTGTGACCTGGATTGGCCACTGTTGGAAACAGGATGCTGGGCTTGATGGACCTTTGGTCTTTCCCAGCATGGCAATATTTATGTACTTATTTAAAATGAGCTCTTTTAACAAGCTGTGGTAGAGCTACTGTGGGCTTGGCGAGCAGTGATTCAATCCTACTGTCGGTCTACTATGGGAGCCCAGCGGTAGTGCTGACTCCCATCACATGGCATCTCCGGCACCCAAAAATTATTTTTAATTGTTTACCACCGGGTTAGCTTCTAAAAATGCAAACCTTTATTCTCCAAATTGTACAAGATGCGTGGACAAATTTTGACCCAATATGTGAAGGATAAGACTACGAACTCAGACGGCATTAGTAAGCTGAATTCCCCTTGTGCTTGGCATTTTCAAGTTTATGACTGAGTCTTATCCTTGCCCAGATAAACTAACAATGAATGGCTGAAAGAATTCAAATCCCAGCAAAAAATCTTCACTTCATATGACAACAGTGCTGGAATTAATCAAATGCAACTAATGTGTATTTTTCCTGAAAGACCTCAGCAGTGCCACTTGGTGAGGATAGGTCAATTTCATCAAATTTAAGCACCATATTCGTCACTGGTCTTTTCATATGAAAGTGTTATTATTTCAATTGCACCTTTTCAACAATAAAATTACTTAAACATTTTAAAATATATAATTAACTTATCTTGTGTCAGCTCAGGGGACGCTCATCCGATATGATTCATGTTTCGCCATGTGCTTTTTCAAGGATATACCCCCTAAAAATATTAAAGTTTACATGGAGAGTAAAATGCCAGTGCTATCTTCATTGCAGGAGAGATTTGTCGGCAGGATGGATCTGAGTCTTATCCTTGACATACTATTCTCCACTTTTTTCAAGACCCCTGAGGAAGGCTTGCTGCTGAACCACGGCCCATGTTGGGTCAAGATTTGTCCATGCATCCTATATATTGGGTCAAGATTTGTCCACACATCTTGTACAATATGGAGAATAAAGAGAAATAATTCAGATAATGCTTAAAGGAAAGATCAGCAATTAAATGGTAGGTGATAGCTTTTTATTGACTAACCTAGTGCATTTGTGGCTAGCTTTTGACAGCTATGTCCCATTCATCAGGTCAGTGCAGAATGATCTATGGTTGTTGTTGCCTGAATGCAGAAGTAAATTACAAGTTGGGATTACAATGTGAAGTTTGTTTACTCTGGGAGGGTTCACAAATTGCAAAGTCTCCTCTCATGCAGTGAGAGAAAAGGTCATGATTGAAAAAGAGATCATATTTACAAAAAACATTAGGATGATCAAACAGCTGTAGAATTGATTGAAATTGTGCCATCAAGATATCAGTCTAAACAAGAGTAAATATTTCAACTCTTGAAGTAGGGATGAGCAGCCCAAAAATTATGTCCTTCTTTTTTTGTTCTGGAAAAAGAGGGTGCCTTTTTTTTTTTTTAATGAGTATGCACTATCCCCAGGGTTCTATATATGGCACTCAGATTTGATTAGAAAAAGAGATGGAAGTCCAGAAGTCCAATGCTTCTAAAAATGTAAACCTTTATCATCAGGTTCTTGTAAAAGATGACTTTTCTTTTGTTACATTTGTGCCCCGCACTTTCCCACTCATGGCAGGCTCAATGCGGCTTACATGGGGCAATGGAGGGTTAAGTGACTTGCCCAGAGTCACAAGGAGCTGCCTGTGCCTGAAGTGGGAATCAAACTCAGTTCCTCAGGATCAAAGTCCACCACTCTAACCACTAGGCCACTCAATGTGGCTGCGTAGGCTTTTGTTTCTGTGAGTCTGACGTCCTGCACGTACGTGCAGGATGTCAGACTCACAGAAACAGAAGCCTGCGCGGCGGCGTTGCTGATCTGCAAGGGCAGGCTTCTACATGGAATGTTGCTAGTGGAATAGCAACATTAACATTCCATGTAGAATCTCAAATAGTAGCAACAGAATCTCCAATAGTAGCAACATTCCATGTTGTTGTTACATTTGTACCCCGCGCTTTCCCACTCATGGCAGGCTCAATGCGGCTTACATGGGGCAATGGAGGGTTAAGTGACTTACCCAAAGTCAAAAGGAGCTGCCTGTGCCTGAGGTAGAAATCAAACTCAGCTCCTCAGGACCAAAGTCCACCACCCTAACCACTAGGTCACTCCTGTTCTGATTTTAGCCCTGCTTTTTATGATTCTTCCCTTGCATTAGTCACAACACTTTTTCTTCCCATTTTTCTATTCACACTTAGGCCTCTTTTTCTATTTTCATGCATACCTACAGAATGAGGGAAAGCTCCAGGGGATTATGTACTAGTGTGATGCTACTTAGCAAAGAGTGAAAAAAGTACACAACTCCTATAAATATGCCAGCAAGTAAGTTGGGGTTTGGGAGAAAAGGGAAGGGGAGTCAAAGAAGCTAAGGGGTCCTTTTACTAAGTGGCTTGCGGAAGTGTGGGCGAATGTTTTTAGTGTACGCTAGACCGTTTTTTTTTTACCATGGCTGAGAAAGAAAGGCTTTTTAAATGGGGGCAGTAAATGGCCATGTGCTAAGTCACGCACAGCTATTTACTGCCTGAACACTTACCGTCACCCATTGCCCTAATGGTAAACTAAACTAATTAGTAGAAAGATATTTGTGAATCCTATGAACCCTTATCAATTTCCAAAAACCCTTTTCTGCTTAACAATTTGGCATGAGCTTCAAATGTAAACATAAGATCTATCAGCATTCCCAATACTTTTAGGGCTCCATTTACTAAGCGGCGATAAACCCAACGTGGGCCAGAGTGTACCCAGTGGTAATTGGGCAGTTCCACTTGCTGCCCGTTTGCCACCAGGTTAACGTGGGAGCCCTTACCACCACCTCAATGGGTAGTGGTAAGGGTTCCCCCTGAAATGGCCGTGCGGCAAGTGCTTTACTTGCCGCATAGGCATTTCCTGCAGGAAGGTGAGACTTCCCTTGTACCATCTGCGGTAAAAGGGGGTCTCGGCGTACATGTAAAACATGTACAGACGCCAGCGCTGGCCCCCTTTTGCCACAGCTTGGTAAAAAGGACCCTTAATACTGATTCATTTGGCAAAGAAACCATTTTTCAGACCAAGGGTACTTTTACTATGCCATGCTAAAAATTGGCCAGTGGTAGTTTTAATGCATCGGTTTCCCGTGTGCTCCACCCACTTTTTAACATGGCTCTAAGATGACCGAATTTTTGTTTCTGCCATTAATGGCCATGCACTAATTTCTAAGGGGCCATTTTACTAAGGTGTGATGAAAAGTGGTCTGCGCTAGTGTAGGCACGTGTTTCAGGTGCGCGCAGATCTATTTTCTAGTGTGCCTGTAAAAATGGCCTTTAAAATTTTTTTTTGCCAAAAATGGACGTGCGGCAAAATTGGTGCGCAGCCATTTTGGGTCTGAGACCTTACCGCCAGCCATTGACTTAGCAGTAAGGTCTCATGCAGTAATCGTCTACGCGCGTAGAATGACAATTATCACCCGGTTTCAGCCGTGTGCCAGAAAATAAAAAAATATTTTCCAGCATGCGAAGTGCATGCGCATCAAAAAATGAAATTACCACAAGGGCCATGTGGTAGCTGGGCAGTAGCTCAAAATTGACACCTGTTGGGCATGCGTGGAGGGGCATAATCGAACGGAAACGCCTATCTCCATGGGCGTTTATCTCCAAGAACGGGTCCGTGAAGGGGTGGGCCAAACCGTATTTTTGAAAAAATGGACGTTTTTGAGCTGGGCGTTTTTTTTTTTTTTAGCGATAATGGAAACTAAAAACGCCCAGCTCAAAAACGTCCTAATCTGAGCCATTTGGTCGTGAGAGGGGCCAGGATTCGTAGTACACTCGCCCCCCTGATATGCCAGGACACCAACTGGGCACCCTAGTGCGGTGGACTTCAGAAAAAGCTCCCACATGCATAGCTCCCTTACCACTGGTGCTGAGCTCCTAACCCCCCTCCCCCAAAACCCACTACCCACAAATGTACAACACTACCATAGCTCTTAGGGGTGAAGGGGGCACCTACATGTGGGTACAGTGGGTTTTGGAGGCCTCCCATTTACTAGCACAAGTGTTGCAGGTGGGGGGGGGATGGGCCTGGGTCCACCTGGCTGAAGTGCACTGTGGTACCCACTAAAAGTGCTCCAGGGACCCGCATACACGCAGGCCTCTAGGACTGGTGCTGCTATATAACATTGGCACACCAGTTGACACCTGAAGACTAATCTCTCCAACAACATCCTTTATTGGAATAACCGCCTTTACTCACAGTTAACTGCAGATCAGAGGTTGTGCCCCACTGGCAACGAGTCTCCCTGGTACTGAGATTAGCAGTAGGTCAGAGCTGGCAGAATGCTGTACAATGCCCTCTTTCAGCCACATTCAAGGTAAGAACTAAGTTGTCTAACGTCGCTAACACAGGAAAGGGAACTAAAACTGGCTTACAAAAATGGCCACTACCGCATGGACTACAACAGGAAACACAACAGGGCACACTCTGACCCAGTAGGCAGGGGGAAAAGCACCATGAGAGAAGAGCCTACCAACTACCAACATCGTGAGACTGTAATACAAGCTAATTAAATCACGGAGCCCAATACCCTACACCCACCACAATGCATTGCAGATGTGACCCTGTACTGCACCCGAGAGCCACATCTGACCCAGGGAAAGGCTGTGACAGGATCAAACACATTCTGCTGTCATGGAGGTGGGTAAGGCATTTGAGGCTGGCATAGATGCTGGAAAAAAAGTTTTTAAAGTGGGGTTTTTTTGGTGGGAGGGGGTTAGTGACCACTGGGGGAGTCCGGGGAGGTCACCCCCGATTCCCTCCAGTGGTCATCTGGGCAGTTGGAGCACTTTTTTTGGGACTTGTTCGTGAAAAAAAAGGGTCCAAAAAAAGTGACCCAAAATCGCGGTAAAAACGCCTTTTTTTTTCGATTATCAGCTAAAGACGCCCATCTCTCCTCGGCTGATAACCACGCCCCAGTTCCGCCTCCACCACGCCTCCGACATGCCCCCGTCAACTTTATTCATTTCCGCGATGGAGTGCAGTTGGAAACGCCCAAAATCGGCTTTCGATTATACCGATTTGGGCGCCTTTGCGAGACAAACGTCTATCTCCCGATTTAGGTCGCACTATTGGCGTTTTTCTCTTTCGAAAATAAGCTGGATAGGCTCCTATACGGCTTAGTAAAAGGGCTCCTAAATTAGTACATGGCCATTTCCGCCTGAGCCCTTTCAGCCACCTATTTAGTAGGCAGTAAGGGCTCACGCATTACTCATGCGGTAACTGGGCAGCCTGCAGCAATGTGCCCTCTCTGCCCAATTACCACCAGGCATGCATACTCCCTCCCCCCTGCACTAGAACATATTCTGTAGCATCAGAAATGGCATACAACAAAAGCAGAACTACAGCGGGGCACCGGAGCTCGCCCGGTGATAATGCTGTTTTGCTGCACGCTACCCGCATTGTAGCCCTATCGCGCCTTTGTAAAAGAGTCCCTAAGAATATTCTTTGGATGTTTCGTGACCTAGAACCCAACCATAACATTTTGGTCTAGTCTGTGTTTAGTTTGAGTTGATGTTTCACAGCACAATTCTCAACTGAATTTACACATTTGAAGAGTGGATAATAGGACCTGGTCTATACATATCACAGGTATTAATTACGTGATATCATAGGCATATATGTAAAAATGTATTTTCGGTTGCAATAGAAGCCTTCCAAGAGGGTTCATCAATGCATTAAAAAGGATTAGAGAGAGAGAGAGGTGAATCCCGTGGAACCCCAATAGCATTTTTCCAAGATTCAGGAAATTGCTCTTTATGGTTACTCTATAATTCCTATCTAAGAAAAAAACCTCTAAAACACTCTTAAGACATTATCACAAATACCTTTATTGTTCAAATATCCAATAATAAATGACAGTCAATATTATCAAAGGCTGCAGAAAGATCAAACTAAGGGGCACTTTTACTAAGCCGCGTAAGCGTCTACGCATGCCCAGTGCACGCCAAAATAGACATACCGCATGGCTACCACATGGCTTTTGCAGTAATTTCATTTTTTGCCAGTGTTAGGTACGCATGGCCGAAAAATAATTTTTACTTTCTGCCGTGCGTATTGGACGCGCACCAAGTGGCTTTTGGCATGCATAGGTCATTACTGCCCGGTTACCATGTTAGACTTTACCACTAGGTCAATGGCTGGCGGTAAGGTCTCAGATCCAAAATGGATACACATAACTTTCATTTTGACGCACGCCCATTTCCGGCAAAAAATTTCAAAAAGGCTTTTTTTTTACAGGTGCACTGAAAAATGATTCGACACACGCCCAAAACCCGTGCTTACACTACTGCAGGCCACTTTTCAGAGCACCTTAGTAAAAGGACCCCTGAATAATTATTGCTTGTTGTCCTATAATGAGTAGAGCCCTTCCTAAATCCAAACTGAAAGAAATGCAGAATGTCATGGAATTCCAAAAACTCTGTCTGTTGGGTAGCCACTACAACTTCTAATATTTTTGTAAATATAGGTATATTCACAAATGGTCTGTAATTTGCAAGATCCTTTTTATTTTCTGGTGGATTTTTAAAAATAGGGGTTAATACAATAGATCCTAGTAAAGTCAGAAACCACCCTATCCTTAAAGGTAGATTTATCTAGGCATGAAGCCAGGACTTAAAGCTGGAAGGAGAGGATTTAAGCAGATAAGTTGGACAAACTCCAAACAGCAGTGTGTGGAAGACAATTTCTTTAACAAAAGAGCTACATTGTTTCAATGTACTGGATGAAAATCTGGTATGCCATCTAATTTTAGTTCAGTGTCCATGACCATATTCATAATAATAGTAGTAGTAGTATTTTGTAAAGACTCTTATGTGGTGAATTTTCAAAGCACTAGGCTTACAAACTTACAAAGAGGGCCAATGTGTGTTCAGCGTGTGCCATATTGCCACTACCGTCTAGCTAGCACGTGAGCAGGGTAGTAATTCTGAATTTGGCACACTCCGAATCCCACAGTAGAAAATAATTTTCTACTGTGGGCCGCTTACCTGGCGGTAAACAGCAGTTGGTGCGTGCTGTATGCTTACTGCACAGGTAGCGCATCAGATCTTACCACTACGTCAATGGGTGGCGGTAAGGTCTCGGGTCAAAAATAGTTATGGCCGCGCTCTGTTAAGACGCTGTGGGTCGTCTCTCCTGCCATTAGAGAAATGCCGAAAAGACGAGGGAGAATAGCGGTCAGAGCTTCCCCGCTACCCCCCTCTTTACCTGGTCCAATGGATCGATATTTTCAACCACAAGGAGCTGTTCATCAAGGCGGAACGCCGCCGGTAGGGAACGCTGGCGATCGGGAGATATCAGCTTCCCCCGGCTTTGAAACCACTCTGAGCCCCGCTGCACGTACCCCACCTCCCCAGCCGATTGGTGCGAGTTCCTTCCTCTCTGAATCGATGGGGTCCCCCCTGGAAGGTGCTAAGGGCCCAGAAGAACGTCGTGAGGAAGCTTCAATTACATCTGAGGAGGGACTGGAGGGCAGTTCGCCCATGGAACCGCCGCGGAATGAGGGGAGAGGAGCTGAGGGTCAAAGTGCGAGCCATGATCAGACTTCTGAAAGGTGTGTATTTCCTAAAGAGTTGGTAGTCAAACCAAGGGAAGTGACCCTAGACGCTTTATGGGATTTAGTATCTAACCTAGGACAGACTTTCTTGAAGCAGATTAATGATGTTTCACCAAAAATAAAGACTTTTGAAATTGACTTACAAAAAAAAGAGGAAGATATTAAGGTTTTAAAAGATAAAGTTGAAAAAATGGATCATAAGATTAAAAGTTTTGAATTACTACAACCTACAATGATAAAAGACTTGACAAATCTCAGGCAAAAAATGGATTCTTTTGATAATTACACTAAAAACCACAACCTGAGATTTGTTAACTTTCCTAAAATACAAAATGTTGCTCCTCTTGAAATGTTAAAACGTTATCTTCGGGAAGTATTGAATATACCGGAACAGAACCTACCACCGTTTTCCCAAGTATATTATATCCCAGGGAAGAGCCTGAATCAAGTAGCTGAAAACCCTATAGACATATCTCTCTTGCTTGAAACTTCTGACACTGAATTAGCAACTGCTACCACTTTGGTGGCGACTGTTGCGTTATTGCCTGATGAGGATTGGATTTTCCGTTTGTTTTTCCGCAACAAGGATAAAACTTTTTTAAGTTTTAAAATACTGTTATTTCCTGATGTCTCTAAGGAGACAAGACGATGGAGGAAACAATTTTTGCTCCTTAGGCCAGAAATTCTGCACTTGGGGGGTACCTTTTGTTTAAGATACCCCTGCAAGTGCATAATAAGGCTTAGGGAGAAGAAATATGTATTTACAGAACCTGCACATGCATCGACACTTATAACCTCAGTAAAAAGGGAGAAGTATTAAAGAAAGGAACTACTCCACTTAACAGAGTTTGGAATCCTGTATTGTTTTCCTATATATATTTCTCCCTTAGATTTCCTAAAATCTTGGATCTCAATTTATGGACTTGAGTGTCATTTATCCTTTTGAGAATGTAATTTTATTTTCTCCTTTTTCCTTTGTTTAATGTATAAGTTTATTTGATATTGACACTTTTCCAACACAAGATGTTTCTTGTATATATTGTTTAAATTAATAAATATAAATAAAAAAAAATAGTTGTGCACTGGATTCAATTTTAGCACAAGTCCATTTTCTGGCCTCTTAAAAAAAGGCCCTTTTTCCTAGACACGTTAAAAAATGGCACAGTGTGTGCCGAAAAGACTCGCTTGCACTACTGCTAGCCACTTTTTACCATGGCTTAGTAAAAGGACCCCTTAGTAACCTATGGAACTTTGTGCATCTAAGTACTTTGAAAATGAGCCCTGTATAAAAATGAAAGATGACACAAAAAAAGAAGACGACGGTTCATGGGATTGAAGCCAAGAATTCTAGCTTTAGAAGGAACTTCTGTATTAAGATTTCCATGTAGATGTTTAGTATCCTTACATTCAATTAATTATGTTTTTTTTTTTACCTGAAGAAAATGCAGCAATTTACAATATCTAAAGAAAGGAGTGGAGATCATACTTTGAATACTCCAACAGGTTAATAATGCTGAAAATCGTTAGCAGTTGTTATGTGCTTTCCCATCTCTATTGAAATTTGTAAGAAGTTCTCCAATTGATATTTCCTTGTATCTTATCTCCTTAATGTAGACAAAGTTAGAAGTTAAATTTCTGACCTTTAGTTAAAGGGTTAATTTAATTTACCTTAATTAAGTGCACCTATATTTCAATGCCAGTGGTGTAGGAAGGAGGGGCGGTGGGGCGGTCAGCCCCAGGTGCATGCCGCTGGGGGGGGGGGGGGGTGTCGGCTCTGCTGGTTCACTGCTTTATCTGCCCCAGAACAGGTTACTTCCTGTTCCGGGGCAGAGAGAGCAGGGAACCAGCGGAGCCGACGCAGCTCTCAGCTACGTGCACTCGGGGCGGAGTGGCCCTCCCGCCCGCCCTCTTTGGTAAGAATGCGCTCTGGGGGTGGGGGCTGCATGCACCGAGGGGGGGGGGTGCGCCGTGCTGCACCCGGGGGCGGGGGGTGCGCAGTGGCGAACCGCCCCGGATGTCAGCCGCCCTTGCTACGGCACTGTTCAATGCATTTATAAATATATATTATGAAACTTATAAATAAAAAGTAAAGAAAACCTAAAGATGAATACAATACACCCCACTTAAATGGGATGTATTGTATTTATCTTTAGTTTTGATCTTTGGCCCCCACTCCTCATTAATTTTATTTTTCTATGAAGACTCTATAGTCTAATTTTGAAAATACTCAACAAAGGTCTGCAGCCATTGGTATTTGCAGAAAAGTAGTATCTTCAGATATTACTTCACTAACATTTGTAGCATTATAAAGGGCTAGACTGTATATATGGCGCCTGAAAATCTGCACGGAAAAAAATACGCCTATAGAATAGGTTTAAATTTCTGTGCGGTATATAGAATACTCCAAGCACCTCTCTATGAGACCAATTGGTCGGTCACATCCATTTAGGCAATGTTTTACTTGGCGTGAATCCCGACGCCTATATTAGGTGCAGAGCGGTTGTATTCTATAATAATGCGCATCGATTTTAGAAACACCCATGACCCGCCCATTCTACTCCCATAACCATGCCCCGATTTCAACTATTTTGACTTGGAATTTATGCGGACTACGTTACAGAATAAACTTAATGAGTTGTGTGCATAAATTGTAATTAATGCCAATTAGTGCTGATAATTTCTTGTTAACATCCAATTGACAGTGCTGATTAGCTAGTTAACCAATTAAGTTACACGTATTGTTATAGAATACGCTTCGATATCGGAGCATAAATTAAGGACTTTCTGGGAAAGTGAACAAAACAATTTTTTTGAATCTAGATAATATCTACCAACCAAATCCATTGAATAAGCTTTTTTTGGCTTCTGACAACTGGCATTTGAATATTCTAATGCCTGCCTTCCAGGAACTTTTTAGTTCATTATTATTTACTTTCCTCTATTCCTATTCCAGACGTCTATGCTTTTGGTTTTATTACAATAATTTATCATTAAACAATGGACAGGTTTTTTGCCTACTAGTGGTGTGAGCTTTTAAGGGTGCAATGGTGTCCAAAGCTGTTTGTAGTTTCTTGCCAGGTGGTTGTCATGTCTTGTACGGACTGCTCATTTGCTCATAACTGAGTGTAACATTTGACCAAAATTGCTCAGAATTATTTTTCCCCTTGACAAATATTGTCTCAGTTGTTGATATTTGAGTTCTGAACAAGGATGAGGGCAACAAAAAAAGAAGGAAAAGTTCTCCACGATGCTGAAACGTGGACAAAAAATGAGGCCTGCTAACAGATGCTTTCTAAGCCCAGATTTACTGTGACATTAAAGTTGGGCATTTTTTTCCCTTTTTTTTGCAGGTCATGCTCTGATGTTCCAATTAGTGCGTGGCACCTGCAAAGAAATAACGCGGGATCACTTATCACCTCCTATTTACGAAGCTGCGCTTAGATTGGAGGAGTAGCCTAGTGGTTAAAGCACCAGTCTTGATGTTCGGAGGTGGTGGGTTCAAATCCTGCTGCTGCTCCTTGTAGTCTTGGGCAAATCACTTAGGGCCCTGTTTACTAAGCCACATTAGAGGCACTTTAGTGCATGCAAACTGCGTAAGCACCCAAAATATTGTTATGGGCACTTACACAGTTAGCACATTCTAACTTTGTGCACAAGCTAAAAACGCTAGTGCACCTTAGTAAACAGGGTCCTTAATCCTCCATTGCCTCAGGTAAAAAAAATAGATTATGAGCCCTCCAGGTACAGAGAAGTAACCAGTGTACCTGAATGTAACTTACCTTGAGCTATTGCTGACAAAGGTGTGAGCAAAATCCAAATAAATAATTCCCATATTAACACTGTGTTACCCTCTTAGCAAATGCAAACCTGCATGCTGGATAACAAAAGAATGCTCATGACACCCCCCCCCCCCCCAAATATTTTTTAAAGATAGCTAACTTGTGCTTAATGCATGCAGTCAAAATACCGCAAAATACCCGCCTCGGGTACTCCGTTCTCTTGATAAATCTCTCTTATTTGTCCTCTTTTCCTCTACTGCTAATTCCAGACTCCATTCCTTTTATCTCGCTGCACCTCACGTCTGGAATAGACTTCCCGAGCCTGTACGTCTAGCCCCATCTTTGGCCGTTTTCAAGTCCAGATTAAAAGCCCAGCTCTTTGCCACTGCTTTTGACTCCTAACCCTGTCCTTTTATCCCCACCTCTTTATTCCCTTCCCTCTTAATTGTTCTGTCTGTTTACCTGTTTTATTTAGATTGTAAGCTCTTTGAGCAGGGACTGTCTTTTTGTGTATGGTGTACAGCGCTGCGTATGCCTTGTAGCGCTATAGAAGTGATAAGTAGTAGTAGTAAAACACTTTAATGCGGTAGCCTATTCTTCCTGTGCTAAGCATGTGTTAGGGTTTAAAGCCCTTTAGTAAAAGGACCCCTTACCCTAGGTAGGTGGCCATGTATGTGCATACATGACTAGAATACCACAATTTATGTGTGTTCCTTCTGCCTAGAACTAGGCAGCTCCTTAAAGAATTGTCCTCATACTGGTCATATGCAGATGATTGTAAAATTGTCATCTTACTGTAACAGTAGATTCAAAGCCTTCTTCCTGTTACTCTATAAGCATACTAGTAGCTTAGCAGAAAGAATCCATTATAAGAACGCACAACGAGCATCATTGCCAGATAGCACTTACCCTTCGTCAATTAAATTAATGCTGTCTGTGGGAATTAGTACTCTAAGGCTGAAGTAGACCATCAAAAAATCGCTCTCATGTGTCAATTACACTTTCTGACATTTCTGATGTAATGGAGAATATTGTTACCTGAAGAACCGAAGAGCGTGGAACAATTTGACTGCGCATGCCTTATTCTACTTCACATCTACCAGGCCTTCTCACTTTTGTGGGCGCCTTCTTTTCTCTTTGCAGGACATTGTCAAGACGCTTTACTATTTCAAGTCTCCGAGGGTAAATTTGAAAGTGGTTTAGCACCGCTGTCCATGAGAAATCCAAATATAAATGCCAAATAAATTGAAAAGCAAACAACCCTGTAATAAAAGTGAAGCTGAATGAATTTCCAAATACTCTGACTCCAGAGAAATTTTGCAGTCTCCTGTAGTTCAAATGTGAAATCTGATGGGTTAAAAGGAAGAAAAGAAAAGAAAAAAGTCTTTAGTGTAGCTAAATATGCCAAAGATAAACCATCTCTTATTAAATGACATTTTTTAAAAATATAATGGTTCTTTTGAACAGCTTGATTTAGGATAGGAACAAATATAGGGGCCCTTTTACTAAGTCTCGTGAGGTGCCTACATGCGTTCTACATGCGTCAAGTTTGAACTACCACCCAGCTACCTTGTGGCCCAGGTTGTAATTTCATTTTTTTACGTGCGTCCACTAAGTGAGATGGAAATTTTCTGGCATGTGGATCTAACTGGGTGGTAATTGGCATTGTATGCACGTAGATCATTACTGCCCGGTTAATGCGTAAGACCTTACCGCTAGGTCAATGGGTGGCGGTAAGATCTCAGGCGCAAAATGGACGCGCACCAATTTTTATTTTGCTACACGTTCATTTTTAGCCCCCCAAAAAAGGCCTATTTTGCAGGTGTGCTGAAAATGGACCTGTGCGCGTCCAACACACACATCTACACCAGTGCAAGTCATTTTTCAGTGCACCTTAGTAAAAGGACCCCATAGCCTGTCTTTATTCAGCCAGCGGTGGTCAGCATTTTTCTAAATGCTGACCGCCAAGGACAAAATTAGGCCCCAATATTCAGTGCCAGCAGCATGAAGCTGCTAGCACTGAATATCTGAGCTCTGGCCAGCTTCTTCCCATGGCCAGAATATATGCAGTCAGATGCAATATTCAGTCCATTACCCAGTTAGCTAACCAGGCAGAGAGCTGAATATTGGGTGGTCATACATGATCTACCTACAAAAGCAGCACTTCTCTTCAGGCACTGTCCTACCCAAGATCAGTCCCCCCAAGACAGACACCTCACAACCCAAGCAGTGCCCCCTCTCAAACCTCCACCCAAAATTTGCACCAAAGATAGGCCCCCGAGCTCCCCCAACAAAGCCAGCACTCATGTTCCTATCCAGTATCGGCTCTAAAACCCAAGTAGGTCCTCAAAGGCCTATCTTAAAACTTTCCTGGTGTGCTAGAGGGGGAGTTTGTGCAGGTGGATTACCCAGTGGCTCCTGTTCTTGTGATGCCAAGTTTCAAAATGGTGACCTCTAGTGGTAGTCTCATGGTGTATACATTTGCTACTGAGCAGAATTTTATGTACTTTCAAATACATAACTTTATTTCTCAGTTGTGTTTTTCAGAAAGTATCATTCCAAAAAAGGAGAGAAAAGTAATATGCACCTTATTAAAGTGTGTGCTTTTTTAGCTTTACAGTTTCTGCTGAGAGCTAGTGGATCATGTGTTGGCATCAGAGTATTGGTACTGCATAGTAGGAGCCTGGGGTACAGAGAAAACACTATGACTCAACAACACCTGCAATAAAAGCCCAAATAGAATTTATTTTGACTGCTTGAGGCCAATAAAGGGGAAAAAACAGTGCTTCTAGAACAAAGAAGAGCAAGAGAAAACACAACCTATCTTCTGCTTTCTATCAAAGTAAACAGCAAAGTGGGATAGTTTGTGAAGAGCATCTATCAGAAGCTCTGTATCTATTCCAACTATCTAAGCAATATACCAGGTTACTTAAACAGTTCCTTAGGAATGGTTTAACCTAGAACCAATCAGCTACAGTGCTGGCAGAATTCCACTTCTGGCCTCAGTCAGCTTAAAAAGAGCTGTCATGGCTTTTGATGTGATAGACTGCTAGTTTTGCAACAGGCTTCTTTCAGTAGCACAGTTCTCAAATCCTGATATCCGAATATTTATGAATTAATGTGCATATACATATCTTAATAACAGTGATTTGTACAGTTTTGCTACTTCAAGAATTGGGCTTATCTAAGAATGCTGGGGAAGGTTGGGATCTGCTGGGTCCTTGTGACCCAGATTGGCCACTACCAGAGATAGGGAGTTGGGCTCAATGAACCTTGTTCTAACCTAGCATGTCTTTTCTTATGCTATTCTGTTGTACGAAGGATCAGATAGGTGAATCCTTGGTTCAGTAAAGTGGAGGCAAGTAAATTAATGCAGTTAAAAAGATTCCTTATTATCAGCTTATACAACAGAGTCTACAAACCAAGAGGTTCATTTATGAAAGACTCTCTCCCATTTTGAGGCAATTCTATAAATGGGTGCCTCTATGTATGCACTCTGAGGCTGCATAATGAACGCTTATTATATAATTTTATTTATTTATTTGTACCCCACATTTTCCCACCTATTTGCAGGCTCAATTTGGCTTACATAGTACTGTGAGGCGTTAGCCACCTCCGGTGATGAAACAAATACAGAGTGATGTTATAGAGAAATGAGATATATGCGTTACAGACATATTAGAAAATCAAGAGAAGAAGAGTTAAATAATGTTTGTTGCACCACAATAACATAACCCTGTATCAGCGTGCCTTATATTTTTATGCTTGCATAACTATGGTCAAGTAAATGCAGCAGGGACAGGTATAACCTGCAGTATTCTGTAAGGGGCCCTTTTACAAAGTGGCGGTAAGCCCAAAACGGGCTTACCACATGCAAATCTGGAGCTACTGCCGGCCGAACGTGGGCGCCGGCAGTAGTTCCAAACCCGGTGTGTGCCATTTCTCGCACTAGGGAAAATCGGCCCATATTAGTTTGTGCGGCGCTAAGCCAGTGGTATTCGGGAAGCGCTGCACGCTACCCAGTTACCGCCGGGTTAGCGCGGGAGCCCTTACCTCCACCTCAATGGGTGGCAGTAAGTGCTCCCCTCCCCCTCACATGGCCATGCGATCAGAGCAAACTTACCACATGGCCATGTCTCTTTTTTGGCCGTTTTACCTGCTGTGGTAAAAAGGGCCTCAGCGTGCAGACAAAACATCCCCCACCACTAGCACGTGGCCCTTTTTACCACAGCTTGGTAAAAGGACCTCTAAGTTACAAGTGGGAGCTGTGCCCATATCTCACCCATTATTATGCCCCCTTGAATTTAGATGTTATTCCATGTATGTGCATCATTATGTAAAACAAAGAGGTAAGAATCCATACCAGAAGAATAACATCAAAGAGTATCCAACATAGACAGTGAGTGGGCTTTGTTGGCATTTCTGCACCAGGGACCACTAGCACGGCTTAATAAAAGAGGCCCGTAATCTCTGTAACTCTACGAGGATCTTGGACTCTCAGATTTTCAGTTAGTAATGAAGGAGTTTGATGTAAAACTCCAGGCAAGGAATGGGGGCGGGGAGGGGGACTTTCATTTCATTTCCTTATCTCCCATGATCCAACATAAATGTCTGATCTCTGCAACACAACAAAACTAAAGAATGCAATGGACATAACACAAATCTTCCATTAGATGATGCCCTAATTGTATTTGCTATTTATTTTTGTTACATTTGTACCCCATGCTTTCCCACTCATGGCAGGCAATGGAAGGTTAAGTGACTTGCCCAGAGTCACAAGGAGCTGTCTGTGCCAGGAATTGAACTCAGTTCTTCAGGACCAAGGTCCACCACCCTAACCATTAGGCTACTCCTCCACTTTATCTTACCACATGAATTTTATCTTACCACAACATCACATTGTATTTGTTCACACCGGAGTCTGCAAACGCCTCTCCAGTATTATGTAAGCCACATTGAGCCTACAAATGGGTGGAAAAATGTGGCATACAAATGTAAGACTAACTAAAATGTGGAGGAGTGGCCTAGTGGTTAGAGTCATGGACTTTGGTCCTGGGGAACTGGGTTCAAGTCCCACTGCAGGACCAGGCAGCTCCTTGTGACTCTGGGCAAGTCACTTAAACTTCCGTTGCCCCAGGTACAAATAAATACCTGTATATAATATGTAAGCTGCATTGAACCTGCTATGAGTGGGAAAGCATGTGGTACAGACATAAGAAAAAAAATATATACACCCTTGGCTTATTTCCAAAGAATATGTTCAGTGGGCCCAAAATGGGAGCAAACCACTAATAAATAATCATAGCACAAATATTAGAAAGAACAAAAGTTTAAACATAAACTTTGGTAAGCTTTAGATTATACATTAACACCAGTATTAGGTTAATCAATGCAGATAACATCTTGAAAAAATCAAAAACAGTTTAAAATCTTTCTATGCTGTCCCTGGCCATAAGTCAAAATGATAGGTTTTAGAATCTTCAGAAGAACTTTTTAATCTAGCCTGTGCTAGAGGCATGCCAGGGCTCACAGAAGGCGATGCGTTTGCTTCCTTGAAATTAAAAGGCAGGAATGTTGGCTCATTAAATTTGATTATGAAGTGATGATGGGTGAATATGGTTTCTGACAGTCAGTATATTAAAAATACCTTGTTCTTGAAATACAGCAGCAGAAAGGCCCTGGCTGTTTAGCCAATGTTATTGCTGATGTTACGAGATTTATTAATCTATAAAGTCAAATTAATTTTGATTATTATTATTATTTTATTTCTAATAAAGATAGAAAAACAACCAAACAAAAATAACTGATAAAAATTCCCTCTTTATTAAAAAGAAAAAATTGCAACTTTTCGGTTAATGCTTATTATTCATGGATATTTGTGGCAAAGTGTGCAGTGAAGAAAAAGAACTACAATTTTTTTTTTTTTTTAAGGACCATATTTTTGAAATCCTATTTAGGATTTACATGTGTGAATACTTGCATTTATATGTCTATATTGCATACATGTGTAAAACACTAAGGGCCTCTTTTAGCAAACTGCAGCAAAAGGGGGCCTGCACTGGCATCAGCGTGTGCTTTTGTTGCACTCTGGGGCCCCCTTTTACTGCAGTGGGTAAAAGGTGGGTTTTTCTTTTCTTCAGGAAATGGCCATGCGGCAAGTGAAGCACTTGCCGCTGTCCATTTCAGGGAGAGCCCTTACCACAGAGGCGTAGCTACGGGGGGCCAAGGGGGCCTGGGCTCCCACAAATTCCATCCAGGCTCCTGGTTTGGCTGGCAGGGGTTCCCAACCCCCACCAGCCGAAGCCTTCTTCAGTGCCGATCTCCGGCGCAGTTGCGTTCGCTGCCCTGCTCTTCTTTCTTCTTGCTCCTCCTTTGCACGCTGACGCTCCTTTATGTGTTCATGTAAAGAAGCATCAGCGTGCACAGGAGGAGCAAGAAGAAAGAAGAGCAGGGCAGCAAACGCAGCTGCCTCGGAGACCGGTGCTGAAGAAGGCTTCAGCTGGTGGGGGTTGGGGTCCCGCGCTAACCCAGCAGTAACCAGGCAGCATGTGGCATTGCCTGTTTACCGCCGGGTACACACTGGTGCTACAAAAGCAAAAATAGCATTGGATATGACGGCGCACTGGGGGTGGGAACTATATACTTCCTTTTTAGTGAGCAGTAAGCCCACATTGGACTTACCGCCACTTTGTAAATGGGCCTCTAAGTTCAGAACACCAGTATTTATACATGTAAATCCACTGAATGTGTAGATCACAAGGGGGTGTGCTTTGACCACAACTAAAATCTCTACTTTTTTTTTTGTTTTGTTACATTTGTATTCCTCATTTCAGAAATGGAATGCATGTGAACGTCACAATATATCAACATCGGGATTTACAGCTGCTCCTTTGCACATACAAGTTTATAATAAGTGCTCGAGTCAGCTAACCCTTTAGAGCACGGATTAAGGGGCCCTTTTACCAAAGTGTGGTAAAAGGTTGTCTAGCATATCCTTTTGTGGGTCATTCCTGTGCGCTAGGGCCATTTTTTACCACCAGGGTAAAATGGCAGATTTTCCTATTTCCACCATTAATGGCCATGTGCTAATTTTCCCATTAGACCCTACCACCACCCATTATGTAGGTGGTAAGGGCTTATGTGCTAAGCACGTGTTAATTGGAGTGCAGAACACACCCACTCTCCACCCCAACATAAAACATTTTTAAAATTTTGTTAGTGCTTAGGTAATGCGTAAATAGGCAAAAATTACCATGGGATGCCTGAGTACACCCCACAGTAAGCCCTTTTTTGCTGCAATATCGCAGCTTAGTAAAAAGACCCAAAAGGGAGATATTACATTACCAGGATTTCTATTCTGCTCACACCAAAAGTTAGTTTGGAGCCGATTACGCTATTAATAAAAACCAGTACAGTCAACTGGGAGCACACAAATAATCAAAAAACAGTTATAACAAATTAATCTGAGAGTGCATACTTCCAAAATAGAACAGCCTTAAGCAATGTACAATAAAATATTTGAATGGGCTGTAAACAAGGGGGATAATGAGAAAAGGAAATTTCCAATTTTTGGATGCCCAATAAGAAAAAAGGCTGGAAAAATTATTTTAGAGCACAGACATTTATATTAAGATAAAGATAATCGCAAGTATTTTCGAATATTATATTTTGACAATAGTGTTGTAATCAAAGGACATAAATATGCTGGAGCAATGCCCTGAATAATTTGAATATCTGAGAATTTGGCTTTCCTGAGTGCTATTTTTTTCAGGGCTCCTTAGTAAAAGGACCTGTGCATACCAGTAGATTTGTGGGATGTCTCAGAGCTCGGTGTTTCTTAATGTGTGTTTGTCATCTTCAGTTGATGCTGTGGAGAAGTTGGAATATTGTGCTATCAACCATGGCATGTCACTGTTTGCAAAGTGGGGTAAAATCAATAGATGAATTAGCACCTAAAATTGGATTCTAACAAGCACTTATTGGCACTAATTAGATTTAATTGAAATGTACATGTGTAAATTTAGGTGTGGGTCAAAAAAGGGGGTGTGGAAATGGGAGGGTCATGGGTGGGTTATGGGTGGATCGGGGGGGGGCGTTTCTTTAAGTTGCACGTGTAGTTAGAGAATAAGGGAATCTGCACCTTAAATTTACGCATGGGTATTTGCACCACATTTTTACTGGTTCAAACGGCTGGGCCTAAAGTTTGGCATAATTCCAGGGCGTAAGTGCTATTCTATAAACCATGCCTAACTTTATTTCTTTATTTGTTGCATTTGTACCCCACATGTTCCCACTTATTTGCAGGCTCAATGTGGCTTACATAGTACCGTCAAAGGCGTTTGCCCAGTTGGTGGATAACAAATACAAGGTTGTATAGTGATTGTATAAGGTATAAGTGGAGGGTCGGAATGGATGAAGATTGCGTGTTGTCCTGTTCAATCATAGTCATGCTGTGTTGGTAGGTGAAGAGGGTTATGTGGGGTCATTGGGGTAGGCCTTTTTGAAGAGGTTGGTTTTTAGTGATTTCCTGAAGTTCAAGTGGTCGTGGATTGTTTTCACAGCTTTTGGGAGCCCATTCCATAGTTGTGCGCTTATGTAGGAGAATCTGGCTGCGTAAGTTGTTTTGTATTTCAGTCCTTTGGAATTTGGGTAGTGTAGGTTTAGGTAGGATCTTGACGATCTGACTTTGTTTCTTACTGGTAAGTCTATAAGGTCTGTCATGTTTTTTTGGCACCATATATAGAATTTACCCCTCAGTATGCATACTACTGAGCCAATTTAGCTAATGACACTACGGGCCCCTTTTACTAAGCAGCGGTAAGCCCAACATGGGCTTACCGCTCGCTAAACAGGAAGCACTGCCGGGTTACCGCAGCAGCCCTGCAGTACGTCCCACCCCTAGCGCGCAGTCCTATCTGGTGCTACACAAATATATTTATTTTTGTAGCACTGGGGTGTACCCGGCAGTAATTGGGCAGTGTCGTGTGCTGCCCGGATTCCGCCAAGCTAGCATGGGAGCCCTTACTGCCACCTCAGTGGGTGGCAGTAAGAGCTCCTCCCCCGAAATGGCCATGCAGCAAGTGCTTTACGTGCTGCATGGCTATTTTCTGCAGGAAAGAAAGACTTCCCTTTTACCCACTGTGGTAAAAGGGGGCCTCGGCGCGTGTGGAAAACGTTCGCCGACGCCAGCACAGGCCCCCTTTGCCACAGGGGCCCGATATATTCCTACACAGTTTTTTGAGGACTAGAAAGGATGATGACAAATCAAGAATTTTTCAGTTGTGAGCCATGTTCACATTTGCAAGAAAACCAATTTTGTCATTAAAAAAAAAATCCATTCTATTAAAAATGTCAACCTTAAAAAGTCGATACATGAAAGTGTACCAAAGGTAAACTATTATTATGGTACAATTTGTAAACAGCTTTCTTTGGCTTTCATTTATTTGTAATCAGGACTTTTTTTTTTTTTTTTTACACAAATGATCACTAGGTATATGGTTGTCTTCCAGGTTTCAGCATAATTGTAGAGGAGCTGCTTAAGGATTTGCAAAAGAAATAACCTAGCAGGAGAAGTTTAACTGAGAGGGTGGATATTACTGCTTGCTGGGTTTACCACTTGAAATGCTGTGCCATACACAAGAAAACATGGCTTTATCAACTTTGTATAGCATATGGCAGCTTCAGGAAAAGTATAACTTTTAACTAAATGTTGCCATCAAAATGTACTGCTGCATTGTTATTTCCAAGATGTATTAAGGGGTCCTTTTACTAATCCGTGGTAAAAGAGGACCTGCAGTGGGTAAAAAAGCCGAAAAAGAAGTGGCTGTGCGGCCATTTTTTTTTTTGGGGGGGGGGGAGCGCTTAGTTCTCTTGCTAACCCTGCCTGATTACTACCAGATTTATTCAATATTTCCACTAGTGCTGAAAATGACATGCGCTGGGGGGTGGAACTAGGGCCTGTAAGTGATTCATTATCATGCTGCCTATACTATTGTGCAGATTTAGTGGTGAGCAAACAAAATGCAGCCAGCTATAGCTTAAATACATAGGGCCCCTTTTACTAAGCTGCGACAAAAGGGGGGGCCTGCACTGGCATTGACACGTGTTTTTGATGTGCGCCAAGGTCCCCTTTTACCGCAGTGGGCAAAAGGTATGTCTTCCTTTTCTGCAGGAAATGGCCATGCGGCAAGTAAAGCACTTGCAGCATGGCCATTTCAAGGGGGGGGGGGGGAGCCCTTGGCTCCTCTGTTAATCCAGCGGTAACCGGGCAGCATGTGGCACTGCCCGATTACCGCCGAGTACACATCAGCGCTACAAAAATAATTATATTTTTGTAGCACTGGATATGACGGCATGCTGGGGGTGGGAAGTACCGCTGGGCTGCTGCGGTAGCCCGGTGGTACTTCCTTTTTAGCGAGCGGTAAGCCCGCGTTGGACTTACCGCCACTATGTAAACGGGGTCCATAGTTTCTTCAGTGGCTGGAGGAGGATGGAGGAATGAAGGAGTGGATGTATCATTTTACCCCTCTCCCTGTCATCCACAGAAATTGGTCCAAATACTGGTGTCCATTGTTTATGAGTACTTATATTACCTAGGAGCCCTTTTACCAAACAGCAGTAAAAAGTGGACTTAGTGTGCCCTTACATGGGTCTTTCCCACACACTAAGGCCATTTTTACCACTGGGATTAAATGTCCAAATTTCCTATTTTTTTGGCATTAATTTTACCATTAGCACATGGCCATTAAAACAGATTAGTACGTGAGCCCTTACCACCTCCCATTATGTAGGCAGTATGGGCTCATGCGCTAAGCATATGCTAATTGGTTAGCATGTGGCAATGTAGCTGTGCTAACCGAATAGCACAGAAAACACTCACTCTCCACCCCTAGACACACCCCCACCACAAAAAAATTCTTTTTTAGCATGTGGGTAGCACATGCACTTCCTGAAATTGCAACAGGACATCTCAGCGTGTCCTGCGGTGCACCTCAGTGTGCTGGACCATGTGCCATTCTTTTTTTTTTTTTTGCTGCTGCTGCTGTAAGCACATGTTAGTGCTTACCACAGCTTTGTAACTTGTGAGCAGGAAATGCCTGCATAGTTTCCTTTTGAAAACTAACTACAAAGTAAGTATGTTAGTCCCATACAATTTGATAGGCTACTGACAACTACTATCTGTTTATATATGCGAATTTCACTGAGTCATTTCATATGGCTTCACAGAAGAAGGAAAGTAAGTGTGTGTGTGTGTGTGTGTGTGTGTGGTGGGGGTGGGGGGGAATGAGAGAGGGAAGAAAGAGAGAGACAAAAAAATAGGTTATTCTTGGTAGCATATCAACACAAAATCTTTATTGCATCTGATGCTTCTGCAGTACCACACTATTCACTGTGATAGATCTCTTAGAGGGGCATAATCGAACGGGGGCACCTATCTCTGAGGACGGCCCCGTAAAGGGGCGGGGCAACTCATATAATCGAAACAAGATGGGCGTCCATCTTTCGTTTCGATAATACGGTCGGGGCCGCCCAAATCTCAACATTTAGGTTGACCTTAGAGATGGTCAACCTAAATGATAAGATCGCCGAACTTAGAGATGGGCGACCTCAGTTTTTGTCGATAATTGAAACCAAGGATGCCCATTTCGAAAATGACCAAATCCAAGCCATTTGGTTGTGGGAGGAGCCAGCATTCGTAGTGCACTGATCCCCCCTCACATGCCAGGACACCAAGAGGCTCATTTTCAAAGCACTTAGCCTCCCAAAGTTCCATAGAAACCTATGGAATTTAGCCTCCCAAAGTGCTTTGAAAATATGCCTCCAAGCGGGCAACCTAGGAGGCACTGCAGCGGACTTCACAAATTGCTCCCAGGTGCATAGTTCCCTTACCTTGGGTGCTGAGCCCTCCCAAACCCCCCAAACCCCCCCCCCCCAAAAAAAACCCACTACCCACAAATGTACAACACTACCATAACCCTTAAAGGGTAAAGGGAGACACCTAGATGTGGGTACAGTGGGTTTGTGGTGGGTTTTGGAGGGCTCCCATTTACCACCACAAGTGTAACAGATGGTGGGGATGGGCCTGGGTCCGCCTGCCTGAAGTGCACTGCAGTACCCACTAAAAACTGCTCCAGGGACCTGCATACTGCTGTGATGGACCTGGGTATGACATTTGAGGCTGGCATAGAGGCTGGCGAAAAAATGTTATTTAATTTGTTTTTTTTTTGGTAGGAGGGGGTTGGTGACCACTGGGGGAGTAAGGGGAGGTGATCCCCGATTCCCTCCGGTGCTCATCTGGTCAGTTCGGGCACCTTTTTGAGGCTTGGACATTAAAAAATATTGGACCAAGTAAAGTCGGCCAAATGCTCGTCAGGGACACCCTTCTTTATTCCGTTATTGGCCCAAGGATGCCCATCTCTAAACCACGCCCCCGTCCCGCCTTCGGTACACTGCTGACACACCCCCGGGAACTTTGGTCGTCCCCGCAACGGAAAGCAGTTGAGGAAGGGCCAAGACGGCTTTCGATTATGTCGATTTGGACGACCTTGAGAGAAGGGCGCCCATCTCCCGATTTGTGTCGGAAGATGGGCGCCCTTCTCCTTCAAATATAAGCAGGTTAGTCTCATAAACAGACCCCTCGGTAACAGTAGAATAGTAACACAGCAGCTGTCAGTAGCTAAGATCATCTTAGCCTACCTAGTCTGATCGGTCGCCCTGTCTATTCTATCATCTCAGACCCTATTCAATACCCTGCCAATCTTCTACCATACCACCATTCAAAACATCTTTGAATTCTGTCCCTGTTCCAGACTTCAACTACCTTCTCAGTAGTGATGTTTCATCTGTATCTTACTCCAAGCCTTCCATCTTCCATTTTAACATTCTTATCATTGAGCTTCTTTTGTTAAGGGAAATACTTGTAGCTATTCATTCATACAGATGTTGTCTACAGACCTTTTACATCAGACAGAAGAACTGGAAAGAAATCTGGCCATAGATATCTAAAAGTTGGGGATGGGGAGGGAGGTGCTGTTGCTGAAAGATTCCAACTGTCCAGATGCGGGACAGAATATTCTGAAGTAGGCAGATTGCAAATGGAGACAGTAGACCGATATTCAGCCGGCTAACTCCCGTGGTTGTTGCTGAGTCCACATATTCAAAGCTGAGCTATTTATGGTGACCAGCATTGAATATCTAGTTTATTTTTCCTCCTTTGCAATTCTTATTTTTTGTTTGGGCTCACCATGTGATTTGTTCTTTGAAGACTATATATATATATCATTAGTCTAGCAATATTAACATTAGGGGGCATCCTTCCATATAAGAACATATCCCTATATGAAAAGATGCCTCCTAGTGGTACTTATGCTAGACTTTCACTAGGGAGCAGAGGAGCCATTTTGGATGTTGGTATAGTCCTGAGTGGGAGTGGAGGGGACCACTCTCACCTTGGTGACACTGAACCACCAATGCAACTGCTGGTTAGATCACAGGTTGAGGGTTGGGCAGGTGGGGATCTCTAGGGGATGCTGAATATGTTCAAGGGTGAGGGTAAAGTTGGGGGTATAGACTGCTGATAGCAGTGCTTCACCAATCACTTCCTCTTGAGGTAGCAGGAAGTTCCATCATGCTATCAGCAGCTGTGACAGTTAGCACACGGTAATGACCTACTTGCTAGTGTCAAAGCAGGCCACTTCTCCACACCACTCTGGCCATGGCCACACACCACCCATTCCTGGGTTAAGTAACTAGAGTGGATTTTTTTTTTTACCACACTGGCTGTTTTTTTAACATATTAGGGACCAAGTAAAACTTAGTGTAAATGTCGGCGCCTAACTTAGATGCGGAGCCGGTGTATTCTATAACCCTGCACGTAATTTTTCAGAAGGCCCATGACCCGCCCATTCCACATCTATAGCCATGCCCCCATTTTGGCAGTGCACATTAGAAATTACGTGCACCATTTTACAGAATACGCTTAGCAAGTTGTGTGCGTAAATTCTAATTAATGCCAATTAGTTTCTATAATTGCTTGTTAAGTGGCAATTATTGGCACTGATTGGTTTGCTAAGGTAATTAAATTGTGCACACAAATCCAGAATACTACTTGATTTGCACGCTCAGTTTTAGTCGTGCTATATAGAATCCAGGGGTAGATGTTAGAATGGGTCTGTGATATAATTTAAAGCATGGTAAAACCCATGTTAGCTGCTAAACACAGCATAGTAAAAGGGATTCTAATTATATGTGCATATTTTTCAGACACAAGCAAGTTGCCTGGAAAATACATCTTTTCTCAGCAGCTAAATATAACCACATTGTGAAATGTAACAACTGTACACTAGTTAGTTTTCTGAATATGGGATTTAGCAACTACAGGTAACTCAGTGAGGGACTCTTTTACTAAGCCGCGTAAGCATCTCTGCGCACCCAACATGTGCCAAAATGGAGTTACCGCACAGCTACCGAGTGGCTCTTGCGGTAATTTTATTTTTGCTGAGTGTTCAATACTTGCGGCCAAAAAATAATGTTTATTTTCTGCTGCACATATCGGATGCGTGCCAAGTGGCATTTGGCGTACATAGGTCAGTACCGCCCGGTTACCATGTGAGACTTTACTGCTGGATTAATGGCTGGCGGTAAGGCTCAGACCCAAAATGGACGCACAGCCATTTTCATTTTGCCGCACGTCCATTTTCGACAAAAATGTTTAAAAGGCCTTTTTTACAAGTGCGCTAAAAAATGATTCTGCACGCGCCCTAAACCCACACCTACACTACCGCAGGCCATTTTTCAGCACACCTTAGTAAAAGGACCCATATCTGCATGGTTCGGACTCTTTGTGAAACCCTGAGAATGGTTTTTAATTTTTTCCTTCTGCACCAGCTTATAGTTCTCATATCAGTATATAATAATATAAAGTATAACAGTTTTTGAATGTGGTATTCATTGCTTCCTCACAATCTTTTATATAAAATACTGTTATTGCTAAGAAAGCATAAACTATAGATTTACAATTGCATATTTCAACAATGCAACATAATTGATTACAAAATTATAAACTTCAGTACTCTCATTATTTGTCTTTGATAGCTTTTAAATTAAAACAGCTGTCATTTACATTCTCAGTACCTTTTGCTCAAAATACAAAGTAAGTACTTTATTAAAATGAAAACCTTCTTATCTATTGACAGTGATTTATAAAAAAAAGAATCCTTTATAACCAGCAAAAAGGTGAATCCGCATTGGTAAAGTAGAGGATTCCTTGACATAATTTTGCATCTAACCTTGGTATACATTAGAAATCCATTATCATTCATGTTTGATGGCTGTTGCCTCTTTAGGTGACAGTATAGCCAAGATAAAGCTTATCAGCATTCATGGTTGCCGTAATTCTTCAAAGTTCTCAATAACATTCTCCTCAGTATGGTAATCTGAAAGGAAATATGCAAATTACTTTGAGAAACTAAACTTAACACAATAAGTAATGCTTATTTTAGCTGGCAATAGATATCTTAGCTTGGGTTGTCATTTGTCATATTCTTGCTATGTGACAAATCCTACCTTAATACTATAATTGTATAATTTAGGATTCTGAAAATCAGTCATTTCAGTATTTATTATATATTATTGACAGATTGATATATATGTTGCTACTTTTGGATACTTTTGCATTCTTAAAATAAACCTTTGAAACTACTTCATTTTTAAAGCAATATTTCCTGCGTTTAAAAGCATTACATTTTAATCCATTGCTTCAGAAATCTCCTATCTTCATGTATAGTCTGTATATAAAACACCTGGTCAAACTATTAAGCATTTTCAAGTTATCCTTTCTATGGGATTAAAAACCCCCCATCTAGTATCACTTTCTCTAGCATTCCTGCCAGGTCCCTGATGCAGTCTAACATTCATTAAGAAGCTAATAGTATGATCCACTTAAAGAAGACTGTATGGATACATATGACCTATGCACCACATCTGAAAAAAGATATAGTGGAATTAGAAAAGGTACAGAGAAGGGCAACGGAAATGATAAACAGGATGGGACGACTTCCCTATGATGAAAGCCTGAAGCAACTAGGGCTCTTCAGCTTGGAGAAAAGATGGCTGAGGGGAGATATGATAGAGGTCTATAAAATAATGAGTGGAGTGGAATGGGTAGACGTGAATCATTTGTTTTCTCTTTCCAAAAATACTAGGACTAGGGGGCATGCGATGAAGCTACAAAGTAGTAATTTTAATACAAATCAAAGAAAATGTTTCTTCATTCAACGTGTAATTAGATTCTGGAATTCGTTGTCAGAAAATACGGTAAAGGTGGTTAGGTTAGCGGGTTTTAAAAAATGGTCTGGATGGCTTCCTAAAGGAAAATTCCATAGATCATTATTAAATTGACTTGGGGAAAATCCACTGCTACTTCTGGGATAAGCAGCATAAAATGTATTGAACTTTTTTGGGATCTTGCCAGGTATTTGTGACCTGGATTGGCCACTGTTGGAAACAGGATGCTGGGCTTGATGGACCTTTGGTCTGTCCCAGTGTAGCAATACTTATGTACTCTTCATAAATCCCACAGGAATATCATATTTTTACCACATTTCTTTTTTAAATAACATGCATTATTGAAAGACTTCTGGACCTGAGGATACATGTAAAAATACCTTTACATGCAAGCAATCCCTTACAGAATTGTCTCTATAGTGAGGCCATTTTGCAAACTTAGAACCCCTTTTACCTAGGTGCAGTGAAGTCTGAGTATAGCACATTCTAACATGGACTTTTCCCACATGCTAAACCAAGATGTACCACAGCATTAAAGTTGGGCAATGAGTGCTTGGCACCTGCAAATAAAATAGCATGGATCACTTTCTGTCTCCTATTTAGGAGGTATGAAGTGCTGTGGCATTAGGGTGAAAGGGAAATGGATCTTGATATACTGCCTCTGTGGTTTTTGCAACTACATTCAAGGTGGTTTACATAGATGGGCATTTTCGAACGGGGACAACCATCTCTAAGGGCGCCCAACTCTAAGGATGGTGCCACGAAGGGGCGGGGCAACGCGTATTATTGAAACAAAATGGACGTCCATCTTTTATTTCGATAATACGGTCGAGGACACCCAAATCTTGACATTTAGGTCGACCTTAGAGATGGTCGTCCTCGGTTTTCGGCGATAATGGAAATCAAAGATGTCTATCTCAAAAATGTCCAAATCCAAGCCCTTTGGTCGTGGGAGGAGCCAGCATTTGTAATACACTGGTCCCCCTCACATGCCAGGACTCCAACCGGGCACCCTAGGGGGCACTGCAGTGGACTTCAGAGACTGCTCCCAGGTGCATAGCTCCCTTACCTTGGGTGCTGAACCCCCCAAACCTGCCCCCCCAGGTCCGCCTGCCTAAAGTACACTGCACCCACTACAACTGCTCCAGGGACCTGTATACTGCTGCGATGGGCCTGAGTATGGCATTTGAGGCTGGCATAGAGGCTGGCAAAAAAGTATTTTTAAACTCGTTTTTTATGGTGGGAGGGGGTTAGTGACCACTGGGGGAGTAAGGGGAGGTCATCCCTGATTCCCTCTGGTAGTCATCTGGTCAGTTCGGGCACCTTTTTGAGGCTTGGTCATTAAAAAAAATGGACCAAGTAAAGTTGGCCAAGTGCTCGTCAGGGACACCCTTTTTTCTATTATCGGCCAAGGACGACCATCTCCTAATCATGCCCCAGTCCCGCCTTCGCTAACCTGCTGACATGCCCCCGTGAACTTTGGTTGTCCCTGCGATGGTGGAGATGAAAACGGTAACGGAGTTCAAACATGCGTGGGATATGCATAGAGGAATCCTGTGCAGAAGGAATGGATCCTCAGAAGCTTAGCTGAAATTGGGTGGCGGAGCAGTTGGGGGGAAGAGGGGGTGGTGGTTGGGAGGCAAGGATAGGGGAGGTCAGACTTATACGGTCTGTACCAGAGCCGGTGATGGGAGGCGGGACTGGTGGTTGGGAGGCGAGAAATACTGCTGGGCAGACTTATATGGTCTGTGCCCTGAAAAGGACAGGTACAAATTCAAGGTAAGGTATACACATATGAGTTTGTCATGGGCAGACTGGATGGACCATGCAGGTCTTTATCTGCCGTCATCTACTATGTTACTATGTTACTATGTAAGCAGTCGAGGGTGTCAAAAATTCGTCTTTCGATTATGCCGATTTTGATGACCTTGAAAGAAGGACGCCCATCTCCCGATTTGTGTCAAAAGAAGGGTGTCCTTCTCTTTCGAAAATGAGACCGATAGTTTATACAGGTACTTATTTGTACCTGAGGCAATGGAGGGTTAAGTGACTCGCCCAGAGTCACAAGGAACTGCAGTGGGAAATGACCCCAGTTCTGCAGGAAGAAAGTCTGCTATACTAACCACTAACTAGCCTTGTGCTATCCAGTTAACTCAAGCTAATGCAAACGTACTAGGAGGAGAACACAGGAAACACTCTCACCCATGACACCCCCCCCCTCTAAAAACATTTTTCAAAAATAGTGAATGCACGCATAGTACTCGTAAACAGGCAAAATATCACAAAACACTAACACATTTTATCGTAGTCTGTTTTTCCCCTCAATAGGCATATATTAGGGCTTAAGACCTATAGTAAAAAAGACCCCTTAGTGAATAAATGCTGCCAATTAATTAGTGAAACTGCAGATTTTTTTTGTTTTTAATTTGGAGGTGGAATTCAAAAATGAGAGATTAAGGAGAATTACTGCCTTAATCCCTCTTATAAATCCTTGGCCAGAACAAGCTCATTGTAAAAATCTGTTCATGTCTCTGACTTGGTGCAAAAGCTAATGTTTTAATTTATTAATGTATTGTTTATTAGGATTTATTTACTGCCTTTTTGAAGGAATTCACTTAAGGCGGTGTACAGTAAGAATATATCAAACATAAGCAATAGGCAATTACAGCAGTAAAAATATTCAAAAAACAATACAAAGTATGGCATAGTATACTACATTACAATGTCAACACAATACATAATAGAACATTTTAATTGATAGTGAAGGGTAAAGCAAAGATGGAACACATAAATGGGTAAGAGAGTAAAAAGAGTTAGAAAGTAAGGTGACTAATTTAAAGAAAGTTGCACATGAGGTCAGAGAGATGGTTAAATATTACCTCAGCTAGGGTAGAAGTGGATAAACATGTCCTGTGCAGTATGTGCAGCCCGTGCCACTCCTTGTGTGTGTGAGTGAGACTAACAAGTTAGTTACTTCTTCCATTAAAGGCTTGGTTGAAGAGCCAAGCTTTCACCTGCTTCCTAAAGTAGAGATCGTCTTGTGTTAAGCGGAGCCTTTCAGGCAGTGCATTCCAGAGTATGGGGGCTACTCTGACAGTATTCTGACAATAAGATGGAAATACATGTCATGTCTAAACAATGGCCTGTCCAAACATACCCATACCATGCCTCCAGGGATCTCCATGACTAAAAAGTGTTGTTTTTTTTAAATTGACATTTACACAGTATCTCAATCTACTTATTCAAATGTATTCTTTACATATGGGGATGTTTTTGAAATGACCTCCTCATTTGCTACATAGCTACAAATAGTAACACAAGTTCTTCAAACCTAACCTGTAATGTCTAATGAGTTGGACATGGAGTAAATGTCAAAACTGTAAACAAAGAGAAACACACATATTTTAATGTTTTGCTTTCCTCTGTAATTTGAAATGCTGTAATACTTTGTTATACATAATTACTCTCCTATGCTTTATTAAAAATCTGATACCACTATTGAGGTTTGTAATGAAGTGCAAGTCATCAATTAATTAATCAAAGGGATAGAGACCTCAGAACATTATTATTTTTGAGGAAAATATACTGAGCTGATAGTTAATCCATGAAGCTTTATTATGTTTGATATTATCTACGTGGAATACAATAAAATCAAGATTTGTAATGATTTCACGCAATAAAAGAAAGATAAAACAAATATTTTGTGTTAATTATGCACTGCAATGTGATCTTTGATTATGTTTATGCTTAATTCAAACTTGATATACCACATCTCATAATTCATGAAAGCGGTTTACAGTCAGGTACATGCTGAATATTAAGATACTGTAGGGGATACAAAGAAAAAGAAGAAAATTATGTTAGGGATGGGCAGTCATTAATCACAATATTAAAAATGTTAACATTTTTCTATTGTTTCCTCTCATTGGCAAATGAAAACGGGGAGGGTTTTATTTGCCATCAGATTTAGCTACTCCTACACCCCCCCCTTTCTCTCTGTAGTTCAAGGACTCCCCTTCTGACCCCTCCTCTCCATGGACATAACTTCTGGTTTTGCGGGGTCAGGACTTGTGTGAACCACCAGTGGTGTGCACAGAGTCAGGGCTCCACGCCTGGTTTCCATTTCTTTGCAGTCAAGGAGTTTGGGGATGCAGAGGGCGAGCAGGTGATCAAAACAGGTGTGCAGAGGTACTGGTGAGGGAAGGAGAGCGTTACCCGGATGGATAGAAGGGATGGGACAAGGTTTGATGTTGGTAGTGAAGGAATAGATGGGCAATGGTGGTGGTGATTGATGGTGAAATAGAAAGAGAGAGAGAGACAGAGAGAGAATGGGAGATGCTGGATGATGGTATGAGAAGAAATAGAGATAGAGTAATGCTGGATGGTGGGGGCAAAGAATAAAAAAACATTTTTTAACCACAGGAGTAGCGCATGCTGATGGCCAAACTACCGTGGGACACCTCACTGCATCCTGCGGTAGTGCCCTTTTATTGCACAGTAGGCCTGTTTTAGGCCTACTACTGTGCCTTAGTAAAAGGGCCCCATTGTGAGATTGAGTATAATTGCTTTCCTTTTGCATATTTATTTCCTACCTCTTTTTCTTTCTTATAATTTCCACCCAGAAAGAAGACTTTGATGACATTAGTCCTCCAATCCAGGTTGGTCTGATGATGAGCTACACAGCCAATCCCTGACAGAAGAACAATTACCAATTGTTCCTATACAATTATTCCAAGGGTTTGCAAAATAATAAAGAAAATTAAATGTTTGTATTTTTCAGAATAGAGAACGATAGATTAATTTTATGATGCACCATCCAATCATGATGGTCTGCTTAGCTCCAGTGAGGTGTCTTCTGTAAACCGCTAGTAATTGGACATGCTCCAACTCACAGCACAATACTATATTGATGGAGGATTTCAAATTATGAAGTCTTTTTGGATGTGTCATGGGTTTCATTTTATATGATGTGCCATGAGTTTATTTGAGTTTTTAAGAGATTAAAAGTAAGAAATGTGTGGTGCTGGTATTATTGATTAGTTTATAAAGAAATTGGAACCTTTTAGATGTTGTTGTCTTTTTTTCCTCTGTCCTCCTTCCATTCCTCCATTGCCTAGATAGACATTTGACTCCCACCCTGTCCTGCCCTCATCAAAATGCAAACAAGCTTGAAAAATAGCAAGACTTCTGACCAAAGAACAAAATAAAATGAGCAATATTCACTAAAATCAGGCAAAATATGTTTACGATATTTTATAGGGATGTGCATTCATTTGAAATACCTTTAGAAATATTAATGACATTTTCCTTGCCATTTCATGTAATTTGAAACCCAAAACCTGGAATTCTATTTTTCCTGTGTTATTAAGTAGAGAGGTGTGGTAGCCGTGTTAGTCCACTCTTAAAGGTTATCAATAGAAATCAAACAAAATAAAAAATAAGATGATACCTTTTTTATTGGACATAACTGACGAAGAAGGGCAACCTTCGAAAGCTAATCAAGAAATGTATTAAGTTATGTCCAATAAAAAAGGTATCATCTTATTTTCTTTTCCATGTTTTATCCTGTGTTATTAGTAATGCGCCTTTATTGAAGAACAATGCACGATATGGAGGGTTATTCTATAAACAGCACTCCGGATTCAGCTCTATTTATAGAACAGCACTTAAAGCCCATTTCCTGCCCAAGGGTTGGGTGTAAATGCCAATGCCCAGCTCCGGGCATTTTGGTATGGAAATGGAGCTATTAGGAACATCCCTGCCATTCCCCTAGCCATGCCTCTTTTTGAGTTGTGCGCTAAGGGATTTAGGCACGCAGAGTTATAGAACAGAGCATGGGCAGGTGTGCACGCAAATTTTAATTATTGCCAATTAACTGCAATAATTGCTAACATCAATTAATTGCACTATTGAGCAACAGAACAAAATAATTGAGCCTTAGGGCACACTGGTTGAGAAATAGTGTGCACTGTCGATAACACTAATCCCTGAAATGAAAAGGAGCTTTTTTTTTCTAAAATGTGTTATGTTTGTGCACTTAGGACCCCTTTTACAAAGTTGTGGTAAAAAAGCCCCTGTGGTAGTGTCGGCATGTGAATTTGATGTGTGCTGAGACCCTCTTTTACTGCAATGGGTAAAAGTTTTTTTTTTTTTTTTAAGGAAATGGCTATACAATATGTGAACCAGTTGTTGCATGGCCATTTCCCGGGAAGCCCTTATTGCCACTTATTTAGCAGGCAGGCAATCAATGGTTCTAAGCCATATAGACTACTGCAATGGAATTTATGCGGGATGCAAAGAACAACTCATAAAGAAACTTCAGACCGCTCAAAACACGGCAGCCAGGCTTATATTTGGAAAAACGCAATTTGAAAGTGCCAAACCCCTCCCAATCAAAGAACGTATTGCTTTCAAAATCTGCAGCCTGGTTCATAAAATTATCTATGGCGAGGCCCCAGGATACATGACAGACCTCATCGACCTACCAATCAGAAATACAACCGGATCAACACGAACATTTCTAAACCTCCACTACCCAAGCTGCAAAGGACTCAAGTACAAATCAACTCATGCATCCAGCTTTTCCTACATAAGCACACAACTATGGAACGCATTACCAAAGCTGTGAAAACAACGTATAACCACCTAAACTTCCGGAAATCACTAAAAACTTACCTGTTCAAAAAGGCATACCCTACCGACCCACCTTAAATGCCTGAACCCTGCAACACTACGAAACCAAAGCATGTAATGGACAAAACGTAATTCTTCCTCTCTACGATTCCCTAATATGTCTGTTCCACATGAATCTCATTCTACCACAACATCACTGTGTAACTGTTTATACTGGGGGGAAGGGGGAGAAAGGTAAGGGCTCCCCTAACTCACCCTGAAGCAAGTAGGGGGGCCTGGCCAGGACTTCACAGCCAGGGAGCCACAGAAGACAGAGTCCACTTTCTCTTTTTGAGAGGAATTGCTTTTGGGTTCTTAGCCTATGTTGTTGGTAGGTGGTGGAATTGTTCTTGGAATCTCAGCTTACACGGTCAGTAGGCAACAACTTCTCCACATCCACAACATGCACTTATTCCTGGATTCTATATTGGGCACTCAAATTTGGGCATAAAGCCCAGATCCATATGCAAACTAATTACTTAATAAGCCATTAATAATCAATGATTGATATCAATTAGCAGTCATTTAGAGTTACGCATAGATCTGCCCTATGCCTTATTTTATAACATACGTGCCTTAATTTTATAGTGCACAACTCACATGGGGGTGTGGCCATGGGAGGGGTATGAGTGGGTCAGGAGTGTTCCCAGAATTTAGGTGCAATGTTATAGAATAATGTCATTTCCACGCCTATGTTGGGCACTAGCATTACACTAGGTTTTAGCTGGCACAAATCTAGTGTTCAAAGTTAGGTACGAAATCCACACTAATCTAGTATTTTGCAAAGGGTACCATTTACTGAATTCTCCCCTTAATGTGTGAATTAGTGCATGCTGCCATGCCAACACAGCAACAGTTAGCACACTTGTGCTGTAACAGTTATCGTGCACTAATTTGTGTGTTAAATGCTTACCGCACCTTAGTAACAGGGTCCAAAAATATAGAAAAAACACTATATAGAATAAAAAATACCATAAACATATGGGGAAACTAACGAAATGAGAGTTATTGGCTTCCACACCCCTAATATTTTATGGAAATAAGGATAAACAAAATAAGTCATAGGTGATGCCTTTTACTAAAATGTGCTAAGCCCATTTTTGAGAATACAGTGGAAGTGACAAATAGAACATCAAAATAAAACAACCAACACTGCTCAAATATCTTCAAATGTCCTGTAATCAAAATCTTGGCTGGACACGGCTAGATGACCTGCATCAATAGTCTGAAGACTCTCTCTGATATGATGAATCCAACACTAATACATAAATGCACCTAGTGATCTAGGTCTAACGAAATTGTCAGCAATGATGTTATCACATACTCCAATTGATAGCAAATTCAACAATTTGCAAACAAAATGTGCGCAATCAAGTTCAGCTCGTCTGAAAAGACACGAGTCGTGTTTCAGCTAGATGGACTGCATCAGGAGTAATAGAAAAGGGTCACAATATATTCAAATAAAAATCTTTTAGCATATAAATGATAAGGTACATAAATGTATATAAAGATAATACAGCTCCTTCTATCTTAATCAATGCATAAAGAGGGGCATTCTTGATATGTTTAAATCTGATTTTGCAAAAGCAAACAGAAGACAGTTTACTGCAGAAGTAGAACAGACAACCAATCAGCAGCAGCGATCCAAGGAAGGACAAACACAGCAAGAGTATATCCAAATGTCAGCTTTAATGGAAAGAGGACCCAAACTGGCCAAGTTTCGGAAAAACATTTGCCAGTAGTCACGTGAAGGGGCATAATCGAATGGGGCGCCCAGGTTTTCCTGGGGCCGTCCTTGCAGGATGGCTCCGTGAAGGGGCATGGAAACCCGTTTTATTGAAACAAGATGGGCGTCCATCTTTCATTTCGATAATACGGTCGGGGACGCCCAAACCTCAATATTTAGGTCGACCTTGGAGATGGCCGTCCTTAGATCGTCCTTAGAGATGGTCGTCCCCGGTTTTCGGCCATAATGGAAACTGAGGACACCCATCTCAGAAACGACCGAATCCAAACCATTTGGTTGTGGGAGGAGCCAGTATTCGTAGTGCACTGGTCCCCCTCACATGCCATGACACCAACCGGGCACCCTAGAGGGCACTGCAGTGGACTTCAGAAATTGCCCCCAGGTGCATAGCTCCCTTACCTTATGTGCTGAGCCCCCCAAACCCACTCCCCACAACTGTACACCACTACCATAGCCCTAAGGGATGAAGGGGGGCACCTACATGTGAGTATAGTGGGTTTCTGGTGGGTTTTGAAGGGTTCACATTTACCACCACAAGTGTAACAGGTGTGGGGGGGGGGTGGGCCTGGGTCCACCTGCCTGAAGTGCACTGCAGTACCCATTGAAACTGCTCCAGGAACCTGCATACTGCTCTCATGGAGCTGGGTATGACATTTGCGGCTGGCATAGAGGCTGGCAAAAAAAAAAAATTAAAGTTTTTTTTAGGGTGGGAGGGGGTTGGTGACCACTGAGGGAGTAAGGGGAAGTTATCCCCAATTCCCTCCAGTGGTCATTTGGTCAGTTCAGGCATCTTTTTGAGGCTTGGTTGCAAGAAAACATGGACCAAGTAAAGTCGGCCAAGTGCTCGTCAGGGATGCCCTTCTTTTTTCCATTATTGGCCGAGGATGCCCATCTCTTAAGCACACCCCAGTCCCGCCTTTGCTACACTGCCAACACGCCCCCATGAGCTTTGCTCATCCCCGCGACAGAAAGCAGTTGAGGGCGCCCAAAATCGGCTTTCGATTATGCCGATTTGGGTGACCCTGAGAGAAGGACGCCCATCTCCCGATTTGTGTCGGAAGATGGGCACCCTTCTCTTTCGAAAATAAGCCTGTTAGGTTTCCACAATATATTCATAGATTCAAAGCATGTACTGCAATACCTGCATAGAAAAAGCTCTGATCCAATTCCAAAAGTCAGCAACCACCAAGTCTCCAGCCCAAATTCAAAAAGCAAAGTTAAAGTTGGCCAGTTATCTCCTTCTGATTATTAGCAGTTAGATGCCGATATGCTATTTAACTGGTCAGTGGCTGTGTCTGGCTGGTTAAAGAGCTTTGAATTTCGGAGGGAAATTGGATCATACTGATCTTCTGAGAATATAATTTAGATTAATTTTCCTAATACCATTGCTGAACTTGCATGTTATATCAATTAAGGGCCCTGGTTACTAAGATGTACTAGCGTTTTTAGTTTGTGCATAAAATTAGCAAGTACTAACCGTGTAGGTTCCCATGGGAATATTAGCGCCTGCTAATGGTTAGTGCATGCTAAAAACGTTAACGGGCCTCTAGCGCGGCTTAGTAAACAGGACCAAAATGTTTATGTTTATATTTATTAAGCAAATTTAATATACTGCCTGGCTTTTACAGGTCATGGCAATTAACAACAGCAGTATAATATAGTACTTAGACTGTGAGCCTACTAGGGACTGATCCAGTACCCGTAAAATGAAACTTTAAATCGCTTAGATCTAAGCAATATATAAATACTGAAAATGAATGAATGGATGAATGAATGAAAATAAAATTACAAATTAAAAAGAATGGAACGTCAATCTTATGGACAGGAAAGGCCTAACCACATTCTCTCAAGATACACACAACCAGAATAGTAACATAAAAGTGTTGACTTCCCGTTAACAGCGTTCTAATAAATCTTAAATTCCTCTTGTGCATCTTATGCAACTCAAGGAGACCAAATGTTTATATTTCAAGATCTGAGTTAGGATAGATTTTTTTTCCATTTCTCATAACTACTACAATCTTTATTCTGAGAACAAATTTCTGTTCTGTCATTTTTCATTTTCCTTATAATCCTTCTGTCATGAATCAAAGTTGGATATTTACACTCCTATTGTGTGAAAGACAGAACTATGTTATACGATTTTAACCTTTCAATGTTCTCTGCTTTGATTGTTTTGGGAGTTACAGTAATACTTACATCATCTTTTAGGCTATAGCTTGGTAAAAGAAAATGAATACGATCTCAACTTATCCACAATCTCCTTCATTCTATAATCTTGCATGTATAGTTTTGTGCTTAGCTCATAACCTTGCACACGCAGGTTTTAGAACAGTGCCAGTTATGCGCATAACTTAATTGACAAATTAGGTGATAATTAGCATTAACTACCATTAATCATCTATAATTGGAGTTAAATGGTGCTAATTGGTACTAATTTGTAGTTATGTATATAACTGCTCATAGTTATCATTGTCTAACCTTAGCACCTTTAACACAGTGTTTCCCAAGTCCAGTCCTGGAGCACCCCTTGCCAGTCAGGTTTTCAGGATATCCACATTGAGTATGCATGACCTTGATTTGCATACACTGCCTTCATTATATGAAATCTCTTTGATGCATATTCATTGTGGATATCCTGACAATCTGACTGGCAAGGGGTACTCCAGGACTGGACTTGGGAAACACTGCTTTAACATATAGGTGCAAGGGGGGTGGGGTGGATGTGAGAGAGTCATGGGTGGGTGAGGAGCATGCCCAGCATTTATCTGCTAAAGTTATAAAATATTTATACAAGCAGAAGACCTAACATGCGGCATGTGTTCTGTGCTCCAGTATTTTAATGGTTATTACCATTCACAATTTCTGCAACGTTGATCTATCTGAACCATCTTAACCTCTGAGGAAGGCTTTGTGCCGAAACATGGCCCATGTTGGGTCTTTTGGGTCAATTTACTTTGGCAAAATAAACATTTGGATGCTCTTACTCCTTGATTGCTCTGGTCATTTGGAACTTTCATCACTTTCACCCTTGTTTTTTTTTGCTTGCTTTTTCTGTGAAAGTTGTGAGGACCCCTTCCCTTTTCTCCTATAAAATACTTATAGTCGTGCATGTAACTGCAACATTTAGTTGTGGATATTTACACCAGCCATTGATATGGATGTAAGCAACCACATCTAAATGGTGTGTAAATATGAATTTACAGTAGAATCCATACCCCTAACAACCAAATTGACAGAAGGCATAGTCGCCAAACAACTAACAGAATATCTCACTGATTTCAACATACTACATGAATCTCAATCTGGCTTCAGACCTCACCACAGTACAAGAGGTAAAAACATCCTCCTACTCCAATTTGACCTATCAAGCACATTCAATATGGTCGACCACCACATACTACTGAGAATCTTCGACAAGATAGGAATTACTGGAAAAGTACTCTCCTGAATCAAGGGTTTTATGACATCCAGAACATACCAAGTCAAATCAAACTCAGATATATCTCCACTTTGGAAAGCGGAATGTGGAGTACCACAAGGATCACCACTCTCACCTATATTATTCGACCTAATGATGACACCACTGGCTAAATCTCTATCCAAACAAGGCCTCAATCCATTTCTCTACGCAGAAGACATCACCATCTATATTCCCTTCAAACAGAACCCCACAGAAATCACCAAGGAAATAATAAACAGCATGACCATCATGGAATCCTGGGCATCGGCATACAAGTTAAAGCTCAATAGAGATAAAATCTAATGTCTCATTCTCTCGTCCCAATACAATAATGTTCCTCCCTCGGCAATTAACGCACAGGGTTCATCCCTCCCAATCTCAGACCACTTGAAAATCTTAGACATAACAATTGAAAGCAACCTAATGCTAGAAACCCAAGCTAAGAACACGACTAAGAAAATGTTCCACACTATGTGGAAGCTCAAACGTATAAAACCTTACTTTCCCAGGGATTCATTCCGCAACATGATCCAAACCATGGTGCTAATCCATGTAGACTACTGCAATAGTATTTACATAGGCTACAAAGATCAAATCATAAGAAAACTACAGACAGCACAAAACACGGCTGCCAGACTCATCTTTGGAAAAACATGCTTCGAAAGTGCGAAACCCCTCTTAAGAAGCTTACATTGGCTTCCTATTAACACTGGCATAACTTTCAAAATATGCACAATAGTCCACAGAATCATTTCCGGACTTGCACCAGATTACATGATGGAACTTATCGATCTACCAATAAGAAACGTGATGAGAACAGCAAGAACCTACCCAACCTTTCAGTACCCCAATTGCAAAGGTATAAAATACAAATCTTCACATGCTGCCAGCCTCTCGTTTAAAGGCACACAACTTTGGAACTCACTACCCAAAGACATGAAACTCACAGAAAAAAACCTACAATTCAGAAAAAACCTGAAAACACATCTTTTCAAGAAGTCTTTCCCCCTGGATCTGCCTAATCCCACACCACCATACATCATGAAAAGTTCAGAAATGGAAAACAATAATATTAACCTGTTTCACAATATGCTAATATATCAACCTAGGTGTTTATTGTACTTCTGTATTAAGTACTAGACTTCTACAAATCTAAATTTTGTAACCGCCTTTTTAGCAATATGTAAGCCACATTGAACCTGCCATACAGTGGGAAAATGTGGGATACAAATGCAATAAATAAATAAATAAATAAATTCTGCAATAGCAACTACACACATAATTGCTGATATAGAATTTGCACTTTAAGGGTAACTTCTATATATGGCACAAAAAAAATTAGCACTGAAAAAGTGCTATTCTACAAAATGTGTATAAAGTTAGACGCGGTTTGAAGAATAACGCTTACACTCGGGTATCATGCTTAACTTTAGGTGTGGCCATTTATATCAACTAAAATGGGGTGCAAATACCCACATGTAAATTTAGGCTTGGGTGCCCTTATTCTCTAACTATGCACGTAACTTAATGAATTCCCCCAATTTGCCCATTACACTCCCATTTCCACACTCCTTTTTTGACTCACACGTAAAATTTACATGTGGATCCTGCGCCTAAATTTGTGTGTGTCTACTAATTCAATTAAATCTAATTAGTACCAATAATTGCTTGTGAAAAAGCCAATTATAGGTGCAAATTAGCTTGTTGTACAATTAAATTGTGCATGCAAATTGGTACACACTCAAATTTGCATGCACAATTTTTAACAACTTTATAATGTTAGGAGGCTAGCTTGCAGCATCCCAGTGCCTAACTTTAGGTAACCTGTACTGAATTATCCCAATAAGACACTGTAGATCAGGGCTCGACAAATCCTAGGTGCCAGGTCGCCATGACACCTAGAAATTTTATCCTGGTGAACAGGATTTTATACCTCTGATATTTTTTTCCTTCCTCAGTGTTGCTTCAAACTGCTTCTCTCCCTCTGCACAGTGATCAATATCTGCATATACTTGAGCCGTATGATGCAAGAGGTTCAGAAAGTCTTGTGGGATTTGAATCCATGAGATTTCCTCAACTTCCTGCACTGCATGGCTCAAGTATATGCGGAGCTCATTTGTGTGCAGAGCCAAGAGAAGCCGTCTGAGGCAGCAAGGGGTACAAGAGAGACTGGGGGAAGGCTGGATGGGGCATGGGAAAGAGAGATGTGGGGGGTATGAGAGAAAGACACAGACTGATAAAAGCTGTGGGGGAGGTATGAAAGAGAGACACACAGAAACTGGGTGAAAGCCTAGATAACAAAAGTGATACAGTGGTGGAAATAAGTATTTGATCCCTTGCTGATTTTGTAAGTTTGCCCACTGACAAAGACATGAGCAGCCCATAATTGAAGGGTAGGTTATTAGTAACAGTGAGAGATAGCACATCACAAATTAAATCCGGAAAATCACATTGTGGAAAGTATATGAATTTATTTGCATTCTGCAGAGGGAAATAAGTATTTAATCCCTCTGGCAAACAAGACCTAATACTTGGTGGCAAAACCCTTGTTGGCAAGCACAGCGGTCAGACGTCTTCTGTAGTTGATGATGAGGTTTGCACACATGTCAGGAGGAATTTTGGTCCACTCCTCTTTGCAGATCATCTCTAAATCATTAAGAGTTCTGGGCTGTCGCTTGGCAACTCGCAGCTTCAGCTCCCTCCATAAGTTTTCAATGGGATTAAGGTCTGGTGACTGGCTAGGCCACTCCATGACCCTAATGTGCTTCTTCCTGAGCCACTCCTTTGTTGCCTTGGCTGTATGTTTTGGGTCATTGTCGTGCTGGAAGACCCAGCCACGACCCATTTTTAAGGCCCTGGCGGAGGGAAGGAGGTTGTCACTCAGAATTGTACGGTACATGGCCCCATCCATTCTCCCATTGATGCGGTGAAGTAGTCCTGTGCCCTTAACAGAGAAACACCCCCAAAACATAACATTTCCACCTCCATGCTTGACAGTGGGGACGGTGTTCTTTGGGTCATAGGCAGCATTTCTCTTCCTCCAAACACGGCGAGTTGAGTTCATGCCAAAGAGCTCAATTTTTGTCTCATCTGACCACAGCACCTTCTCCCAATCACTCTCGGCATCATCCAGGTGTTCACTGGCAAACTTCAGACGGGCCGTCACATGTGCCTTCCGGAGCAGGGGGACCTTGCGGGCACTGCAGGATTGCAATCCGTTATGTCGTAATGTGTTACCAATGGTTTTCGTGGTGACAGTGGTCCCAGCTGCCTTGAGATCATTGACAAGTTCCCCCCTTGTAGTTGTAGGCTGATTTCTAACCTTCCTCATGATCAAGGATACCCCACGAGGTGAGATTTTGCGTGGAGCCCCAGATCTTTGTCGATTGACAGTCATTTTGTACTTCTTCCATTTTCTTACTATGGCACCAACAGTTGTCTCCTTCTCGCCCAGCGTCTTACTGATGGTTTTGTAGCCCATTCCAGCCTTGTGCAGGTGTATGATCTTGTCCCTGACATCCTTAGACAGCTCCTTGCTCTTGGCCATTTTGTAGAGGTTAGAGTCTGACTGATTCACTGAGTCTGTGGACAGGTGTCTTTCATACAGGTGACCATTGCCGATAGTTGTCTGTCATGCAGGTAACGAGTTGATTTGGAGCATCTACCTGGTCTGTAGGGGTCAGATCTCTTACTGGTTGGTGGGGGATCAAATACTTATTTCCCTCTGCAGAATGCAAATAAATTCATATACTTTCCACAATGTGATTTTCCGGATTTAATTTGTGATGTGCTATCTCTCAGTGTTACCAATAACCTACCCTTCAATTATGGGCTGCTCATGTCTTTGTCAGTGGGCAAACTTACAAAATCAGCAAGGGATCAAATACTTATTTCCACCACTGTATAGGGGAAACAGCATTAGGTACTAATGCATGTCTGACGCAGCATAAAATGGCAAACCACGGGAAGTGCCACAGGCATTCTGCTGTAAGTGCTAAATGTGCGTATGCCAGTGGCGTAGCTACATGGGGCCTGGGGGGCCTGGGTCCCCGTAGATTTGGCCATGGACCCACCTGTCGATGACCCTCTCAACCCCCCTCCTGCCGCCAACCCTCCCCCGCCGTCGCCGTGGGCTACCTTTGCTGGCGGAGGACCCCAATCCCCGCCAGCCAAGGAGGTCCTCTTCTTGCTCCAAAGGGTTCGTTCTGTTTCTGTGAGTCTGATGTCCTGCACATTCAATGTCCTGCCTACAAAATGGCTGCGGTAAGTGCACTCAAGCTAATATTTTTTCATGACTGCACGCAAATGGCAGCATTAGCCCATGACCATTAATACAAAAAGTAAAAAAAAGGCCATTTTTATAGCTGCAGTAAATATGGCCTCAGCTTTCGGGAAAAAACATGCGCAATGGCATGTTAAGGCCATTTTATACCTCAGCTTAGTAAAAGGATCTCAGAGTTAGGACACCAAAAAAGCTTAACTGGTTACTGGTCTCGGTATCGTTCTGCACCTGACTAACCTTCAGTGGCTATGCAAATCCTGAATATTTAGGGGTCCTTTTACCAAGTTGCAGTAAAATGGGCCCCGCGGTAGTGGCGGAGGCCATTTTTTCCGTGCACCAGGGCCCTTTTTACCACAGTGGGTAAAAAAACCCCTCCCCCCCAAAAAATGCCCATGTGGTAAGATTACTCTTACCATGAGGCCATGTGGCAGGGAGCACAACCGCCACCCATTGAGGTGGTGGTAATGGTTCCCACGGTGCTCCCGATTACCATCAGGTTAGCACCATGGTAAAAATTCTAAAATTATTTTCCATCATGTTAACTCGCGAGAGGATTGTGAAAAATTACAGAAGGACCTTACGAGACTGGGAGACTGGGCGGCTAAATGGCAGATGACATTTAATGTGAGCAAGTGCAAGGTGATACATGTGGGAAAAAAGAACCCGAATTATAGCTACGTCATGCAAGGTTCCACGTTAGGAGTTACGGACCAAGAAAGGGATCTGGGTGTCGTTGTCGATAATACACTGAAACTTTCTGCTCAGTGTGCTGCTACGGGTAGGAAAGCGAATAGAATGTTGGGTATTATTAGGAAAGGTATGGAAAACAGGTGTGAGGATGTTATAATGCCGTTGTATCGCTTCATGGTGCGACTGCACCTTGAGTATTGTGTTCAATTCTGGTCGCGGCATCTCAAGAAAGAACTAGTAGAATTGGAGAAGGTGCAGCGAAGGGCGACTAAAATGATAGCGGGGATGGGACGACTTCTCTATGAAGAAAGACTAAGGAGGCAAGGGCTTTTCAGCTTTGAGAAGAGACGGCTGAGGGGAGACATGATAGAGGTATATAAAATAATGACTGGAGTGGAACAGGTGGATGTGAAGTGTCTGTTCACGCTTTCCAAAAATACTAGGACTAGGGGGCATGCGATGAAACTACAGTGTAGTAAATTTAAAACAAATCAGAGAAAAGTTTTCTTCACCCAACGCGTAATTAAACTCTGGAATTCGTTGCCGGAGAACGTGGTGAAGGCGGTTAGCTTAGCAGAGTTTAAAAAGGGGTTAGACGGTTTCCTAAAGGACAAGTCCATAAACCACTACTAAATGGACTTGGGAAAAATCCACAATTCCAGGAATAACATGTATAGAATGTTTATACGTTTGGGAAACTTGCCAGGTGCCCTTGGCCTGGATTGGCCACTGTTGTGGACAGGATGCTGGGCTCGATGAACCCTTGGTCTTTTCCCAGTGTGGCATTACTTATGTACTTATGCTCGAGCCAGAACAACTGCCGGTGGCCGCATTGGGCCGGTGGTAGTTCCTGGTTGCCATGGGGCAACCCTTTTGTAAAAGGGCCCCTTAATGTTGTTGCTGGATTAGTCAGGCGTTGACTAAACAGGTCAAGTTCTGACTGCAGCAGTAGTATTGTGACCGTTGTTGGCTGCCATTGACTGAATATTGACCAGGTTATTAAAAAAAATAGAACTTTTTAAATTCAGTAGTTACTCCATCCCAAACAACCCCCTAAAATGACAGGCTTCTTTCAAATTAGTTTGCTTTTTTTTTTTACTACTGAAAATATGCAAAGCACTCAAACTCAATAATGTGTCATATTCTAAAGGGCTTATAGAACAGAATTGATCTAAGGGTTAGAAGGTTGAACTGCAATTTATGTAAAAATCATGGGAGGATTAGTTTAACTAATTAATCACTGTATGCTCTTGGGGAAAGTCATTGTGGGACTGAAGTACTAACAAGAAGGTTAAAGGCCTGATTTTCAAGCTTCACAAAAAATTGTGCATGAAAACGTCAGCAAAACAACTATACTTCATTGAGTTGCTGTTACTTGTTTATCTAAAAACTGACATCTGAAACCTTTTCTTATACAGTTTTAAAAAAATTCTTATTATTACTCAGCTTGTTTGCATGATTTTGCATTGCAGCAGCTCATTAATAATAGGGTCAACATTCAAAGCAATTAAAGTGGGCATGAGGGGATCATTAAGACACACCTCCCAAAATCTGATCCCACCTCTCAAGAAGAGCTTGCTTCAAAAAGTATGCGCCCCTCTCGACCTGTCCTCATGAGAAGATCTGGTCCTGAAAAGGATGTCTCTCTCCTGATGCCCTATCCTGAGAAGATCTGGCCCCTGAAAATGATGGCCCTATTTCCCAAGGACCCCTCCCTATCCCTCACCCCTTGTAGGCCCTCCAAGGCATACCTTGACAGATCCTTCTTATCTGTTCCCTTCTCCACTACTGCCAACTCCAGACTTCTCGCCTTCTGTCTCGCTGCACCCTACGCCTGGAATAAACTTCCTGAGCCCCTACGTCTTGCCCCATCCTTGGCCACCTTTAAATCTAGACTGAAAGCCTACCTCTTTAACATTGCTTTTGACTCGTAACTACTTGTAACCACTTGCCTCCACCTACCCTCCTCTCTTCCTTCCCGTTCACATTAATTGATTTGATTTGCTTACTTTATTTTTTGTCTATTAGATTGTAAGCTCTTTGAGCAGGGACTGTCTTTCTTCTATGTTTGTGCAGCGCTGCGTATGCCTTGTAGCGCTATAGAAATGCTAAATAGTAGTAGTAGTAGTAATGTAGTGTAGAAAGAATAGGAATGATCCCCACTCATATCTACCCATTGCAGTTCTAAATTGTTGACACAACCTCTATTGGCAGTCTCCCAGTTGAATATTGGCCTAGACCTGCATAAGTCTCTGTTGCCAGCACATGTCTAGTCATAAAGATATTCATAGTAGGTGACTAGACCTGGCTCACCATTGAATATTTGGGTCTAATTTAGCCGGTGACAATCAATATTTACAAAAGTGTTGACCACTGGTGGCTGAATATTGACTGGAATGAATTTGAATAGAGTTTCTCATATAGGAGAACATGTATGAATGCATAATATTGTCAGTGCCAAAATAATGAAATTTTTCTCAAGTGGAGCTTCGCACACTTTTCTGCATGAAGTCCCACTTACAAACATGTTTTGCACTTTAATACATCAGGGGTCCTTTTACTAAGGTGCACCGAAAAATGGTTTGCACTGGTGTAGACACGTGTATTGGACGCACGCAGGTCCATTTTTCGGCGCACCTGCAAAAAAGGCCATTTTGGGCCTGAGACCTTACCGCCACCCATTGACTTAGCGATAAGGTCTCAGGCATTATCCGGGTGGTAATCATTAGTGCACATACAATGCCTCTTACTGCCCGGTTAGCGCTGCGCTCTGGAAAATTTTCCGTGGCGCGTAGCGTGTGCATGTAAAAAATGAAATTACTGCCCAGGCCACGCAGTAGCCAGGCAGTAGTTCAAAATTGACATGCGTAGGACACACGTACGCGCCTATGCGGCTTAGTAAAAGGGCCCCATAGTTTCTGAGACTACCTGTGAAATGAAGGTATTTGGTTTAATACTCTTCTCTAATACATTTAAAACACTGTTTTATTATAAATATTAAATGCCCATTGATTCAAAATGATTTTGTTTAAATGTGGAGCATCTCCAAAGAATATAATTGGCCCAACTAGTCAGCATATTGGTCGTGACAAGTATTTCACTTCTACAGAGTTCGACTTAACCAGTCTGAAGCACATTACATGCCTATATAAATGCTTAATTTTGAATTGGTTCCAAAATGCCTGGATTAATTAGTATCAAGATAAATAGGTCTTGCTTCACTAGGCATTTCAAATGCTGTAGAGTGATGTAGAAAGATAGTAGGCAGATGAGGAGGAACAGAAGGCCAATATAGGTCAGTCTCCAGCTGGTGAGTGGAACATATGGTCTTTCCATAATCATCCAAAGAAGACAGCAATGGGACACTCTATAATTATCAATAAATGAATTGTTTAATATACAAAAACATCTATTTTTAGAAATTTGAAGACAACAGTTAAAAACGCTGGTATAGATGGAAGTCAGTTGGCGTCAAGCTGGAAAATTCCCATTTATTTTATCCACTGTGATATTTTTAGAAATTATAGGAGTGCAGAGCAAAATATTCAGTTAAGAACTTTCTAAAAACTTCTGAAATTGAGGGCTCCTTTTACAAAGTTGTGGTACTGATTCTCCCCCGTGGTAAATGCAATGAAGCCCATAGGAATTGTATGGGCTTCGTTGCATTTGTTTTGCGGAAATCAGTACCGTGGCTTTGTAAAAAGAGCCCAGAATTATATGCACACCAAATACCGTATTTTTGCAAAAAAGATAAATTTGGTTATCAGATAAAAATCTCACTGTGTTTTTTGCAATAGTTTTTACCTTTTGTACATTTTTTTTCATGAAATTCTTAATCTTACTAGAATTTCTAAAAAATTAAATCTTCAGGCATAAGAAGTACTATTTTAAAGTTTTGTTATCAAACTAGCTTTCAGGATGTTTTTGCTTTCATACCATATATGAGCCAGGTTGTTAAATCTGGCCCTATGAGGATATTCTATCTCGTCAATTGAGGTTGATAATGTGTTGTGATCTTCTTAGACCTGATTTAGTCCAAGTGCATTTGGATATCACTAGAAAAGGAACTTTTTCAGTGAATGGACCAGTGGACTGGAATCAGCTGCCAAGTGGCCTTAAAAATGAGCAAAATATACAAACATTTAAACGACAACTAAGCTATGCTTAGTATAGTAAGCTGTGGGAAAAGGGCCCTGCGGTAGCGGTGGGGGCCATTTTTCCTGCATGCCAGGGCCCTTTTTTGAGCAGCTGGTAAAATGAACTCTTACTGTGTGGCCATGCGGCAGGGAGCCCTTATTGCCACCCATTGAGGTTATCACCATGCAAGCCATTTCTGGGGGTTTTCTTTTCCCCCCAGAAATGGTACGTGATCAGAGCAGGACTACCGCCGGAGGCCCCGTTGGGCCAGCGGTAGTCCCAGAAGAGCGAGTGCTAAGCTCACTTTGGGCTTACCATCGCTCTATAAGAGGGCCCTTATGTGACTATTGGTGTGACTACATGGATTTAGTGAAGAGAAATCTTGCCTCACCATCTATTATATTTCTTTGAAGGAGTGAACAAACATGTGGATAAAGGTGAGCCAGTCGATATTGTTTTTCTGATTTTCAAAAGGAGTTTGACAAAGTACCTGATGAAAGACTCCAGAGGAAATTGGAGAGTCAAGGGATAGGAGGTAGTGTTCTATTGTGGATTAAAAACTGGTTAAAAGATAGAAAACAGAGAGTAGGGTTAAATGGTCAGTATTCTCAATGGAGAATGGTAGATAGTGGGGTTCCCCAGGGGTCTGTGCTGGAACCGCTGCTTTTTAATATATTTATAAATGATCTAGAAATGGGAGTAACTAGTGATGTAGTTAAATTTGCTGACGACACAAAGTTATTCAAAGTTGTTAAATCATGAGGGGATTGTGAAAAATTACAAAAGGACCTTATGAGACTGGGAGACTATCAGGCTCATTTTCGAAACAGAAGGACACCCATCTTTTGACACAAATCAGAAGATGGGTGTCCTTCTCACAGGGTCGCCCAAATCAGCATAATCGAAAGCCAATTTTGGGCGTCCCCAATTGCTTTCCGTTGCAGGGACGACCAAAGTTCATGGGAGCGTGTTGGAGGCGTAGCGAAGGTGGGACTTGGACGTGCCTAACACATGGGTATCCTCGACTCATGATGGAAAAAAAGGGTGTCCCTGATGAGCACTTGGACAACTTTACCTGGTCCTGTTTTTCTTACGACCAAGCCACAAAAAGGTGCCCGAACTGACCAGATGACCACCGCATAAATCAGGGATCACTTCCCCTTAATCCACCAGTGGTCACTAACCCCCTTCCACCCTCAAAAAACATCCTTAAAAATATTTTGTGCGAGCCTCTATGCCAGCCTCAAATGTCATACTCAGGACCATCACAGCAGTATGCAGGTCCCTGGAACAATTTTAGTGGGTGCAGTGCACTTCAGGCAGGCGGACCCAGGCCCTTCCCCCCCTATCTGTTACACTTGTGGTTGTAAATGTGAGTCCTCCAAAACCCACCAGAAACCCTCTATACCCACATCTAGGTGCCCCCTCACCCCTAGGGGCTATGGTAGTGGTGTACAGTTGTGGGTAGTGGGTTTGGGGGGGTTTGGGGGGGCTCAGCACGCAAAGTAAGGGAGCTATGTACCTGGGAGCAATTTATGAAGTCCACTGCAGTGCCCCCTAGGGTGCCCGGATGGCATCCTGGCATGTCAGAGGGACCAGTGCACTACGAATGCTGGCTCCTCCCATGACCAAAGGGCTTGCATTTGGTCATTTCTGAGATGGGCATCCTTGGTTTCCATTATCGCCAAAAATCAGAAACGACCAAGTCTAGGGACGACCATCTCTAAGGACGACCTAAATGTCAAGATCTGGGTGTCCCCGACTGTATTATCAAAACGAAAGATGGACTTCCGTCTTGTTTCGATAATACGGGTTTGCCCGCCCCTCCACTGGGATGTTTTGCGAGGACGTCCTCAGCAAATCTTGAGCGTCCCTTTTGATTATGCCCCTCTAAGCTACTAAATGACAGATGATGTTTAATGTGAGCAAGTGCAAGTGATGCATGTGGAAAAGAGGAACCCGAATTATAACTACGTAATGCAAGGTTCCACATTAGGAATCACCAACCAAGAAAGGGATCTAGGTGTCGTCATTGATGATATGTTGAAATTCTCTATATCCTCTGCTGAGTGTGCGGCGGTGGCTAAGAAAGCAGATAGAATGTTAGGTATTATTAGAAAAGGAATGGAAAACAAAAATGAAGATGTTAAAATATCTCTTGTATCGCTCCATTGTGCGACCGCATCTCGAATATTGTATTCAATTCTAGTCGCTGCATCTCAGAAAAGATATAGTAGAATTAGAAAAGGTACAGAGAAGGGCAACAAAAATGATAAAGAGGATGGGAAGATTTCCCTATGAGGAAAGGCTGAAGCGGCTTGGACTCTTCAGCTTGGATAAAAGATGGCAAAGGGGAGATATGATAGAGGTCTATAAAATAATGAGTGGAGTGGAACGGGTAGACATGAATCGCTTGTTTACTCTTTCCAAAAATACTAGGACTAGTGTATTCTGTAAAGTGATGCACCTAAATCCTAAAGAGTGAATCTCAAAAGGGGGCATGGCCAGGGGAGGGGCATGGGTGGGCTATGTGCATTCCTAAAAATGATGTTCAGTATTATAGAATATGCCCAATCCATGCCTAAGTTAGGCAGGGTCATTTTTTCTATCAGGTTTTAGTGTATTTAAATGGCCACACCTTCATTTTAGTTGCGTATTCTATAAACTGTACCTAACTCTCGGCAAAGTTTATAGAATAGCTCTAAGCGTGTTTTTTTTTCAGCACCATATACAGATTCCCCCCCACCTTGTGAGTTTCGTCACCCCCATGCGAAATTAAGGTACAGTAAATGCCTGATTTTACTGCACCTTCATAACTCCTCCCCCAAGTATCAGCACTTACATTTATAGAATTACCAGCATTGAGCCCTGAGTGATGCCACTGTTTTTTTTCTCCATATTTCTTTGTAAAATTACTTTCCTCTCTTTATATTACTCCAATGACATTTATTTCCCTATAGCTTTATATGTATTTTACAAAAGCCTGCACATGCAGCCAGCCCTTTGCAAACTGACCTGCAAATTCTGATTGCCTCAACTTAGCCATCCCTTTTCTCACTTAGATAACTTATGCAAAAATGAACTTCAAGCTTAAAAGCCTGATCGCATGATAATGCCACATATATATAAATAAACATTAAAAGGCAAGGTGATAACACTAATCCCTGGGGACACCACAGCAGACTTCTCATGATTGAAAGGAATATAAACCAAACACTTCTTGATGGAGTCTGTGACCTAAATAGGTCTAAGCCATCTCAGAACTGCACCTGTTATTCCATGAAGTAACCATTCAAGCTGTGCAATCACTAGATCATGAGTGACAGTATCGAACAGTGCTGTTAGGTCGAGTACAATCAGAACCACACCACTGCCAGTATCTGTTCATCTAAGCAAATCACTATAAGTGATAGCAACACTGCTTCTGCCATATGACCAATGGAACTTGACTAAAATACATTCAATATGTTTACAGAAGATCGAGCAACTGATAAGTGACGCATTTCTCCAATAATTTTCCTAAATTGAGAAAAACTGGCTACCAGCCTGTAAATAGCCTTTTCATCCACGTTAAATAAATTCCAGTCTTTCTTTCTCACTTTATTTATTTACAGGCTTATACTGCCTTCCCCTTAAAGCAATTTACAAATGACTAACAGAAAAACATAATAAAAACAGAAATATTATGCACGGAGAGGGAAATTCAGTAAAATGGCACCCAGCTTTATGCACGGAAAGATCCACGCTAAACTAGGATTCTGCTAAGGGTTCTCTGTGCAGAGTGCTCTTTGCGTAATACTATCGTTGGGGACATTTTACTAAAGGGTTGGTGCACGGCAATAGGCTTGCTGCATGCCAATCTGGAACTAGTGCTGGGCTACCACAGGAGTCCCCACCTCCAGCGCATGCCAGTGCTTATTCGGAGGTAATTGGTCAGTGCTGGGTTAGTGCAGGAGACTTTACCACCACCTCAATGGGTAGCAGTAAGTGCTTCCATTAAAAATGGCCGCACGGTAAGTGGTTCACTTACCGCACGACTATTTGTTTTTTGTAAAAGGGAGCCTCAGCGCATGTCAAAAACACGCATTTATGTTAGTGCAGGCCCCTTTTTACCACAGCTTAGTAAAAGGACCCTTTAGTGTGGATCTCATGCCTAACATTGGATGTGAAACCTTATGCCTATTGAAACCTGGTGTAAATGCTGGCGGGTAACTAATGGAGTGGAGGAGTAGCTTAATGGTTAGTGCAGTAGACTTTGATCCTGGGGAACTGGGTTTGATTCCCACTGCAGCTCCTTGTGATTCTGGGCAAGTCACCTAACCCTCCATTGCCCCAGGTACAAATAAGTACCTGTATATAATATGTACACCGCTTTGAATGTAGTTGCAAAAGCCACAGAATATCAAGTCCCATCTCCCTTTCCCTTCCCTTCCCCAATGGTGGTTGGGTGTGTAAAAGACACTATTTCATTGTGCCTAAATTCCTGACACGCTAACCTCTCTCAGGAATATTCATTGTCAGTATCCTGAAAACCTGACTGGATGGGGAGCCCCCAGGACATTGTTGGGAACCACTGGTCTGTACTAAGCTACCTCTAATGCAATGCTTCTCAGCCCAGTCCTCGGGGCACACCTAGCCAGTCAGGTTTTCAGGCTATCCACAATGAATATGAATATGTTTTTATACTAAGGAGACAGTGAATGCAAATCTGTCTCATGCATATTCATTGTGGATATCCTGAAAACTTGACTGGCTAAGTGTGCCCTGAGGACTGGGTTGAGAAGCTGTGCTCTAGTGGGGAGAAATAACTACACTGAGGTAACATTAATATTTCTAGTCATAAAAGAGACATTTTCTCACCCACTCAAGTACATTTTGAAAAGAATAAAAGCTGCAGTTAAGGTATAGGGAAAATGAAAATAAACTTGATGGGCCATCAGAAAATTGCTAAAAACCTTAACATTTTCTGAATCTGCAAGCTGTTCTCTGTTTTTCTACTAATATACGCAAGCATGGATAGTAGGTTAGAGGGAAGCAAAGGGCATGGTGATGAGTAAAGCTTTCATACAAATCAGCTATCTTCTTTTTGATAAGACTTACACAAAGGAATTCATTTTTTCATAGATGAAAATATTTCCTTACCATATCAAGAAATGTATTGCTATGCCATTCACATTTTCTAATGAAATCTTACTGTGATGGAAAATATCAAAAGAGTGGAACTTGGGTGCAGCATTCTTTGTCATTTAACCAATTTCTTTTTGTTGTTACATTTGTACCCCGCGCTTTCCCACTCATGGCAGGCTCAATGTGGCTAATTATCCAACCCACATAGGACTAGAGTCTGTAAATGGAGCCCAAATTTGGATGCCTAAAAAAATGAGCGATAAGCACTATTCTATAAACTTTGCTCTGAGTTAGACGCCATTTACAGAACAGCGCTTAGCACCGGGATCAGTGCCCAATTTTGGGCACAAGGATTTGCACTAACTAAAACCTGGTGTACATTCTTGCACCAAATTAGACGCGGATTTGCCATATTCTATAACACTACGCTCAAATACTAGGAATGCCCCTGACCTGCCCATGCCCCTCCCATGGCCATACCCCCATTTTGGATGCTTGCATAGGAATTTACGTGCGCATCTTTATAGAATACCGACTAGGAAGATGCATGCATAAATTCAAATTGTTGCCAATTAGCGCCAATAATTGATTGTTAGTGCCCAATTATTGCCAATTGACAGCTCATTTGTCAATTAAGTTCTGTGCAAATTATGGAATATGCCCAATGTGCACCAAATTTTGGTGTGCAATTTTTGGCATCATATATAGAATCCAGGGGCATGTGGATTCTATATTTGAAAATCTTTATTTTTATTTATTTATTTGCTACATTTGTACCCCACATTTTCCCACCTATTTGCAGGCTCAATGTGGCTTACATAGTACCGTAGAGGCGTTTGCCAATTCGGTTGATAGCAGATACAAAGTTATGTTGTGGTCAGATGAGGTAGGTGTGGTTCATGCGTCATGGGGTCGAAGGAAGTGAAGATTATAAATTGTCCAGTATGATCATTAGTTACGCTGTGTTGCTGGATGCTGGGATTTATGTTGGATCGGTGAGATAGGCCTTTTTGAAGAGTTGAGTTTTGAGTGATTTCCTGAAGTTTATGTGGTCACGGATTGTCCTCACAGCATTTGGGAGTCCGTTCCATAGTTGTGCGCTTATGTAGGAGAAGATGGATGCATAAGTTGTTTTGTATCTTAGTCCTTTACAATTTCGATAATGTAGGTTTAGGTATGATCGTGATGGTTGGTATATCTATTAGGTCTGTCATGTATCCTTGCACTACGCCGTAGATAATTTTGTAGACCAAAGGGCAAATTTTGAAAATGATCCGTTCTTTGAATGGGAGCCAATCAGCTTTTCTCGTAGGGGTTTAGCACTTTCGAATCGTGTTTTACCATTTATCAATCTGGCTGCTGTATTTTGGGCGGTCTGGAGAGTTTTTTTGTGAGTCGTTCTTTACATCCCGCGTAGATTCCGTTACAATAATCTGCATGACTTAGGACCATTGATTGTATTAGGTTTTGAAAAGTTTCCCTCGGGACAAAAGGTTTTATTCGTTTGAGTTTCCACATTGAATAGAACATTTTCTTTATTACGGTGTTTACTTGGTTCTCAAGTGTAAGGTTACGGTCGATTGTGACGCCGAGTATTTTTAAGCTATCTGAAGTAGGGAGTGTGTGTCCTGGGGTGTTTATAGTTGCGGGTTTGTACTTGCTGTGTTGTGATGAGAGGATGAGACTGTGTGTTTTTTCAGTGTTCAATCTCTTAGGGCTCTTTTACTAGCGACAGTTATCAAACGCTAAAAGGCACTACTGTCGGATGTGCACAGGCATAAAGCGGTAGTTTTGAAATCAGAACGGGGGTATGTTTGGATGTGGAGAATAGGTGTGCCCTGCAGTAATCAGATAGCATGGGTAAATCAATGCATGCTGCCCAATTAGGCTGAGGTTGGCACAGGAGTCCTTACCACCTAATGGCCATACACTAATTGGGAAATTATCGTGTGGCCATTAAAGGGAATATAGAAATTGTGGCCATCTTACAGCTGTGATAAAAGTGGCCTCAGTGTGTGGGAAACTCACATGCTAAAAATAGCACAGGCCAGTTTTTGGCTCAGCTTTGGAAAAGGGCCCCTTAATGAGGTAAGGTAGTGAGCCAGAAGCAGAGGAAAGATTTGAACTTATGTTCTAAAGCTTCCCTGTGAATCATAGTCCTATGGTCATACTTTTATTTATTTATTGCACTTGTATCCCACATTTTCCCACCTATTTGCAGGCTCAATGTGGCTTACAATGTTTCGTCATGGCTTTCGCCATTCCGGAGTATAACACTGCTAGCTCCTACATAAGTACATAAGTAATGCCACATTGGGAAAAGACCAAGGGTCCATCGAGCCCAGCATCGTGTCCACGACAGCAGTCAATCCAGGCCAAGTGCACCTGACAAGCTTCCCAAACACTCAAACATTCTATACATGTTATTCCTGGAATTGTGGATTTTTCCCAAGTCCATCTAGTAGTGGTTTATGGACTTGTCCTTTAGGAAACCGTCTAACCCTTTTAAAACTCTGCCAAGCTAACCACATTCACCACGTTCTCTGGAAATGAACTCCAGAGTTTAATTATGCGTTGGGTGAAGAAACATTTTCTCTGATTTGTTTTAAATTTACTACACTGTAGTTTCATCGCATGCCCCCTAGTCCTAATATTTTTGGAAAGCGTGAACAGACGCTTCACATCCACCTGTTCCACTCCACTCATTAGTTTATATACCTCTATCATGTCTCCCCTCAGCCGTCTCTTCTCCAAGCTGAAAAGCCCTAGCCTTCTTAGTCTTTCTTCATAGGGAAGTCGTCCCATCCTAGCTAACATTTTAGTCGCCCTTCGCTGCACCTTTTCCAATTCTACTTTATCTTTCTTGAGATGCGGCGACCAGAATTGAACACAATACTCATGGAGCGATACAATGGCATTATAACATTCTCACACCTGTTTTCCATACCTTTCCTAATAATACCCAACATTCTATTCACTTTCCTAGCCGCAGCAGCACACTGAGCAGAAGGTTTCAGTGTATTATCGACGACGACACCCAGATCCCTTTCTTAGTCCGTAACTCCTAATGTGGAACCTTGCATGACGTAGCTATAATTCGGGTTCTTTTTTCCCACTTGCATTACTTTGCACTTGCTCACATTAAATGTCACCTGCCATTTAGCTGCCCAGTTTCTCAGTCTCGTAAGGTCCTTCTGTAATTTTTCACAATCCTGTCGTGAGTTAATGACTTTGAATAACTTTGAGTCATCAGCAAATTTAATTACCTCGCTAGTTACTCCCATCTCTAAATCATTTATAAATATATTAAAAAGCAGCGGTCCTAGCACAGACCCCTGGGGAACCCCACTAACTACCCTTCTCCATTGTGAATACTGCCCATTTAACCCCACTCTCTGTTTCCTATCCTTCAACCAGTTTTTAATCCACAATAGGACAATTCCTCCTACCCTAAGACCCTCCAATTTCCTCTGTAGCTTTTCATGAGGTACCTTGTCAAACACCTTTTGAAAATCCAGATGCACAATATCAACCGGCTCTCCTTTGTCCACATGTTTGTTTACTCCTTCAAAGAATTGAAGTAAATTGGTCAGGCAAGATTTCCCCACACAAAAGCCGTGTAGTCTGTATCTACCATATGTGTTTGACCTTCTAATTAGTTATGTATTTATTGGTAGATGCTAGATCTTCCAACTTTGTCATGAATGCAATTTACCTTTTTATCTTTTTTCTCTTTTATTTGGTATTTTTATGGCACCTGGCTGCTCAGAAAGCCTTAGAAATGCTACATGACAATCAGATAAATGGTACATAGTCAAATCCATAGCAATAGAGAGACAGAGGGGTGACATGAAAGGTGGCTATGAAATAATACTTTTTGAAGAGAGATAAGAAATAGCTGATGTGGGGTTTTTCTTACACAGTAAAAATTAGGTTATTCAAGAAGAAGGATGCAAAAAGAGAGAAATTCTGTTTGTGTGAACATAAGAACATAAGAGTAGCCATACTGGGTCAGACCAATGGACCATCTAGCCCAGTATCCTGTTATCCAAACAGTGGCCAAGCCAGGTCACAAGTACCTGGCAGAAACCCAAATTGTGGCAACACTCCACACTAGAAATTCCAGGGCAAGGAGTTGCTTCCCATGTGCAGACTATGGACTTTCCTCTAGGAATTTGTCCAAATGCTTTTTAAACCCAGATACGCTAACCGCTGTTACCACATTCTCTGGCAAAGAGTTCCAGAGCTTAACTATTCATTGAGTGAAAAAATATTTCCTCCTATTTGTTTTCAAAGTATTTCCATGTAACTTCCTCAAGTGTCCCCTAGTCTATGTACTTTTGGAACGAGTAAAAAATCAATTTACTTCTACACCACTCAGTATTTTGAAGACCTCAATCATATCTCCCCTCATTCATCTCTTTTCCAAGATAGACCTGCTATTTATGCTGGTCAGCGCTTAAAATATTTGTGGATAACTGGCTGTACTGTGCGATACAGCTGGTTAGTCGCTATGTGCTAACCGCAAATATTCAGCAGAGATAACTGGCTATTTCCCACTGAATATTAGCCAAGTACTTGTAACCTGGCTTGGCCACTGTTTGGAAAACAGGATACTGGGCTAGATGGACCATTGGTCTGACCCAGTATGGCTACTCTTATGTTCTAACTAGCCAGCGCTGAATATCGGGGGCTCAGTGTCTTTGGGGATTTGTTTTCTGCACATCTGTGGGTCTAAAATTATTATTTTTTTCAATAAACTTGGAATTTGTCATTTCTTGACTCCAAGGTTTCCTTTCTTATGTTTTGTTGGTCCTGCCCTACTTCTGCTTTTTTATTCTATTTTTTTCGTAGGGGACTTTTTCTCCCTTTTGGTGCTTGCTAAAAGTTTGCAGTAACAGTGTCGTAAGTGCAAAACTTAGCCCACATTAGTAAAAGGGTCCCCAAATCCTTTATTCGCACTATGCCCTGGATTCTTCAAAAGAGAGGCAATCAGAGAATATCAGGTCTATGAAACTTGCTAAATCATAAATGTCTTGTAGCTTAAAACTTATATAACTAGATATATTTCTACCCATATTCCTCTCTTAGTCAGAGACCCACCTTTGCTTGCAACAGTGTCTAAAACATTAAATACATCATTAGGTTCTAAAACCCTTATTTTCAAGAGTTTTGCCCTAGACGAAGAGAGAAAGGTCTTTTGAAAACCGAGTCCTAAGAACATTGCTCCCTATTGAGAATATCACTGCTCAGAAATATCCTTGTATTCTATTTTTGAAGAAAAAAAAAGACCACAGAAAAATCTAAGTCAATGTTAACCATTTAAGTACACTACTAACATTATCTATGTACTGTTCACTTGTCTAACTCATGATTAAAGCTGAATAAACAGTTCAACATTTAATTTTGAGAGTATTTGTAAAATATTCTCACAGAAAATGCTGATGTTAGTCTGTGTTTCAGAACAGATGTGTGTGTGATTGAGATACACCGGTGACTCTCTCAGTATACATAGGTCATGAGGCCATGTATACATAGGTCATGTAGTACACACGCAAACACATATTATCTGGCAAATTCTTCATATGTTTATATTGATTAAATGCATTCTATCAACACTTTTGGAAAGTTAAAAAAAACATCCCAGTGCATTGTCCAGGAATGAACCCCAGAGCAAACCTAAGATGAGGAAACAGGCTAGAACAATATTTCCCAGAAACTCAAGGAATGCTCAGAGTATAGGGGCTCTGTGGTTAGAATATCTGCATACAGAATGGGAGGAGATTCCAAACCTCATGTGAGAAAGGAAGGGTTTGGAGGATATAACAGTGAGGTAGGAGAAGAGGAAACAGATGGGTTCCTGGAGACAGAAAATGAGAACAGCGACAGCTGCCAAGTTAGCGATTTCCAGGAGAGAAATTATAGGGCAGGCCTGCATTTCTGACAGCCCAGCCTGGTGCATTATGGGCTCGGCTAATTTCCATGGGCAGAATCAGGAATTACACACACAACACATACAGAGATGTCAAATTACCCAGTTCCAAGCTGAAGATTTTGAAACAGTCCTGGATTTCTGACCACTCCATCGCAATGCATTGTTCGGACTTGCAGCACTGATTTCAAGGGTTATGATCAAGCACCACAAATCCCACACTGCTTCTGGGTATAAAATCAAAACCAGGGCTGACCAAAATATCTCCAGCCTGGAACTGGGTAACTTGGCATCTATGCAAATACCCAACGATGCCAAGTTACCCAATTCCAGACTATGGACACTCTGGCGGTAATTGGGCAGCACCGTGTGCTACCCAGTTACCTCTGGGTTAGCTCGGGAGCCCTTACTGCCACCTCAGTGGGTGATGGTAAGGGTTCCCCCTCGCATGGCCACATGGTAAGAACAATCTTACTGCATGGCCATGGCTATTTTCAGGCATTTTTACCTGCGGCGGTAAAAAGGGTCACAGCACACTGCAAAAATGACCCCCACCGCTAGTGCAGGGTCGTGTTTACCACAGCTTAGTAAAATGACCCTTGAATAAAGTTGCCAACTGGATCCAGATTTGCCCAAGAGGGTTGATCCAGGTCTGGGTTTATCTCATTACGTACGGGGACTTGCAGTTCTGATTTCTCTATTACGTTCCATAAGAAAAGCAAGACCCCACATGCAGTCTGGCAAACCTAAGACTGGATCAACTCTGTTGTGGAAATCTCAATCCAGTTTGCAACCTTAACCTTGAATCATTACTTAAGACTAAATTATTAAAGTTCAGGTCATATCTAAGTTGGACTTCCAGTGGGGGAATGGGAAGCTCATCCTTGTTTAGCGTAAACCACATTACCAGTAGCCAGACTATAGTGCTCAGAATCAGGTGGAAAATTACATATCTAGCTTAGTACATGGCACTTAAATAGTTAAACATGATGTAGGATTAGTACATAAGTCCCCCCAAAAAACCTCAAAGCAATTAAGCATCGGTTCCAAACTTTTTGTCAATTTTGTGCTTATAGGTGATCATGAACCATGGAGTATTCTTATTGGCAAGTACCCTTACTGCAATGATTCCCAATCCAGTCCTGGGGAACCCTCAATCAGTTGGGTTTTTAGGATGTCCACAATGCATGAAGAAACATGCATGCAATAGCTGTATTGCATACAAATCTATTTCATGAATATGCAAAGTAACATAGTAAGTGATGGCAGATAAAGACCTGAATATCCATCCAGTCTGCCCAACAGTTTTATTCATTATCAATTCAAGATTAAATCAACAATGAATGTGATATTATATACTTGAACGTGGTCTTTCTTTGGTGTTTCAGGGATGTAGACCATAGAAGTCTGCCCAGCTCTTTCCTTATGTTCCAACTACTAGAGTTGCCGTGTTGTTATGTTGAGGTACCATTCCATTATTTAATTCTTTGTTTCTTATTTACAAAGGACTTTATCCAATGAAATGTGAAAAATAATCTTTTGTTGACTATGACCTCATATTGTGTTAGCCAGCCTTGGATTACCTTACCTATAGTACTTTCAAACTCTCAGGCTTATTTTTGAAAGAGAAGGGCGCTCATCTTTTGACACAAATCGGGAGATGGGTGTCCTTCTCTCAGGGTCGCCCAAATCGGCATAATCAAAAGCCGATTTTGGGCGTCCCCAACTGCTTCCCTTCACGGGGACAACCAAAGTTACCGGGGGGGTGTCGGAGGCATAGCGAAAGCAGGACTGGGGCATGCCTAACAGATGGGTGTCCTCGGCTGACAATGGAAAAAAGAAGGGCATCCCTGACAAGCACTTGGGCGACTTTACTTGGTCCATATTTTTTCTTAAGACCAAGCCTCAAAAGGTGAATGAACTGACCAGATGACCACCGGAGGGAATCAGGGATGACCTCCCCTTACTCCCCCCAGTGGTGACTAAACCCCCTCCCACCCTGAAAAAAACAACTTTAAAAACTTTTTTGCCAGCCTGAAATGTCATACTCAGGTCCATCGCAGCAGTATGCAGGTCCCTGGGAGGGGAGGTATGTGTGTGTAAGCGGAGGCATAGCGAGGGTATGGACGTCCTTCTTTCAAACATTTTGGGCAGCCTGAATTACCCCCCCCCCCCCCCCCATACACAGGGATGGCCAAATTCGAAGGGCGTGGCGCAGAGTGTAGGAGTGGCCTAGTGGTTAAAGCACTAGCCTTGTAATCCAAAGGTGACTGGTTCAAATCTCACTGCTGCTACTTGTGATCCAAAATCCAAATAAATAAAGAAGTTGTTAGAGGCATAGCAGGCATAGATATCCTTCTCACAGAAACATCCACATTTTGGACATCCTCAACTGCCATAGCAGGGACGGAGGCATAGCAAAGAACGTTCTTCACCCATACTATTAAAAAAAAAAGTCCCTGACGAGCACTTGGACATTTTCACCTGGACTTGCATTTTTCTAAGGTTGTAGATGACAGTTTATTTAAGGTTGTAGACAGCTATTATACACGCAGCTTGTCTGCATGTATGAAGCCGTCTTTGACATGCGCAGAGCAGCCATGCATAATGATTGGCTGCTCTACACTGGCTTCCCCTCCTTAGGAAGGAAATCATGTGCAAATTAGCTAACAGTGAGCAGCTCATTTGCATGTGATTTCCTTTATGCATGCCCTTCCTTTCCGAATCGCTAAGGGATCGGTAAGGGAAGGGCTTTTTCCGTTCAGTTAGTGCATCAGTTAGTCCACTGCAGTGTCCCCTAGGGTGCCCGTTTGGTGTCCTGGCATGTCAGGGGGACCAGTGCACTATGAATGCTGGCTCCTCCGATGACTAAATGAGTTGGATTTGGTCGTTTTTGAGACGGGCATCCTCAGTTTCCATTATCGCCGAAAATCGGGGACGACCATCTCTAAGGTCGACCTAAATGTGGAGATTTAGGCGTCCCCGACCATATTATCGAAAAGAAAGATGGACGCCCATCTTGTTTCGATAATACAGGTTTCCCCGCTCCTTCATGGGGACGTCCTGGTGGACGCCCTCAGGAAAACTTGGGCGCCCCGTTTGATTATACCCCTCTCTGTGTGCAGTATAGCTGAACTCTGTGCACTGAATCCATCTTGTCAATTGCGGGACACAGACCATAAAAGTCTACCCAGCACCGTCCTCACGTTCCAAATTACTGGAGTTTCCATCAAAGCTCTCTCTCACCCCATCCGACAACCAGATTGCTATATGCGGGACTCAGACCGTATAAGCCAGCCCAGCACCGGCCTTAGTTGATACAGCCAGAGTTGTCATCTAAGCACCACTTGACATGCAAACACATAAGTAACTCTTTAAGTTTTGTTTTTTATACCATTTCTTTTCTAACTTGTAAAAAAGGCCCGTTTCTGACACAAATGAAACGGGCGCTAGCAAGGTTTTCCTCGGAGTGCGTATGTTTGAGAGAGTGTATGTAAGAGTGACTGTGTGTGAGAGAGAGAGTGAATGTGCGAGTGTGTGTGTGTGAGAATGAGAATGAGAGTGTGTGCAGGTGCGTATGTGAGACAGTGTGAGAGAGAGAGTGTGTTTCACACAGATACAGTGTGTGCGAGAGAGAGTGTGTGTGTGAGAGACACAGACTCTCTGTGAGACTGAGTGTATGAGACCAAGAGGGTGTGTGAGTGACTGTCCACCTTATAATTGAAAGAGAAAAACGCCTAGATTTTGACCCAAATCGGGAGATAGACGTTTATCTCACAAAAACAAATCGGTATAATGGAAAGCCGATTTTGGACATTTTCAACTGCACTCCATCGCGGAAGCGTACAAAGTTGACGGGGGCGTGGTTATCGGCCGAGGAGAGATGGGCACCTTTCACCGATAATGGAAAAAAAGTAAGCGTTTGTAGCTAGAATTTAGGGCACTTTTCCTGGACCCTGTTTTTTCACGAATAAGGCCCCAAAAAGTGCCCTATATGACCAGATTACCCCCAGAGGGAATCGGGGATGACCTCCCCTGACTCCCCCAGTGGTCACTAACCCCCTCCCACCACAAAAAATGATGTTTCACAACTTTTTATTTTCACCCTCAAATGTCATACCCACCTCCCTGGCAGCAGTATGCAGGTCCCTGGAGCAGTTGTTAGGGGGTGCAGTGGACTTCAGGCAGGTGGATCCAGGCCTACCCCCCCTACCTGTTACAATTGTGCTGCTTAATGCTTAGTCGTCCAACCCCCCCAAACCCACTGTACCCACATGTAGGTGCCCCCCTTCACCCCTTAGGGCTATAGTAATGATGTAGACTTGTGGGCAGTGGGTTTTGAGGGGGATTTGAGGGGCTCAACACACAAGGGAAGGGTGCTATGCACCTGGGAGCTCTTTTACCTTTTTTTTTGTTTTTGTAAAAGTGCCCCCTAGGGTGCCCGGTTGGTGTCCTGGCATGTGAGGGGGACCAGTGCACTACGAATCCTGGCCCCTCCCACGAACAAATGCCTTGGATTTATTCGTTTTTGAGCTGGGCGCTTTCATTTTCCATTATCACTGAAAAACAAAAACGCCTAGCTCACAAATTGTCGAATAAAACATGGACGTCTATTTTTTTCGAAAATACGGTTCGGTCCGCCCCTTCACGGACCCGTTCTCGGAGATAAACGCCCATGGAGATAGACGTTTTCGTTCAATTATGCCCCTCTGTGTGACACATAGAGAGTGAATGTGATACAGTGTGAGACATAGAGTGTGTGAGAGAGAAAGACATTGACTGTGAGAGAGAGAGAGAGAGAGAGTGTGTGAGAGAGAGAGAGAGAGAATGTGTGTGACACAGATAGCTCCCCCCCCCCCTCTCTGGTGTCAGGCCCCCCCCCTCTCTCTCTGGTGTCTGAGCATTACTGTGCAGGACGCTGAGCTCTGGCTGTGCTTCAAGGAACTGACCAATCCTATTTAATCCAACATTCTGAAGCCGAGAAACCTCGTGTGGTTGGTCACTTCTGCTTGTGACGAACCCGGAAGTACATGATGTCAATTCAGGAGGTGGATACAGAGAGCAGGAATGCCTCAGCCATGCAGTCAGCTTCAGAATGTTGGAGGTGCGCTTTATTATATAGGATTAGAGATCCTCTGTGTTTATCTCACTCCTTTTCAAATTTTGCCACAGTTTTTTACTCCACCACCTCTCTCATGGAGGGCATCCAGGCACCAACCATCCTCTCTGAGAAAAAGAATTTTCTGACATTACTCCTGAGTCCACCACCCCGCAACCTCAATTCCTGTGGATATGCAGAAAGCAGTTTGGTTGAGGGTTTCCCAGGACAGGTCGGGAATTTTTGCTTTAGCCATGTGGAGGACAATTCAATAATCCTAGAATTAGGCATCCAGTGGGTTTGTGGTAAGAGCTTAATCTTTAAAGGAGCATTATTAATATACTTAACATTTAGGCATGGGCACATTTGCCAGCTATAAAGCTGGTGTGAGTGTGAGCCTATGCATGGCAGTTACGTGTGTAATTTACATTATGCTGTTAATTATGCATTCAAGTGGGAGCCTTCCTATGTCCTGCATATGCCTCCCCCTTAGGTGATATGCTGGCTAATACAATTCATGAGTATAAGCCAGTATTTTACACATTTACATGCATTATATGAGTATAAATATTAGTGCCTACTAGGTTGTTGAATTACTCCCTTATTGTCAGGTTTGGCTTTTTAATAGACTTGGATCAAAGTGTTTTATAATTATAATGTATTCAATGTTGTTATGTTGAGGTACCATTCCACTATTTAATTCTTTGTTTCTTATTCACTAAGGACTTTATTCTATGAAATGTGAAAAATAATCTTTTGTTGATTACAACCTCATATTGTGGTAGCCAGCCTTGGATGACCTTTACCTGCAGTACTTTCAGACTCTGTGTGCTGCATAGCTGAACTCTATGCACTGAATGGATGCACCATGGTAACCACTTATAAAGCAATCACCGTCTCTGTTTTATTTAACTTTCTGTCAATTATATAAAAATATTGCTTAGCAGAGCTTCTCTTACAATTATCTGCTTCTCCAATTTTGTTCATACCTCAGGCATCAAAGAAAGGCTAGACTTCCCACATCTCACCTGCCCCATATTTGAAAGAAAAGGAGGCTACTCTTTTTCTAAGCTACAAAAGTTTTTATTTTCAGCTTTTTAAATACTTTTGATACCTTAAGAGAAAGCAAGAAGACAGAAATCATTTTTTCATTAAGGACACAATATTTAATAAACACAGCATCTGAATCTTCTCTCTCTCTCTCTCTGCCTTGTGTCCTTGTCTCAAATCATTCACAAGGTATGCTGCAGAATTCATGGAGTTTTGAGGAATATGACAAGGAGTAATGATGCTTGTACTTCTTCTGTGACCCCTGGAACTGGACCGAGACCGGCAGCTCATCTATATTATTTAATTTTAATTAACTTTTTTGTGATTCTGAAAATTGTGCTGAGAAAATGGACAATATCCTTCTATAAGAATATTAGATGCAAGGATATCTTCAAAACAAGGCCTGGAGGTCAGTAGCAGCCCCCCCCCCCCCCCCCCCCCGGAGGTCTCTGGGTAACCTCCATTGTTGTTGTTTTTTTGTTTGTTTATTTTTTCTGCTACTCTTTTTCTCTACCCAGGCTCAGGATAGAAAGAGGAAGTGGATAGACTCAGAAGAGAAAGAGGAAGGGAAGAGACGCATGCTTAAAGGACAAGGCATTTCTCAATAGGTAAAAGAGAATGCATTTGGAAATGCTCACAATCTCGAGGATACCCCGTCCCTTGAAGTGTGAAGGTGGACTGGTCAGCAGTGTCGTGGCTACACATGGGAAGATATCTGACAGCTCTCCTTCAGCTCATTATAATCCAAAGTGGACCCAGCTTAAAAATTAATGATCACCACTGCTCTAGGATCAAACCTTCATTATTGTATACCCTCCAATTAACTTGTAGGCCTCCTAATCTAATTTCATCTTCGTATTTCTAGCCTAACTTATTTCCATTGCATCCAAGGCAGATTACATGAAGGAAACCAGTAAAACACTGGAAAGTACAATAAAAGGGTACATAAAATAATAATAAATTGATAAATGTTCATCAGAATCAAATATTTATGAAAAAGAAAGAATTAAGTCACCTACAAAAGAAAGGATAAGAAGATTGTCAATTAGGAGAGAATTCAATAAATGTCACTCAAAGTTAGGTACCTGGATGATGCATGCTAAACACAATTTCTATAAAGGCAGTTCTGTGTGGAGTGGAGGAGTAGCCTAGTGGTTAGTGCGGTGGACTTTGATCCTGCGGAACTGGATTTAATTCCCACTGCAGCTCCTTGTAACTTTGGGCTAGTCACTGAATCCTCCATTGCACCAGACACAAATGAGCACCTGTGTATATATTATCAGGCTCATTTTTCAAAAGAGAAGGATGCCCATCTTTCAACACAAATCGGAAGATGGGAGTCCTTCTCAGAGGTTTGTCCAAATCAGTATAATCAAAAGCCAATTTTGGACGTCCCCAACTGCTTTGTCTCGCAGGGATGGCCAAAGTTCAAGGGGGCGTAGTGAAGGCTGGACTTGGGCATGTCTAACACATGGACGTCCTCAACCCATATTGGAAAAAAAGGGTGTCCCTGATGAGCACTTGGATGACTTTACCTGGTTCTGTTTTTCTTATGAGCAAGGCACAAAAAGGTGGCCTAAATGACCAGATGACCACCGGAGAGAATTGGGGATGACCTCCTCTTACTCCTCCAGTGGTCACTAACCCCTCTCACCCTCAAAAAACATCTTTCAAAATATATTTTGCCAGCCTCTATGCCAGCCTCAGATGTCATACTCAGCTCCATCACAGCAGTATGCAGGTCCCTGGAGCAGTTTTAGTGAGTGCAGGCGGACCCAGGCCCATCCCCCTCCCTACCTGTTACATTTGTGGAGGAAGCAGTTAGCCCTCCAAAACCCACCAGAAACCCACTGTATCCACATCTAGGTGCCCCCTTCACCCGTAAGGGCTATGGTAGTGGTGTACAGTTGTGGGTAGTGGGTTTTAGGAGGGGTTTGGCGGAGGCTCAGCACACAAACTAAGGGAGCTATGTTCCTGGGAGCATTTTATGAAGTCCACTGTAATGCCCCTTAGGGTGCCTGGTTGGTGTCCTGGCATGTCAGGGGTACCAGTGCACTACAAATGCTGGCTCCTCCCATGACCAAAGGGCTTGCATTTGGTCATTTCTGAGATGGGCGTCCTTGGTTTCCATTATCGCCGAAAATCAGAAATGACCAAGTCTAGGGACGACCATCTCTAAGGATGACCTAAATTTCAAGATTTGGGTATCTCTGACCGTATTATCGAAATGAAAGATAGACGTCCATCTTGTTTTGATAATATGGGTTTCCCCACTCCTCCATCAGGATGTTTTGCAAGGACGTCCTCAACAAAACTTCGGCGACCCTTTCGATTATGCCCCTCCACGTAAACCACCTTGAATGTAGCTGCAAAAAAACACAGAAAGATGGTATATCAAGTCCTAATTCCCTCCCCCCCCCCTTTATAGAATACTAGCATAGCACATAATTTCACACCTAACTTGAGGTGTGAGCAGTGATGCCAGGCAAAAGCTGGTATAAATGCAAATGCCCAACTACTTGAAATGCAAATACCTCTGGCCAGTCCATGCTCCTCCTGAGTTGCATGTGAGATAAATTAGGCACACAGGTTGTAGAACAGGGATGGAGGTCAGATACAATCATAACTATTAATGACTTTAATTTTTTTTTATTGCAATTAAAATGTCCATCCATTAATTACAAATGAATGTAAGGCAAATATATAACTCACAAACAAACAAACAAACAAACAAAAAAGTAAACACATAACAGAGTAGATTTTTGTCCTCAGCACAAAAAAAGAGAACCAAGAATATGGAAAAAAAAAAAACAATAAAGAAAACTATTCAATTTCCACCACAAGATTAAGAGCAGATATTAGGTAGAAGAATCACAAGCCAAGATCAAGCGGGCACATCAATATGGGAAGCATTAGGCTTAGAGGAAGCCAACAGATCTTTACGTCACTTCTGCATCTCAAGAGAAAAATCAGGAAAAATCTGAATTTTGACCTCAAAATTTGTTCATTCATCTTATGGAAATATAATCAACACTATTTCAGTTATGTTCTAGCACAAAACACACAATCAATATAGTCCATTCTGTAATTACTTCTAAAGAACTTTCCAAGAACTCCATCAAGCTCATAGCCCAATGTGCAACTTGACAACTAATAGCATCTGGTGACTGATGTAACGTCCTCATCCCAGGCAAATACTGGGCCCTCACAACTGGAAGCACATTTTCAGTTGAAAATTAAAGAACCTCCCTCAGACACTTTTGGACCATAGTGAAATTACTGGTGACTTTGGGAAGTTAAGCAATCTTAAGTTATTTATTCTAAGTTGATTTTTTAAATACTCTAGCTTCCTTGCCAAAGCTGCTCTATCACAGACCTGCGTCTCTGCTTCTCCACTTGAGAAAACCTTGCAGAATCTTTTCATGCACCTCTTCCTGAGCCTTTATAGTGGTAGACAATGTTGAAAAATCTTAATTCATTTTACCCACAAAAGTAGAGAAAGAAATCTCCGAACCTTTAATTGCATCCCATGACAAATACAAGGTAATAACTGCTGGTTTCAACATCTTGACTTCCTCTAAAACGTCTCTCTGTAGAAGCAGACCTTCTGCTGCTATTCCAACAGAGTCATTCAGTGCTGGTGAACTCACAGAAGAGCCTACTTGCATGCCTGACTGCAGTTTCAATGTCTCACATAGTGCCAGGTCAGGCTGCTCCTCAGAGGAAGAAGTTTCGTGTCTTGGTGGTGCAGTACATGCTTCAGGGCAGAGCGAAGCCCCTTCTCTGCTCTGCTCCACTATCTCTGGAGCCTTCTCAAAAGTGGTTCACTACAGAATAGGAGTGACTCTGAATGCATCCAAAGTCAGCTGGGCCAGTACAGAAGTCAAGGTGGGTGCCAAGGGAGTTGCGACCCTTTTAGCCTTCTGTTTCCCCATTTCAGGGCTCAGACCAGCACAACTCCACGGGAGCTGACTTACACATGTCTGCTCTTGATGCCATCTTGCTCCTCTCAGGACTACAAATTATCACTTGTTAACACTAATAATTAATTTTTACCACCTATTTAGCCAATTAATTTATGCAGGGATCTGTGATTCATGCCCAAAATTGCATGCTTGGTCCTTTTACCAAGCAGCGGTAAAAGTTAGCCCATGGTGGTATCAGTGTCTGGTATTGCATTGCACTGAGGCTACCTTTTACTGCAGCGGGTAAAAGGGCATTTTCCCAATAGAGGCAGTAAATGGCTGTTTGATGCTTAAACATTTGGCAGATGGCTATTTACTGCCGGAGCCCTCAACACTTTCTATTTAGGAAGCGGTGAGGGATCTGGCAGTAACCCAATGTTAATTGAGCAGTGCGTGGAAACGGTGCACAGCAGAACCGGAGCCACCACTGGGCTCCTGGGGGAGCCTAGCAGTAAGGCCGATTTGCCGTGCACTACTCCGGCGGTAGCCCTGCCAGCGGTTGGCAAAAGGGCCCTAAGTTTCAGCAACTTTAAAAGTATGGTCCAGTGAATCAAATTCAGCTGAAATATGAAACTGCAAGTGTACCATCTGATTACCCTGACTCAATTCTTTCTTAACATCAGATCAGAAACTAGAGTAATGGGTAAGAAATCAGCTGAGACTAATATAATAATCAAAATAATTACCTGTGTCCAACCAAGGATTCAGTAAGTTTAGTAAGAAAAGGAAAGAAACCTGTAAGTCTGAAATTAGTTTATTTAAATCAGATCCCTCAGATTCAGAAATAGGAGTAAGTAAAATTTATAAATTTAAAAATATTTATTTACCGCCTTTTTGAAGGTGGTGTACAGTAAGAATAAATCAAACATGAGTAAAATATTTCCCATGGCTGGTTGGATGCAGTCCAAGCGCAGTAGTTGATTCACAAATTTGGTTATTCAAATGATTATATTTTTAGAAGCATCCCTTAGTTATTTTTGAACATTTATACTCCACTTTTTTCCACACTTGTGCGGACTCAAAGTGGCTTACAATGTGCAGAATAGGCCAAATTACATTGGGAGAATTACAAATCTCAAAAGCATAATAGACGGAAGAGGGATGAAGAAAAGGCGAAAGGGCTAGAAAGACGGAAAGTAAGGTGAGGTGATACAGAAGTAGGCAGTCCAAGACAGGCCAGTAAAAGGTGGAGTTCAGGCGCTAAAACAACACTGAGTGACTAGAACAGCATCCAGCAAGGCAATCCAAAAGAGGGCAGATGAGATATCCAAGATCGACCAAGAAACAGAAGCAGCATGCCACGAGCAGGACCGTGTGAGGCAGGATGTGATGAGAGTCAAAACAGCAGGCTGCAGAAGGCGCCGAAAGCAGCTCGTCAACTGTCCACTCCAGCTCCTCAGACGATGGCTGCAGCAGCCGGGAGACGCAGTTCCAAACGGCCCAACGGCCCAGCCGCAACGGTCCACGCTGGAGATAGACAACGCTCGGCCGCACAGCTGAACAAGTACTATATATACAGCGAGAGAAAGAAATCTTAAGAACAATAGATCTCACAGTCTGCACAGATACAAAGGTAAAAGTAGACCACAATTTATCAGCAGGCCTGCCAGACTCTGAATCGAAAATGCCATCTGGAGAAAATTGAGGAGAATAATCTGTAAGCAAAGACTGCTGCATTATATTAACTATCCTGAAAAAAATAGCTAGCTAATTCATATGCAGTGGGTTCATTATCACTAGAAGTAGTCAGAGATAGAGGTGGAGGTAAGCTTTCTTACCAAATGAAAAAAAAAAACTTTTTTTGGTCAGGGTTTGTAATTTCAGCCAAACCAGAATAATAGACCTTCTAAGATTCGGTAACATCCTGTTTATATGATCTCATCTTAGATTTCCAAGCTGATTTAATAGAAGGATCACCTGACCTTCTCCAGGCCTTTTTAAAATGATGACATTCCTGCTTCTGTGCCAATAATTGTTGATTATACTAGAGGAGGATCCTATATCTAAAGGATTTTCTAATTTTCATAGGAGTGATGGAATCTAAAATATAATTAGTTGAATGATTACAAACAACATACAATCAAGATCAGATGCAGATATAGCAAGAAGTGGAACTACTTGTAACCAAAATATTTTTCTTGTCTATCTCTCATCTTCTCTTTGTTGCGGCTAAGTGTACAGTTCAAAAGAAAATGATTGAACCATAGAACAGGATTCCACTCACCAGAAGTATCAACTTGCCATTAAAATCACCTCATATAAAAGCTAAAAAGTAAAAACAAAGTGCCCTTTTTCATGTGTTGGAACTAATTCCAGTAAGTTGATTTGCAATATATCCAACTAGGGCATGGGCAGTGCCATTAATGAGTGTTTTTGAAGCAGTCAACACCGTTCTTAAGGAGCCCAGTGTTGCCAACGCTTATGTATTGAGTAATCTGCTCCAAGGTGTTTTACATGCCCCTATTATAAGGACCTAGGGCAAGATGCACTAATCTTTAACGACCCTTTTACAACCCTTTAACGAACAAGTTTTAAATCGTGACATGCATTAAAGGCCTTTTACCGACGACGGTAGCAGCTAACGAAAACGGAATGCAGATGAGCAAATTGTGTAGAAACCCTATTGAAATGAGATGCATCAAAGTTTACTGCTTGCCCTAATGCAGGAAAACCACCAGAAAGCTAACGAGAGGTCTGTACCTCTCGTTAGGGCTGCCCGGCTTCCAAACTGTAATGTAAAAAAAAAAAAAAAAATCGGGAGGGAGGGGGCAAAAACACTCGTCAGGAGCATCCTTTATGAGCGTCCTTGCCCCCCCCCCGCCCCCGCCCGAGGTCGCCGCTGCTCCCCGCTCCCCCTGCATTAAAAAGCACAAAACTTTTATCACAAAACTTTATCAGCCCCAGCCCCCCTCCCTCCCTTTCTCCTCCTTTAAAATGATGGCTTCCGCCATCCTCCACCCCCGTGCCGCCCCGCCCGAGGTCGCCGCTGCTCCCCGCTTCACCCTGCAGCACAGAAGTCCAAACTTTAGCAGCCCCCGCCCCCTCCCTTCCTCTCTTTCTCCCACAGCTCCGCCTCCCGCCATCCTCCGCACCTGTGCCCCGCCCCCACCGCCCCCTGAGGTCGTCGCCGTCGCTTCCCCCCTCCACCGGGCCCCCCCCTCCACCTTACCGGGTCTGTGCAGCGCCTCTCACCTCTGTGTGAAGGTGCTGCACGGGCAAGAAGAACATCTGATCACCGCCGAGACTTCAGGACGTCTCTCCTTTCCTGACCTGGGCCCGCCCCCGTCTGACGTAAGTAACCTACGTAGGTAAGTAACCTACGTAGGTTACTTACGTCAGACGGGGGCGGGCCCAGGTCAGGGAAGGAGAGACGTCCTGAAGATTCGGCGGCGATCTGATGTTCTTCTTGCCAGTGCAGCGCCTTCACACAGAGGTGAGAGGCGCTGCACTGGCCCGGTAAGGCGGAGGGGGGGGCCTGGTGGAGGGGGGAGCGATGGCAAAGACCTCAGGGGGGGCAGCAGGGGTGGTTCACGGGGGCGGGGCATGGGGGTGGAGGATGGCGGGAGGCAGAGCTGTGGGAGAAAGAAAGAAAGAAAGAGAGAAAGAGAGGAAGGGAGGGGAGCCAGGGCTGCTAAAGTTTGGATTTCTATGCTGCAGGGGGAAGCGGGGAGCAGCGGTGACCTCGGACGGGGGGGGGGGGGGCAAGGCCGTCCATACAGGACGCTCCTGACCAGTGCCTTTGCCCCCTCCCAAAACACACGTGTTTGTGTTTTGGTTTTTTGTTGTTGTTTTGACGTTTGTGGCATGCGTAGAGCAGCCAGCATAACGCTTGGCTGCTCTGCGCATGCTTTAGGGGCCGATTACTGACGGGGATTACACCAGTTTAATGCATTGTACTTTATAATACCGCACCGAACATGTGCGACTTGTTTTTTTGGTGCATTCTTCGTTTTTTCAAATTCGTTAAGGACTTTTACGTTTTAGATTTTTTTTTAACGTTTGGGTGATGCATCTGGCCCCTAATGTGCCTCTGATGCAGGCAACCAACTGCTAAAACATGTTGGGCTCTTAAATGTGACCACAGTGCGCATAACTTAACAAGCTTAACAAGCTAATGAGCACTGATAACAGCACTTAACAAGCAATAATGAGCACTAATTGGCACTGATTAGAATTTAGGTGTACAAGTCACTAAGCATATTCTCTAATGATATGTGCCAAACCTTTAACGTACCAACTAGATATATAAAGAATATTTAGGGTGTGGAAATACATAATTGTTAGATACTGCCAAATCACAATAAATTTCCACTAGATGAAAATGTTAAAGTATCCAACAGTAATACCGGTATGTGTATCTGAAGGAAAAAAAGGCCTCACAGAGCTCCTAGATAATGACAATCTATCGGAGCTTAAACGGGTCTATATAGATCCTCTGTTCATCATTGGCCAAAAACCTTCTGTATTGTGTGGTGTTTAAAGTATCCTTCACACAATTATGTACGTGTTAAACCTGATACTCAATTTCAGATTTCACTCAAGTTGCCACACTGTAGCAAAATCACTCGGTAAACAGTGAATATATAATGTTTGAAAGAACACTTATCTTTCAAACTTCCAGCACTAGGGAATTCCACGATTCTAACTCGTTCTTTCTCTCCCTCGCCCTAAGCCAACGATGGTCAGCGTTTCATCTCGCTGCTTCAGGGTCTTGGTGGCGGGACTGCTTTGGAATCTGTCTTTAATGCTGTCTTCTCGTGCCTGTGCATATTGTGTAGAGTGATTTTGCTACAGTGTGACAACTTGAGTGAAATCTGAAATTGAGTATCAAGTTTAACACGTACATAATTGTGTGGAGGATACTTTAAACACCACACAATACAGAAGGTTTTTGGCCAATGAGGAACAGAGGATCTATATAGACCCGTTTAAGCTCCGATAGACTGTCATTATCTAGGAGCTCTGTGAGGCCTTTTTTCCTTCAGATACACATAACGGTATTAATGTTGGATACTTTCACATTTCCATCTAGTGGAAATTTATTGAAACTTTTAACGTACACAGGCATAAAGGGGCATTGTTATGAGCAGGAAAATGGGCATTTCATGGCCGTTTAGAAATATATGTGCCTCTTTACAGAATGCTGGCCAGTGTGCCTAAATATACACACTGGGACGTAACCACATTTTCGATGATGGATGCGAGTAGATTTAGGCACTGTAATATCAAGTAAGCGCATTCTATAATTGGCACCTAAATCTAGGCACTGATTATAGAATATGCTTATTTGGCACTGATTTCAGCACCGATTTTTTTAGGCATCATATACAGAATCTCCCTCTCTATGTCTTAAATTCAATCTTTTTTGGTTTTTGATTGTTAAACCGCTTTGAACCTCTATTTAGACGGAGTTAGCAGTATACAAGAAAAACATAACATCACATCCATGCTGATTTTGGCACTGATCTCTAGGCACGCTATATAGAATCCAGGGGAAAGAGTTTAAATAGATAAGTTTTCAACTGTTTTGTAAAGGAGAAATAATTATTAAGCCCATATAATACCTGGGTAAAGAAAGCCAAAACTGAGAAGTGGAGTGGAGGAGTGGCCTAGTGGTTAGGGTGGTGGACTTTGGTCCTGAGGAACTGAGTTCAATTCCCAGCACAGGCAGTTCCTTGTGACTTTGGGCAAGTCACTTAACCCTCCATTGCTTGCCGCCTGCCATGAGTGGGAAAGCACGGGGTACAAATACAAAAAAAAGCAAAGCTTGATAACAGACCAGCGATGCTGAAATCTGTTTAAATCTAATGACATTAAAGGAAGGGGTCACGTTTCCTGGCTGTTCTGAGCTGGACACTGGTGGCCATCTTGGATTCAGGTTTATTCCAGGGTTTGGTGGCCATCTTGGAGAGGGCTGTTAGGCCAGGGCAGCCATCTTGGAGGTGGCAGCTGCAGGAAGGAAGCCCTTATTTGGTCGCAGGGTGTTCCTGATGGGGGCTGCCATCTTGTTTTCAGCTGTGCCTTGAGCCTGATTCTTTCCTATTTAAGGCTCTGCCCTCAGTCTATCAGTGCTTCAGCTTCTACTCGGTTTGCTGACTAGTAGCAGTGCTTTGGATCTACTTCTGACGGATACCTGGTTCTGACCTTTGCCTGTTCCTGGACCTGCTTTTGACCGCTGCCTGGTACTGACCCCTGCCTGTTCCTGGACCTTCTAGTGACCGCTGCCTGGTGTTGACCTGTTGCCTAGCCCTGGTTTGCTGTGACCTGCTGCTTGGTCTAACCCTGTGGACTTTGTGCTGGACTTTGTTCTCTCTGTTGCTGGCCACCCGAACTCAGGGGCTCAACTCCTGGGGAACGGCGGGAGGCACAGAGAGGACTCAGGGTTTTGGCCGACAGCCTGGTGAGGGTTTCCTTCATCGTGTTCAAGGGCTCACCTCTCCATGGAGATACATTACAGAAGGCAATAAAAGACAAAATTGGTATCTGACTGTCGTATATCTATGAAAGTGAGGAAAAGAAACTAATTTAAGAAAATATTCTGCTGCAGAACCATCAAATATTTTAAAAATTAAACAAGCTATTTTAAACATAATTCTAGACTGGATAGGAAGCCAATGAAAAGTAGATAAAGCAGCTTTTGAGCTGTCAGATCTCTTCAAATCCTATATAAGTATGGCTGCCGTATTCTACAATACCTGTAATTTAAAGGGAATGTTTTGTATGAGGGAAGCATACAAGGCATTGCAATAGTCTAAATGACTTAAAATGCATGCTTGTACAAGACTAGTACAATTATACTTGTCAAAATACTTCAGAATACAAATGTCTATATGGTAGGAGAAAAATTCCACCCTTCATCATCAAAAGTTGCTTTTTTAATAAACTTTGATGGCCACTGGTTTGTTTTCTTGGCTGCTGCTTCTTTAATTTTCACTGTAGATTTTCTGTACCTCTTCTTATCTTGGACATATTTTATAAGCAAACAAAGGAGAGAGATTAGCTTTCGAAGGTTGCCCTTCTTCATCAGATCGGAACTCAAGAAATGTATTATGTCCAATAAAAAAAGGTATTATCTTATTTTCTTTTCCATGTTTTATTTTGTTTTATTTCTATTGATTACCTTTAAAAGTGGACTAACACAGCTACCACCCCTCTCTACTCAAAGTACAGTGAGAAATCACGATGCAAAAAAGCATAATGGTCCCCACGAATTGGTATGAAAGAACTCAATTTATTAAGAACCCAACACGGGCAATATTTCGGCAATATGTCTGCATCAAGGGTCAGCTCTGTATATGTATATGGTGACCTGCATCCTGGAGCTTGCATACCCGGATTTGCCACTACCTAAGTTGGAACTCTTGTGTTGCAAATGCCCAGAGCTTGCCGAAGGAGGAAAGGTGATCAAAGAGCAGGAAAGTATGAACTGGTAACACCATGGTTAATACTGAAATTGTGCTTAGTATTGTTTCTTATTTTCTTCATTTGCATCCTTTTTCCATTTTTTGAAGGGAGTTCTTTTGGCTGTAATAGCCTCTTCCACTTCAACTTTTAACCATTGCTGGATGTCATTTTCTCTTCTTTCCACCTTTGTAAATATGTTGAATGCATCTGGTCTGGGTTTCCATGATGGTATTTTTAAACAAAATCCATGCCTGATTTAGTATGCTAACCTTTGCAGCCAATCCTTTTAGCTTCTTTTTAACTATCTTCCTCATTTTATTATAGTTCCCTTTTGAACATTAAATGCAGCTACAACAAATTGGCTCCGAGATCCTAGTTTACCCATTTGCCTTTGTAATACCCCTATTCCACAACATTCTATCACTCATATCCTGGTGTTCTCATTGATGACAAACTTAACTCCCATACACAAATAGGACAAATAATAAAGCATTCATTTTTCAGATTAAGACTTATTTGTTCTGTTCAATCTCTCTTGCATTCCTCAGCTCTTACTATCTTGGTTCACTCACTCATCATATCTCAAATTGATTACTGTAATTCATTCTACAAAGGCCTTCAACTTAAGGGCCTACATCGTTTACAACTTGTACAGAATACTATTATTTGGTTAATCCATAAAGCAAAAAAAAAAAAATTGACCATATTAGGCCACTGCTAAAGAATTCCCGTTGGCTCCCAGTCACTCATCGAATTATGTACAAAATTCTTCTGTTTTTCAAAACCCTGGTCTCGAAAGAACCTCTTTATCTTTATCATTTACTACTTCCATATGCCCCTTCATATTCTTTACACTCCCAGGACAACAACCTACTTATTGTCCCAACTTATAAACAAATTCTTCATGAGCACACTCGTGTCTCCATTTTCTCTGTTCAAGGTCCCCAGCTTTGAAACTTCCTACGCATCGCCTTATGACATCAAATCTATTTAGCATTTTTCAAGTCAGAACTTAAGACTTTTTTATTCCAGCACATTTCATTAAACACCTCTTTTTCAAAGAGCACCCGATTATCATTCTGGAAGAGTATCCCTAATGTTTGTTCCCTCCCTTTCTTTCGCTCAATATATGGAATTCCTCTTTTTTTTTTTACCTCACTCTCTGTGTGTTTGAGTGCACATGCTATTTCTCTCTCTTATATTTTAAAATATATTGTAAGTCACCTAGATGGTACTCCTTGTTGGCGGACTAGTAAATTATATTAAACTTGAAACTTTGTGACTATCTGGAATATGCTTATTTGGCACTGATTTCAGCACCGATTTTTTTAGGCATCATATACAGAATCTCCCTCTCTATGTCTTAAGCATATTCCAGATAGTAGCTCAAACGTGATCATATTATGATCACTGTTTCCCAGGGATCCAATACCGTTACCTCTCATGCCACCAAGGACTAGATCTAAAATGGCTCCCCCTCTTGTCGGTTCCTAGACGAGTTGCTCTAAGAAGTAGGTGTTTACTACATTTAGGAATTTTATCTCCCTGGCACTCCTTGATATAACATTTATCCATTCAATATTGGGTAATTGAAATCACCCATTATTATACTGTTGCCCAATTTGAATTGGCCAATGTTTGGAAACAGGATACTGAGCTTGATGGACTTTTGGTCCATTCCAGTATGGTGATGCTTATCTACTTATGTGGAATAGATCTACTAGGGATTGTTGTGGCAGTCCTTCTACCAGACTCTCCTGGTTGAATGTCATGTGATGGTGTAGATTAGTCATCATTATGGTATTTTTGCACAGCATAAAGGAATCATCATGGTGATTTGATACCTGTAATTCGGTGGTAGCTACAGGATCTACCCACAAGGATTTTCAGCATCTAGGGGGGGGGGGGGGGGAGAGAGAGAGAGAGAGAGAGAGAGAGAGAGAGAGAGAGAGAGAGAGAGAGAGAGAGAGAGAAGAATGAGAAGAATGAGAATGAGGTATATAAATGTAGATTCCTGGAAAACATACCCCCTCTTTTTTTTGTAAATAGAAATTTAAGACTCCTATCCTGCAATTCTCAGCTTGAGCTTTGTTGGTGCTCCACAGGGTCTCTAATTGTCCTCAAAGTACCTGCCCTACATTTGCCTTTAACACTCCTAATAGACCTCTATATGCTAGATTCCCAATGCAGGCAAAACCTCAGTCTGCTATTCCTTACAGATACTGCTTCATCCCAAATTACTAAGATAAAAGTTCTTTAAATCAAAATAGTGATCCTTTTGCCTGCAAGATAACCCTACAAAAGAACATCAGTGGTTTCCTGCTGTGTATATTTAATTTGTATTTTGATAAAAGGTTAATATAGTTTAATTGGTTTTCTTAATAAACATAAAACATTTTATATCATAATAGTATGCTTTTTTTTTTTGCTTTGTGCAGATGCTGCTTTACATATGGACTGTAGAAAGCCAACAATGTTATCTACTACTACTTCTACAAATCATTTCTATAGCGCTACCAGTCGTACACAGCGCTTCACAAATTTAACATGAAGAAAAGACAGTCCCTTCTCTACTACTACTACTACTACTATTTAGCATTTCTATAGCGCTACAAGGCATACGCAGCGCTGCACAAATATAGAAGAAAGACAGTCCCTGCTCAAAGAGCTTACAATCTAATAGACAAAAAATAAATAAAGTAAGCAAATCAAATCAATTAATGTGAACGGGAAGGAAGAGAGGAGGGTAGGTGGAGGCGAGTGGTTACAAGTGGTTATGAGTCAAAAGCAATGTTAAAGAGGTGGGCTTTCAGTCTAGATTTAAAGGTGGCCAAGGATGGGGCAAGACGTAGGGGCTCAGGAAGTTTATTCCAGGCGTAGGGTGCAGCGAGACAGAAGGCGCGAAGTCTGGAGTTGGCAGTAGTGGAGAAGGGAACAGATAAGAAGGATTTATCCATGGAGCGGAGTGCAAGGGAAGGGGTGTAGGGAAGGACGAGTGTGGAGAGATACTGGGGAGCAGAAGAGTGAGTACATTTATAGGTTAGTAGAAGAAGTTTGAACAGGATGCGAAAACGGATAGGGAGCCAGTGAAGGGTCTTGAGGAGAGGGGTAGTATGAGTAAAGCGACCCTGGCGGAAGATGAGACGGGCAGCAGAGTTTTGAACCGACTGGAGAGGGGAGAGGTGACTAAGTGGGAGGCCAGCAAGAAGCAGATTGCAGTAGTCTAAACGAGAGGTGACAAGGGTGTGGATGAGGGTTTTGGTAGAGTGCTCGGAAAGAAAGGGGCGGATTTTATGGATGTTGTAAAGAAAGAAATGACAGGTCTTGGCAATCTGCTGGATATGAGCAGAGAAGGAGAGAGAAGAGTCAAAGATGACCCCAAGGTTTCGAGCTGAGGAGACAGGGAGAATGAGAGAGCCATCAACAGAAATAGAAAACGGGGGGAGCGGGGAGGTGGGTTTGGGGGGGGGGGGGAAATGAGAAGCTCGGTTTTGGTCATATTTAATTTCAGGTGGCGTTGAGACATCCAGACAGCAATGTCAGACAAGCACCCTGAAACTTTGGTTTGGATGCAAGGTGAGATATCAGGAGTAGAAAGCTTACAATCTAAATCAGGATAGACAGACAGGACAAATAAGGGATAAGGGTAGGATAGACAGATAGGACACATAGGGAAAGGGACTTTTGAAGAGAGGAAGACAAGATAAAAGTTACGAGCAGGTGACAAGTTAGAGTTAAAAGTAGCATCAAACAGGTATCTGGACCCGAGATGCCAGAAAAACATTATGCCGGTGGTACAATAGAAATGGGATAGTGAAGCGGTGTGTCTGACCTGCCAGCAGTTCAAGGAAAGAGTGGCCCTTTTGACTAACTCATAGGATCCAGAAGTTATCTTGGTGCTGGCACCCTCATATGTAACCAGTCAAAGATATTTGAGCCCTCCAGGAACAGCAACAAACCTAATGTACCAGAATGTATATCACTTCTATAGGCTTTAGACTTGCAGGTGGCTTATAAGTGGAAGGGGGATTTGAACCCTCAGTCCCTTGGTTTACACTCTACAGTGTTAACCACAAGGCTACTACTCAGACCTATTTTTTTTTGTTACATTTGTACCCTGTGCTTTGGATTTGGCAAGGCTCAATGCGGCTTACATGGGGCAATGGAGGGTTAAGTGAATTGCCCAGAGTCACAAAGAGCTGCGTGTGCCTCAAGGGGGAATCGAACTCAGTTCCTCAGTTCCCCAGGACCAAAGTCCACCACCCTCCACTAGGCCACTCCTCCACTGTTGCTACTATTTGAGATTCTACATGGAATGTGAATGTTGCTATTCCACTAGCAACATTCCATGTAGAAGTCGGCCCTTGCAGATCACCAATGTGGCCGCGCAGGCTTCTGCTTCTGTGAGTCTGACGTCCTGCACGTACGTGCAGGACGTCAGACTCACAGAAACAGAAGCCTGCGCAGCCTTCTACATGGAATGTTGCTAGTGGAATAGCAACATTCCATGTAGAATCTCCAATAGTATCTATTTTATTTTTGTTACATTTGTACCCCGCGCTTTCCCACTCATGGCAGGCTCAATGCGGCTTACATGGGGCAATGGAGGGTTAAGTGACTTGCCCAGAGTCACAAGGAGATGCCTGTGCCTGAAGTGGGAATCGAACTCAATTCCTCAGTTCCTCAGGACCAAAGTCCAGCACCCTAACCACTAGGCCACTCCTTCACTCCACGCTCCTTTTAGTGAAATTGAGCATGCTCAGTTTCACTTAAAGGAGCGTGCTGGATGTGAAGAGGAAGAGAGAGCAGGACAGGGAAAGTGGAAGCGGCAGAGACCGGCACTGGAGAAGGCTTCACCTGGTGGGGGTTGGGGACCCCCCGCCAGCCAAGGTATTTGCTGCTATAGGGTGCGGCAGGGTGTTGGGGTGAGCAGCGAGCTAGTGGGGGGTCGGCAGTGGGGTGGCAGACTAAAATTTGCCCCCCACCTCAGGCTCTGCCCCCCCCCCCCCACTGTGAGGCCTGGTTATGCCCCTAGTATATAAATGCAGAGATACAATCTGCCTAAGTAATCTAATCTATATACGTTCATTCTACTATTCATTTTTTTCTTTACGAGTAAAGGAATATTTTACACATTTTTACATCATGCTGGGGTACAGTTCTCCAGTTTTAATTAAAGAAGAAGATTCTCTGGTAGATAAAATGTTGTCAGAGCATGAAGTGATAAATATATACTGACACATTATTTACGAGTTGTCACCAGAATGTGAGCTGTAGATGGATTAAGCTGACTTGTAACAAACAGAACTGTTGTCTTTAGTCTGTGCAAGCAAATCGCTGTAAATCCCTTACACATTTCTTAAGAGAGGGATTATCATATTTAAAAACATTGTGAAAGGACTCAGTATAAAATTTGAAGAACTACTCTTTAACACAAAAATGTTCAAGTCCAGAAAAATATAGGGCCCCTTTTACTAAGCAGTGGTAAACCCAATGTGGGCTTACCCCTCGCTAAACAGGAAGTACCACCGGGCTTCTGCAGCAGCCCAGTGGTACTTCCCACCCCTAGCGAGCTGTCATATCTGGTGCTACAAAAATATATTTTTGTAGCGCCGGAGTGTACCCGGCGGTAATCGGGCAGTGCCGCGTGCTGCCCAGTCCCCGCCAGTTTAGCGTGGGAGCCCTTACTGTCACCTCAATGGGTGATGGCGGTAAGGGCTCTCCCTCGAAATGGCCGTGTGGCAAGTGCTTTACTTGCCTTGTGGCTATTTCCTGCAGGATAGAGAGACTTCTCTTTTACCCTCTGTGAAAAACATGCGTCAACACCAGTGCAGGCCCCCTTTTGCCACAGCTTGGTAATAGGGGCCCACAGTATATGTGTTCATTCTGGAATTAAGAATGAAACCAAGTCAGGCTATTCAATCCCATTATTTTATACGATGCCCACAATACAAGACACAGCGTTCGTGACTGGCAGGATTTTTGCCACAAAGTTTAATTATGTAGTGAATATGAAACAGAAACAGAGAAAGTGATGTCAGAGAGAGACCATATGGCCTATCTAGTCTTCCCATCCATACCACACCCATAACCTGTCTACTCTCAGCCAATGTGTGAAGCCCCCCTTCCCCTTGAACGTACGCATTAAGCCATTTTGGTACCTTTTACAGAAGTAAATGTTAATTTGTGGCACCAATTACAGAGATAAGTTCTATTATTCTATAATTTGTGCACTCAATTATCATGTATCTTTAGGGACCAGTTTATAAAATTGCCCTTCATATCACAAAAAGAAAGCCTGACTGGCAAGGGGTACTCCAGTAAGGTATACACATATGAGTTTATCTTGTTGGGCAGACTGGATGGACCGTGCAGGTCTTTTTCTGCCGTCATCTACTATGTTACTATGTTACCAGACTTGGGAAACACTGATGTAAAGGAACATAGAATATGCTGGCAGATGACCTCACGGCCTATCCATTGTGTCCATCCCTATTTCCTGCATAGAATAATATCCATTCCCTTTCCTCAAAGAACCTCTCTGCTTATTACATGTCTTCTTGAACCTCACATAGGTTTCATAAATCCTTGGAGATGGGAGAGGTTCCGAGGGACTGGAGAACGGCGGAGGTGGTACCTCTTCACAAAAGTGGTGATAGGGAAGAAGCTGGAAACTACAGGCCGGTAAGCCTCACTTCGGTTATTGGAAAAGTAATGGAAGCCATGCTGAAGGAAAGGATAGTGAATTTCCTAGAAGCCAACAAGCTGCAAGATCCGAGACAACATGGTTTTACCAGAGGGAAATCGTGCCAAACGAATCTCATTGAATTCTTTGATTGGGTAACTGGAGAATTGAATCATCGACGTGCTATAGATGTAATCTACTTAGATTTTAGCAAAGCTTTTGACACGGTTCCTCACAGGAGGCTCTTAAATAAACTAGATGGGCTGAAGATAGGTCCCGAAGTGGTGAACTGGATTAGGAACTGGTTGACGGACAGACGACAGAGGGTGGTGGTAAATGGAGTTCGCTCGGAGGAGGGAAAGGTGAGTAGCGGAGTGCCTCAGGGATCGGTGCTGGGGCCGATTCTGTTCAATATATTTGTGAGTGACATTGCCGAAGGCTTAGAAGGTAAAGTTTGCCTATTTGCGGATGATACTAAGATTTGCAACAGAGTGGACACCCGGGAGGGAGTGAAAAGCATGAAAAGGGATCTGAGGAAGCTAGAAGAATGGTCTAAGGTTTGGCAATTAAAATTCAATGCGAAGAAATGCAAAGTGATGCATTTAGGGAGTAGAAACCCACGAGAGATGTATGTGTTAGGCGGTGAGAGTCTGATAGGTACTGAGGGGGAGAGGGATCTTGGGGTGATAGTATCCGAGGATCTGAAGGCGACGAAACAGTGTGACAAGGCGGTGGCCGTAGCGAGAAGGTTGCTAGACTGTATAGAGAGAGGTGTGATCAGCAGAAGAAAGGAAGTGTTGATGCCCCTGTACAAGTCGTTGGTGAGGCCCCACCTGGAGTATTGTGTTCAGTTTTGGAGGCCGTACCTTGTGAAGGATGTTAAAAAAAATGGAAGCGGTGCAAAGAAAAGCTACGAGAATGGTATGGGATTTGCGTTCCAAGATGTATGAGCAGAGACTTGCTGACCTGAACATGTATACCCTGGAGGAAAGGAGGAACAGGGGTGATATGATACAGACGTTCAAATACTTGAAAGGTATTAATCCGCAAAAAAATCTTTTCCGGAGATGGGAAGGCGGTAGAACGATAGGACATGAAATGAGATTGAAGGGGGCAGACTCAAAAAAGATGTCAGGAAGTATTTTTTCATGGAGAGGATGGTGGATGCTTGGAATGCCCTCCTGCGGGAGGTGGTGGAGATGAAAACGGTAACGGAATTCAAACATGCGTGGGATGTGCATAAAGGAATCCTGTGCAGCAGGAATGGATTCTCAGAAGCTTAGCTGAAATTGGGTGGCGGAGCAGGTGGGGGAAGAGAGGTTGGTGGTTGGGAGGCGAGGATAGTGGAGGGCAGACTTATACGGTCCGTGCCAGAGCTGGTGATGGGAGGCAGGACTGGTGGTTGGGAGGCGGGAAATACTGCTGGGCAGACTTGTACGGTCTGTGCCCTGAAAAAGGCAGGTACAAATCAAGGTAAGGTATACACATGAGTTTATCTTGTTGGGCAGACTGGATGGACCATGCAGGTCTTTTTCTGCCGTCATCTACTATGTTACTATCCAGCTTATAATCGAACGAGAAAAACGCCCAAGTTCCGATCTAAATCGGGAGATGGACGTTTATCTCAAAAAAACGAATAAAGCGGTATAATCGAAAGCCGATTTTTGGGCGTTTTCAACTGCACTCCGTCGCGGATGCGGACAAAGTTTATGGGGGCGTGTCAGAAGTGTGGCGAAGGCGGAACTGGGGCGTGGTTATCTGCCGAACAAAGATGGGCGCATTTCAGCGATAATGGGAAGAAAGTATGCGTTTTTAGCTAGAATTTAGGACACTTTTCCTGGACCCTGTTTTTTCACGAATAAGGCCCCAAAAAGTGCCCTAAATGACCAGATGACCACTGGAGGGAATCGGGGATGACCTCCCCTGACTCCCCCAGTGGTACCTAACCCCCTCCCACCACAATAAAATGATGTTTCACACATTTTTATTTTCACCCTCAAATGTCATACCCAGCTCCCTGGCAGCAGTATGCAGGTCACTGGAGGAGTTGTTAGGGGGTGCAGTGGACTTCAGGCAGGTGGACCCAGGCCCATCCCCCCCTACCTGTTACAATTGTACTGCTTAATGCTTATTAGTCGTCCAACCCCCCAAACCCACTGTACCCACATGTAGGTGCCCCCCTTCACCCCTTAGGGCTATAGTAATGGTGTAGACTTGTGGGCAGTGGGTTTTGAGGGGGATTTGGGGGGCTCAACACACAAGGGAAGGGTGCTATGCACCTGGGAGCTCTTTGACCTTTTTTTTTGTTTTTGTAAAAGTGCCCCCTAGGGTGCCCGGTTGATGTCCTGGCATGTGAGGGGGACCAGTGCACTACGAATCCTGGCCCCTCCCACGAATAAATGTCTTGGATTTATTCGTTTTTGAGCTGGGCGCTTTCATTTTCTATTATCGCTGAAAAACAAAAACGCCCAGCTCACACATTGTTGAATAAAACATGGGCGTCTATTTTTTTCGAAAATACGGTTCGGTCCGCCCCTTCACTGACCCGTTCTCGGAGATAAACGCCCATGGAGATAGGCGTTTTCGTTCAATTATGCCCCTCTATGTATGTTACATACCCACCGCCCTTTCCTGAGAATACTCCTCAGTTAGATCTAGAAGTATATCCCTATATAAAACTTACAGTGAAGAGACTAACCTTTCTGATAGCTACTAGGGATGTGCATAGCAAAATCATTTTGGTTCAGTTTGTCTTTGGGTAATCTATGAATGCCCCAGAGGCGTAGCCAGACCTCACCCCTGGGGCATTCATAAATCACCCAAAGACAAACTGCCCTGCTCTTTCTTCTTGCTGACGTCCTGTGCACGCTCCTTTACGTGAAACTGAGCATGCTCAGTTTCATTTAAAGGACCGTGCAGGATGTCAGGAAGAAAAGAGAGCACAGAGCAGGGAATGCTGCGCACTGGAGACTGGCACTGAAGAAGGATTCAGCTGGTGGGGGTTGTGGACCCCCGCCAGCAAAACCAGGGGCCTGGATGAAATTTTTTTTTTTTTGGGGGGGGGGGGCAGGCTCCCGTGGCCCCACCTAGCTATGCCCCTGGAATGCCCAATTATTTGGATCACTCAGGACTATTAAGGTCAATGGAAATAGCAATTTTGCATTCTAAAAGAGTGGTTTCTATCCATTTTAATCAAAATTACTGGCAGGCATGTGCCACAGAGGAAACAGCACTCTAACATCGAGAGTGGCATGAAGACCTCCTAACACCAAATGAGAGGCAAACAGCAGTAACAGTAGAATGAAAATTTAAAGGCATGAAGAGAGGGCCAAAGTGGCACTAGCATGGGTGAGAAGATGCTAGGGCAGAGAAGGAGAGTAAACCAGAACCAATATTTGCAAGAAAAACCCAAGGCACCAGGATCGATATGGAACTGTAGTGTGGCTTAATAAACAGAGGGGTTAGTTTTGCATTCAATTTGAGTGTTTTTTTTTTTGGGGGGGGAGGGTTGTAACTGTGTAATTCTTATATATTTAAGAGGTGTGGCTTTTGTGACACTGCAGTGTTCTCTATCCTTATGAGCACAATTATATAGTTAAATGAGTTTTTCAGGTTTTTATAATACAGTATATTTGTATTATTTATAGTGATGGCTTTGTTTTTGCTTAATATTTTCCTCCCTACATATTAAAATATTCCTGTTTTGTGTTTTATAAAATTTGATAACAAAAGCATATTTTCTGCCATATTGCCAGAAAAATGAAAGGAATTAGGTCCTCATAAGGAAGGTTGGAACGCCACCTAAATATTCATCTGTACTGTTTCCCAGGTTGAACAGTCCTAAACACAGCTTTTGGGATAACCAAATTATAACATATGAAATCAATAAATAAACAAAGGGCAATTCTATAAGCTGACACCCCATGTTAGGTGGCAAAGATACATATTATAGAGGTTATTATTTATTAAGATTTTGCTCACACCTTTTTCAGTAGTAGCTCAAGGTGAGTTGCATTCAGGTACTCTGGATATTTCTCTGTCCCAGGAGGGCTCACAATCTAAGTTTGTACGTGAGGCCTCCTTCTCCTCCTTTCCCATAATCACCGAGGAGGAAACTGCCTGCCTTCTTTCCTCCTCGAAATGCACCACTTGTTCCTCTGATCCCATCCCCATCAACTTACTTAACACCATCTCTCATACTGTCACCCCCTCCATCTGTCATATCCTTAACCTCTCTCTCTCCACTGCAACTGTCCCTGACACTTTCAAGCACGCCGTAGTCACACCTCTCCTCAAAAAACCATCACTTGACCCTACCTGTCCCTCCAACTACCGCCCCATCTCCCTCCTACCTTCCTCTCCAACATACTTGAGCGCGCCGTTCACAGCCACTGCCTTGATTTTCTCTCCTCTCAGGCCATCCTCGATCCGCTTCAATCCGGCTTTCGCCCTCTACACTCAACAGAAACAGCACTCTCTAAAGTCTGCAATGACCTGTTCCTTGCCAAATCCAGAGGCCACTACTCCATCCTCATCCTTCTCGATCTATCCGCTGCTTTTGACGCTGTCAATCATGATTTACTTCTTGCCACACTGTCCTCATTTGGGTTCCAGGGCTCTGTCCTCTCCTGGTTCTCCTCCTATCTCTCCCACTGAACCTTCAGGGTACACTCTCATGGATTTTCCTCCACCCCCATCCCGCTCTCTGTTGGAGTTCCCCAGGGATCTCTCCTTGCACCCCTTCTTTTTTCAATCTACACCTCTTCTCTGGGCTCACTGATCTCATCTTATGGTTTCCAGTATCATCTTTATGCTGATGAAATCCAGCTGTATCTCTCCACACCAGACATCACCGCGGAGACCCAGGCCAAGGTTTCGGCCTGCTTATCCGACATTGCTGCATGGATGTCCAACCGCCACCTGAAACTGAACATGGCCAAGACCGAGCTTCTCGTCTTTCCACCAAAACCCACTTCTCCTCTTCCTCCGCTCTCCATCTCAGTAGATAACACCCTCATCCTCCCCGTCTCATCAGCCCACAACCTTGGAGTCATCTTCGACTCCTCCCTCTCCTTCTCCGCACATATCCAGCAGACAGCCAAGACCTGTCGCTTTTTCCTCTTTAACATCAGCAAAATTCGCCCTTTCCTCTCTGAGCACACCACCCGAACTCTTATCCACGCTCTCATTACCTCTCGCCTTGACTACTGCAACCTACTCCTCACTGGCCTCCCATTTAACCATCTATCCCCCCTTCAATCCGTTCAGAACTCTGCTGCACATCTTATATTCCGCCTGAACTGATATACTCATATCACCCCTCTCCTCAGGTCACTTCACTGGCTTCCGATCAGATACCGCATTCAGTTCAAGCTTCTCCTTCTTACCTACAAATGCACTCAGTCTGCAGCCCCTCATTACCTCTCTACCCTCATCTCCCCTTATGTTCCCACCCGAAACCTCCGCTCACAGGACAAATCCCTCCTCTCAGTACCCTTCTCCACCACCGCCAATTCCAGGCTCCACCCATTCTGCCTCGCCTCACCTTATGCTTGGAATAAACTTCCTGAGCCCATACGCCAAGCCCCCTCCCTACCCATCTTCAAATCCTTACTCAAAGCCCACCTCTTCAATGTTGCTTTCGGCACCTAGCCTTTATACCTTTCAGGAAATCTAGACTGCCCCAGTTTGACGACCCCTACTTGTCTGATTGTACATTTGTCCTTTAGATTGTAAGCTTTCTGAGCAGGGACTGTCCTTCTATGTTAAATTGTACAGCGCTGCGTAACCCTAGTAGCGCTTTAGAAATGTTAAATAGTAGTAGGCAATAGAGGATTAAGTGACTTGCCCAAGATCACAAGGAGCAGCAGTAGGATTTGAACCAGCCACCTCTGGATTAGAAGATCAGTGCTCTAACCACTAGACCACTCCTCCAGTAGCACTTATGCATATCCTCAGTGCCAATAATTGGTATTTATGTGTGTGTGTGTGTGCCAGATGCTATTCTATAAAATGCAAACCAAAACTGCTCTGCATGTAACTGAAATGTGGCATACATTTTGGCGAATCATAGGCAGATCATGAGCATATCTCATGAGACTTGAAACTGCAAGACCAGCCTTGCACCACACGGTTGAAGCTTAAAGAGAGCCGAGGTGTAGCAGTAAAGCAGAAAACATGCCAAAACCACAGACATTCAGCGGGAGATAACCGGTTATCTTCCACTGAATATCCCAGTTAGCACCTAGTGGATATCTGGCTATATCGTGCTTACCCAGCAGTAATTGGGCAGCATGCAGGTGAATTTTCGAAAGAGAAGGGCGCCCATCTTCCGACACAAATCAGGAGATGGGCGTTCTTCTCGCAAGGTCGCCCAAATTGGCATAATCGAAAGCTGATTTTGGGCACCCTTGACTGATTTCTGTCACGGGGATGACCAAAGTTCACAGTGGCACGTCGGCAGTGTAGCAAAGGCGGGACTGGGGCATGCTTAGGAGATGGGTGTCCTCAGCTGATAACGGAAAAAAAAAGGGTGTCCCTGATGAACACTTGGGCAATTTTACTTGGTCCATTTCTTTTCACGACCAAGCATCAAAAAGGTGCCCGAACTGACCAGATGACCACCGGAGGGAATTGGGGATCACCTCCCCTTACTCCCCCAGTGGTCACTAACCCCCTCCCACCCTCAAAAAAATCTTTAAAAATACTGTTTTTGCCAGCCTCTATGCCAGCCTCAAATGCCATACTCAGGTCCCTCGCAGCAGTATACAGGTCCCTGGAGCAGTTGTAGTGGGTGCAGGGTACTTCAGGCAGGCGGATCCAAGCCCATCCCCCCACCTGTTACACTTGTGGTGGTAAATGTGAGCCCTCCAAAACCCACCAGAAACCCACTGTACCCACAAGTAGGTGCCCCTTCATGTAGGTGGCGGTAAGGGCTCAGGCAGTAAATAGCCCCATTAAAAGAAGGGTCTTTTTACCCACTGCGGTAAGAAATGGCCCAGCGCACACCCATTTTATAGCGCAGGCCACTTTTTATCACAGCTTAGTAAAAGGGCCCCTCAGTAAATGTAGGAAATCAGTTTCTAAATGAGCTGCTGCAGATCTCAGAGAAGATATCCTCCTCCCAACTTGAACTTCCCTGTGGTCAACATTGGGTGTTGGGTGTTGGAGCTCCCAGCCCCTTTGTTTTGGGAAATTTGTCAAGGACTTTTCTAATGTACAGAGTTGTTGAAATGGAACTGAAAACAACACGAACAATATAAGAGAGAGAGAGGAGGGAGAGAGAGAGAGAGAGAGAGGAGAGAGAGAGAGAGAGAGAGAGAGAGAGAGAGAGAGGAGAGAGAGAGAGAGAGAGAGAGAGAGAGAGAGAACCTTAAAGAGAAAAACAATGAAAATATTAAGCACCCATTAAATGTGCACTCCACATACTGTTTGGAAGTGCTGTGTTTGTACTCATGCTACTCCTCCAGTCATTGATTTATGCCCCCAGCATTTGTCTCAGGAACTGTTTCCTTTTCTTTCCAGCTACAAGCGCTGCTGCACCCCAGCTGGTTCCTGCTGAACTTCCCAATATTGTATTAACATCAATGACCTCCAAACTCCAGTACTGAAAACTCAGAAAATAGACCATTAAAATATATTAAAGCTTAAGCCTGGACTTTGTGTGGTGTCAGTTTTGAAACTAGTGATTGATATGTATACAGCTCTACTGAGCTGTGCATTATGGTCCAAAAACTGAAGATCCCCTCTCTAAAATATTTTTTAATTTTTATTGCAAATAAAATATAATGTATGGGAGGGCTGAATGAAGTCTGACACAATCATTTATAGGGGAGTTTCTTAGTTTTGGGTGTAAGTATTCCTCCTCTTTGAAATAGATTTTCAGTTGGAGTTGATCTGATTAGCTTTGAAATTAGGCCGTAGACAAACAGATGAACAGAACATATCCATAAAACATTATTTTCTACTTAAAAAAGATCACCTAAAAAACTTCACCCTTAACTAAGTACTTTCTAATGCAACTTTCATCTTAAGTAGAGGAGTGTGGTAGCCATGTTAGTCCACTCTTAAGGTTATCAATAGAAATCAAACAAAATAAAACATGGAAAAGAAAATAAGATGATACCTTTTTTATTGGACATAACTTAATACATTTCTTGATTAGCTTTCGAAGATTGCCCTTCTTCGTCAGATCGGAAATAAGCAAATGTGCTAGCTGATATGCTTTGATGTCCCCATGCATACCTCCTACCCACCCCCATCCTCCCACCCTGTCAGACTGTCATAGTAATGCTTGAATGTTTTCACTTATATACACTGTCAGCTAGCACATTTGCTTATTTCCGATCTGACGAAGAAGGGCAACCTTCGAAAGCTAATCAAGAAATGTATTAAGTTATGTCCAATAAAAAAGGTATCATCTTATTTTCTTTTCCATGTTTTATTTTGTTTGATTTCTATTGATAACCTAATGCAACTTTAAAAGCATATAAAATTTCCAAATATTATACTCTGTGTTTAGTCCAATATAAATATGTAGATTTGTAAACCATTAAATATTTCTTAAAGTGAGTATACTCTATTGCTTTAATTCTGAATATTGCAACAGAGAGCAGACTATATAACTAGTGAGTTTTAGGATAAATTGACTCATTTTCCTTTTATGACAAGTTACATCTTAATTGCATGAGGTATAATTTAAGAAAAAATAATCTCCAAGGCTCATGGATAACTCAGACCTCTTATGCTCATCTCCAATTATTTTTGAGAATTGAAGCGGGAAGAATGTGGTAATTGTCTGTAGCGCTTATGAGGTATTGAGCTTTTCTGGTGTCAACTGTCTTTAAACCTGGGCTTTTCATTTAAATTCCAAGTTAAAATATATAGAAAAGATTAAAATGTAAGGAAAAAATTGGACAAAATGTGCACAAAGTCTGCTGATCTGATTTCATAACTCTACAACAGAATTGTGTCAATGTTTAGCTGGTGTAGGGCTCTTTTTTTTTATTATATAGTGCTTCTGTCTGGATAGTCAGTTGTGTTGAGCACTGTCCTTTGTATGGAAAACAATGATATTCATTTGCCATCTACTAGTGATGGGCCACAAGAAAATATTTGTTTTGTATCATTTCTGGGAATGTTCATTATTCTGTTTTCATTTGGTCATTTTTTTTTGTCACTGGAGCAAAGTCGACTGCACACTCTTTTGAAAGATGGCACATTCCCCTGGATTCTATATATGGTGACTAAAGCTGCACTCCCAAATTTGGGCAAACGCATAAGTTAATTGAATAACTACTACTACTACTACTTAGCATTTCTGTAGCGCTGCTAGGGTTATGCAGCGTTGTACAAGTTTAAACATGGGGAAGGACAGTCCCTGCTCAGGAGAGCTTACAATCTAAAATGAGCTTTTAACTAGCAACAAGTAGGCACTAACAACCAATTTCTGCAGTTAATTGGCTCCAATTAGGATTTTCACATGCATGGGGCTGCGCACTATTCTATAAGGCTCTGCGTCTAATTTTGATAGCATGTATCTAAAAAGGGGGTGTGGCCAGCGGGTTTGTTGGGGCATTTTAAAATGTTACACGTGGATTTACAGAATATGGCATAAATACACCCAAGTTCGGCACCAGCATTTAAACCTGGTTTCACTAGGCTTAAGCCCGGTGCCTAAACGTTCATTGCAGCATCAGTGCTAAGCATGATTTTATAAAGTACATGCACCCTTAATAAAATTGCGCTTAGCGTCAATATTTTTGGATGCTGAATTTTGAGCACCATTTACTGAATCTAGTCTATAACTTGCAAAGAGGGCACAACTTTTCCTGAAGAGTGTGCACTATGCTGCATATGCAGTGATTTGCATATGCACAATACTTTGCCCTCTTTGCAAACAGTGTACACTATTATTGGCAAATGATAAAATATTAGTTCATTTTTGTGCTTTTTTTCCCTACTCATTTTCATTTGATAATGACATGGGATATGTTGTCATTTCCCATATCCTTGGAAATGAATGCTGATCCCTATTACTACTACTACTACTACTACTATTCAGCATTTCTATAGCGCTACAAGGCATACGCAGCGCTGCACAAACATAGAAGAAAGACAGTCCCTGCTCAAAGAGCTTACAATCTAATAGACAAAAAATAAATAAAGTAGCAAATCAAATCAATTAATGTGAACGGGAAGGAAGAGAGGAGGGTAGGTGGAGGCGAGTGGTTACAAGTGGTTACGAGTCAAAAGCAATGTTAAAGAGGTGGGCTTTCAGTCTAGATTTAAAGGTAGCCAAGGATGGGGCAAGACGTAGGGGCTCAGGAAGTTTATTCCAGGCATAGGGTGCAGCGAGACAGAAGGCGCGAAGTCTGGAGTTGGCAGTAGTGGAGAAGGGAACAGGTAAGAAGGATTTATCCATGGAGCGGAGTGCACGGGAAGGGGTGTAGGGAAGGACGAGTGTGGAGAGATACTGGGGAGCAGCAGAGTGAGTACATTTATAGGTTAGTAGAAGAAGTTTGAACAGGATGCGAAAACGGATAGGGAGCCAGTGAAGGGTCTTGAGGAGAGGGGTAGTATGAGTATGAGACGGGCAGCAGAGTTTTGAACCGACTGGAGAGGGGAGAGGTGACTCTCTCTTTTCAGGCACTTTACAAAATATCGGTGCTATTCCCTGCTCTTTGTAACAGTCCCACTGCTTTTTCACAAGGTAAAATCAGATCCTCGATAGTTAACTCTGACCCCCCTCAAGGCGCTTGCACCAGAGGTGCACACCATGTGCATATGCCAAAAGAATGCGCACAAGGAGCAAGTCCTGCTTCCTGGGCATTCTTTGAGGTGCCTCTTTGGGCACAACTTGGCTCAGTTCATGTTCTCCTTCCTACTGGTCATCGCTTCTTAGTTCATGTTTGTTTTTAACCTCCCTTATCTATCTTGTCTTGATTCATTTCTCTTATGCAGCTATGTCCTCCATTCCTGTCATTTATGGCTGGCATCCTCCAAACCCACCTTATTTTCCCCCTCTCCACCATACTGTTCTTCCCATTCCTTCTACACCTACCTTACCTTTCCCATCACTTCCTTTCTCTTTTGAATACTTGTTCTCTTCATTACAAGGGTTCCCTTGTGGCTGATATTGTTCACTTATACTCTCTGGACATATTATGTCTCAGAGAAACATGACTCCATCCTGGTGACACATTGACTGTTTTGTATGCTTCCCCTCCAGTTTCCCCATTTTTCAATTTCCCCACCGAGCGAGTAGAGGTGGGGTGTGTGGCTTTTATCTACTCAAATAGTCTTTGAATCTATCCCTGTAATTTCTCTCCTCTTACCTTTTCTGATATATGGATTCTTCATTTTTTCACTTCTACATCCTCTTTTTATCTTGCTATTGTCTACCATCCTCCTCCCCCAACCTAAAATTCCCTGGAAGAGGTCTCTGCTTTCATCTCCACGTTGTGCACCCTCTTTGACTCACTACTTATTTTGGGTGGCTTCAACATTCCTACACATTCCTACACTAGGTTCTCATCCTTTTTTCTTTCTCTTGGAACGATTAAATCTCACCTAATACAGCTCTGTGCCCACTCATACTTCTGGTAATATCAGCCCCGTCTCAAAGGTTTCTTTCTAATGAAATTCTTCCCTCCTTATTATCCCTTCTTCCATCCCCATCACACCTAGCTTCATCCACTCATCCACCTCTGGTCCAAACTCTGAACAAATCTTTCTGCCGGGCTCTTGCTACTGTAGCTCCTCTCAAGCCACCAACATGCAACCTTAAGACTACTGCTCCTTGGTTTTCCTCCTCTCTTAGTTTGCATAATAATCAGCTCTAGTGCGGAGCACGCTTGGTGCAAACATCATTCTTCAGTTACCTCAGATATCTTCTGTGCATGCTACCATCAGTATAGAACTCTTTTGCATCAAACTAAAAGAGGCTTTATATCGAGACATATTTCCAATGTGGCTTTTAACCTAGGGCTTTTTTTCAGCTCATTGAATCGGTTGCCCCATCAGGTTCCTCTCCACCTTCTTATGATCCCTGTATTCTCTCTCCAACTACATTAGGCACCTTTTGGGAGCAAAAGGCTAAAAATGTACAGTCCTCATTTCAAGTATCACCTTCTCAGATCTGTACTCCTGTCACTTCTCTCCCCCAAGTTCCCTCCTTCATCCCCACATCCTCTCTCACTCTCTTCCTCCTGGTCCACTTTCACTACACCAACTTTAGCTTCTCTCAAACGCACCCTTGCTGCCACAAATCCCTCTGGTTTGGCTCTTGACCTGTGCCCTGCCTCCCTTTTCAAATGAACTGTTCACCAGATTCTTCCTCTTCTCCTCCCTTTAGTACAGCTCAGTCTATGCAAAAGCTATGTCCCCACTTCCTGGAAACATGCTTTAATTACCCCACTTCTTAAAAAACCTACTTTGGATCCAGCTAACCCAGTTAATTACATATCAATGTGAAAACATTTTTTATCATCACCTTATTGATTTTCTTGACTCCTCCCTTGTTCTTCATCCATACAGGCTGGTTTTTGCAAAGGACATAGTACAGAAACTCTTCTTAGGGCTCTTCACAAATCTATCAGAACATCTTTAGATCAGCATTTTTCTGTTGCTGAGGTTTCTCTGGATTTATCTTCTGCTTTTGATCTGGTTAATCACAGTCTCTTACTTTCATGTCTTCTCTATCAGTATCACGAATCCTGTACTTCAATGATTTTATGGCTATCTCTCTGGCTGTACATTTCAGGTCGCTTATTAGCATACTGATCTTGCACTTTTGGTGTGATTCTGGCATCCCTCAGGGTTCTATCCTTGCACCAACACTTTTTAATAATAACCTTGCTCTGACACATTTCAATAATTTTCTTGCTCCACTTCTCACTGTTATCTAGTCTAACTGCTGTCAGCTTTTTTGTTATGCTGATGACATCCAAATACTCTACCTTATCCCTCCCCATCAGTCAGATCTATATGAACTTAACTCCCGTCCTTCCAAAGTCTCTACCTGGCTTCAGGACCATTGCCTTTATCTTAACTCTCAGAAATGTGAGGCTATTCATTTCCCAAATCCATGCTCTCCAATCACTTTTTATACTATTCTCAATCAGTGTGTTCTGACGTTTCAGGATATAGTTAAGACTCTTGGGGTACTTTTCGATAGCCATCTTACTTTCAAACCACAAATTAATGCCATGTGAAAGCCTCCTTTTTCTCACTCTATTGTATCTGCTTTGTTCACTCTATCTTTCCCCTTTCTTCTATTTGTGCTCTTCTTATGTCACTCGTAAAAACTCATTTGAATTATTGCAACTCTCTTTATGCAAGTATACCACTTTACTCTCTAAAGCATCTTCAATTAGTGCAGTCTACAGCTGTTCACCTCCTTCATCGTGTACAACCATTATTATATCAAGAACATTGGTTACCCCTTTCCACATGCATCCAGAATACTACTACTACTACTAATAATAATTTCTATAGTGCTATTAGAGGTATGTAGTGCTATACACATTATATGCAGGTACTAGAGGGCTCACCTCACAATCTATTTTTTTTTTACCTGGGGCAATGGAGGGTTAAGTGACTTGGGTCAAGGTCACAAGGAGCTGCAGTGGGAATCAAAGCCCGCTGTACTAACCATTAGGCTACTCCTCCACTCCTGATTTTGGTCTTTAAGTCATGTCTTCCAATTGCCCCGGATTACCTCTCCTGCTTTGTCATTCCTTATACACCTACATGTTCCCTCCACTCAATAGATGCTAGACTGATTCAATTACTTCCTCCCTCTGTTATCAAATTAGAAACCACACATGCATCTGCTTTCAGTAATGTTGGTCCTTGGCTTTGGAATGGTTTACTCACCCACCTCTGTTGTGAACCCTCTTACACTAAGTTCAAGTCTTCACTGAAAACTCACCTCTTCTCTCTCTCCTATCTTGTCCACTCTTAGTTTCATTCTGTCCTCTCCAGCAGCATGTCATTATATTATTGTAAACTGCCTTGAAACCATGTTTTGGCATAAAGCTTTGTAAAATAAGTAAATAAATAAATAGGGGCCTTTTATAAAGCTGTGGTAAGAATTCAAAATAACATTGACATTCGTAAGTTTCATTCGCCACATTAAACCTGCACTCAAACCCAATGATACATGTGAGGCAAATATATTTCTCAAATTTGCAACAGATTGGACACAGCTTTAATTCTAAACATCAATTTTATAAACTTTAAATGTTAACAAACATAGGTCCCTGTTTGCTAAGCTGCGCTGTAGGCATGCAAACTTTTTAGCTATCGCTAAAGATTAGCACATGCTAACAATAGAGACACCCATTATATTCCCATGGGTATCTCTAGCATTAGCGAGTGCTAAAGAGTTTGCACGCCTACAGCGTGGCTTAGTAAACAGGGCCCATATTATGATAAAACTCCTACCATCCCACATAGCTAGGTGGTAATGTACTAGCTTCACTCTTCACTTCTTCGCCATCATAACTGCCCCATTACCCACTCCACAACCTGCGGTACCACAGGGTCATGCCCCATCCCTTGGCAGTGACACACAAAAGACCAAAATTTCTAGGCCTAACTTATGCCCTCTGATTTGAAATTCTGCCCAAACTGACAGAAATAAACGTAATACCCCACAACCAAGCTGCAACCCACACACCCTCCCCTATTCCAAACAACCCACCAAAAAAAAAAAAACCCTTAAACGAGAGTGGGCAAATTTCACTTGCCCAAAATGCCCTCCCTTTCCTCTCTTCACACAACTTCTTCCCGTCCAGTGTCCTTATTCATCTCTGCTAAAACAGACCCTGCCCTCACCACACTTTTTATCCAAACCCTGCTTCCCATTCATTTTTTCTTTCACCAATTGCCTTCCCTTTCTCAAAAATATCTCAATATCATACCTAGATATATATTGCTAAATATTTATTTATTTAAATACCATCATAATAAAGCCCAAAATTTCTACACGTCACTATACAATTAGCCCCTTCTCCCCCCCTTCCACATTATAGTGGCTCTCTGCTGCTCAGCCAATGCTATATCCTCTGCTTTAATGTGGAGGGTCTTTAAAATATTGTAAATTGGCATTGAATGGGAAACTATCAATAATCATGCTGTTTTTGGATAGGACATCCTGTCAAGGAAGGATATTGATCGGTGTGTTCTATTTTAAATGAGATAGTTTCCATCTCTGCATTACATGCCAAAATTCTTTATATTTGAATTATTAAACAGGGATAATGAGCCCTTTCCATCAACTTTACTCTCTGGGCGTGCTTGGCCACATACTGTTAATTAAATTCTCATCTAATTTGTGATTCCATTCCTCTCTATCTTGGGTAGATCACTCTCAAGGGAATGAGATTAATAACTACAGTACACAAATTTTGATAGAATGAAAAAGTCAGACTGAAAAAGTGGAGATATTTTAACTGATTCTTATTGCATTCACTGTCAGAGCTGCTACCAGAAAGAACAAAAGCCCTGTGAAATATAAAGAAACTGTTTTATATATATGTATGTTAAAAATAATGAAGGAAGCATGGGGGTTCTGTCAAAGTCAGTGAAACTTTCCATGGATGAGCTAAGTATTTTTACATTTTTAGCACTCTATGCAAACTCAGGACCTGGGATGTGTTTAATTAAAAGTTTTCTCCATTTTAAGGGGCCTCTGTACCAAAGGTTTTCTCTCATGTGGCGATAGTTATCCGGATAAAACAATTTGAAAACGAAATGGTTATCCAGCAGCTGAAAATCAGCTTTCCCTTCTGTGGATAAAAGCATCTGTGTTGTTGCACAGTCAGTGCCATCAGCAGAGTGATTCTACACAGTGGGAAAGGAATAATGAGATTCATAAATATTATAATGTAGCTGATCACATATTATACAATTCAGAATATGAGCCAGTCTATAATCAATGAAAATACGAGCTCATTTAGTTTTACCATAAGTCATAGTGCCTCCAAATGATGAATATTATTTGCACTGCATGTGATTATTTGTGTTCATCAAAATTAGCATAACCTCTTCTAAGAAACTGTGTTCAGTCCTAACTCTGGTTGAATATAGCAGCATGAACTTTGAAAGATATGCAGTTTGATTTTTTTTTTTTTTAAATGATAGCAACATTTACAGCCCAAAGAGGAAGGGGAATGGGTTAACCCTTGCACAACAGTGACACTTAGGGCACACATTTTCTGAAAGAGTGTGGGTTCAGAAGAGAGTGTGCTAAGCACAAATTCTATAACAACAATTTATTTATTTATTTTATTTATTTGTTGCATTTGTATCCCACATTTCCCACCTATTTGCAGGCTCAATGTGGCTTACATAGTACCGTGAAAGCGATCGCCAATTCCAGCATGACAAATACAGAGTGATATTGTGGCATAGAAAAAGTTCATGTGTGACAGACACGTTAGGCAATTGAAAGGAAGAAGAGTTAAGTTATGTTCAGTTCGAGTATTAGTTTCGTTGTGTTGCAGGGTTCAGGCATTTAGGTTAGAACATTAGGGTATGCCTTTTTGAACATTTTAGTTTTTAGTGATTTCCGGAAGTTTAATAGGTCTGACCCATCCATGTCCCTCCCATGCACTGTTCCCTCTAAGCTGAGAGGGTGTCCTTCGCTTACAGTCCTGCCAGTGGGGGGTGCTGTTTCACTATTGCATTTTTAATAGTGAGGGAAAGGCAAGCTCTGCAGGACTCCAGGCAATCTGCCTGTCTGTAGTGATTGAAAACACAGTATTGAAGCATCACCCCCCACCAGCAGAAAAACAATTAGAGGACTGTGCTCAGCTTAGAGGGAACAGTGTTCCCATGTCAACATCTCTCTAGAAGCTGCACATGACAAGCTTTGCATGTGCAACTTTTATCTTTATCTTTATTTAAAAACTTGATATTCTACTCACCTTTACAGATCAGAGTGGTTAACAAAGCTTAAAGCTAATAACATTGAGATAGAAAAGAACACCATCAATTATTAGAAAAGACCTAAACCATATCAACTAGGGCAGTTGCATGTCTAAATGCTAATTGACGCTAATTAAAACCAACTAAGGCCATTTGTGACCTATTATTGCTCTTTAATACAATTAGCTCCTCACTATTAAATTAACATATACGCACAACTGACCTTATTCTACAACTTGTACATACAAATTTGTGTGCCCTACTTTATAGAACTTGGGGGACAATGTTCTGGAGAGAATTATGACCAAAAGATTGTTACTGCAATGTCTCTGTGCTAAAAAGGAGGAAGAGGAGGGGGTTTAAAAACAGATGGATAACCCATGTGGGGAGATATGAATGAAGGCTTCTAATACAATAGCCTGTACAGGTCAAAACTCTGACAAAACCACAATATGATAATAGAGGCAAATTCCATAGCGGATTTTGCAATGAATTATTAATTTTAAGGAAAATTGGGGCAAACTTTTGCTGAATTAAACCATGTTCAAATATACCAATTTACTTGCATGACAAATTTATTTACACATGCTTGTCTCCAAGTTCTTCAGGAGTTGGAAATACCAGGCTGCTTGCAGTAGTGCACTACGGTACTGTAGTTTTTGTTGCCTATATTTATTCTTGAATCAAACTCGTTTCTCAGACTTTTCTAGCCAGACTCACAAGTCCAGAATTTCTTCCCCTTTCACCTCCAAAGTCTCTCTGTCACCTCCCAAAACCAGACTATGAATACGGTCACTTTTGGATACGAACACGGCTACAGCTTTTATTTACATAAATCAATATGCTACACCAGTGGTTCCCAAACCTGTTCTGGGGACCCCAGGTAGTCAGGTTTTCAGGCTATCTGCAATGAGTATTCATGAGTTAGATTTGCATGCAATGGAGGCAGTGCATTCAAATCTAAGTCATGAATAATCATTGTAGATATCCTAAAAATCTGACTGGCTGGGGTTCCCCCAGCACAGGTTTGGGAACCACTGTGCTACCCTTTACACTACTGGGTTTCATTTAGGACATATAGAATTCAAATCTATTAGTTGCCACCTTACAATGGGAGATCCCCTTTTGATTCATCAAGGGCAAGTAGAGGGTCCATTTTGCTTAAAAAAAGTTTAATTCAGTTATGCGAGCTGTCATAGCCCTGACCTTCCGAAGTCAAATTTCTACATTGGGTATAAAGGCCCTACTCTAGCCATAATGGCAAGTAGTGATAGAGACCTTCTGCTGCAAACTGGAAAGCTCTGTGATGTATGACGGTGCAGAAGATGAAGGAACTGGACCTGGGAGCTTATGGAAGATTGCTTTCTCTTCTTTAGTATCTTCTATTGCTAAATATGCAGCTTTTCTTTCTTCTGTATCTCTCTTCTTTTCAGTATTTTAAACAGCTTAGATGATTTATTAAATAACAGTATATCAAATATTAAGGGGGAACTCATCAAGCAGTGTTAGGGTCTTAAACAACCCCCCCCCCCTCTTCAGGTCAGGATAGGATACTGTAACAAGAGTATACTGTAATGACCTGAGGAAGGTGGTTTTGGCCTCTGAAAGCTAAATGTATTAGTCCAATAAAAATGTATTATTTTATTTTCTATATTTGTTTTATTTCTATTTGTTAATTTGTAAAGTGGTGAAATTTATATATTTTGCACAGTACTAGGGGATATTTTCTGTTTCTGTGGTGTTGCATTGTATGCAGAATCTGGCTTCTTGGGGGTGCAGTTTAATTTTTGCCTAAATAGAAAGTTTATGGTTACTTATTCTATAGTGGATTAGAGTGCGTCTGTGAAAAAGACATGGCTTTCAGTTGGCATTGACTGTACAGGATCAACGATCTTCGTTTTGGAATAGGTGAATTGATGTTCTAGTGCTCACTGCAGTGTTTAAGATGCTTCCTTTTCCTAGGTACACCCTTGTGTGACTCGTAGAAATTACTGCTTATGGTATGGTAGAATTGCTCTATAGGTCCTGAGTGTTTTGTATTCTCGGTATGCCTAGTACTGGATTTTGGAAGGGGGTGTTAAAAAATGACCGGCTCCGGATGTCAAATATTTATTTATTTATTTATTTGCTGCATTTATATCCCACATTTTCCCACCTATTTGCAGGCTCAATGTGGCTTACAATATAATACACCTCGATGGAATAGAAAATCAGAGTATATATATAACAGATAAGGTGCATAGGAATATTATGGCAAATACCCTAGGTACGCCACTGGGTTTACACATTAGGTTCTTTTGTTGCATAAACATACATTGAAACATAAACTAACAATAACAGGTGCAGTAGTATACTTAAAGAACAACATTTTTTCAGCGGGATGGAAACAGCTGATCCTGAAAAATACCCTGAGTGGATGCATATTTTCTGCTTCACTAGACCAAGATGCAAAGGTCCTCTTGGTTGCTCAAAACACATAGCAATGATTCATGTGGCGTCTTTCTTCATTGCTCACCTCTGGATATCTGTGATCAGTTCCTCTGAATCTTCATCACCACTGGCCTTTATTTTTTTCATATTGCCTATGGTCTATAATAAAAGGATTGCTGTGATTTGTGAACACTGTGTAACTGAGTAATCTCTGATGTGAGAAAAACACTTTAGTGTTTTGGGGTAAGCCAGGTTATGATTTTAGATAAAGATGTTCAATATATTTTGATAATGAGAGAGGTAAAAAGCACGTATATCCATAACTAGATCCACACAATCTCAGGGGCCCTTTTACTAATCTGCGTAAGCATCTACGCACGTCCAAATGCAAGCCAAAAAGGCGTTATCGCCCAGTTACCGTGTGGCTCTTGTGGTAATTTCAATTTTGGCATGCGTCCAATACGCGCGGCTGAAAAATAATTTTTATTTTCAGATGCTCGTATCGGATGCTAGGCAAGTGGCATTTGATGCGCATAGGTTATTACCACCTGGTTACCATGTGAGACTTTACTGCTAGGTCAATGGTTGGCGGTAAGGTCGCAGACCTAAAATGGATGCACAGCTATTTTGATTTTGCCGCACATCCATTTTTGTCAAAAATTTTAAAAAGGTCTCTTTTACAGGCACGCTGAAAAATGGATCGGTGCGTGCCCCAAACCTGCGCCTACACTACCGCAAGCCATTTTTCAGCACACCTTAGTAAAAGGACCCCTTAAAGAGTAAAAATAATCCTATATAATAATTCTCACATCCAACGTTTTGAGGCTGCCTGGGACCTTGGCTCCCTCGGAGGTGGTCTGCTAGGTGCTGTAGATCAAACTGACGGCATGAATCCCACTGATTGGCTGCACCTCGGGTGAAGTCACCAGCCCAACGCACAGCAACAAACCGCGAACCAGCCAGCAGCAAACAACGACCCAGGCAGGGGGAGGAGTAGGGAAACACGCGGAGCGTGTTTCCCTACTCCTCCCTCCCCCTGCCTAGGAATCGCTTGAGACTGGCTGCCAACCTCCCGAACCACCCGCACACACTAACCGCCCTAAAAAAACCACCGCTGCCCTCCCTCTCCTCTCCAAGTCCGGATTTGGACTGTCAGAGAGGACGAAGAGGGAGGGCAGCGAGACGGCGAGTGAGCGGCTGCGCGGCAAGTGTCCAATGTGGAGGAGGCGGGTGAGGGCTCAGGGTGGGGTCCAGTGGTGACTTGGAAGAGGGGGGAGGGAAAGAGCAGCGGGTCCGATTCCAGCACAGCCGTCATCCCCGTTCACTCAAAACAAAGCAAGCAAACCTATGAGATGCTGCAGGACGTTTAATAGACAGGAGTGGAAGTGAGCAAAGCAGGTCTACGGTAAGCAAGGAAGCACATTGGTTAATCTCTGTTTCCACTCCCCTACGCTGCCGTCATTGGTATACACTCAAAAAAAAGCAAACCTAGGAGCTGCTGCTTCACATTGTCGTTTTAAAATTGTTGTTCCATCTGAAACAAGTCTAAAGCTGTTTCAACTGGATAGACAGTGCCTTAAAACGTGGAGGACAAAAGGAGGGGGGAGACAGACAGACCCTGCAACTGGGAGGGAGGGAGAGAGAGCCTGCAACTGGGAGGGAGGGAGGGGGACCCTGCAACTGGGAGGGGGGGAGGGAGGGACCCTGCAAATGGGAAAAGGGAGGAAGAAAGGAAGGAAGGGAGGGAGGGGGAACCCCCCTGCAACTGGGAGACAGACCGGGAGGACCCTGCAACTGGGAGACAGACCAGGGGGGGACGACGACCCTGGAACTGGGAGGGAGGGGGACCCTGGCACATACTCTCATTCTCACACACACACACACACCCAGTCTCACTCTCTCTCTGTCACACACACACACACTCGCACATTCACTCTCTCTCTCACACAGTCACTCTCACACACACTCTATCAAACATACACACTCCGAGGAAAACCTTGCTAGCGCCCGTTTCCTTTAAAACAGAAACAGACCTTTTTTACTAGTATAAATATATTCTTTGAATGACTGGCTTGCCCTGTTGATATAATGCATGTCAACCAACAACATTTTCAAGCATCATTTTTTAAAAATAAATAATTTTATATGTCACATCCCATTTAGACAGATGATATAATTATTTTTTCATTTTTACAGTTTTGCTGGATGAATGATGACTTTATTAACTCATGGTTCTGGAAGCTTTGTCATTCCTGTGGCTTCTTATTGATATTTGTCAATTTATTTACATGTCTTCATTGCTATTCTGTTAAGATATACCTCATAGTTTTTTATGTTCATAGACAGTTTTAATGTTATAATAATTCTTCATGTTACAATAATTCCTTAGTTTTACCTTTATTTTTATATTCATACTTATTTCAATGTTATAATTATCCAGTGCGTTTTTGCTAGCAAAAAAGGTGCCAGTACTCAAATGCCATGCCACCCTTCAGAGGTGGGGTAATCACTGAGGAATCCACCCCACAATAGCCAGGCCCCCTGCAACCAGTCACAGAATCTATGACAAGGCAGAATTGGTGTGTAGAGCCTGAGCTCTTTCATTAATACTTGGGGACCATGGGTCAATTTTAGCAGACAATGGAAGTGTGGAGGAGTGGCCTAGTGGTTAGGATGGTAGACTTTGGTCCTGGGGAACTAAGGAACTGAGTTTGATTCCCAGCACAGGCAGCTCCTTTTGACTCTGGGCAAGTCACTTAACCCTCCATTGCCCCATGTAAGCCACATTGAGCCTGCCATGAGTGGGAAAGCACGGGGTACAAATGTAACAAAAAAAGGTGCTGGTACTCAGTTCCCCCCAAGTACCCCTGCAAAAAAAAAGCCCTGTAATTATCCCTTATGTTACAGCTATTTTTTTGTGTTAGAGTAATTTACATGATTCAGTCCTTTTAAAATAATGCTTGTCTGCCTAATTTTAAATATTACTTTAAATATTATTTTGATTGGTTTAGCATTTTCATATATATAGTTTTATTTTATATTTTATTTATGTATGTATATTTTGTAGATGCCTGGCACAGGCAAATATACTGAAACGTGGGCTATGTCAGGTCCTATAATACACAATGCTAGGGGATAACCTTGACTTTTTTTTCATTGTGAAATGCTTTGTCTCTGCACAATACCTAATTATGGGGCTCTTTTACTAAAATGCACCAAAATTTGCACTTCCCACGGCTTAATGCAGGATTTGAATGCGTGGTAGCTGTGACATCTTTTGGGGGCATTCCCACAGTTTTTACTGCAGATCTACCAAAACCCTTACCCACACCCTTATCACCTCTCGCCTAGACTACTGCAATTTGCTTTTCGCTGGTCTCCCGCTCAGCCATCTATCTCCCCTTCAATCTGTCCAAAACTCTGCTGCGCGTCTTGTATTCCGCCAGAGTCGCTATACTCACGTTAGCCCTCTCCTCAAGTCGCTTCACTGGCTCCCTATCCGCTTCCGCATACGGTTCAAACTTCTCCTTTTGACCTACAAGTGCATCCACTCCGCAGCTCCTCAGTACCTTTCCGCTCTCATCTCTCCCTACACTCCTCCCCGTGAACTCCGTTTGCTGGGTAAATGTCTCCTGTCATCCCCCTTCTCCCCCACTGCTAACTCCCGGCTCCGTTCCTTCTATCTCGCTGCTCCCTATGCCTGGAATAGACTCCCTGAGCCAGTACGTCAGGCTCAGTCTCTGGCTGTCTTCAAGTCTAGGCTTAAAGCCCACCTCTTTGCTACTGCTTTTGACTCCTAACCATGACTCTCTTACTCAACACCCTCACTTATCACCCCTACCACTGCAATTTCCCCACCCCTAGCTGTCTGTTCGTCTGTCCAGTTTAGATTGTAAGCTCTGTTGAGCAGGAACTGTCTTTTCATGTTCATTTGTACAGCGCTGCGTAAGTCTAGTAGCGCTATAGAAATGTTTAATAGTAGTAGTAGTATCATATGTTTATGTTCCCATCGGCCTGCAGTTTCTGCTGAGAGTTAACCTAGGGCCTTTTACTACTTCTTATTTAAAAAGCGGTAAGTGGTCTCGCATTAACGCTGTTAGGGGGTCCTTTTACTAAGGCATGGTAGGCCTAACACAAGCCTACTGTGCTGGGGGAAGTGAAGAGGCGTCCTGCGGTAGTTTGGTCATCAGTGCTTGCTACTCCTGCGGTAAAAACTAACCAGAGAGGGTATACAGCATACATAGAAAGTATACAAACAAAAAAAAAAAGCAACACTGGGCCTTCAAGACTGAGACAACAGGAGTCTTTATTTCATACGTGACCCGACATGGGCCGTGTTTCGGCGTTAAACAACGCCTGCCTCAGGGGTCAGGGTTTGATTGTGAAGTATGGAAAATGTATATATCCAATGCCTCTAATTGTTGGAATGTAATTGTATTTTACATGCATTGACTGTCACCTATTATTTCTCTGTGATTACTCTGTGACCTCTGATGTGAATTACTTAGAGAGGTCACATAGCTATGCAACTTCCTGTGGGGGTTAGACACAGCACATGCAGCACATGGAGCACATGGAGCTCATGATCTCTCCTAACCTGAGAGGATCTATGGTGGTGTGAGCATCCATTACCATCTAAGCAGATGGAAGGAGCTGATAATACAAATGTATAGTAATATGTATATAAAAGCCTGTCTGATTATAATCTAACTACAAACTGTGAGTAAACAGATGTTTTGTTACTTCAACTTTAAAGTGACTCAGCAGTGAATTATTCAGGGGTGAATGAGAGAGAGATGAAGAAAGAAATTAACATTTCTAAAGCTGAAGCTGTGTGTACTAAAATCTGCTAATTATTTACTACAAATAATCCAACAAAAGGGTTATGGGCCCAGGGTCCAGGAATTGAAAAAGAAGAGAAATATTACCAGGCAGAAAAAAAGGCCACATTTTTCTCTTAAGTTTTAAAGGAAAGATTCAGTCTGTCTCTCTCTCCCCCCACACAGCAGACAGAAGGCTAAGAAAATGGCTGAGGGAAGAAATTCACCATTGTTCTATTCTCTCAAGGTGCCTAAATTAACTGAGTTTAATTATCGGCAGTGGGAACTAAGATTCATATGTCTCCTTCGAGCAAAAGGATTAAATATATGCTTAGACCAAGACAGAACAGCTGAAAATATGGCTGAATGGGACAATGCAAACTATTATGTGAAGTGCATGCTTTTGGAAGCTCTCTCAGAGAAACAAGCCATATTAGTGGAGGGAAAAGATACACCAAAGGACATTTTATATAAACTGAGAACTATGTATGCAACTACATATGCAAAGCAGCAACCAATTTGGTTAGCAGAGTTGAATGAAACCAAATTAAGGGATAAAAGTAAATGTAATGATCACATTATGCATCTTATGTCTTCATTTCAAAAGCTAGAACTTTCTGGAATTCCCATGTGTGATGCATTGAAAAGAGCATTTCTTTTTACCTCACTATCAAAGAAGTTTGATGTTTTTAGGTCTGTAAATGAGGCCATTGAAGGGCAATCTTTTGAACAGACAACATCAAAACTAAGGCAGGAATGCATAATAAATGATTCTGAGGAGATGTGTTCTCAAAGTCAGTCAGAGAGAAATGAAACAAATTTCTTGGCAAAGAACAGAGGAAGGCGGAGCTATGGGAAAACTCCACCCAAGGGCAAGCTGATTTGCTACTCATGTGGAAAGGAGGGACATGTATCTAAATGGTGTAAGGAAACACAAAACACTCCCTCTAGCTCACCTAAGCCAATGGAACTAAAGAATTTTCAAACCAGGAAATGTATGAAGGACAAAGATAAACACAAGGGCTTTCTAATGGCAGAAAAATCTTTGACTATGGTAAATAATAATTCAAATGAAAGTACTTGGATTTTGGATTCAGGGAGCACATGCCATTTAACCAATTGTAAGGATTTCTTTCAGGAAATGTGTCCAGAAGAAGGAATTCTTAAAACTGCAAACGCAGGGACTGCTAAGATCCAAGCAAAAGGCATTGGATTCTTAAAATGCAAAGTGTCTAATGAAGTTAAAGAAATTCCTGTAAGTGATGTCTTGTATATTCCCCAAGCAGTTTGCAATATGCTTAGTGTATCTACATTAGATAAGAAGGGATTTGTGATTCATTTTGAAAACAGTAAGTGCACAATCTCTAAAAATGATGAAGTGTATGCTGAAGCTTTTATGCATAATGATGTTTATAAACTGAGCATTTCAGGTGAAGCCTCACATATGGCGCAAGTAAGGAAGAATGATGGTAAATGTAGTCTGGAAATCTGGCACCGCCGCCTGGGACATCGTGATTCTAAGGTGATCCAGGATCTTTACAGTAAGCAACTGGCCACCGGCATTCAGATAAGTGCAGATGCTGGTAAAATGGAGAAATGCATAGACTGTGTTACTCAAAAAGGTGTAAGACCCTCATTTCCTGCATACACAGGAAATAGGAGTAATAAAGTACTGGACTTAATACACAGTGACTTATGTGGACCGTTTAATATCCCATCATTGGGAAATAACAGATTTGTGCTAATATTCTTGGATGATTTCTCTAGATATTGTGTGGCCTATTTGCTGAAAGAGAAAAGTCAAGTCACAGACATGCTGAAGAAATACGTAACCATGGTGAGCAATAAATTTGAAAGAAAACCAAAGGTTCTTCAGACCGACAATGGTGGTGAGTTCACTTCACAAAGCATGCGCACATTTCTAGAACAAGAAGGCATTCAGCATATCACAACAGTAGCTTATACACCAGAGCAAAATTCTGTTGCAGAGAGAAAATTTAGGTCACTTGTGGAAATGACCAGATGTATGCTGTCAGATAGCAATCTCCCTAAAAGACTATGGGGGGAAGCCATTCTCACAGCAGTGTACCTACAAAACAGAATGCCAACTAAAGGCGCTGAGCGCACACCACATGAGACATGGCATGGTAGGAAGCCAAACCTGTCACACATAAGAACATTTGGAAGTACAGCATATGCTCATGTACCAAAGCAAAGAAGGCATAAGCTGGATTCCACAACAGAAAGGGGCATTTTAGTTGGCTATACTCCAGGACACAAAGGATATAGAATTTTGAATCTGAAAACTGGCATTGTTGGCATAAGACATGTTACATATTTTGATGAAAACAAGAGGGTTGATAAAGGCTGGATTATCCCAGATGAGCCTTATCATCCAGAATATGAAACTAGAACCATAATAGACATGCCAGTGTATATAAATGCCATACCAAGGCAGATGTCTGAAAGCAACTCACCTGTATCTAACGAGGAACGGGCAGAGGAAGCAGACACAGAAAGGATCATTGAAGAAGACAGTACAGTTGGAGAAGGGGAATCAATTGGAGAAGGACTCTCAGATTTAGAGGATGCAGAAAGGTCAGACCAACCTGTAGTCAGACGCTCATCCAGGGAAAACAAAGGTGTTCCACCCCCAAGACTGTCTTACTTAACAAAGTCAGCAGAAGCTCAAGAGCCCTTAACATGGGATGAGATTGAGAAAATGTCAGCAGAAGAAGCTGCTGAATGGCATAAAGCTGCACAAGAAGAAATTGATGCATTGGATAAAAATAATACTTGGATTCTTACAAAATTACCTCCTGGCAAGAAAGCTATAGGATGCAAATGGGTATTCAAGTTAAAAAGGAATGCACAAGGAAAAGTGGAAAGGTATAAAGCAAGATTAGTCGCAAAGGGATATCTTCAAAAATATGGAGAAGATTTTGATGAAGTGTTTGCACCTGTAGTGAAACACACGACAATCAGAACACTTCTGAGCATTGCAGTCTCAAAAGGCATGCAAGTCAACCACATTGATGTGAAACAGCGTTTCTTCACGGAGATATAACTGAAGACTTGTACATGGAACAACCAACAGGTTTCATAAATACAAAACAAAGACAGCTAGTGTGTAAATTAAACAAAGGTCTTTATGGATTAAAGCAAAGTGCAAAATGTTGGAATGAAAAATTGCATGAAATATTGACAAATTTAGGATTTAAGCAAGGTGAAGCAGATAAATGCTTGTACACTAGGTGCACAAATGGACAATATGCATACATTTTAGCTTTTGTTGATGATCTGCTCATTGCAAGCAAAAGTGAGCAAGAGTACAAGGACATTGTAAAATATTTAAACCTCAATGTTGAGATAAAAGAACTGGGTAATGTGTCATACTATCTTGGTATAGAAATTGAGAAACAAAATGATGGTTCTTATCTTCTAAGCCAGAAGCAGAAAATAAATGAGCTTATTGAAAGTTTAGGTATGCAAGATGCCCAAGTTGTAAGCACTCCCATGATCACTGATTTTCTGAAGGATGAAACAGTAAGAGAACCTTTACCAGATAACATCCAATATAGATCAGCCATAGGTAAGCTTTTATATCTAGCTACCACATACAGGGCTGATATAGCAAATGCAGTAGGAATTTTGAGCAGAAGGGTCAGCTCACCTACCAAATCAGATTGGACTGCAGTTAAAAGGATGGTAAGGTATTTAAAGGGTACCATTGATTGTAAATTAAAGATTTCAGCCAATAGTAATCCAAAACTAATATGTTACTGTGATTCAGATTGGGCAGGGGATCATTCTGATTATAAATCCACAAGTGGATATGTGTTTATGTATGGAAATGTACAAATTTCATGGGCCAGTCATAAACAAAGTATTGTGAGTTTGTCTTCTACAGAAGCTGAATACGTGGCCGTATCGGAAGCGTGCAGAGAACTGATGTGGATTGAAAAACTTATGCTGGATTTTGGAATAGCTGAAAAGAGACCAATCCAGATAATGGAAGATAATCAGAGCTGCATCCGACTGTCACAGAATGACAAGGTTCAGTCACGCACCAAGCACATCGCAACGAAATACCACAACGTGCGAGAGTTGGCAAAAGAAGGGGTCATCAGTCTACACTATTGTCACACCAGTGAGATGACAGCTGACATCATGACCAAACCGTTACCCAGAGAACATTTTGTGAATCTGCGTATAAAGCTTGGACTTTGTATGAATAAATAATTGCATGACAGTTATGCATGAGAAGGGGTTTGTTGGAATGTAATTGTATTTTACATGCATTGACTGTCACCTATTATTTCTCTGTGATTACTCTGTGACCTCTGATGTGAATTACTTAGAGAGGTCACATAGCTATGCAACTTCCTGTGGGGGTTAGACACAGCACATGCAGCACATGGAGCACATGGAGCTCATGATCTCTCCTAACCTGAGAGGATCTATGGTGGTGTGAGCATCCATTACCATCTAAGCAGATGGAAGGAGCTGATAATACAAATGTATAGTAATATGTATATAAAAGCCTGTCTGATTATAATCTAACTACAAACTGTGAGTAAACAGATGTTTTGTTACTTCAACTTTAAAGTGACTCAGCAGTGAATTATTCAGGGGTGAATGAGAGAGAGATGAAGAAAGAAATTAACATTTCTAAAGCTGAAGCTGTGTGTACTAAAATCTGCTAATTATTTACTACAAATAATCCAACACTAATAATGAAGAAAATCCGTACAGCCAAGCGATTCTGTCAAGACAGATAGCTGTGATGTAGGAAATGAACTCCTGTAAAAGCCTTTTTCCTTAAGGGTCACTTGTGAAATAAAGACTCCTGTTGTCTCAGTCTTGAAGGCCCAGTGTTGCTTTTTTTTTGTTTGTATACTCCCGCTATAAAAAATATTTTGAATATTTTGCTGCAGGAGGCGTGCCTGGGGCGGAGAGTAGGCGTGCCTGCACTAATCGGGTAGTATGGGCACATTGCCATGTGCTACCTGATTAGTGTAGGAGTAGCATGGGAACCCTTATTGCCTCCTAAATAGGTGGCAGTAAGGGCTCCCAGTGGTACCGTAATAGCTATGCGTTAATGGGGAAGTTAGAAACATAGAAACATGATGGCAGATAAGGACCATATGACCCATCCAGTCTGCCCATCCTCTGTAACCCTTAACTCTTCCTTTTCCTAAGTGATCCCACATGCTTATCCCATGCCTTTTAAAATTCTGGAATAGTCCTCGACTCCACGACCTCCACCGGGAGGCCATTCCACGCCTCCACCACCCTTTCTGTGAAATAGTACTACTACTACTACTACTACTATTTAACATTTCTAAAGCGGTACTAGGGTTACGCAGCGCTGTACAATTTAACATAGAAGGACAGTCTCTGCTTAAAGAGCTTACAATCTAAAGGACAAATGTACAGTCAGTCAAGAAGGGCAGTCAAATTGGGGCAGTCAAGATTTCCTGAAAGGTAAAAAGGTTAGGTGCCGAAAGCAACATTGAAGAGGTGGGCTTTGAGCAAGGCTTTGAAGATGGGTAGGGAGGGGGCTTGGCGTATGGGCTCAGGAAGTTTATTCCAAGCATAGGGTGAGGTGAGGCAGAATGGGCGGAGCCTGGAATTGGAGGTGGTGGAGAAGTGTACTGAGAGGAGGGATTTTGTCCTGTGAGCGGAGGTTTCAGGCGGGAACGTAAGGGGAGATGAGGGTAGAGAGGTAATGAGGGGCTGCAGACTGAGTGCATTTGTAGGTAAGAAGGAGAAGCTTGAACTGTATGCGGTATTTGATCGGAAGCCAGTGAAGTGACCTGAGGAGAGGGGTGATATGAGTATATCGGTTCAGGCGGAATATAAGGTGTGCAGCAGAGTTCTGAACGGATTGAAGGGGGGATAGATGGTTAAGTGGGAGGCCAGTGAGGAGTAGGTTGCAGTAATCAAGGCGAAAGGTAATTTTATTTTATTTTTATTTATTTATTGCATTTGTACCCCACATTATCCCACCTTTTTGCAGGCTCAATGTGGCTTACAGAGTAGGGTTATGATAAAGTCAGTACATGGTTTAAATACAGTTGATCATAAGCTGAGGAAAAAGAGGATTTAGATGGGCGGATGTTGGATAGGTAGTGTGAGAAGTGATTTAGGTGTGCTTGGGTGGTTTGGGGGATGATTTGTATCATTGAGGTGAGAGCGTGGATGAGGGTTCGGGTGGTGTGCTCAGAGAGGAAAGGGCGAATTTTGCTGATGTTAAAAAGGAAGAAGCGACAGGTCTTGGCTGTCTGCTGGATATGCGCAGAGAAGGAGAGGGAGGAGTCGAAGATGACTCCGAGGTTGCGGGCGGATAAGAATTAATTCCTTAAATTACTCCTAAGCCTATTTCCTCTTAACTTCATCATATGCCCCCCTCATTCCACAGCTCTCCTTCATTTGAAAAAGGCTCTCTTCCTGTACATAAATGCCCTTGAGATATTTAAACGTCTCTATCATGTTTCCTCTCTCCCTCCTCTCTTCAAGCGTATACATGTTGAGGTTCATAAGCCTGTCCCTATAATTTTTGTGTTCAAGACCGCTTACTAATTTTGTAGCCACCCTCTAGACAGTTAGCATGGGGCCATTAAAATAACCGACTGTGGCCATTTTTCAGCCATGCCAGAAAGTGGCCAGAGCACATGGCAAATTCATGTACTAATCGTAGCGCTGGTCACTTTCTAGCATGGCTTGGTATTGCATTGCAACATCTAGATTCTATATATGGTATCAATCAATTATTGGTACTACTTGGCAACAATTTGAAATTACAGGTGCCTCTTCCTAGCCAATATTCTACAAAGATACACGCATAAATTCTTACGAATGGATCCAGAAAAAGGGCATGGCCATGGGAGGGGCATGGGGGGGGGGGGGGCAGGATCATTCCCAGAATTTGCGCATGGTGTTATAGAATATGGCAGATTGATGCTTAATTTAGGTGCATGGATTTACACCAGGTTTTAGTTGGTGTAAATCCTCATGCCCAAAATTGGTTGCAGATCCAGGCCTTAGGTGCTATTCTATAAACTACCGCCGGCTAACATTTCCACACCCGCTCTTTGCCCTTTCACACTCCCTGAGGGGAAAAAAATGTAAAAAATGCAGTAACGAGCACTTTAGAAATTTGGAAACAGGCGAAGTACCATAAGACCCCTTAACACAGTTATGTGATAGGCTGTTTCTGTGCCATTCGCTGTGTGTTATGAGCATAGCGACCTTTAGTAAAAGGGCCCCTAGATTTTGTCCCATTATTATTTTGATTTTCTTCTCATCTAGGGGTGGCCAACTCCAGTCCTGAAGAGACACAAACATCTTTTTTTCTTTATACCCAAAATGAATGTGTATGAGATATATTTGAATGTACTATCTCCACTGGGTCCAGTTTTCCTACTACTACTACTACTATTTAGCATTTCTATAGCGCTACAAGGCATACGCAGCGCTGCACAAACTGATTTAACCTGGTAGGAGAGACTTCTGCTGGGTTATATGACACTCAGCTTCCCGGCTGCTGATACTCAATAGCACTTAATGGGGCAGTGCCACTGAATATCAGCTGTGACTGCCGTGGCACTCCCAGTTAGTGCTGGGTAAACTATGGATAGAGTTGGACAGGAGCCAACAGAAATGTGGGTAATATAATTATCAGTGCTGGAACACACAGCGCTGGCCGAAGGCAAGATGCTGCCTGAGGCGGAGCAAAAATGCCACCCCCCCAGGCCGAGATACCGCACCATTCCTACCTCCAGCCTATTTGTGGCGTTTACCTGTTTCATCACGTTCCAAACCAGGCAACGGCAGCAATTCCCATATGCTGCCCTGCCGCTGGCACCCGCCTCTTCCATTTACAGAAGCTGCCTGGGCCTCTGACGAAATAGGAAGTTACATCAGAGAGGCGGCTGCAGTAAAGGGAAGAGGCGGGTGCTGATGGCAGGGCAGCAAATGGGAATCGCTGTCACTGCCGGGTTTGGAACGTGACGAAACAGGTAAATACCATGAATGGGGTAGAGGAAGGAAGGGGGAGATGCCGCTCCCCGAAGAGTGCTGCCTGAGAGGTGGCTTAATGGTCGGCTGCCCCGGGTGCTCACAAAGTTAAGTGGGCAGATAGGATCACACAAAAGTCAGTCCTATCTTTGCTTACTTAGCTATGCAGGTGCAGCCAGCGAATACTGGCCCACTCAGTGGCTGTTTGAACATCAACCATACAATGAAAACTTTAAAAGAAATAACTGTGTTAGGAGCCCTTTTAACAAACAGCAGTAAAAAGTGGCTTTAGCGTGCCCTTATGCATTCCCACATGCTAAGGCCATTTTTCCCGCTGGGGTAAAAGGGCCGATTTTCTGAATTTTTCAATAATGGCCATGCGGTAATGTTCACATTAGTGCATGAGTCCCTACCACCATCTATTTTGTAGGTGGTAGGGGTTCACGTGCTACACCTGCACTAATTGGTTAGCACACAGCAATATAGGTGCACTAACATGAACCAAAACTAAAACTGAAAACGGCACCTTGTAGGTCTTCACGGGCCAGCTGCCGCCACTGCCACATCTTCCCTCTGAGAAGAGGACCAGACAGTCAGCTGACCACCCAACCCCTACGGAGATTGCTCCTGCTTATGCTGCTTCCAATTCTAAAATGGCCTCCAAGACCTTCCATGCCAGTCTCATGAGACTGCTGCAGGAAATCCTGGCAACCATTTTGACTGAAGAACCTGCAGGGGCAAGAGTGGCTGGGGATTGCTTTTGTCCAGAAGAAACCACTAGACCACCAAGCCACTTAAAGGTAAGCCCAGGGAGGGCCTTCAGGTGGTGGGAGAGCAGAGGAGTTGGGTTCATATGGCCAGCCAGTCCAGGACGACCCACCCTCTTCTAGTGGGAAGGTGGTAGTGACGGAGAGTGATAGGGCAGAGAGTTTTGGTTTTGGCTGAAAATGCTCTCAAACCCAGATTTCAGGTCAGTTCAGGTGCTGAATCCGAAACCGAAATTTAGTCAGCCACTAAGGATGAGGACAGGGAAAAAAAGTTATCAGTCTAGCACTAATTTTTAGTACTAGGCTCATAAATAAAGCTCATAAATTTAGGGAAATGAATGACAGGCCTATAAGCATAACTTATACAGTATGCTCCTAAATCAAGATGAATTTTCAGTTGAAAACTTAGGAGCTGTTTTACTAAAGTGCACTATTTTTTGGCACTTACTGTGTGTTAGTTGTAATAAATAGTGCATGGTAAATGCAAAGCCTTTGCAGTAAATAAAGGGGATGTCCCCAGCATCTGTACACACGGAGCAAACACTTAACTGCATAGTACTATGCTGCATGCAGTGCTGATACTGCGGAAGCACCCACACTGTCATCAGACACTGCATACAATGTGATGTAGGCCTCCTAAATATATTAAAAAAAAAAAAGAACTACCATAATAATGTACCCCCCCCCCCAACACATATACACATCTCTCCTCCTGATCTGATCCCCCCAGGCAAACCCCCCATCTCCCAAACCCCATTGATCCAATCCCCTCTAATCAATATGCCCTGATCTGATACTCTGTGCCAAATCCAGCCTCTAATCCTATCCCCCCAAAGTTCCAAACCCCACCCCTGAATAAATCCACCACACCCTAAGCATAAGTACTCTCCCCATAGCCCAACCCTCCTCAACCTACCTGACAACCTTGGCTTGATGATTCAAGTAAGCCTGGATAGGAGCAGTTCTCCTGCACTCCTTCCCTGGATTGTGCCAGGATCCGCACTGATGACTCCAGCAGTAGTCTTATCAAAGAAATTTAAAGATAGTAATGTGATACTACTGCTAGGGATCAAAGGCACCATTTTGAATCTTGGTGCAGTCCCAAGTGGACATGTTGCATCCCATATATACAAATTCATCTTAAACAACTTTCCTACTAAATGTGTGGGCTTACGCAAATGCTGGGAAGAGGATATTTAGCAATCTATCACTGACAAATCTTGGGAGCAGGTATGGAGTGCTTTATTTAAATGCTCCAGATCCTACTCAATAACACAATCTCTATATTTCTTCACTCATAGATGGCTATGGACACCTCTCAAGTCACATATGATTAACTCTTCTATTTCCAACTTATGTTGGTCTTGTCAATCCCAACAAGGTACTCTCAAGCATATTACATTCGATTGTATATGTATTCAAAAGTTTTGGAAGGACATATCGTCTGATTTAGTAGATATATTCCATCTTTCTGGTCCAATAGTATATATGTAAATATGTGATACTTAAAGATTAATGTTTTAGACCCATTTTAAAGACTAATGAATGTTTGCTTGTTAATACCATGTTGAATCTAGCTTTGAAAGCAGTCTTTACACACTGGAAAGCTTTACAAAAAGCCACTTATCAAGAATGGTGGAATTTATTGTTTCAAACCTATAAATATGAAACATATTTTGCTAAAACAACTTCTCGATATGCTTTGTATAAAGAAAAATTGACTCCATTGATATCCTATTTTGAAGATGTGAAGTGAGAGGTGTATATTGTACTTTTTCTTTTTTCTTCATGTATATTATTACCATCTGTGTCACTTGCATGAACTTTATACTGCTTACATACTTTAAGGTGTCTTTTTTAAAATTTTATTTTAACTCAATTTAGATATCATATTGTAGTACAATTATTGTTATTAATGTCATCTCCTTAATACAAGATCAATAAAATATTAAGACAAAAAAAAATTCAGCAGGCAGCGATACTGCTGGCTATGTGTGTGTGTGAAGGAGATATACATGTGCACATTCACTGGAAAAACAAGACCTGATTCACTTAGGGGGTCTTTTACTAAGTTAGCTGGCACTAAATGCTGAGATGCCCATTATATTCCTATGGGTGTCTCAGCATTTAGTGCAAGCTAAAAATGCTAGTGCACCTTAGAAAAAGACCCCCTTAACTTTTTGACCTATAGATGAATCAGATCCCTTCTGCATGTTTTCTCTACACTAAGACCTACCTTCTCCTGGTCTGGTAAGTCAGTTTCTGACAGTAGGAGGTTCACCATTTTCTTATTAATAATGTAAAGTGCCATCTTAAACATTTATAATACCATATTTTTCTATTCATTTTTCCTAGAGGAGCTAGAATTTTCATGTTAGAATTCTTTTTAGCATTAATAATGTAAACTTTAATAAAAACTATTTTATTATATAAGAAAAAGAAAATTTATCTAGGACGTTTTGTGAAATTCTCTCGTGCGTATTTGATTGACATCTAGAGTTCATTTGTAGCTTGAAAGCAAAGGACCATATAATAAGATGGTAGTTAACAAGAGCAAAGCCCATCTAAGCTGCCAATTTCCCTTTCCTAATACAATGCCAGAGATTTTACTTGATCTCTGGCTTTATATTCACTTCCCCATCATTAAGGATCTCTGGTAGTTGCCATATGATTTGTTGAATTCTGTCACCCTGTCACTTCCACTGAGAGACGGAACCATGCATCCATTACCCTTTCTTGAAAACAATATTGCCTTACATTAGCCCTGAGTCGACTCGCTTTCAGCCTCATCATTATCTACCCATCATATTGTGCCCTGTGTCTGGTAAATGCTACTGGATCTGTACTTCCTCTACTCAGTCTCTGTACCTTTTCTAATATCTGCCTCTATTATAGAGAACACTGGCAAAAATCATAGAGAACCACAAATTATGTCTTGGCCTGACTTAAATCTTTACTTACCCATCCCTCTATGGTGGGGGCAGTGTTTTTCTGGCTGAGGCAGTGGCGTAGCCACAGGTGGGCCTGGGTGGGCCAGGGCCCACCCATTTAGGGTTCAGGCCCACCCAACAGTAGCACATGTTTAGTGGTAGCTGGTGGGGATCCCCAGCTCCACCAGCTGAAGACCTCCCTCTGATGGTAATGGAAACGCTACTCTCCTTGATACTGGCACCTGCACATGCTCAGTCTTCAGCGCATGCCTACTGCAGACTGCCAAGGTGGAAAGAAGCGTTTTCCCGCCAGCTGAGATTTTTTTTTTTGGTGGTGGTGGTCCAGGGGGGGAGGTGGAGAACACTTGGTGCCCACCCACTTCTTGCCTAGGCCCACCCAAAATCTGTTGTCTGGCTATGCCCCTGGGCTGAGGTTGCAGTTCTCTCGCAGCAGAAACAATTCCTGCAGCTGGCCTGTACAGCAGTGGCATACCATGGATCTCCAGTACCCAAAGCCAGTGTTTACATTTGTGCCTCACCCCTCCCCAGTATTTGTGCTCCCTTCTCACACCTGCACCATCAGCCCCCCTCTTTCACCTCCACTCAAGCCATCTACTTGTATCGACCCCATCTAAAAAAAAAATATATAACTGAATTAGAAAAGGTAGAGAAGGATGAGAAAGAAGATAAAGGAGAATGGATGACTTCTCTATGAGGAAGGCTAAAGATGCAAGGGATCTTCAGCTTGGAGAAGAGACAGCTGAGGAGAAATATTATAGAGGTCTACAAAATACTGAATGGAGTGGAATGGGTAGATGTGAATCGTTTGTTTACTCTTTCCAAAAGTACAAGGACTAGGGGGCATGCAATGAAGCTACTAAATGGTACATTTAAAACAAATTGGAGAAAATATTTCTTTCTCTCAACATGTAATTAAAGTCTGGAATTTGTTGTCATAGAATGAAAAGCAGTTAACTTAGTGGGTTTAAACAAGGTTTGGAAAATTTCCTAAAAGAAAAATCCATAAGCCATTATTAAGTTGGACTTGGGAAAATCTACTGCTTATTTCTAGGATAAGTAGCATAAAATTTGTTTTCCTTTTTGCGATCATGCCAAGTAGTTGTGACCTGGATTGGCTACTGTTGGCAACATGATACTGGGCTTAAAGAGCTTCAGTTTGTCTCTGTATGGCAATATTTATGTTCTCCTACCTTCCTCATCCTCCAATCCCAACACGAGATCTTTTCTCCCTCTCCTTAGTATTTGAGACTTCCCCATTTTCCCAGCACCTGTGCCATCCTCCAGCCCCCTTTTCCCACCTGCCCCCAGCATTAGCTCTCTTCTCCCAACCCTATCTAGCAGCACAGTCAGTACCAGTCCTTTCCTGCCATTTTCATCCTTTCTTATCTCCAGCCCCTTTCTTCTATCCTCAGCCCCAAATCTTGTATCAGCCCCCAGCTCCCTTCTCCAAACCCTAGCAAACGACAACTTCCCTACCCAATCACTTTAATACTTAGTCTTTCTCATATCCTCAGCCCTTTTGTTAGCTCGTCTCCTTCACCGGCTGTAGCATCAGACCCATGTCAGAGGCCCCAAAGCCCCAGCATTAGCTCTGTCTACCCTTTGCCCAGCATTGCAGTTCATTGCTTTCCACTTTCTATTTCTATTTTGTGACCATTTATTGTTATTTTTATTGTAAACCCACTTTGATGGATAACTCTGTAAGGTGGTATATCAAATAAAGCTAACCTTGATCTTTGAACCTCCAACGATCCCTTGCTCAGTGGTGAAAGCTTTCCACTTCTGGCTGCTGAGGACCATATGGCTGTTGAAAGAGAAGATTGAGTAATTCCTGCATCTCTCAAGATACAGAAAATGCCTAATCTTACATTTATGTGTAGTGCTTGTCAATGATCTCACAGCACCTATGCACTACTAATCATTCAGTTAAACAAGGTACCAATCTCCAGGGAAGACACCTTGTCTAAATTCCAACAGTTTTTAATGCACAGGTAGAAAATTAACAGGCATTTACTGTAGTCTGTAGAAGGGGGTGAGGGGAAACAGATTAAATCACACTGAATTGCTGCCACAGCGGATGCTGGAATTGTATTGGAGATTTGGAGCACATGCTTTGTGAAGCAGCGGTACACTCTGGTATACTGTACATTCCTAAAGGGGTTAAATAATTTCTAAAAAATTTTACCTGGGTCTGGGGCGTGAGCTGTTTCCAGGGCCAGCTGAGTCATTGGTGGCCAGAGCTGGTGAAGCTTCTGGTGGGAGGTTGCGAAAGCATGACCACCCGTGACCCTGTTCGGCCCAGAATGAGGTTCCCTGGGCCAGGAGAACTAAAGAAAATGGACGGTTTCAGCCTAGACAAGTCCCTGGAGCATGCACGATATTTTGCACATATGCAGTTGCACTCTAGAGATTCAACTAGGCCCAAACTGAAGCCAGGGCTTCGATTTTTGGGCATACATGGCCTGAGTTTCAGGAACTTTGGAGTTCTTTACTGCTGGTGCTCGAGGTTGCTGAGGGTCCATCAGGATCTGAACGAAGGGTGGTCATCTGGTAAGGAGTCTATTGGGGTCAAGGTAAGGGGTCTGGTGGCCAGGATAAAGGGTTTGTTTGTTTTTTTAAATAAATGCAGTATTCGTGTTGGGTATGCTGGTACATAAGGGGTTAATTCATTTTGAATTTTCATTGTAGTTTTATGGGTTCCTGAAAACCTCTTTAGGTGAATTAGTGGGGTGATTTTTTTTTTTTTTATATTTGAAGGGGCCCTTTTACTAAGCTGCGGTAAAAGGGGGCCTGCACTAGTGTCAGCATATGTTTTTGATGCGCGCTGAGGCCATCTTTTACCACAGAGAGTAAAAAGCTATCTCTTTTTTGAGGAAAAAAATGGCCGTGCAGTAAGTGAAACACATACCGCACTGATATTTCGGAGTGGGGGGGTGGGGGGATGAAGAGCCCTTACCACCACCCATTGAAATGGTGGTACAGGCTCCCGCACTAACCTGGAGGTAACCAGGCAGCACCTACCGTTGGTTACGTTCCGACGCTGCAAAAATAGATCATATTTCTGTAGCATCAGAAATGGTGTTCACTAGGGGTGGGAACTACTGCCAGGCTCCTGTGGTAGTTCCAGATTGGCGTGCGGTAGGCTTTCTGCTGCTAAGTAAACAGGCTACTAAGTGGATAAAACCAGAGGTTGAAATTTGGGGTGATTTTGGGGTCCAGGATGGGATTATTTGCAAAATCCTCGATGGAGGACATGTAGGGGAATTGTTATTAGTTTTCATCTTAAGTAGAGAGGTGTGGTAGCCGTGTTAGTCCACTCTTAAAGGTTATCAATAGAAATCAAACAAAATAAAACATGGAAAAGAAAATAAGATGATACCTTTTTTATTGGACATAATACATTTCATGATTAGCTTTCGAAGGTTGCCCTTCTTCGTCAGATCTGATGAAGAAGGGCAACCTTCGAAAGCTAATCATGAAATGTATTAAGTTATGTCCAATAAAAAAGGTATCATCTTATTTTCTTTTCCATGTTTTATTTTGTTTGATTTCTATTGATAACTTATTAGTTTTCTAAACTGGTTTCAGCGACATTTGTGTAATTTAAATTAATTTTATTAAGGAAAACTGGGTGACACCCTTAAATAAAGGGTTCTTTTACAAAGTAAAAGCATAGGTCCACGAGTAAGGATGTGCTTGTATGGCATGGTAAATTTGAACGCTTGACTTTGGTTTACCTATAAAAATATGAATAAGTGTCATTTCCTCATTATTTCCTATGGGAAAGTTCAAAAACAAAATGGAGATTGGAACTGTTTAAGCAGGGTTCCAAGGAGGTTTAATAGACAGGAAATGAAGTGATGTCAACACCTTGAAACCAATTACATTAATCTCTGTTTCCACTCCCCTGCGTAGCCGTCATTCATTACACTTAAAAGCAAGCAAGCAAGCCTATGAGCTGCTGCATCCTCGTTGTTGTTCTATATTGGTGGCATTTTTATTTAATCTCACTTGTATTTTCAAACATGCTGGCTTATGCATTATATGAATGTACACACAGGAAGTATTGGTTTCATTGGTTAGAGTACTAATTTGTTCTACATTTTAAATCATTGCACGTCATTTGGAGGGGTTGGCTATAGGGACTCCCTGTATTTGTGCAGAGATGTTTTCACCTAGTAAAGGGCCACCAAAACAGACAAAATGTTATGAAAATTAGGTGCATAACAATTAGACTTATTGTTTATAAGTACAATATAAAAGAAAAAACATTAATTAGGTTGAAACTGGGATCATTTAACATCTTTTTTTTTCCTGTGCCTACATCAAATGAAAAAGATGGCATGTGGGAACTTGTTCCTTTATGTTTTGTGGAATGGAGTGGTATATTATAAAAAATGCACTTGCTTTTTTTTTTTATTATTATTACTATTTCACAGATATGTATTGAATAATGAGGTAGGGACTCCCTTCATGCAGAAGTTCTGTCCAGAGGCAGTCTAAATGTGCCAACATTGTTCAGTTCAGCACACTATTAGCCAAATTCACACAAAACTAATTATGTTTGATGGAAAATGAATCTGTTGGCTCAGGCTGCTTTCTATGTGAATATATTCCATCACTGTTTCATTACTGATACCAAGAGGGGCATAATTGAACGAAAACGCCTATCTCCATGGGCGTTTATCTCCGAGAACGGGTCCGTGAAGGGGTGGACCGAACCGTATTTTGGGAAAAAATAGACGCCCATGTTTTATTCAACAATGTGTGAGCTGGGCATTTTTGTTTTTCAGCGATAATGGAAAATGAAAGCGCCCAGCTCAAAAACGAATAAATCCAAGACATTTATTCGTGGGAGGGGCCAGGATTCGTAGTGCACTGGTCCCCCTCACATGCCAGGACATCAACCGGGCACCCTAGGGGGCACTTTTACAAAAACAAAAAAACAGGTAAAAGAGCTCCCAGGTGCATAGCACCCTTCCCTTGTGTGTTGAGCCCCCCAAATCCCCCTCAAAACCCACTGCCCACAAGTCTACACCATTACTATAGCCCTAAGGGGTGAAGGGGGGAACCTACATGTGGGTACAGTGGGTTTGGGGGGGTTGGACGACTAATAAGCATTAAGCAGCACAATTGTAACAGGTAGGGGGGATGGGCCTGGGTCCACCTGCCTGAAGTCCACTGCACCCCCTAACAACTCCGCCAGTGACCTGCATACTGCTGCCAGGGAGCTGGGTATGACATTTGAGGGTGAAAATAAAAAGTTGTGAAACATCATTTTTTTGTGGTGGGAGGGGGTTAGTGACCACTTGGGGAGTCAGGGGAGGTCATCCCCGATTCCCTCCAGTGGTCATCTGGTCATTTAGGGCACTTTTTGGGGCCTTATTCGTGAAAAAACAGGGTCCAGGAAAAGTGTCCTAAATTCTAGCTAAAAACGCATACTTTTTTCCCATTATCGGTGAAATGCGCCCATCTTTGTTCGGCAGATAGCCACGCCCCAGTTCCGCCTTCGCCACACCTCTGACACGCCCCATCAACTTTGTCCGCATCCGCGACAGACTGCAGTTGAAAACGTCCAAAAATCGGCTTTCGATTATACCGCTTTATTCATTTTTGTGAGATAAACGTCCATCTCCCGATTTAGGTCGGAACTTGGGCGTTTTTCTCGTTCGATTATAAGCAGGCAAGTATTACATATTAAGGGCATTTGCTGTAAATAGTTTTAATTCATTTATCCAGTCCTTACATGCACATACTTTTGCTTTTTAAACCCAAAGGTGAATCCTAAGGGTGATTGAACAATTAGGTATAAACTGTGTTGTTGTTTGTGCATTTTTTTTTTTTTTTTACTTTACTTGTTTTGGACTGCTTTGGGTCCTGCTGATCTGTACATCTGCTGTCTGGAATTTTGGTAATGTCATCTTTGTTAAATGTTTCAGACATATCCATTTACTTGCTCTCATGATATAACTGAATTCTATTATTCTGTTTCACTGTATTTTCAAACGTAAGCCACATTGAACCTGAGTTTACTTGGGGTAATGTGGGATATAAGTGTAAAAAAAATCCTTTATCCCCCATCTTTTAAGACACTACCTATCCAGCTGGATGGTAATGGCACAAAGAAAGTACGTTTGGAGGGGCATAATCGAACGAAAACGTCTATCTCCATGGGTGTTTATCTCCAAGAACGGGTCCGTGAAGGGGCGGACCGAACCGTATTTTCGAAAAAAATAGACGTCCATGTTTTATTCGACAATTTGTGAGCTGGGCGTTTTTGTTTTTCAGCGATAATGGAAAATGAAAGCGCCCAGCTCAAAAACGAATAAATCCAAGGCATTTGTTCGTGGAAGGGGCCAGGATTCGTAGTGCACTGGTCCCCCTCACATGCCAGGACACCAACTGGGCACCCTAGGAGGCACTTTTACAAAAACAAAAAAAAGGTAAAAGAGCTCCCAGGTGCATAGCACCCTTCCCTTGTGTGTTGAGCCCCCCAAATCCCCCTCAAAACCCACTGCCCACAAGTCTACACCATTATTATAGCCCTAAGGGGTGAAGGGGGGCACCTATATGTGGGTACAGTGGGTTTGGGGGGGGTGGACGACTAATAAGCATTAAGCAGCACAATTGTAACAGGCGGGGGGGATGGGCCTGGGTCCACCTGCCTGGAGTCCACTGCACCCCCTAACAACTGCTCCAGGGACCTGCATACTGCTGCCAGGGAGGTGGGTATGACATTTGATGGTGAAAATAAAAAGTTGTGAAACATCATTTTTTTTGTGGTGGGAGGGGGTTAGTGACCACTGGGGGAGTCAGGGGAGGTCATCCCCGATTCCCTCCGATGGTCATCTGGTCATTTAGAGCACTTTTTTGGGACCTGTTCGTGTGAAAAAAGGGTCCAACAAAAGTGTCCTAAATGTTCGCTAAAAACGCCTTTATTTTTTTGATTATCGCCCTAACGCGTACATCTCTCCTCGGCCGATAACCACGCCCCAGTTCCACCTTCGCAACACCTCTGACACGCCCCCATCAATTTTGTCCGCATCCGCGATGGAGTGCACTTGAAAACGTCCAAAATTGGCTTTCGATTATACCGATTTATTCGTTTTTGTGAGATAAACGTCTATCTCCCGATTTGGGTCGAAATCTAGGCGTTTTTCTCTCTCGATTATAAGGTGGTTGGTGTCTAGTGAAGGTAACTCAAAATAACCTGTTTCTTAGCTGGGCCCTAGTATTATCATATTGAAAATGCGACCATCCTTCTGTGGTTATATTCCACTAATAAGTTAAACTATTAACTGGCTATCTTGAAAGGATGATATAACCTTTGGTTGCAGGACTAGGGACACAAACATACACTTATTTATTCAATATCACAATTCCTCATGTGCAACCAGAAAACACCTTTTAGGGTGGATAGTGTACACAATGAGCTCCTTTTATTATCAACCAGATAGAAGAGATAAGAGTTCTCAGTTCTGGCACAGTATAAGTCATCACAAGAACAAAATATAAGAAAACTAATGGACTGCACTAGGGGCTTATCACCCATTAGTTATGTTTAAACAAAATAAATCTGAATGAAACAAAATATTTATTTTTATTTTGACTTGTAAAACCACTTGTCCCTGAAACATGCCTAAAAACAGAATAATCCATTTGTGTATCTAAAATGTAAACTTCTACAAAACAGATGAAGATGTGATTCCATGTGCCCCAATGAAAGGAGAGTTTAATTTTACTTCCATTTAATTTCAATATATTCTATCATCTTTATACAGGGCTTTTTTTGAGGGGGTACTTGGGTGTACTGAGTACCGGCACCTTTTCCACTGTCTACTAAAATTGACCCATGGTTCTCGTATTTTAATGAAAGAGCTCAGATTCTACATACAAATTCTGCCTTGTCATAGATTCTATGACTGGTTGCAGGGGTCCTGGCTATTGTGGGGTGAGTCCCTCAATGATCACTCCACCCCTGAAGGGTGGCCTGGCATTTGAGTCCCGGCACCTTTTTTGCTAGACAAAATGCACTGACTTTATAACACCAGGCTTCCCAAGGGAGATTGCAACAATAGTTAAGATGAACTCACCAGGAAATAGGATATAGTCACTGAAATTTGGCCATCTGTATTGTATAGAACAATGAAGAAAAATGAGCACAGTTTATAATTGCTGTTTCTATCAGCTACAATAATTTTTTAAGCTGTTTTAGGGGCCCTTTTACTAAGCTAAGTAGGCACATGCGCGTATCCTATGCGCATCAATTTTGAACTACCACCCGGCTACCATGAGGACCAGGCATCAATTTCATTTTTTATGCGCGCCCACTAGGCGCACCAGAAAATTTCCAGCACGTAGTGCTAACTGAGCAGTAATTGGCATTGTACGTGCATAGACCATTGCCACCCGGTTAACATGTGAGACTTTCCCACTAGGTCAATGGGTGGCGGTAAGGTCTCAGGCCCAAAATGGACGTGCACCATTTTTTATTTAGCTGCACGCCCATTTTCGGCCTCCCCCAAAAATGACCTTTTTTGCAGGTGTGCTGAAAAATGGACCTGTGCACGTCCAATACACACGCCTACACCAGCGCAGGCCATTTTTCGATACTCCTTAGTTAAAGAACCCCTTAGTGACATTCAATTGTTATTTATATCTAGATATGGGAAGCTTTCAAATACATTAAAATCTTTTGTCCTCCACCTTTTAAGGCACTGCCTATCCAACTGGAACAGCTTTTGACTTTTTACAGATGGACCACGCATAGGCAGGCCCTTATTTCTATTAATGTTTTACTATTGTTTTCAATAGTGTTTGCTATTGTTTGGGGTGTACTAAAACTGTGGCAAGCTCCATCTACTGGCTTCAGCTCTTACAGTGGACCAGATATGCACACTTCGTCTCCTGTCTATTAAACCTCCATGCAGGGTTCCATGAGGAACAGGAGAAAAAAACCTTTAAGTTCTAAGGGTTATCTGATTGGTTAGATTAGGTCAGATGGTCCAGTCAAGGGTTTCCATAGCAACGCTCCCTGTGTCAGTTTGTCAGAGGAGCCTTGGTCCTTGGAAGCTGATGTCTGGTTCTTTGATGTGTCTGAAATGATGATTGTGAAAGAAACTAGTTTTAAATAGTTCGGTGTGACATGCTGTTAATGGTGGGAGAGTGGTTTTGCATGGCATTTGATATGAGAGTATGAGTATATGTGTGGAAAAACAGAGAAATAGCATACACAAGAGTAAATGGGTTTTTAAAAATAGGAATTACGATATTTAGTGCTCATAGAAATACTTAGTAAAGTGTGTAAAGAGTTTACGCATGTGCAAGTCTTAATGTTGGTCTTGTGAAAGTGAGTTCAGGTTAAGATTGTGTGGGTTTCAGAAGGACTCCAGGAAAAGAACACAAACAGGCTCATTTTCAAAGAGAAGGGCGCCCATCTTCCGACACAAATTGGGAGATGGGTGTCCTTCTCTTAGGGTCGCTCAAATCGGCATAATCGAAAGCTGATTTTGGGCGTCCTCAACTGCTTCCTGTCGTGGGAACAACCAATGTTCACGAAGGCGTGTTGGAACCGTAGCGAACGCAGGACTGGGGCATGATTAAGAGATGGGCGTCCTCGGCCGATAATGGAAAAAAGAAGGGTGTCCCTGGCAAGCACTTGGCCGACTTTACTTGGTCCATTTTTTCTTGTGACCAAGCTGTGAAAAGGTGAGTGAACTGACCAGATGACCACCAGAGGGTATCGGGGATGACCTCCCCTTACTCCCCCAGTGGTCACCAACCCCCTCCAACCCTAAAAAAAAAATTATTATTTTTTTGTTGCCAGCCTCTATGCCAGCCTCAAATGTCATACCCAGCTCCATGACAGAAGTATGCAGGTCCCTGGAGCAGTTTTAGTGGGTGCAGTGCACTTCAGGTAAGCGGACCCAGGCCTATCCCCCCCTACCTGTTACACTTGTGGTGGTAAATGTGAGCCCTCCAAAACCCACCCGAAACCCACTGTACCCACATCTAGGTGCCCCCTTCACCCCTTAAGGCTATGGTAGTGGTGTACAGATGCGGGGAGTGGGTTTTGGGGGGGGGTTGGGGGGCTCAGCGCCCAAGGTAAGGGAGCTATGTACCTGGGAGCAATTTGTGAACTCCTCTGCAGTGCCCCCTAGGGTGCCCCGTTGGTGTCCTGGCATGTGAGGGGGACCAGTGCACTGCGAATTCTGGCTCCTCCCACGACCAAATGCATTGGATTTGGTCATTTTTGAGATGGGCGTCCTTGATTTTCATTATCACTGAAAACCAGGGATGACCATCTCAACATTGAGGTTGACCATCTCTAAGGTCGACCTAAATATTGAGATTTGGGCATCCCCGACCGTATTATTGAAACAAAAGATGGATGCCCATCTTGTTTCGATAATACGGGTTTCCCCGCCCCTTCGTGGGGCTGTCCTGCGAGGACGACCTCATGAAAATGTGGGCACCCCGATCGATTATGCCCCTTAAAGGATTCTTCATTAGTGATAAGGAAGCAGTGGCAGCAGAATAGGTCCTGGAAGATTAGGGCTGTAAAAATTATCATTTTGTTTGCCTTTAGCTAGAAAGGTCACAGTTTATTTAATCATAAGTCCCTATGAGGTATCCTGTACAATTAGGAGAGTTATGGTTTTAGTGCTTTTGTGTTATTAAAGTCAGGTGAGGCCTGCACCCTGACATTGATCAAGGGAATCGTTAATGCTGTGCAAAGATCATCACTTTAGTTTCTGGGCCCAACATACAAGAAAGACCAAAGTGTTCCAAAACCAAGAAAGATTACAGCTAAGTGAATCACATACCAACATAAGAACTAGGACCAAGGTTTAAACAAAATAAAAACATTAGGTTGAGGGGTATGAGAACCTGAAAGAAAAAAATACATACACAAAGAATCAATTCTTATGACCAAGAAAGGGTTTGAATAAAAGGAAAAATTTGGTTAAAATTAAAAGTTATATAGAAAAACAAAACAATACTTATCTGATAGTTTGCTGAGTTCAAGGGCTCAGTGGGTGTTAAGTTAACAAGTTCCTGTAAATGAGGAAAAAAACCCAACAAATCTGTAAAGTTGCATCTTACTTTTGTTAAAGATTTTGGTGTTTGAATTTTGGGAACTATTGTCACATTTCTAAAGAAACTGTTACATTCCAACTACAGCTACAAATAAAAGCATAGCTTTTTGTGGCTAGCTTACCAACTAAAAGGCGAATCCTAAATTTTACCTTCTTTTTTTCCTTGCAGCTTTGAGATGTAAGCACAGTGATAGTTTATATTGCTTACTCTTTGTCTGAGATTCAGCTTGAGGTATCAGCCACGACTACTAACACCAGGTACAGTAGAGCTGAGCACACTCAGGAATGGGGTAATGACAATATTTCGTGGTACCCTCAGGTGAAAAAGGAGATACTTTGCTGAGGGGAAGAGAGATCATTTGGGATTGCTCACAGGAACCAGATGGAACCTTCTGATTCTTTCTTCTGGCATGGAAGCACACAGTGGGAGGGGGGGGGGGGGGGACAAGAGTTACCCAGAAGGCAAATGAGTGGAGTTCTTGGCTCCCCAGTGGGAGTACAGGAGAGGAATCACGAAAGTCAGAGACTTGGAGGTCTGGTTGCAAGCCAAAATTATTGCCACATAGGAGAATGACAGATAACTTCTGGCCCCTAATCTTGGACCCCATGATAAGCTCTTTTTCATAGGGAAATATCAGAATCCCTTTGATATGCAATGACACAACACTCACCAAGAAAATGTCTTTTCAAAGATGTACAATGCTGTGCTATGGTTTGTCATGAAAAGTTTTTAGAACAGAACTTGTTGCTTATCATTCCTCTAGACAGAGATTATAAACTGAAAGAGGAACAGAACTTTACATTAGAATGCTCCACTAGCAAAAATATTCCTAAGCACATGAAAAAAGAAAGTAATAGCAGATAAGAATTACAAGACCCATAAAGTCTGTCCTCTGGATGTACATGGCTAAAACATGTTTGGTTTGTTTCTAGGTTCTTCTGAAATTTCCACAATGTTTGAGTGTTTTTGTTTTTATGTGTGCACTTTAACACTTTAGAACTCTCTAGCACATGTAAATGAATGGTTATGTGCATTATTTCATAAATTTGCATGCATACCATCAATTTTCTGCACACTAAAATTAAGACACTTAATGCATGCAAATTAATGCACATCCCTAGTATGCATATTCCTGGTGCAGTACCACAGAACATGCCAGATCTCACATGCAGTATTCCAGCATTCTCTGCTGGGACTCAGTCTGAAAGATTTCTCTAGGTAAGAGAGAGGAAAAAAAAATCATTTGAGCATTAGGGTCTCTTAAAATAGTGTCTTTTCTTCCTTCTTTTCTCTAATACCTAATGTCTTGATATCTTAAGACCTATTTGTTTCAGAAAGCATACTCATGACAGTCTATTTAATTTAGCCTGGAAGGACCCCTGGTTGTGGACTCTGGATAAAGCTCCCATGCTGTTTTGTGTTCTGTTTTATGTGATATTTGATGTTGTTATTCTTAATTGTGTGTTTTATTTTTATCTGCTGTGAACAGTGGAATAAGCAGAATATACTTTTTTTAAAACAAAGAAATAAATAAATCATGCAAGATTTATCACCTAAATCTCTCTTGTCTAGTTCCAATCAGGAAGGCATGGGCTTCAGTACTTATCCTTTTGCATGAAGGATGATCAGCTCACCACAGAAGAACATGATAACCTTCACACACTTCAGAAGCCACTTGTCCCATGGTTTTATTTGTCTATGCCATTTGCAGCAGGATTGCAGTTGTTTTGCAATATGCCTTAGCCCATTCAATCTGAAATTGCAGAGACTCCAACAGTACTTTCTAACAGAAAAGTATGGCATGTCATTACTAGGTTAACTTCCTTGTCAATTATATAATTTGGTCACATTTCACTACTGCTGCCAAATTCTATTCATTCTTCGACCTTTACTTTAATTTACCTTAATGGTTTCAGTCCAAGAGATGCCTAGAATTTCTATGTGATAATATCTTATTTTAAAAATAAGGCTTATTTAAAAGAGTCATGGGAACCTTAAAGAGAATAGAAAAATAATGGCTTTGTTGTTTAAAAAAATAGCATTTTTATCATTTTACTGCACCTTGAAATTCCAAATAATTTATTGTGGCTTTATGTCATATGAAACAAAAATCACAACTATATTTTTATAACAATAGGGCCCTTTTATGAAGCTGCATTAGGTAGCTAATGCAGCATTTACCACATGGTAGACAGTAGTGCAGGCCATGCTACTGTCGCCAATGCTAAAAAGGCAGCCTGCATTGTAAAAATCCCATGTTAAGTGCCTAATGTAGGAGTAGGCGGGATCTGGATGTGACAGGTGGACGGATGAGCATTAGCTATTGCAACTGCCCATATAACAGCTGAATTTACTGCCACCTTAAGAGGAGGTGGCAAGGGCACATATGCCACCAGCAGTCTGGTAGTGCAGTACACTATGAAAGACAGTGCTCCAGCATTCATCCCTGCACATTCAATCACCCTTCCTCATGACAGGCCTGATTCCCCTCATGATTCATGAACAATCCACATGAGCGACACAATCCCCTTCCCTTCACCCCATCCATCCACAAGACAGATCTGATCTCCCTCCTGACATCCGAACAGTCCATATGACAGGCCCAAGTCTCTACCCCCCACAGTCATGATGTCTTCTGTTCCCCTTTCTAAATCCATCCCCCCTGAGAGGCATTCCCACCACTCAACAATCTGACCCTCCCCAACCCCTCAATCACCTCCAGGACATACTGAGAGTCTCCATGATAGTCCAGTGGTACATGGGTAGCAGCTGAGCCCCTCTGAGATCATCTCACAGTACTATAGCTATACCACATGATGATCGCTTAGAGTCATGATGGCCATTTTGGATCCCAGTTTAGCCCAGGATGGCAGCATAGGGGCTCAGCTGCCACCTGGGTCCCACTGGACTACCAGGGAGACCAGGGAGTCAGCTGTGTTGCTTCTCTGGGGGGAGGGAGTATCGGGCCTGTGATGTGGACTATTGGTGCGTAGGCCTATCATGTTTAAGGTTGGGATGTTAGGAGGAGGATCAGGCCTGTCATGTGCTAGGTTGGGATGCCTGGAGGGGAATCGAGTCTGTTGTGTCTACTGTTGGGTTGTGGGTATGAGAATTAAGGCTGTGACATTGCAGGGAGCAGATCTGTATATGTGGTTGGGGGGGGGGAGGGAGGGAGCCACTGTGGCAATGTTTCTTTCCTGGGCCCATCACATTACATGCCGTGGAAGATAGTGCGAGTGCTTCTGTATTATCTAGCACTGCATGTAAGACGGTGTCTGTGCTGTGTTGACTGATTGCCCTGTGCTGTTTATGCAGGGCACATCCTCTGCATTTACAGCACAGGTTTTGCATTTACTGCACATACATGTTTGCATTAAATATGCAGTAAGTGCAAAAGCTACTGCACTTTACTAAAAAGGCTCCTATATATAATAGATTCTTGAATTAAATTGTAGTGTGTGATAATGTGAGTAAGAGTTGAGCACTGAGCTTTCACAGAAGTGGCCTAGTGGTTAGGGTGGTGGATTTTGGTCCTGAGGAACTGAGTTTGATTCCCGGCACAGGCAGCTCCTTGTGACTCTGGGCAAGTCACTTAACCCCCCATTGCCTGCCGCATTGAGCATGCCATGAGTGGGAAAGCGCGGGGTACAAATGTAACAATAAAAACCAGACCAGGTATGGTATTTAAACAAGAATTCTTTATTTATAAGAAAAAGAATTTAATGAAACCTTATATACTGAACAGGCAGGCTGTCTTGAACATAGAGTTGCTTGTAAAGTCAGTGAAAAGGCCTCCCAGGGTTACTTTCGTGACCAACTCCAATTACAGGATAGAGCAGCACCTACAGCAGTTCAGTGGCTGGTTTAAATGCTTGTGCCTAACTGCAGGCAGTTAGATGTGCAACTGCTAGTATTCTATAACCCACAGGTAAAAATGCTAGACATGCCCCTGCCCCCACCCCTGCCCGTCCCAGGTGCACACCCCTTTTTCAGTTGCGTGCTATGGAATTTGCATGCCCACTCTGTAGAATTCTAAGCGTATCTTAATTAGTGCCAATTAACACCAAATGTAGCCAATAATTAGTGGGTAATACCAATCTAAGGGGCATGGAGGGCAGCACCACAGCCTCTATACGATGTAGCCCAAGATCATCAGATCATGGCTTTGCGGCCCGATGTTCCAGGCTACTAGAATAAAGGTGCTTGCAGGATGGCTCTCAAGTTGTGTTAATTCATATACCATGGAAGTCAGTAACCTGTGGGATTGTGATACCAAAGTTTGGTGAATCCTATGGTAAATCAAGATGGGGTAAAAGCTTACAGTATTCTATAAGTTATGCATGTAAATGTGGGACTTGACCAGGTCTTGCCCATGCATCTCCCCCTGTGTATGTCCCTACAACCTGAGGGCCCCTTTTACAAAGGCACACTAGTGTTTTTAGCGCGCACTAAAAATAAGCATGCTCTAAATGCTAGAGATGCTCATATATTCCTATGGGAGTCTCTAGCGTTTAGCACGCACTAATCATTAGTGCATGCTAAAAAAAGCTAGCATGCCTTTGTAAAAGAGGCCCTCAGCTTGTAAATGTAAGGGACATTCACAGGGGAAGGCGCATGGGCAAGACATGGTTGAGGCCCATCATTTACATGTATAAGCGTGCGCTAAAAACACTAGTTTGTTTTTGTAAAAGACTCCATTAGTGAGTTGCATTCTAAAGTTGTAGAACATCCTTTAGTGCCCAACTAGCACTTACTGCCTATAAAAGGTACACACTTTATATAGAATAGCATTTAGCTTGGATGCCGAGCATAAACATTTGGGCACTGGACTTAAGCCTGATGAAACCTGGTATAAATGCTGGTGCCTAAGTTAAGTACATTTAGGCAGTATTATGTAATTCTGCTCATGACTTTTCAGAATGCCCCTGATATGGGCATGACCACACACCTTTTGAAATACGCATCATTGGAGTTAGGCACCATGCCATACAGAATAGAGCATATCCAGATGTATGTGCAAATTTTAATGAGTGCCAATTAATATCAATACTTGGTTGTTAGCACCTAACTATTGAGGGTTTATCTTGGAAGAGTGCCCAAAATTGGACACACAACTTTGGGCACCATATATAGAATACAGGGGGATGGGAACCACATTTTGTCACTTTCGTGGGTAAGTGACAGCAAAATACCTGAGCGCTTTTCTGAAAGAGTGCTCATAAGTGGCGTGGAGGGGCATTTTCAAAAGGGATGTCCAAGTTTTGATTTGGACGTCCTCGAAAAATGTTCCGATCCAGGGACGGGGAAACCCATATTTTTGAAACAAGATGGACGTCCATCTTTTGTTTCGAAAATACCATCAGAGATGTCCAAATCCTAGATTTGATCATCCCTAGACATGGACGTTTCTGATTTTCGGCGATTTTCGAAACCAAGGACGTCCATCTCAGAAACGGCCAAATACAAACCATTTGGTCATGGGAGGAGCCAACATTTGTAGTACACTGGTCCCCCTGACATGCCAGGACACCAACCAGTCTCCCTAGGGGGCACTGCAGTGGACTTCATAAATTGCTCCCAGGAACATAGCTCTCTTACCTAGTGTGCTGAGCCGCCCAAACCCCCCCCCCCCCTCAAAACCCATTACCCCCAACTGTACACCATTACCATAGCCCTTACGAGGGGAAGGGGAGCACCTAGATGTGGGTACAGTGGGTTTCGGGTGGGTTTTGGAGAGCTTGCTGTTTCCTCCACAAACGTAACAGGTGGGGGGGGGGCGGGGGATTGGGCTGGGTCCGCCTGTCTGAAGTGCACTGCACCCACTAAAACTGCTCCAGGTACCTGCATACTGCTGTCACGGACCTGAGTATGACATCTGAGGCTGGCAAAAAAAAATTTTAAAGATGTTTTTTGAGGGTGGGAGGACTGGAGGAATAACAGAAGGTCATCCCCGATTCTCTCCGGTGGTCATGTGGTCATTTCTGGCACCTTTTTGTGCCTTAGTCGTAATAAAAACAGGTCCAGGTGAAACCGTCCAAGTGCTCGTCAGGGACGTCCTTTTTTCCCATTATGGGTCAAAGACGTCCAAGTGTTAGGCACGCCCAAGTTCCACCTTTGTTATGCCTCCAAAATGCCCCTTGAACTTTGACCGTCCCTGCGACAGAGTGCAGTTGGGGACGTCCAAAATTGATTATACCGACTTGGACGTTTCTGTGAGAAGGACGTCCATCTTCCGATTTGTATCGAAAGATGGGTGTCCTTCTCTTTTGAAAATGAGCCCAATAGTGTGTAAATGCAAGGGGTGTTCACATGTGAGGAGCATGGCTGGGGCTGCCACTTACAGAACGACTTACAGAATACAGTAAGTTACATGCATTCTTGCTGCATTTGGGCAAGTGTAATTACATCAGGCGTATAACTAGTGGACCTGCAGTTGCGTACATGTAGGTGTGTCAGTACTAGTATGGGTGGGTTGCACCCAGGTGTCATCGTAGAGTAGGCTCTTATTGCACAACATCAGAGAACCTTAAAAAGAGGTTCCCACTTATAGAACTGCTCCCAGTGTGAGTGTTTTTACCTGGCCAATATAAGAGGCAGAGACAGGACATGGAGAGAAATCTTAGACTTAATTACACTTAAGAACAGTCTCCATTGTGTATTTTGTGTTTACTTTAATGCAAGCACAAAAATATCCATGTACTATATAGCAGCATTCTGTGTGCCTGACAGATTGTCAAAGGAAAACTGCACGAGAAGTTTAAGAACATAAGATTACATTTGAAATGAGCTTGCAATCCCACATGTATTTAGCACACTCCATAGAGAAGCTCGTTATTTCCTTCCCCATTCTCATTTTTCTGTTTTAAAATGCATATTATATTTGTTACAGGAAAGTTATGGTAATTTGGAAACTAGAATATAGCTTTATTGAGACAACCAAAAGAAATTATACTGATGAAAGAGAGATTTATGCGATCTCAAAAGCTAGTTAGATGAGTGTTCTTACTGATTAGAGAGGATAGTGGTATATCTTTGACACTCTCCATTGAGAGGTGTCTTTCAAAGGAATGTGTTTCTATAGAACTCATGAGACGACTATGGCTCTTGTTCTTTGTTTTCTTCCATTGATCATGCATCTTTTCCTTGGATTGTAGTGAGGCCCAAGGGAAGAGCTCTTGGTTACACTGGAAATTAAGCGTGGAAGTGGTTTAGAAGAATTCCACAGGAGGATCTTGAAAAATGATGAAATAAGACTTAGTCTCAAACTTCTCCCTCCCCTCTTCCCCCCTGATATTCAGCCATCAGCAGGCAGTGCTTTGAGAGCCGGCCACTAGTGTTAAACCCAGACATTCAATGCTGGGCTATTTTCATTGACCAGCATTGAATATCCAGATTTTATTTGGCTGCTAAACACCAAACCAGTTAAGCTGATATTCAACCGTTGACCAGTTAATTTATAGCAGTTAAAGACTGGACTGCTATTTATGTGGTCTGATTTAACTGCTAATCTTATCTGGTTTGGTGCTGAATATCCGTGCCTAACCGGATAAGATGTGTAACGTGTAACATAGCCAGCTTGCGGTAGACACTAACTGCAAATATTGAATGGCAGATAATTAGTTTATCTCCCACAAATGTTTATGGTTAGCCGCAAAAATTCTATTTAACCAGTCAGCATGTCACAGATGTCAGGAATTAGTAAGTGAGCCCTTGTGGTGATCTGGAGACCAGCAGTCAGTAACCCGACGCTTCACCTGCAATGACCATCGTTCCCTAGTGATTGAGCCCCTGGGTTCGGGTGACCAAAAGGAATTAGGGAGTCAGGCGAGCGAGAAGGACTCAGGCTCAGATAGGAGGAGGAGGCAAGGTCAGAGCTATGCAGAAGTCAGGTCCAGGCACTGGTCAGGGCAGGCGGTGGTCCAGCAGAAGTCAGGTCCAGGCAGTAGTCAGGTCAGGCGGCAAGCCAGCAGAAGTCAGGTCCCGGCAATAGTCAGCTAAGATGAACGGCAACAGGAAAAACGCACCAGACTCCAGTAGCTGAGACAATGAAGTAGTGAGAAGTTCCTGTTTTTAAAGTGAAGGCGTCTGACGTCAGAGTATTTATTTATTTATTTGTTACATTTGTACCCCACATTTTCCCACCTATTTTCAGGCTCAATGTGGCTTACATAGTACCGGAGAGGCTTTGAAGTCTCCGGTGAATAAATACAAGGTAATGTTGTGATAGGATAGAGTTCAAGTAGCACTGTCACATTAGGGAGTCGTACAACGGAAGAGTTGAGTAATGTCCATTACGTACTTGAGTTTTGTTGTGTACCAGAGTTCAGGCATTTAAGTTGGGTCAGTAGGGTATGCCTTTTGGAACAGGTTAGTCTTTAGTGATTTCCAGAAGTTTAGGTAGTTGTACGTCGTTTTCAAGGCTTTTGGTAATGCATTCCATAATTGCGTGTTTATGTAGGAGAAACTGGATGCGTAGATTGATTTGTATTTAAGACCTTTGCAGCTTGGGTAGTGTAGATTTAGAAATGTTTGTGCTGATTCAGATATGTTTCTGGTTGGTTAGTCGATCAGGTCTGTCATGTATCCCGGGGCTTCACCGTAGATGATTTTGTGAACCATGGTGCAGATTTTGAAAGCAATGCGTTCTTTGATTGGGAGCCAGTGTAGCTTTTCGCGGAGGGGTTTTGCGCTTTCAAATCACGTTTTTCCAAATATAAGCCTAGCTGCCGTGTTTTGTGCGGTCTGGAGTTTCTTTAAGGTTTGTTCTTTGCATCCCGCATAGATTCCATTGCAGTAGTCTGCGTGGCTTAGTACCAATTGATTGTATCAGGGTGCAAAATGTTTCCCTCGGGAAGAATTGTTTTAAGAGTTTGAGTTTCCACATTGAGTGAAACATTTTCTTTGTTGTGGATGCCACTTGGCTCTCCAGGGCTAGGTTACAGTCTATTGTTACACCCAGGATTTTCAGATTATCTGAGATAGGAAGGATGTAGTCTGGTGTGTCAATTCTTGTGGAGTTGTCGCACCCAGAGTGTAGGCACACCCAAAGTGTAGATGCGCCCAGACGTGGACATGCCCAGACATAGGAGTGCCAAAGTGTAGACACGCCCTAACTGGAAATGTTCAGAAGAGAGGAATTAAGCGCATCACAGGTGCGTACATCTTGCTCCACGCTTGATATTCCAGATTTGTGACACAGCGGCTGTTTCTGACCAGTTAAATAGTATGACGTTTGGGGGCATTCAGTTTCATTGACGCGTTGCCACAAGTAGTGTCACTGACCTCCTTCCCATTCCTCAAAAATGTGATTAAAAACATTACTTACCAGCCTCTATGCCATTCTCAGATGTTGTACTCAGATCTATTAGAGCAGCATGCAGGTCCCTGGACTAGTCTAGTCATAGGTGCAGTGTCCTACAGACAGGAAGACCCAGGCCTATGCCTGTTACATTTGAAGTGAAAACTGTGAGCCCTCCAAAACTCACCAGAAACCCACTGTACCCACATATAGGCACCCCTTTCATCCATAAGGGCTACTGTAGTGGTGTACAGTTGTGGGTAGTGGGTTTTGGGGGCCTTAGCAGACAAGATAAGGGAACAACGGTGAGATGTGTACTGGGGAGCATTTATTTGAAGTCTACTGCAGTGCCTCCTAGGGTGCCCCATTGCTCTTCTGGGATGTCTGTGTGGCCAGTCTACTATGAATGCTGTCTCCTCCTACATCCCAATGGCTTGATTTTGTGCGTGTTTCAGTTGGACATTTTTTTTAATGGACCAAAAAGATAAATGCACAAAGCACAAAAACATCTAGCAAATAGCCATTTTTGAAAAAAAAAAAAAAAAAAAGAAGATAGACATTTTTCTGTTTTGAAAATGGCTATATTCCCCACTTGAATTTTGGACATTTGTAGCAAAAAGTCCAAAGATGGACTAAATGCCCCTCTTTGAATCTTTTTTTTTTTGTGCTAACTTCTCTTCTAAAAACTACAAAGTAATTATTTGTAGAGTTGCCCTCCGTTCCATCCAAAAGAGTTTTTTGTTATCTTGACAGTTGACTCTACTGAAATTCTATTGCAAATTCATTTTTAGATGTATCTAGAATGTTTATCTCTTGATAAAGTGCTATATCCAATTTTACCTTTTTCACACATTCCACTACACCAAAGAGAAATTCTTTTATTTGAAAAACCTGCAAATGCTTGCTAAACCGATGAACTGTGTAGCATATTATATTTTATTTTCACAATATGTTGACGGATTATTAGCACCTACAGAGAGCATCTTCCTTCACATATGTAAGAACATTCAAAGGATTTAATCATATAATTATATTCGAAACACAAAAGGACCCGATTTAAATCTAGTACTTACACAGAAAGTGGCCACATAGGGGTTATTCATGGAAAAAAAAGTCAATATCTGCCAAAGTAGTTAAGTCAGTCTTTCTCCAGAGAATTAAACTTTCATTATGACAATAAAAATGTGTTAATTGAACCCAAAGACTGTGAAATAAGATTAAAATAAATGCATTGTAATGTATTTATATATTTTGACATTTATACCCCACATTATTGTTTTTATTTTTTATTTTATTTGTAGCATTTGTATCCCACATTTTCCCACCAATTTGCAGGCTCAATGTGGCTTACATTTGCCGTAATGGCAGTTGCCATTTCCGGGTAACAGAATTACAAATGGTATTGCGTTGAGGTGCAATCATACATGGTAACATACATGGAACATACATGGAACATAACATATTATCCCGAACGTACTCAAGTTCAATCTTGAAACAATTTCAGTGCAGTTCAAAATCATACACAGTAACTGGCAGTAATCAGATATATGAAATTAGGTGTACTGAATATTATTGTAAACTGTATTGGTCATTTTAATAAAAGATATTCACAAAAATAAAAATGGAAAAACATATCTAATGACTATTCCTTTTGATATACCTCAGTAGTATTCGTGCCTAGTCTTTGAGAACTGCCAATGGTTCAGAAGATTTCTAAGGGGCCCTTTTACTAGGCCGCGTAAGTGTCTAGATGCATCCAACGTGCACCAATTTGGAGCTACCGCCCGGCTACCGCATGGCTCTTGTGGTAATTTCATTTTTGGCGTGTGTCTGATATGCGCATCTGAAAAATAATTTTTATATTCTGGCGCACGTCTGCTAAGCACGCCAAGTGACATTTGGTGCATGTAGGTCATTACCGTCTGGTTAACACGTGAGACCTTACTGCTAAGTCAATGACTGGCGGTAAGGTCTCAGACCCAAAATGGACGCGCGCCAATTTTTATTTTGCTGAACGTCCATTTTCGGCAAAAATTTTAAAAAGGCATTTTTTGCAGGCACGCTGAAAAATGGATTGGCATGCGCCTAAAACACACACCTACACTACCGCAGGCCATTTTCCAGTACACCTTAGTAAAAGGACCCCTAAATGAATATGCATGAAAGATTTACAGCATACTACATCACTGAATGCAAATCTCACATTCATATTCATTAGGGTTATGCTAAAAATCTAGCCTATTGGTGGCCCTCGAGGACTGAGATTGAATACCACTGTTATACTAGCATGCTTATCTTGAGTACAGAAGTTTTGAACACTCTCCCTTTTCTGCCAACAATGTATATGAATGTAGTTTGAAATGTAAAACATATTATTCAATCAGTTCATATAATGATATTTTGTGACCTCATAACCAGTATGAATCAGATCCATTCAATGGTACAATGGTCTATGCACTAATACATAAAACACATACAGTAGTGCTTCCTTCTTAGTCATCTTGTGTAACACACACCAAAGCCTTCACTTAGGGAGGAAGTTATCAATGTGGGCTACCATTAAGTTGGATTATTTTACCATAAGTCATGCTATTTTAGCACAGGGTCTACATAATTATATTTTTAGTTTGTGGTACTTATTCTATACTGGGTAAGGGTCAATCTGTGTTCTGCATGTGTGAAAGAGACTAGGGGCCCTGTTTACAAAAGTGCACTAATCATGTAGACACCCATAGAAATATAATGGACATCTATATGGTTAGTGAGCACTAATTTTTAACATGTGCTAAAAAACGCTAGCACGCCTTTATAAACAGGGCCCCAGGTTTCCTGTTAGCACTATGTGTAGAAGTGATCTGTACTAATTTGGCTTGTTTTGTTTTCCAGTAGGTGTATTGATGTTCTAGTGACCGTCACAGTGTTTATGATGCTCCTTTTTCCTAGGTAGTGCCTTGTAGTATGATTTGGGGAAGTTACTGCTATTATGGTATGGTAAAATTGCTCTGTAGATCCTGAGTAACTTTTGTAATGTTCTGAATTTGCATAAAAGGCCTGCAAATAGGCCCTATGAACCACCTTGAGAGGATATCCCTGCTTTAAAAAGTGACTTAAATTTTCTTTAGAAAATTGACCCACAGGTAATGTGGATCGAAATTGATGGCAACTGTCACAATATAAATAGTTATTTCGCTTGATATGTTTTCTGTATTCTGTGGTCTCAAGGATGCCTTGCTCTTTGTATACTAAATGTATTCTAAAATGTAACCCTGTTGTAATCATACAACAGAGAAAAAAATGTAAATGTTTATTTAAGGAATTCAGCCATGTGTGAAATTGCATTTTTTGGGGATGGGGTGGGGGGAGGACTGATACTGTTGACTCTTTATTAAGTTGGACACATGTACAGATTCACTGGAGGAGAATTGGGGATGTATTTGGAGCCTTGAATGATTAGTCAAATTTATGGCACTTTCTTTAACATTAAGCTCCTGGGACTGTGGTATCAGTCCAATTGCTGACATTCTCCTCTTTCACTTTAAATAATTTTACATGTTTTGTGGGGGATTCTATATATTGGGCCTAAAAAATCCACTCAGAAAACATTTCCACCTAAGCGTGTTCTATAAGTGGCACCTAGATTTAGGCAAGGTATATAGAATATGCATAGTTGTAAGCAACACCACTAATAATTACGGAGACATAGTTCCCCGATGGTGGAGAGAGTTGAAAATCTGAAGATCCCCGTTTAATAATATATTACAATGAAGCACTGTGGTATTATTGTATGATGATTTGAAATGGAGGAGTGTTTGGGACATTTGCAACAATCAATTATTGGCATTGTCAACATTTTTGATTTGCATGAACATCTTGCTAAGCACTATTCAATAAAGATCTGGGTGCAAATCTTATAGCATTCAACTAAGAAAGGGGTGTGGCCATGGGAGGGGCATAGGCGGGTCAGGAGTGTTCACTAAGGATGCATGAAGTATTATTTAATACTGGTGATCTGTGCCTAACTTATGTGCCAAGATTTTTACTAGGCTTTAGTTGGTGTAAACCCTCACACCCAAAGTTTGATGTGGAAATGGGCTCTAAGCGCTATTCTGTAAATGGAGTACAACTTGGAGTGCAATTTATAGAATAGCACTCAATGTGCACTTTTTTGGCACAGTTTTTTCTGTACCATTTACTGAATTTAGTCCTTGGTGCCCAGATGCCATTATAGAATTGGCTCAATGCACACAGCATTGGTATTCCTAAATCTTGGCACCAATTGATAAAATTGCTACCATAGGTTTTTCTTTCCCATTTTTCCCATTCTGTTATATTTATTGTGCAAGTTCCGACTGGTTAACAGTAGACACTTAAATAAAAGTAACCAAAGACTACTGCAGGTTCTTATCCACCTTATAATTGAAAGAGAAAAACGCCTAGATTTCGACCCAAATCGGGAGATAGATGTTTATCTCACAAAAATGAATAAATCGGTATAATGGAAAGCCGATTTTGGACGTTTTCAACTGCACTCCATCGCGGAAGCATACAAAGTTGACGGGGGCGTGTCGGAGGCGTGGTGAAGGTGGAACTGGGGCGTGGTTATCGGCCGAGGAGAGATGGGCGCCTTTCGCCGATAATGGAAAAAAAGTATACGTTTGTAGCTAGAATTTAGGGCACTTTTCCTGGACCCTGTTTTTTCACGAATAAGGCCCCAAAAAGTGCCCTAAATGACCAGATTACCCCCAGAGGGAATCGGGGATGACCTTCCCTGACTCCCCCAGTAGTCACTAACCCCCTCCCACCACAAAAAATGATGTTTCACAACTTTTTATTTTCACCCTCAAATGTCATACCCACCTCCCTGGCAGCAGTATGCAGGTCCTTGGAGCAGTTGTTAGGGGGTGCAGTGGACTTCAGGCAGGTGGACCCAGGCCCATCCCCCCCCTACCTGTTACAATTGTGCTGCTTAATGCTTAGTCGTCCAACCCCCCCAAACCCATTGTAACCACATGTAGGTGCCCCCCTTCACCCCTTAGGGCTATAGTAATGGTGTAGACTTGTGGGCAGTGGGTTTTGAGGGGGATTTGGGGGGCTCAACACACAAGGGAAGGGTGCTATGCACCTGGGAGCTCTTTTACCTTTTTTTTTGTTTTTGTAAAAGTGCCCCCTAGGGTGCCCGGTTGGTGTCCTGGCATGTGAGAGGGACCAGTGCACTACGAATCCTGGCCCCTCCCACGAACAAATGCTTGGATTTATTCGTTTTTGAGCTGGGCGCTTTCATTTTCCATTATCGCTGAAAAACAAAAACGCCCAGCTCACAAATTGTCGAATAAAACATGGACGTCTATTTTTTTCAAAAATACGGTTCGGTCCGCCCCTTCACGGACCCGTTCTCAGAGATAAACACCCATGGAGACAGATGTTTTCGTTCAGTTATGCCCCTCCACATCTATTTGACTTCTTTTTGCAATTTGAGTGGAGGGCTGTCCGTTGGGGGACCTGAACAGTAACCTATGAAGAATGACTAAATAAATAAATAAATAAATAAGGACACATGGCACCACCTATTCCCATGCAGGCAGATAATGATGGTATAAGGAAGCCAATTGGGTGTAAGTAACCAAGTAAATTGGGATATGTTAACACACCTCAGATATAAATGAATATTAAGAAAGTTTGAGTGCTTCATCCTCAGGAAACACATAATAGCATTTATTTTCTCTGAAATAGAATGGTGGCACCTTTGGGAATCTAGAAGCAATTCTTATCCTTCGGATAGATGTTAAATAATTAATTTACAGAGAACTACTGCAGAAACCCATTGATGAGGAATTTGTATGTAAAGAAAACAACATAATTAGGAGGTATGCAGAACTGGGACAACCATGCAGGCACACATATATTTAAATTTTGTTCCTGGAGAGGCAGAGGCTAGATATCTTCAATGGGGTCTACCAACCCCACTCAAAACATAGCAAAAGCAGCACCTTAATGCTCTCATAAGGTTTTGCTGGGAGGAATGGTGAGAGTCATGTCAGCATTAGCATAGGAATGATGGACTCAGCATACTCATGACCTTGGAGCTGATGCAGCAAGACATTAGCCTGCACACCAGGGAGTGATAGTGCACACACTGCGGATGAAGATAACATTTCTGCTGCAGATAAAGGCCATGGTGAACTTGTTCATGGATCCACTCCAGCAGGAGATAAACCACAGAAGTTAATAAAATAAAAATGCTAATAGGCTTAGCTTCTGCCTGAAGACCCGCTGGTTCATCAATGGTTGCTATGGTAAGCCCTTTTGTGGGGCCCTTTGTAGGGTGGGGAAAATGGAGTGCTTGGGCCTTTTGGAACCTGGATGGAAGGCAGAACTTGAACCTTGTGACAGGTGGGGAGTCTTGTACCAGGGGATGACTGGAGCCTTTGGTGGGAGGTTAAGCAGAGGGGTCTCTACTCTGCTGGGTCAGGCGCATTTGGCCACAGCTTTGCGGCCTGTTGCTCCTGAGTTGCTGGAATAATGCTGTTTGTGAGGTGGCTCGCAAGCATTGTTTATTGTTTTACCATGGGATTCAACAACCTGCAGGACTGGGATGACATTTATAGTACCCATGCCCCTGATGAAGAGTTGCCACTCAAAATATGATTGTGTCAGGTAGTTGCTCAGACAGTGTGATGATATAGGAAGTTGTTGTAGTGGATGTTAAGAGATTATAGAAGTTAGGGGTCCACTGAAGATTGCATCAAGTACATCAAGATAAATGTTTGATTTAATACATTTTTGATTAAGTTAATTAAGGACATTTTATAGACAATCACAAGTATTTTTGACAAAAAATGACATTTTAATGCCAAATTATAGAGAAAAAAATGGACTGATGATTAGAATGAAGAAGCAATAATATTGATATTCATTTTTGCTTCATATATGATGGTCCTTAAAATTTTTTCGAAATGATTTGGTATAGAGTTTGAGAGTGGGGTTGTCTGGATATTGGTTTTCCTCATTTTGTTTGGCTGGATTGTTTGTCTTTATAAAATGAGTATGACTTACGAGCCCACATGCTTTTGTAGCCTAGGCACTCTATTATAAAATTACTCTCTAAGTACATATAATTGAAAGATAAGCAAAAGGCGAGTTAGAAGTGAAGCATTTTGAAATGATTAAATTTTAAGTATTTATGAAGGAAAGGAAAAAAACCAATAAAAGAAACCATTTGAAAGTTTTTGGTGGTCAGCCAGTATATTTTCCTTTCACATAAGAAATGAATAATGCAATTAATCTTAGGGCCCAACATACAGGGCTGTTTCTCAGTAAACATAAAAAGGATAATTTTATAAACCATTTTCAGGGATAAATGGGCTTTTATAAAATACTGACCAATATACAAGTACCGTATATACTCAAATACAAACCCATCCGAATATAAACCAAGATAACACTTTTCCCTAAAAAAGGGGGGGGGGGGATATTAACTCGAGGTTTTATATTCAATTTCTCCTCTCCTTCTCCCCTCTCTGATGGTGTCCTGCATTCCTCCCATTCTCTTCCTGCCCTGTGCTGTTCTTCCTTTGCTCCCACCGCCACTGTCCATGCCTTCACTGAATCAGAAGAGCTCCCAATGCCACTTCCATCACCTCTCCCCTTCCTCCTGAACAGAGGAAGCCCTCATCCCACCAAGCAGATGAAGTCCCCTTTGGGCTTACCATACATCCCTGGTGGTCTAGTGGTGAGTTGGGACAGAAGTGATCCCCTCGTGGCCTACCCATGCCCTCTTAATCCAGGTACCCTATTATAAAATACTTTCAAAGTGGAAAAAAAACAGTACTAAGGCTCCTTTGCAGCAGACTCCATTTATGATTTTACAAGTGCACATTTGTTTTCAGTTGAATGGTAAAATGCAGTGGTTTGTACACTTTTTAATGAACTGAATGTCTGTGGGGACAGTTCGAACCAAATTCTCATTCATTCCATTCATATTTGATGGTAAATTAAGTCAGCATGGGATGTGTATTCATTAGTGCATTCAAACTTGTTTGTATGCATATACACCTATGAATTAACACATACGATTGATTTGAATACATTTAAAAGTTGTAATGTGTGTACTCAATAAGTGGCCCTTTTACTAATACGTGTTAGATTTTGCAGTTACTACAGCTTAAAAAAAAAAAAAACATTAATGCGCATTAGATGCCAATCTAACATGGAAACTGATAGGGGCATGCCCAAAATTTCCTGTTACATTAGCCAAGGAGGTTTTATGACAAGAGATGGCATATGATATCAAAAAGTTGAAGCCGTCTCCCCCCTCACAGCCACAATATTGTGTGACTCCAAAAATTCGCAGAAAGCAATAGCAAACTTGTGAGGTTTATGACTGCCTATGTTTAGGTTTTTTTTTAAATTTTATAGCTTTTTTATTTATTTGAAAGCGTTCCCTATGTAACCCGAAGTGTTTTTTTTTTAAACCTCTTGGGGGGGGGGGGGGGTCTCCACAAGTAGACCCTGAGGCTCAGGCAACACTGGGGCCTTTCTTAAAGCAGCTCTTTACAAAATCCGAGCCTCCCGTTTCTCCAAAAACAAGTCTGCTCCTCCAGAGCGCCCGCACCTGCAGACTGCAGCTCACACCCGAGGACCACCCCCCCCCCTTCAGAGGTTAAAACAACCCTCAGGTTATACTGGGAAGGTGAGGGACAGGGAAGGAGACATCAGACTGGGATGGGGAGAAGGGGAAGAGATGTTGGACCATGTAGGCCCCAAAAGATAGTGTTGCCTTCATCGTGTGACTAGTTCAGCCTTGTCCTAAAACCAAACATGGAATGGAGGAGTGGCCAAGTGGTTAGAGCACCAGTCTTGCAATCCAGAGGTGGGCAGTTCAAATTCCACTGCTGCTCCTTGTGATCTTGGGCAAGTCAGTTAACCCTCCATTGCCTCAGGTACAAACTTAGATTGTGAGCCCTCCTGGGACAGAGAAATATCCAGTATACCTGAATGTAACTCACCTTGAGCTACTACTGAAAAAGGTGTGAGCAAAATCCAAATAAATTATTTGAGATTCTGTTGCTACTATCAGAGATTTTACATGGAATGTTGCTACTATTTTAGATTCTATATGGAATGTTGATATTATCTGAGATTCTACATGGAATGTTGCAATAGTGGAGGAGTGGCCTAGTGGTTAGAGCACCAGTCTTGCAATCCAGAGGTGGGCAGTTCAAATTCCACTGCTGCTCCTTGTGATCTTGGGCAAGTCAGTTAACCCTCCATTGCCTCAGGTACAAACTTAGATTGTGAGCCCTCCTGGGACAGAGAAATATCCAGAGTACCTGAATGTAACTCACCTTGAGCTACTACTGAAAAAGGTGTGAGCAAAATGTAAATAAATAAAATAAATATATCAGAAGCTTTTAAATAAAAGAAACACACATAGGCAGTCATAAACCTCATAAGTTTGCTATTGTTTTCAAAAGCATTTTGTGTCATTTGCAAATTTAATCACCTCACTCATTGTTCCCATTTCTAGATTATTTATCAATATGTTAAATAGCACCGGTTCCAGTACAGATCCCTGGAGCACTCCACTATTCACTCTCCTCCACTGAGAAGAATGGCCATTTAACCCTACCCTCTGTTTTCTATCCATTAAGCAGTTCCTAATCCAGAACAGAGCATTGCCTCCTATCCCATGGCTTTTTAATATCCTCAGGAGGATAACAGGAGAGAGGAAAAAAAAAACTCCAGAGACATCAGCGTAAAGAAGCATGAGCAGGCTGGTTTCTCTCAGCGTAATAGAAAAATCTCTTAGATTCTGTGAGTCCAGACAGGCTGCTACTGCATATTCAGTTCAGAGAGAAAAGGGATGAAGAGTGTACAAGCAGGAAAACACAAAGTTCACCCAACTTACAACCCTAAACCATAGGAATGAATATTGATTAAGTATAATATCTAAATGTGCTGCAATTTATCAGTGTAAGAACCGTATGAATTTATTTAATGGTTCAAAGAGTCATAGTAATGAAAGAGTTTCAAATTCAGGCAATCATTAAATCAGCTCAATGCACATCATTTAAAATCCCAGACAAAGTGTCAGTGTGAGTATGCATATTTAGTGCAAAATAAACTTTTAAAATCTTGCTCTGTAAACTCTACTATGTTCAAGCGCTATTATATGCTATGTGATATTGTAATCTCTTATAAATCTGCTGAATAACTATGCTATTCATTCCTTTAAAGAGTTTTTAGTATTTGGTTTTAGGACAAGGCTGAACAAGTCACACAATGAAGGCAACAATATCTTTTGGGGTGGTGTTGGGGGGGGGGGAGCCCCACAGCTCCAGAGGCCCCCATGGTCCAACATCTCTTCCCCTTCTCCCCATCCCAGTCTGATGTCTCCTTCCCTGTCCCTCACCTTCCCAGTCTACCTTAATGTGCATTTCTCTTCACCAGTGTGACAGTGGTTCTGATACACTGGGGTCGCCAGAACTTTCTTTCTGCCATGTTCCATCCCCCTCCGATGGAACTTCCTGTTTCAACATGGGTAGAATGGGAGGGAGATGTTACACCAGGGTTGGACAAAGGGGAAGAAATGTTGGACCATGAGGCCCCCTGGCTATGGGACCCAGGGCATCTGCCCTGTTCCCCCTCCCCCATACCAGTCCTGCCCCCTAAAGAAGACAAAGAACAAATACAAAGAAAACAAATGCTTTCTTGCTTTAATGTTAGTTTTACCTTTTCTTTGGTGCTTTGGGGACTTCTCCCTCCATAGTCCAAAGAAGAAATGACTAGTCCCTAGATACCAGGTACTCTCCAGGGTAAGATTTCATAGGCTAACAAATGTGTTCCAAGTACCTCAGGAGACCATGCGCACTTGGAAAGATCACATACTCTCAGAACCCCAATCACCAAATCTTTGGGATAATCCTGCCACTGAGCATTAAACTTTTTATCATCTTTGTTTTGCTGTCTCAGTCTCAAAGTTGCTGCTGCTTTGTCTCTTTCTCAATATGCTGATGTTTTCAAACTGATATTAATGCTGCTGTACTACTCTCCAACTGTCTTGGGTACTTCATGACACAGTTTCTTTATTTATTGATTTCACCTCTTATAATCCAACTGTCCCTGAAGCTGCGTTTGGGATTAGTCAGTAGTATCTTTTGGGTAGCAGCCTGGGGAATAGTTCAGATAAGTATTTATGATACATTGCATTCTTTTTTCAAAAAGTATCATGGATAAGTAGAGGCTTCCTCCCCCCCCCCCCCCCCCCCCCCCAACACAACTGAGCATGTGCAAACTTCTTCACATGCTCAGTTCATCTCTGGAGGCCCCGGCTCACAACGAAGCCGGGGCCTCAAATTTTGGCCTGCCCGGAAAAGATTCACAGGAGATCATGGTTTTCCACAATAAAAAAAAAAAAAAGAGTTCCGACAGGGCAATAAGACCATATCAGAAGTTGGAGGTGGCTTTCTTCACATATGGGAAGCCAGGCAAGAGACCGTTAAGCTTGGAAAATTTTTATTTTAATCTTTAAATGTGTTTTTCTTATCACGTTCGCTGGGGCTCCGGGAGGAATTTTGGAAACTCCATGACACATTGTGGCTTTTTCAGCACCATTTTGTCTTACCATTCCCTGAGAGCAGCATCTGTCTACATTTATATGTGGTACTCACTCCAGGTTATTTGACTGTACTGATTTCCAACATCCATCAGTGTCTCTACAACCCCTGAGGCAGGCAGGTTTGCACCGCTGAAACATGGTCCTGTGTTGGGTCCATACTTGTGCAAATAAAGGTTTTCTCCTGGACAATTACCTGTGTGGGATTTTTTGCATATATTCCCAGAGGTGCTACTCTTGTTGTTTCCTCTACTTTGTCTTATTGCACTGAACCATACCCATATATGCCTGCCATTAACTTTGAACTAGTTTCTATAAATGTAGCCCAAATTTGGGCACCAAAGAAAATGAGTGCTAAGCGCTATTCTATAAATGGCATTCAAAGTTGGGTGCCGTTCTTAGAACAGTTCTTAGCACCAAGATCCATGACCAATTTTAGGTGCGAGGATTTACACCAACTAAAACCTGGTGTAAATCTTTGAACCTAGGTTAGGTGTGGATCTACTTTATTCTATAACACTGCTCAGAAATTCTAGGAATGCCCCAACCCACTCATGCCCCTCCCATGACCATGCCCCTTTTTTGGATCCACACATAAAAATGTACATGCACATCTTTATAGAATCCCAATTAAAAAGAGGCACACATAAATTCAAATTATTGTCACTTAGCACCAATAATTGATAGCACCCAACTATTGGCACTAAATGGTTCGTTCAATTAAATTGAATGTGCAAATTAGGAATGCACCTGAATTTGTGCACCATGTATACAATTAGGGGATTGGTATAAATGGTTGTGCCCAGATACCATTATAGAATAGGCACTCCCAATGCATTATTGGTGCAGTTCTTTCGTGACAGCTTTTAAAAACTTGCCCATCATTGGCAGTAATGTGTGGTGAATGGTGGCAACTATGTAGAAGAAAGTAAATACATATAATAATAGCAACTTTCAAGAATTATTTTTGGTGTTTTTGTTCATTAAAATATCATCACTTTCACACGTTGGAGATGAAGGCATGAGTTTTCATTCAACCTTCATATAACAGGGCTTCTCCATTTAGGCACTCCAGTGCTGCACGGGGAGCACCTTTTCTGTAATGGCATATGGATGCCCCAGTTCCTTTATAAAATACTAGCATACACTCGTATTGGTGCACCTTAATTTAGGCCCCATGTACACCAAGTGAATGGCAAGCCTAAATGGGCACACCTAAGTTCACCTTGCAATGTATGCAACTTATAGTATTATATAAGTTCTGCATGACAGTTGTAGACACACACCACTGATACAAGATAGGCACCATTCCAATCTAAGGTACAAGGAGTCCACTCCCTATGTTCCTACCATTACTGTGTATGAACCAATATTCCCCCTGATAGTCAAAACAATTTAACCTGCCAGGAATGGCTCCCGCTGAATATTGCTGGTTAGCACTTGGCAGTTAGAACTGGCTATCTGCCGATATTCAGTGCATTGCCAGCTAACTTTGGTGGCCAAACTAGGCCACTGAAATAGCTAGAAAACCTTTGGCTGGTTTAAATTTAACCAGCCCGTGCTGAATATCGACTTGGTCGGTTAAATTTAAACCAGCCAAAAAACATCCGGATATTCAATGCCGGTCACCGGAAATGGCCTGGCATTGAATATCTGGGTTGATCGTCAACTGAAGGAGTTTGCCGGGCTCCCCCACATGGTCTCAATATTGGTCCTGTTGTGTTTAAAGCATACAAAACATGTACGCTCTGTAGGGCTCTCTGTATGGTTGAAATCGTAATATGCTGCACAACCTCTACTGAAGATAAGCTTTTTAAATATAGTCCAAAAGCTTTTAAATTGAACATCTTAATGCAGTGGTGTACCTTATTCAATAAAGCTTTTTTTTTTTTTTCTTATGCTTAGGCACAAGATAGGAAAAAAGTCATTTTTGAATAAGGCCCATTATATTGTACAAAGCATATACTTAAACTGTGTGATTGAAAAGACTGACCTCAAATAAATTGTAATACTTAGTGAAACGTTTATACCAAAACCTTGAGATTAGTAAAAGACTGCCATAAAACAGACAAGCTCAAAGAAATGTTTCGGGGTATAGTACAATGCTTGAAAGTAATCACACTTGGCATTTGATTCAGTCATATGTAATTTTCAAGGATAGCAGGCACTGCTGATGCCTGCCCTGCACCTCCCTCAGTATTTTGGAGTGTTTGCTGTTGTCTCTGTGTTGCTGTCTGCTTGCAAGTTTCTTAAAAATTGGATGAAAAATCAGATTACTCTAAATGGCCTTAATGGAAATGACAGAGACAATAAACATGGGAAAACAAAACAAAACAAGAAGCATAAGTAATCCGCTGGGAACTGTGGACTATACAGAAAATAAATGTTTTCAATAAATAAAAAAAAATGAATTGACAACACAAAACAAAATGGGCTGAATAGTCAAAGGGGTTTATCCGTATAGGAGTAGATTTCAAAAGAACTAGTCCAGGTGCTAATAAGTGGCGGTGAGAGGGATATTCCGTGGTTCTAATAGGTAGTATCACTGAATATTTTCTCTGACAGCCTCAGCGCTTTCTGGATTGTGCTGAGGTGGTTTATGGGTGGAATACGGGTGGAGCTGGAGGTTTTCCAATTACGGCAGGGGTGGGCAACCTTTATACCTAGTGGTCCCCATGAATGTCAGCACTATCCCTGGTAGGCCGCAACATTACGTGATGCCAGTACTGGAAATGCACAGAGCTCCATAGACCATCTGTGATAAATAAGTAAAAGGTTTGCTAAAAATAATGAGATCAAACTGCTAAAGTGGCTATTCTGAACGTATTTGTGAAATGTGGTAATTAAAATTGCCAAAAGACTGGTTAATGATGTCTTCTGAATAAACATCCCATCATCTTGTGGTCCACTTAAAATTCAATGGCTGACCACACTCAGTACATCTCTGGGTTAGGGGGAAATTCTCTGCAGATCACCTCAAGTTAGGCATCGGGATAATGTGCGCTAAGCATTAATTCTATTACACAGTTGTGCATGGAACTGCCATTTATAGAAAACTAGTAAAAAAGGCCCGTTTCTCAAAAAAATTGAATGGGCGCTAGCAAGGCTATCTTGTAATGGTGATTATGTTTTTAAGGCTCTCGTCGAAGTGATTTCTCCTCTCTCCCCTGCCCTCCCCTCCATGTCCAGCGATTCTTCCTTTCCCTCCCATCCCCTCTGTATCCCGCAATTCTGACACCCTTCATGGTCACAGAGATATTCAGTGCACAGAAAATAATAAAATGCTGGAATAGCGTAACAGCTATTTTAAGAGAAGAGTTAACAAGGCAGAGAAGTATATAATTTAACCTAAGTCGATATATCTCCAAGAATATTTGTACTAGAATTCCTTGTATTCTGCAGGACATAATCAAAGTCAAAACACCATCCATGATGGGTACAGCAGAAAAGTACAGAAATTTCTGTGCTGTCATATTACTTTCAAATCACCAGATGACTTGGTTTTCCCAAGAGTCATCCAGCTTTCAGCCTTTAGGCCTGATTCATACTTGTGTGAGCAAAATGAACAAACAAAGAGACTATTTGCACTGCTAACTTTCAGTACTTTTCCAATACCTAGATCAGTGTCAGAGCTCAATAGGGTTTATGATGTTTAATACTAATTCACTACTGTTATGTAAGCTCATTTTGGTAATATTTATATGTGATAAATTTGTAGAGGGTTCTAAAAAGTACACTGTTCAGAAGAATCAAATTAACATAAAACATGTACCAATACCTTCCCTTAATTTTAACATTTTGATCATTTATATCATTCAGTAAGACATTTTAGAGTTCTTTTACTAAAGTGTGCTAAAATTTTACAGTTACTGCACAGCACTTGCAATTGGGGCATAGCCAGACCTCGTGGTGGGAGGGGGCCAGATCCCGAGGTGGGGGGCACATTTTGCCCGTCGCCCCCCACGTCCTCACTGCCCTGCCGCTCCCCACCCACTGCCACAGCTGGACAAGGCTTTAAGTGGCGGAGGTTGGGGACCTCTGCTAGCAAAACCAGGGGCCCAGGCCCCCGAGGCCCCACGTAGCTACACCACTGCTTGCAAAGTTTCAGCTATTTTTCCAGCAACTGCCCATGCAGTTCACATCAAGAAAATATACTGACAGGGCAATTCTGTAACAGGTGACCTGGAAAGAGGCTGCTGTATTCTTTAAAGGAACATAGGCCCTTAGGGGTCCTTTTACTAAGATGCACTGAAAAATGGCTTGGGGTAGTATTGGGTGTACACTGATTCATTTTTCAGTGCTCCTGTAAAAAAAGTCCTTTATAAACATTTTTGCTGAAAATGGACGTGTGGCAAAATCAAAATTGCCGCTCATCCATTTTGGGTCTGCAACCTTACTGCCAGCCATTGACCTAGTGGTAAAGACTCACATGGTAACCAGGCGGTAATGACCTATGCACGTCAAATGCCACTTGGTATGCATCCGATACGCGCGTTTGAAAATTAAAATTATTTTTTGGACACACGTATTGGACGCCTGCCAAAATCAAAATTACCACAAGAGCCATGCGATAACTGGGTGGTAACTCCATTTTGGCGCGCGTTGGGTACACGTAGAGCCTTACGTGGCTTACTAAAAGGACCCCTTACTTTCCTTTACAGAACTGACCTAATCGGGGATGTGCCTAATGGTTAGGTGCACGTACCTAAGTATATAAGTATTGCCATACTGGGAAAGACCAAAGGTCCTTCCAAAGAGCTGGTATAAGAGCTAGGGGTCCTTTTACTAAGCTTCGTAAGGCTCTACGCGTGCCCAACACGTGCCAAAATGGAGTTACCACCTGGCTACTGTATGGCTCTTGTGGAAATTTTAATTTTGGTGCATGTCCAATCCGTGCATCTGAAAAATAATTTTTATTGTTGGACGTACGTATCGGACATGCCCCAAGTGGCATTTGACGCACGTAGGTCATTACTGCCCAGTTACTGCATGAGTCTTTACCGCTAGGTCAATGGCTGGCGGTAAGGTTGCAGACCCAAAATGGACATGCGGCATATTGATTTTGCTGCACGTCTATTTTCGGCAAAAATTTTAAAATGTCAAGTGCCCAAAACCCACGCCTACGCTACCGCAAACCATTTTTCATCGCACCTTAGTAAAAGGATCCCCTAGTGCCTAACTGCTGCACATACACCTGTAATTCATAGTTACTCTATAAGTTATCCACCATATTCTATATATGGTGCTCAAAACTGATGGGAAATTTCAGCACATGCCCAATTTGTGCTTCCAATTTAATTGAGTAATGAGCAAATTAGCACCAATATCTGGGCACTGGCAAACAAATATTGGCATTAATTGGTAACAATTTGGATTTACGCACACGTCTTGCTAAGCACTATCCTTTTTTTATTCTTAATTTTGAGACTAATACATCAAAGAAAACTCTTTGAAACACACCAAAAGCCCAATTTACAAAAACCAAGAAAGCAAAACATATGTAAATAAACAATATTAGGCTTCTTATTAGCAGTGCATTTTTTCTAGTAAAAAAGGTGCCGGTACTCAAATGCCAGGCCACCCTTCAGGGGTGAAGTGATCTCTGAGGGATTCACCCCACAATAGCCAGGACCCCTGCAACCAGTCACAGAATCTATGACAAGACAGAATTGGTGTGTAGAGCCTGAACTCTTTCATTAAAACTTGGGGTCCATGGGTCAATTTTAGCAGACAATGGAAAAGGTGTCAGTACTCAGTATCCCCAAGTACCCCCTCAAAAAAAGCCCTGCTTATTAGACCACAATAGGGGCAGGGGATCAATTAAAAAAAAACCCAGAGGAAGTCGGATACAAAGAAAAAGCATCCACACAAGAAAGAAAACAGTGAAAGTCTCCTCGTTACTAGAATAGGACGATTCAAGCTAAAGGGACTACTAAGGCGATTTAAGGCACAGACAATGATATCTCTCTCTCTTCCAGGAAAACTTGTAACTATGAGGGTGCATAAAACACATAAATGTGCTGATCCAAATATACCAGACATTTACAAGGAAACTTTAACTGAGACCTTACCTCCAAAGAAATTACATACTGTTTATAGGCCAGAAATTTCTTTCTTCGTACTTGTTTGTGTCCATTTTGAAATATCAGGAAAGACAAAAATCTTGCCTCCCAAAAAGCTGGTGTCAGAGATTCTGAAAAGGAGAAGGAAAAGCACCTCTTTATCCTGGAGAAATATAAATGCCACCAAAAAGTTAGATCTAGAGACCACCTCCTTCAGTAGAACTTTCCAAAATATGGGTAATATTTAGACCGTCCAAACAAGAAACATCTACAATAGAATTACTATCAGGAAAACTAAAAAGTCTAGGAACAGGAAGAAGTACTGTTCTATAAAGATGCACATGTAAATTTTTTAGTCTGTAATTGAAAGGGGAGCATGGCCATGGGAGGCGCATGGGTGGGTCAGATGCATGCAGTATTATAGAATTTAGGGGATCTGCTATGCACTATTCTATAAATGGCGCCCTACTCAGAGTAATTTCAAAAACAGATTCCGTTTAGCCCACTCACTAATAAAGCAATTCGTTTTAAGGTTTGGCACCTCAGCGATGCAAATCCCATGATATTTTTTTTGAGAAGGATTTACTCTGCATTTACTTCTTAATTGGTACCAAAGATATTGCTGTCACTATATTGAAAATATTAACAATGTTTTTTTATATTTTAAACTTTCTTTATCTTGAGAGCATTAGTAAAAAAATGTATATTTTAAACTTTTGTTTAACCTTAAATATCTTAAAAATGATAAATATCAATTAGCTGAATAATTATTTTCAAAAGGGGGAAGCTGAGCCCTACTTGGGGTGCCCTTTATGGAATAGCACTCAGCACTCATTTTTTGGTGCCAAATTTGGGCACCATTTATAGAATCTAATCCTATGTTCGTAAGTTTGAAACCCACCCCCGTGTATGTCTCCCTTGCAAATATACACTAGTGCGCCCTTTTACTGCGCTGTGGTAAGAGAGGATCTGTGCTAGCGGCAGTGGCCATTTTTGCCTTGCACCAGGACCCCTTTTACCACAATGGGTGAAAATAGTCAAAAATGAAATGGCTGTGTGGTATGTTTCCACTTGCCGTGTGGCCATTTCGAGAAGGAGCATTTACCGTCACCCATTGAGGTGGCGGCAAGGGCTCCCATATTAACCTACTGGTACTGGACAGTGAGCGACAGTGCCCGATTACTGCTGGGTATCCCCAATGCTACTGCACAGAAGTGGCGCATGCTGGGGGCAGAAATACTGCTGACACCCGCTTTGGGCTGGCAGTAGTTCCAGGTTTCCATATAAGGGCCCCTAAGTAATTTAAGCAAGCATTTGCTGAAGAGCACTTAGCAGAACTTTAACATTTGCACATCTGTGTGCATGCAAACATACATAAATGCCATTATTCTATATATTTCCATGTATAATGGGCACATAAATGCTAGTACAGGGGTTTTCAACCCAGTCCTTGGAGCACACCCAGCCATTTGTGGTTTTCAGGATATTCCCACTCCTTGAATTCAGTGTGCCAAGAGGACTGGGTGCAAACTTCTGTGCTAGTGCCTATTCTATAGACTTGTCCTCTATGTGCACATATGGAGGGCAATTTAATAAAGCACTTTGTATGCCAAATACGTGCATATATAGACCAAAGAGTAGGGTAGGTAGGCTCTTCCAAAAGATACAAGGGAGAGGCGTTGATCCTTGTATATAATATTTTATTAAAATACACTAAAAGATCCGACATAGCAGCCATGTTTACCTCTCGACAATGTCCAATGGTTATGCTTTGAATTTTCTCCAAAATTTGAAGCTGTTTTTTCTCCCAGCATATTGTTGTTTCACACCACCATCCATTTTTGCTAGTGCAGGATCAGATGAAGGGTATACATTACCATACGGCAATATAAACAGAGTAACAGAAGCCCTCACAGTCTCACAAACAAACCAAATACAGCGAAGGTGACAAAAAACAGAGCTCCAGACGATATCCAATATTGTGATGCTTATTCAAAACATCCAAGACTTAACAGAAGTCGTGTTTTGGCCTAAACAATTGCCTCAAGAGTCTTCTGATGTATGAACTTGTTAGCTGTCTTTGTACTAGTGAATACAAAACTATATACTACTGAACTGAACTCATGAATAGACAGCAGTAGAACTGTGCAGCTTACCACTGATTCCTTACAACCAAGGGTCAGCATCAGCATTTGGTCGTAAGGAATCAGCAATAAGCTGCAGGGTACTACTGCTGTCTATTCATGAATTCGGTTCATATTCACTAGTATAAAGATAGCTAACAAGTTCTTACATCTATCAGAAGGTATATAGTTCCATACATCCTTCAGAAGACTCCTGAGGCAGGCCATTTAGGCCGAAACATAACTCGTATCGAGATCTGGATGTTTTGAATAAAGCTACACAATGTTGGACATCGTCTGGAGTTCTGCTTTTTTATACATTACCAATTTACCATGTGGCTCACCTTCCTCCCAAATATGTGCATATCTCATTAGAATAATGACATATATATGTGTATGTGTATGTGAACATCTCGAAATTCCACCTAAGTGCTATTACAGATAGATGTACACACAGGAGCTTGGCCAGGACTCAGATGCACGTAACTAATAGACTACCATAAGTTATGTATGCATTACTAGAATAGGCACACTTTTACCCTTTCTTCACCAAAAGGGTGGTGAATTCATGGAACACCCTCCCATTGGAGGTGATGGAGATAAAGACTGTACCTGAGTTCAAGAAAGCTTGCGACAAGTACATAGCATCTCTAAAGGAGAGGAAGGGATGATACATCGCATGCATGGGGAGATTAGATAGGCCATATGGTCTTTATCTGCCTTTATTTTTTTTATGTTTCTATGTTTCCATTTTCTATCAGCTCTATGACTGGCATAAATGCTTGTCCCTAAATTATAGACATTTATTATTTTATAAAGGGAGGTAGGTACCTATGTTCCTTTATAGAATAGGTTTCTACCAGGTGCACTCTGTGAACCTATTTATAGGCACCCAGTTATAGAATTAACCCAAAGAGCACTATAGATAATGTAGATTACTTAACACCACCTTATGAGTCTGAATCTAACTCTGAGGCCCTAGTCAACTGGAGGCCAGAGCCATGGGAAAGTACTTACCAGCACCTGCCTATGCCCAACCAGTGTCAGTTGAAAGCTGAACCCTGATGCTTTCTTACCAAGAGCCCCAGGGGCATAGATACCAGCATCTGTTCCGCTGGAGACAGCCAAAAGCTGAATATTGAAACCTGATTAACAGGAGGCTAGAGCCCAAGGAATATATTTATTAGCACATGCCCTTTTAGAGAGAGTCAGCAGCCTAATAATGGGAGCCCTGGGAGCACAATTACTGATATCTGCTCTCCCAGAAGAAACAAAAGGCTGAGAGTGTGAGCCTGCTTGACCCTGGGAACATGCCGATCTCAGTTCTGTTGGAGGCCTTTATCTAATACCCAATATTCAGCAGCACAAAATTGGGCACGGCCATTGAATATCATTTCTGAGCGGCCCAAGAAAAAGTGACTAAGTCAAGGGCGGTACTGGAGATGGTGTTGGGTTGGAGCTGAGGTTATGTGGGGGTCGGCAATATTAATTTTTTAGGCCTGCATAATTAAGCAGGTGAATTTAGGACAGCTCAAAAGCTTAGGGGGTCTTTTACTGAGTTATCTGCAGTAGGGTCCATTTTATTTCTATAGGCCCTGCTGCAGATAACTTGAGCTAATTTTTAGCAAAAGACCCCCATCATGTAGGCCCTTGCACTGAATATTGGCCAGGACCTGCATAACTTTTTTTATTTTATTTATTAATTTATTAGGATTTGTTTACTGCCTTTTTGAAGAAATTCACCCAAAGTGGTGTACAGCAAGAATATGTTGAAAATAGGCAACAACCAGTTACAGCAGTAAAATATTCAAATAACAGTACATAGTATAGCATAGTATGCTACGTACACTGTCAACACAATGCACAATAAAACATCTTAATAGGCAACATGGGGTGTAAGCAAAGATAGAGTAACAGGAATTAGAAATAAGGGGGGGGGGGCAGGAGCAAAACCCTCTCCCTTCTGCCCCTTGCTGTTACTAAGATAAAATGGCTGCTGTGACCTATTGTGGCAGCCTCGCAGTACTACACAAGTACCATGAGATCACGGCAGCCATATTATCTTAGCAGCAGCAAGGGGCAGGAACAAGGGAGCTTTGCTCATGTTTCCAGCGTCCCCACTGCACCATCAGGGCTTGATGGGAGCCAACCTGGACTGCAGGTTTGACGGGTGGGGGTAATTCCTGGGGGGGTGAGAGAGTTTTCTGACTCACGAGCTGGGAGGAGGGAGAAGAGAGAAGAGGGTTTTTCATGGGACCGGGAAGCAAAACCCTCCCAAAAAACAAGTTATGCGGGTCCCGGCTGTTATGGGCGCCCAGCTCAAATCTACAAAAGTTCCATCGGACAGCCCCAAATTTTCAGTGCAGGTGCCTGCATATAGCTTAGCACTGAATATCTAGGGCTAATTTAGGTCAGTTTTTTAAAAAATGTTGAACACCACAGGATGAATATCTGGGGGGGGGGGGGGGGGGTAAGTATGTAAGTCTAGTTTATCAAGACTTTTTCCATATCAAATCAGCAAATTGGTGGAATTCCCTTACCTGGATTGGCCACTATTGGAAAAAGAATACTGGGCTAGATGAACCATTGGTCTGACCCAGTATGGCTATTCTTATGTTCCCAAATATATAAGATTAGAGACAAAATATAAAATTGTGCAAATGTTAAACAATTTCAAAAAAAAAATTAAGTACTACATGTAAATTAGGAAAGAGTTTGTAAATGTCCCTGGCTTGGCCTGGCATCTTAGTTTGTAAACTACGCTGAACTCATGAGGGGATATAAGAACCTAATTGTAATATAAAATGTAATATCAGAGCCTGGAGCTCTGTCTGCATTTACTGGAGCCTGTTCTACTAGGGAAATCAGCCAACAGACCTTTGCCCTGGGAGTCTGTTCAACCAGAGGCTAGACGCAAGTGAATGCACTTAACACCTGATCCCACCAGAAACAGCAGTAGACTGAATCCTGGGAGATTTCACAACCAAACGTTGGGCTGTGGAAGTACATTTACTGGTATTTGTCCTTCCAGAAGCATCAAAAGGCTTAAATACCAGACCATATGCTTTTGGCAGTCAGATCAGTGTATTAGCAATGTTATACATGGATGGTAGAAATAAAAATGAGTATTAGGAAAAGATTGTGTATGTGCTGGGTGTGGAGGTAAGGAAGGAATGGGATAATAGTGAGGCAAGAGGAGCTTACTTTTGGGATGGTAGGAATATTTCAGAGAGAGGGAGCTGCAAAAAGCCTTTAATTGCATTGATGGGGAAGTTCACTACACGTTAGTTGCTTCTTCTATTTTGGCTGGTAAGCATTAAGAGACCAGAACTGTTAAACACATCAATATTAGCATGACTGCACCTGTATTTAATCAAGTCATTGTGATGCTGCTGCATTCTGCATCTCATTAGTTTGGTACATTGGCCATTAAATTCTGATGTACGGCCAGCATTAAAATCAGCAGCAGCTCTGCTGATGTTAACAACCCTAACTGGTAAAAACGTTTTTAAATTCCATGTAATGATCCATGAACCGACTTATTAATGAACAAGAGATTCATGGATCAAGTCCAAAGTTCACAAATAGTGTTTGTTTTTTTTATGTTGTTTGTGACATTTTTCTCTCTTCCCCAGCTTAACAGTTCAATACTATTTACAACATTAAAAATGATCATCAAATGAATTCATCAATATCTAATGATAATTATTATGATTAGGAAAATCCTAGCATCATTGATTTCAACTGAGGACAATTTCCAAAGCTATTTTTTTTATTTTTTATTTTTTTTATTTATAACTACTTAATTTTACAAGCACTAAAATAACTTGCCAGAAATACAGAGAAAATAACACAAGAATTATTTCAATCAGGTAATTCTATACTCTTCCTTAGACCACAAAATAGGGAGAGTGAAACAAGACAAGACAAGGAGATCAATTAAACAACAGTAAACAAAGAAAACGTGGTATTAACCTGATTATCCCCAGTTATTATTTATCTGAATCATTATTCCACATTGATCATCTGGTTGGCTTCTTCAAACCCAAAACGGTGTGTAGTCAATTTATTTAGTTGGAAACATACTTATTGTCCAATATTAGTGGAAATAGCACGTCGATGATTCAATTCTCCAGTTACCCAATCAAAGAATTCAATGAGATTCGTTTGGCACGATTTCCCTCTGGTAAAACCATGTTGTCTCGGATCTTGCAGCTTGTTGGCTTCTAGAAAATTCACTATCCTTTCCTTCAGCATGGCTTCCATTACTTTTCCAATAACCGAAGTGAGGCTTACCGGCCTGTAGTTTCCAGCTTCTTCCCTATCACCACTTTTGTGAAGAGGTACCACCTCCGCCATTCTCCAGTCCCTCGGAACCTCTCCAGTCTCCAAGGATTTATTAAACAAATCTTTAAGAGGACCCGCCAGGACCTCTCTGAGCTCCCTCAATATTCTGGGGTGGATCCCGTCCGGTCCCATGGCTTTGTCCACCTTTAGCTTTCCAAGTTGTTGATACACACTCTCTTCCGTGAACGATGCTATATCCATTCCATTCTCAGGTGTACTTTTGCCAGTCCCTCGCGGTCCTTCTCCAGGATTTTCTTCAGTGAAAACCGAACAAAATTATCTATTTAGTAAATTGGCTTTTTCTTCATCATTATCTACATAGCGGTTCGCTGTATCTTTTAGTCTCACAATTCCCTTTTTAGTCCTTCTTCTTTCACTAATATACCTGAAGAAATTTTTGTCGCCCCTCCTTACATTTCTAGCCATTTGTTCTTCCGCTTGCGCCTTCGCCAGACGTACCTCTCTCTTGGCTTCTTTCAGTTTCATCTGGTATTCCTCCCCGTGTTCCTCTTCTTGAGATTTTCTATATTTCTGGAACGCCAACTCTTTAGCCTTTATTTTCTCAGCCACTTGCTTGGAGAACCATATCAGTTTCCTTTTCCTCTTGCTTTTATTTATGTATAGGATCCCTTGCAAAAAAGTGTGGTACGTCTTTGCACTTACCACGCGTTAACAGCCAAAATGAAAGCACGGTATGTGCAAAGGTTATGTGGTAACTGTACTGTGACATTACTTTCAAATAACCCGATGATTTGGTTTTCCCCAGATTCATCCAGCTTTCAGCCGTCAGGCCTGATTAATACTCGTGTGAACAAAATGAATCAACAAAAGACTATTTGCACTGCTAACTTTCAGTACTTTTTGAATACCTGGATCATGATAGGATTATGATGTTTAATACTAATTCACTACTGTTATAGCAGCTCATTTTGGTAATGTTCAATGTGATAAATTTGTAGAGAAGGTTCTAAAGAGTACGCTGTTCAGAAAAGGAGTCAAATTAACATAAAAAAACATGCAGCAGGGGCTGACAAATGGGACAACTGAGCCCGAAATAGCAGGGGGATCAATTTCCTCCAAGTGTCCATCTAGTTTAATCACTTTTGATCGGTGGTTATGGGCCCATGGCCCTAATTTCCCCGAGGGCCCAGATCACTATCAGTCCGCCCCTGACACGCACCATTACCTTTGCTTAATTTTAACATATTGATTATTTTTACTGTGCAGAAGGAGAATTTATGGACCTTTTCCCTTGAAATACCACACAGACAAGTTCCCGACCATGCCTTCCTGTGAAGCAGGATTAGCGGTTGTGCACCTAACACCACCTCTTGAGGTGGAAAATGCCCCCCCCCCCCCCCCCCCCCCGCTCTAGCAGCACATTTGCCAGCATGTGTTAATTGTAATGCAGTAACTGAAATATCCAGTCTATGACCAATCTCTGCCTAACCCCCTCAGTCCCAGCCCCATCCCCATCCCACGCTAAGCATGAAATTTTTACCACATTATTTGAACACACTGTAGCTATCAGCACAGGCCTGCACTAACAGCGTGCACTAAAACCTAAACTAAGGGGTCCTTTTATTAAGGTGCATAGGCACCATATGCGAGTCCAATATGTGTCAAATTAGAACTACTACCCAGCTACCGCGTGTTCCGGGCAGTAATTCCATTTTTGACTTGAATCCAAAACACATGGTAGAAAACACATGGGGCTGGAAGGCCATAGGATGTTAAGCTGGGGCTTTTACTCTTATACACTGTGCACACTTCTCTCTGTTAGTTCAGAGAGCAAATGATTTTTCATTTTCATGCAAAGAAAACAATTCAGTCCTGGTTTTCTTTCTTTTTTTTTTTTTTTAATGCGAACAGGAATTTTACTGTAACTCTTTGCAACGGGCAGTTCAAAATCATTTCAGGCATAAATCAGAACAATTTGTAATCCAATTTGATATCAGATGCAAACTATAATTCCAGAGCCAAAAACTTAGGGATATGGTGTATCTTCTCAGTTTCAATTTGTAATCCTACAGTATGTACATCAGTGGCATAGCCAAGGGTGGGCCCAGGTGGGCCCAGGCCCACCCACTTTGAGCTCAGGCCCACTCAGTAGCAGCACACCTATGATGTGGCTGACAGGGATCCCAAGCCCCACTAGCCGAAAACTCTCAACAACTGCATACCTTGTAAATAGCAGATCGTCACCTGCAGCGATGAGCAACTGATTCATGCTGTGGGGCCAACATTAGCAGTGTGTACTAGTTGCTGCTCACTGCCAATGAAAATCTACTATTTAAAAGGTATGCGGGGGGGGGGGCAGGGATGTTTGAGAGACCATATGGCATGCAGGCGAGAGAGGATAAGACCATATCACTTGTGGGACAAGGTGGAGTTCTGCCCACCCATCTTGGGCCCAGGCCCACCCAAAATTGGGTGTCTGGCTACGCCCCTGATGTACATATTTAGAGCTCCTAGCCATATCCATCCCTTCTGGGTGTAACAACCTAAGGCTGTGCCTGCAGCACTTGTGTAGCAAGCAGATCTTCCTTAGGATCAGGCTTCCTTCTCTATCCACACTCTCCTCTCCCAAAGGAGTACCTCTCTGGGCTACCACCTTTGACTCCAAACAGGCTCTTTCCTGTTCCTGCTTCCATGGTGGGATCCCCTACTTCCCACCTGGAGCACTTCTCCACTTCATGGTTAATGCCTTACTGGCAGAAACCTCCCTCTTTTGTCAGCTTTAGTTTCTTGAACCCCTCTTGAACCTCCCCACTTCTCTTCTCAAGGGTTCTGGCGGGGCTAGACGTAACCAAAGACCTTATTCTTCCTACACCTTAACTTTTATTAACTTCTAACTCATCCCCTACTGTCATTCAACAACCAGAAACATTTCCCTCTGCAACTTACCGAGGAACCCACCCCCATGGGCTGGATCCTTTACCACCCACAACCTCAGAACTCTCTCCCCAGTAACTCTGGAGAGTTCTCTCATGATCATTGGTAGTCCCCATTATAATGGGGGATTTCAAGTTCAAGACTGACCTAAGAATCACTTATTCACTGATACTTTCTCTTAATTTCCCCTACACTATTACCAGCGAGTCCCCAGGTGAAGTCCTGGAGACATGTATAGCATTTCTCTTGCTTTCCCCCATCCTTTATCCTATTTAATTTTGTAGTTCTATCCCTATTGCCCTACTATCTATGTCATGTCTATTGTTGTTTCTGTTTCTTTATCTCCCTATTTTAGACTATAAGCCATTCTGAAGACACTCTCTCTCTCTCTCTCTCAATATATTACTAGTTAATATTCTTCACAGAGTATGGCTCCTAGCCAGGCCAAAACAATGTGGCATCAAATGTGGTCTCAGATCCCTTCTGGGCACATCCAAATGTATGTACTTTAGGAATACACTGCAAGGTTCTCTCCTACCTTAGCAATCTTATATCCATCCTATAATATAATTCTCACCTCCAACGTTCTGTGCCTGGGACCGTGGATCCGTGGTCTGCGAGGCACTATCAGTGACGTCCCACCTCACGCCCCTCCCACACTCTGTAACGTTCCCCCTCACGCCCCTCCCACACTCCGCCCCCTCCTCGTAACCTAACCGCCCTCACGCCCCTCCCAGTTCAACACTTGACTCCGACCTAAAAAAAAACACTGCCGCCCTCTCTCCCCAAGATTCGGCTGTCGGAGCGGACGAAGAGGGAGGGTGGCAAGACGTCGACCGAACGGATGCGGCGACTGGCAAATCGGAATACAGGTGGGAGGGAAAGAGCAGTGGGTCCGACCGTCGGAGACGACGAAGAGGGAGGGTGGCAAGACGGCGAGGTAAGCAAGGAAGCACATTGGTTGATCTCTGTTTCCACTCCCCTATGCAGCCGCCATTCCTATACACTAAAAAACAACCAAAACTAGGAGCTGCTGCTTCACACTGTCATTTTTACATTGAGGAAGAGAGGGAGGGGGGGGACGGATGCAGGGAGGGGAGGAGGGGGGAAGGGGGACCCTGCAACTGGGAAAAAGTGAGGAAGGGAGGGAGGGGAGGTAAGCAAGGAAGCACATTGGTTAATCTCTGTTTCCACTCCCCTACGTAGCCGTCATTCGTATACACAAAAAAACAAGCAAAACTAGGAGTTGCTGTTTCACACTGTCATTTTTAAATTGAGGGAGGGAGGGACGGATGCAGGGAGGGGGGAGGGGAGGAGGGGGGACCCTGCGACTGGGAAAAAGGGAGGGAGGGGGACCCCCCCATGCAACTGGGACGGAGGGGGGGACTCTGCAACTGGGAGACAGACCAGGGGGGCGGCCACCCTGGAACTGGGAGGGAGGGGGACCCTGGCTCATACTCTCATTCTCACACAGACACTCGCACCCAGTCTAACTCTCTCTCTGTCACACACACTCGCACATTCACTCTCTCTCACACAGTCACTCTCACACACACTCTCTCAAACATACACACTCCGAGGAAAACCTTGCTAGCGCCCGTTTCCTTTAAAACAGAAACGGGCCTTTTTTACTAGTATATCATAATGCGCTAGTTGGATAACACAGGAATACTCACTCTCTATCCATGACATGGGTCCTCCAAAAAATATTTTTTAAATATAGATAAGGTGCTGGTTAGCTCACACACACAGGCAGGCAAGGTACCACACAATACTTCAAAACGTTCTACAGTAACCTGTTTTGCTCTTTAGTAAAGACCCTGTATTCGCAGAGCTTTTTCTAAAATACTGCTGGGTTTGGGCACATCTCAGTTCCGTTCTCTATGTTCTAAGTTAAAATGGGCCTTTCATTAATTGCAGAACACATCACTCCTTTTCCATATTACCACTGAACATTTTCTTTTTAAAATTGCTTCTAATGCTGTATGTACTGGTGAATACACATGAATGCCTGCACATCCTTATAGTATTTTACAAGAAACTCTGTGGGCCCTGTTTATTAAGGCGCATTAGTGTTTTTAACACGCCTACAATTAGTGCAGGTGCTAACCGTGTAGACGCCTATAGGGATATTGTAGGCGCATACACAGTTAACGCGCATACATGCTTAACGCAGCTTAGTAAACAGGGCCCTGTGTTTGGTATAGCTTTTTTATTAAATACAGGGGAACATGAGCACATCATGACCTAAATGTCTCAATTCCATCCTTATAGCCTGTATGCAACATCTTGCACTGTATATTTCCCGAAGGACGGTTCATTACCCAATAGTGTACTGCCTCTAGAAGCAGTGGAACAGGGTGGGCCACTGATGCAATGGCCCTAACCAACTTTTTGCCCCACACAGCATCACCGGCTAGTGAGCTTTGGAGGCAGAGGGTTTTTTTTGGGGCCCTCCAAATCAAAAAGCTGCTCTGCTGCCCTTACTGCTCTCTTTGCATGTTAATTCTGTACATTTCAAAAGGAACATAATGTAAGTGTTTAAGTCACTATAAGGTGCAGTATCAAGAAAATAAATAAAACAAAAGCAGTGTTATATTATTTTAATTTTAATTGTTTATGGGGAAAATGCAACAGACACAAATGTGTACAAAACAAATAATTAATGGAAGCAAATGTATATTCATTTTACTTATGCAATTCCACAATGAACTGTCTCTAAATCTGCAGCGTCAGCTAATGCCCACAGTAAGAAGCCAGGAATGTACAGATTCATTTCTGCAATTGTCCTCACATTTCCTGTACTCGGTGGGAGAATATCTTCTAATTGACCCTCCACTGGATCAATGTCTGCATGACAAATTGTAATCCCTTCTTTGAAAACTCTCTAGGCTGACTTTAATGACACACAAGCTTGGTAATGAGAGCCCATTAAAACAGGTCCATACTCTAGGGCAGGGAACCAGTGCCGTAGCGAGGGCAGCTGACACCCAGGTCACTGCTGCGCACCCCCCCCCCTGGGTGCAGCACGGCGCACGCACACTCACCCCTCCGGCGCGACCCCCCCCCCGGAGCGCATTCTTACATGCACGAAGAAAGGAGGTGAGGGCCGGCAGATCCGCCCCCAAATGCAAGTCGCTGGGAGCTGTGTCGGCTCCGCTGGTTTCCTGCTCTCTCTGCCCCGGAACAGGAAGTAACCTGTTCCGGGGCAGAGAGAGCAGGGAACCAGCGGAGCCGACACCCCCCCAGCGGTGTGCACCCGGGGCGGACCGCCCCACCGCCCCCACTTCCTACGCCACTGCAGGGAACTGATCTTACAGTTCATAGATTATACACTGAAGGTTCTAGATTAAGCATATTGAAGAATCCTTACAAAGCCTTTAGTATCCTGTTGACAAAAAAATACTAGATATATTCTTAATTGTGCTAGATCATGCATATCTTATCTGCTGATTTTATTAAAGTGCATTAGAAAGGGTTTTGATAAAACATTAGTCATTTTTTTTATAATACACATTTTTGGGGGAAATGTTAAAAATAGGAGTGTGTACTAAGCACAGGGCTTTTTTTGAGGGGGCACTTGGGGGTACTGAGTACCGGCACCTTTTCAACTGTCTGTTAAAATTGACCCATGGACCCCAAGTTTTAATGAAAGAACTCAGGCTCTACACACCAATTCTGCCTTTTCATAGATTCTGTGACTGGTTGCAGAGGGCCTGGCTATTATGGGATGGGTCCATCAGTGATCACCTCACCCCTGAAGGGTGGCCTTAACATTTGAGTACTGGCACCTTTTTTGCTAGTAAAAACACACTGACTAAGCATAATAACAGATGGAAATTTTAATTGTTAATAAGTGTAGAAGACCTTTGCTTGAGTAATAATGAATGCAATGATGTATTACAGTTCAATCTCTTTTTACATTCTTCTTGTTCCCAAGACATAGATGCAGGAATGTATTTCTATTCCTTCCATTGTACGCCAATACATTTCATGCCGGAAAACAAAAGTGGTTTGCAGTGTGCCAGCCCCAATTTATTTTATACTAGTAAAACATGCCCGTTTCTGGAGCAAATGAAACGGGCGCTAGCAAGGTTTTCCTCCCGAACCCCCCCCCCCCTCTGTACCCACCCCTTCGGCATTGTGAAGCCACTGACTGCCATTGTTCCGGACCTCGTCAACGCATGCCACCTTCATCTCCCGAGTCCTTCCTTGTTGGTTGTAAAGCCACTGACGCCATTGCTCCGCCCTCAACGTCATCACGTTTGACGCGAGGGCGGGGACCAGACACAGCGATTTCGGTGGCTTCACCACCACGAACCCTTCGAACCGGAAGGAAGTGCCCGCAGGAACTGACAGTGACGTCAGTGTCCTCAGAACGTTGAGGGTGAGTTTTATTATATAGGATATTAGATATTCAGGTAACAGCTTCCTTTGCCTTGACTTGCACAATTTGCTTTGACCTGATCAAGAGGTGTAATTCCCAAAGTCTAGTCAAAAAAGTTAGTTTAAAAATGGGTTTCACTTTATTTTACTTTTGTTGACCTTTCAACAAAAGAGGAAGAAAAAGCAAGAGGCCTTGTTGATATCAAGTAAAAGACTAAAGCAATGATAAGAACACATGTTCAAAAATAACATTGACTGGGTTTTTCATCCAGAAATTCTGAGAACAAGATATACGTTTGTAACTATCTGTAAAGTCAGATGTGGAGGGGCATAATCGAATGCAATTGCCCATCTCCATGGGCGTTTATCTCCGAGAACGGGTCCGTGAAGGGGCGGGCCGAACCGTATTTTCGAAAAAATGGACATTTTTGAGCTAGGCGTTTGTTTTTTTTAGCGATAATGGAAACTAAAAACTCCCAGCTCAAAAACATCCTAATCCGAGCCATTTGGTAGTGGGAGGGGCCAGGATTCGTAGTACACTGCCCCCCCCTGATATGCCAGGACACCAACTGGGCACCCTAGGTCAGTGCGGTGGACTTCAGAAAAAGCTCCCACATGCATAGCTCCCTTACCACGGGTGCTCCCAACCCCCCTCCCCCAAAACCCACTACCCACAAATGTACAACACTCCCATAGCTCTTAGGGGTGAAGGGAGCACCTACATGTGGGTACAGTGGGTTTTGGAGGCCTCCCATTTACCAGCACAAGTGTTACAGGTGGGGGGGGGGGGGATGGGCCTGGGGCCACCTGGCTGAAGTGCACTGCGGTACCCACTAAAAGTGCTCCAGGGACCTGCATACACACAGGCCTTTAGCACTTGTTGCTGCTATATAACATTGGCACACCAGTTGACACCTGAAGACTAATCTCTCCGAAAACGTCCTTTATTGGAATAACCGCGTTTACTCACAGTTAACTGCAGATCAGAGGTTGTGCCCCCACTGGCAATGAGTCTCCCTGGTACTGAGATTAGCAGTAGGTCAGAGCTGGCAGAATGCTGTACAATGCCCTCTTTCAGCCATATTCAAGGTAAGAACTAAGTTGTCTAACGTGGCTAACACAAGAAAGGGAAATAAAACTGGCTTACAAAAATGGCCACTACCGCATGGACTACAACAGGAAACACAACAGGGCACACTCTGACCCAGTAGGCAGGGGGAAAAGCACCATGGGAGAAGAGCCTACCAACTACCAACATTGTGAGACTGTAACACAAGCTAATGAAATCACGGAGCCCAATACCCTACACCCACCATAATGCAATGCTGATGTGACCCTGTACTGTACCTGAGAGCCACATCTGACCCAGGGAAAGGCTGTGACAGGATCGAACACATTCTGCTGTCATGGAGGTGGGTATGGCATTTGAGGCTGGCATACAGGCTGGAAAAAAAGTTTTTAAAGTTGGGTTTTTTTGGTTCGAGGGGGTTAGTGACCACTGGCGGAGTCCGGGGAGGTCACCCCCGATTCCCTCCAGTGGTCATCTGGGCAGTTGGGGCACTTTTTTGGGACTTGTTCGTGAGAAAAAAGGGTCCAAAAAAAAGTGACCCAAAATCGCGGTCAAAACGCCTTTTTTTTTCGATTATCAGCTAAAGACGCCCATCTCTCCTCAGCTGATAACCACGCCACAGTCCCGCCTCCACCACGCCTCCGACACACCCCCATCAACTTTATTCGTTTCCGCGACAGAGTGCAGTTGGAAACGCCCAAAATCGGCTTTCGATTATACCGATTTGGGCGCCTTTGCGAGAAAAACGCCCATCTCCCGATTTGGGTCGAAATATAGGCGCTTTTCTTTTTCGATTATAAGCTGGATAGTCCGTTAATTTTATTTCTGAAATACAGTCATATAGTTGATAAATACTTCCAACTTCAGTATTGGAGGCATTAGTCTCTATGGATCTGGGAGCTGCTGTGAACACTGGAGACACATCAACATTGAGAGGGCCTAAATCCTCAACATCAAATGCCCTTTAATCCCCTCTCAAGGGCGAGGAAGGGTTTGTCATTGTCCTCATAAACACCTAGAGACTCCCATATGATGTGTTGTGCTGAGACCAAGAAGCATTAGCATTGATTCCCTTTGAAGTATGGCACTGAGACTCCATGTTCACCAATGTCTCAAAGCACTCCCAACATGAAGGTAGCTTGCTCTCCCAGGACCCGGATGGGGCATGACAGTCATCATCAAGCTGAATATAGGTAGTATGGAGGTAAATATAAGAAAAAAGTGAAAACAAAAGAAATAGAATCTATAATATAAGCAAAAAAAGATGATGGTAGGATGAAAAATCTAAAGAAAATGTGAAGAGAACAAAATGAGTAACAACAGTTTGCATGTTTGAGGAGGGGGGGGTGGGGGGAGGAAGAAAGCTTATATCTATGTGATAAGAAGAGCAAAAGTTCATCCCCCCTCCACACTGCCACCACTAATCTGAGCTCCCTACTCTTCCCCCCTCCCACGCACACACTAAACAAAGCTGGCAAACTACACATATCAGTATTACATAGTTATACAACCAATTACTATCCTAGCAACTGCTTTCACTCTGTCTAGAAAATTTGAATAAATTGCCTGGGATTTCAAGACCCTTCTCCACACACTGTTTGACCTCTTCCTGTCCCCCTTGGCTACAAGCTCCTGTATTAAAGAAAGGCTATCTAATGTAACAGATGTCATTCCAGGTTCCATATATCCCTAAACCCCTGATGGCGAACCTATGACACGCGTGTCAGTACTGACACGCGTAGCCATTTTCGGTGACACGCGGCCGCATGTGGCTGCATACAGAGAAGCAGCGGCGTTCCTTGCTGACACCCGGGGCGGATCACCGATGCGCCCCCCCCCAGGTGCAGCGCGACCTCCCCCCCTGGCAAAATCACCCCCCCCCCCCCCGGTGCATGTTTACCCGCTGGGGGGGGGGGGGTGCCGTGTGCGCTCCTATTGGCTCCCTCCGAGTCCTCCGCTTGTTCCCTCCCTGCTGCTCCCTCTGCCCCGGCTCCTACACGGCCGTTAGGGGATCTTTGACCTCACTTCTGGCCGGCGGAGCAGAGAGCAGCGGAATGCCGTGGGGGGCACATCTCTGGGGGCCCTGTGATCGCCATTACCAGCAACCACATAACCACAGCAACCATCATCCAATCTACTGTTCTGGGGTGTCGTGGATTTCTAATTGACCATCATTACTGAGATAGGTGAGGGGGAGGCTGGGAGAGGCGAGGGCATGTGCTATGGGTGCCGTTTCCCGCCATTAGAAATAGCGGCAGCCATCTTAATTTACATAAGGTGGTCAGTTAGGCTAGTTAACCCCTAATTGCCTGCAGGGCTAACAGGCTATCTATAATTCTATCTTCTGTCACTGCCCCCCTGATGGAGAACTCAAAAAATAAAAAAACAAGGTTAAGTAAAGGAAGTGGTAGTAGCAGTAGCCGACCCTTTCAAGAGACATGGACCAAGATGTATGGCATTATAGAAAAAAATGGCAGATCATTTTGCGTTCTATGTACTGAAACGGTAGTAAGCAGAACGTGGAATATAAATAGACATTTTGAAACTAATCATTCCCAGCTCTTGAAAAAAAGTGAGGATGAAAGGAAGGAATACATTTCCAGGCAGCTACACTTTTATAAGAGCCAATCTAATTCCATCCTTACATTTGTAAAAGGTTCTACAAATTTAACATCTGCAAGTTTGAGCATTGCTCACTCCATAGCTCAGCATGGAAAAGCACTCAGTGAGGGAGGATTTATTAAAGAAACTCTCTTAAGATGTGCACCAGTTCTATTTCACGATATGCAGAATAAAGATGCAATTATTAAGAGAATATCTGAGTTACCAGGAAATTTGGAGTGCCTGGATCCGATTACCAGACACTTTTAGCACCCTGAAAAATATAGCAATGGCTTTACTCACAATTTTTCCCTCTACGTACTTTTGTGAAACCTTATTCTCAGCGTTAAATAATATCAAAACCAACAAAAGAAACAGATTGACAGATGAAGTTAGTAGCGCTTGCTTGGGCTTGAAGTGTACAAAATACCAACCTTCAATTGAAGATTTAGCCAATGAAATTCAGCAACAAAAAAGTCACTAATAGGCAGATTAGTTAAAGAATTCCCCCTCCCCCTCACTTATCTTAGTTCACGGCACCCCACACAAGTTAAATAATATCAAGACCAACAAAAGAAACCGACTGCAGATGAACAAAGAAGTCACTAAGCAGGTAAGTTAAATAATTAGTTTTTGGTTTATTAAATACAGTTATATATTACAATTATACATTTTTGTTATTTAAACTATAAATATCGCAAAATTATGGGGTTTTTTCTCGAAGTGACACACCACCCGAGTTATGCTCGTTTTTTTGGCGAATTTTGACACACCAAGCTCAAAAGGTTGCCCATCACTGCCCTAAACCATGATTGCAGAAAATTTGAAAGTATGATAACCAATAAAAAGAAACAGTGTTTTGATTATGTCAGGGCATAAGGCTAGACAAGGGCTTTATTGTATGGTCTGTTTACTTGTACATTCATGTACAAGACAGATTTAAAGCAGGACTGTACCAAGCTATAGTTGTGTGCTGTGCAACTCACCTACCAGCATTGAGAGGAGGTGGTAGGTTGGGAGCCTGGGTATGGCATTGGGTGGGAAGAAAAAAAATAAGTGAGACTGTATAGAAAAGTGTTCCACTGTCTTTGAAAAGTATTGAGGGAGTACTTGTTTGGAGAATGAAGAAATTACAAAGATTCTGGGGGGGGGGGAAGAGATTATATACCAGATTGAGTTAAGGCAGTAATTTTGGAAAAACAAGTGACTCAAGAAATGTTTTCATTCAGGTATCAATGAAAATCAGTATACAAATGTTTTTTCATGCTTCTGAATTTTGTAGAATTGAGCCCATCATGTACAGGGCAAATACTTTGCTATTCGCGGCCAATATAAATTTATCAGAATTGACACATCTCTTGCCATAACAGCTTTGTTAAATTACAGAGAGTGCATTGGCTAGCCTCATAGCAATTTTTCATCATGAAAAAGGACTGGGGAACAAACAACATTAGAATAACAATAAATCATCAGCCAATATAAACTGGAAGAAAATAAAAACATGGAATGTTCTCTTACTTTGAGGTATAACTTGGAGTTTCTAAAGAAAGTATATTGTTGAAAAAGTTAAGTTATACACGCAGGCTCATTTCAACCAAATTGTTTTTGCCAATCCAGCTCTGCCGTTCTATCTATCGCTTAACACCTCAGTCACTACATATATACCCGTAACACCTCAGTTACTACTTATGGCCCCTTTACACATTCTTTTCCTTGCCCTGTCCCTTCCTAATCTTTTTCCCCTCCCCCTACCGCTGTCTACCACTGGAACTCACTGCCCACCCATGTCCTCTCCCATCTTGCTCACTACTGCAATACCCTACTCACCCCCGTCCCTCACCACCTCACCATCTCTCCTGTCCCCCTCCTCCTTCCTAGCTCTCAACCTTCAACACTTCCTTCCTGCCATTAACCCATCCCCATTCCTCCTAAGCGCATCCCGTCTTCGTCGCCTTCGTCGCCCTACCTCCCCCACCCTCCTCCGCACTCTCTTGCTCCTCCTCCTGCTATCCGCAGGAGACATCAATCCCAATCCAGGTCCCCCACACCTGTCCTCATCCTATCCATGCAAACGTTTCCGGGATGTCTCCAATCTCATATCTATTCCCCTCCTCCCCCCCTCTTCCCTCCCCTTCTCATGTGCACTGTGGAATGCCCACTCGGTCTGCAACAAACTTCCCTTCACCCACGATCTCTTCATCTCTCATTCCCTTCACCTGCTTGCCCTAACTGAAACCTGGCTCTCCCCTGACGACTCTGCCTCAGTTGCGGCTCTATGCCATGGAGGCTATCTCTTCTCCCATACTCCCCGCCTAGTTGGCCGTGGAGGAGGCGTCGGGTTACTACTCTCGCCCTCCTGTAGCTTCCAACCCCTCCTCCTACCACAGTCTCACTGCTTCTCATCCTTTGAAGTCCACTCCATCCGTCTATTCTACCCGTTGCCACTCAGAGTGGCAGTCATTTACCGCCCCCCTGATAAATCCCTCCCTTCCTTCCTCACCGACTTCGATGCCTGGCTTTCTGTTTTTATTGAACCCTCATCTCCATCCCTCATTCTCGGAGACTTCAACATACACGTTGATGACCTGTCCAACTCTCACGCTTCTCAGTTCCTCACTCTAACATCCTCCTTCAACCTCCAGCTATGTTCCACCACCCCTACTCACCGTGATGGCCATTGCCTTGACCTCGTCCTCTCCTCTTCCGGCTCACCCTCCAATTTCCACACCTCAGCTCTTCCTGTCTCTGATCATCACCTGATCACCTTCACACTTCTTCACCCTCCCCCTCAGCCCCGCCCAACATTAACCACTACTTCCAGGAATCTCCAGATTATTGACCCTCCCACCTTATCATCTAGTATTTCTAATCTCCTCCCCTCCATCATGTCCTCCGAGTCTGTTGACGAGGCTGTCTCCGCTTACAATGCCACTCTCTCCTCTGCTCTGGACACCCTTGCACCATCCACCTCCCGTCCCACAAGGCGTACTAATCCCCAGCCCTGGCTGACCCCTTGCATCCGTTACCTTCGCTCCTGCGCCCGATCTGCTGAACGCCTCTGGAGGAAATCTCGCACCCATTCAGATTTCCTTCACTACAAATTCATGCTATCCTCCTTCCAGTCCTCACTATTCCTTGCCAAACAGGACTATTACACCCAATTGACTAATTCTCTCAGCTCTAACCCTCGTCGTCTCTTCGCCACCCTTAACTCCCTCCTCAAAGTGCCCTCCGCTCCCACCCCCCCGTCACTCTCTCCTCAATCACTGGCTGACTACTTCCGCGACAAGGTGCAAAAGATCAACCTTGAGTTCACTACCAAGCCACCTCCTCCTCTTCACCCTTCAACCCTCTCCCTCAACCAACCAACCCAGACCTCCTTCTCCTCCTTTCCTGATATCTCCGAGGAGGAAACCGCCCGCCTTCTTTCCTCCTCAAAATGCACCACTTGTTCCTCTGATCCCATCCCCACCAACTTACTTAACACCATCTCTCCTACTATCACCCCCTCCATCTGTCATATCCTCAACCTCTCTCTCTCCACTGCAACTGTCCCCGACACCTTCAAGCATGCTGTAGTCACGCCACTCCTCAAAAAACCATCACTAGACCCTACCTGTCCCTCCAACTACCGCCCCATCTCCCTCCTACCCTTCCTCTCCAAGACACTTGAGCGCGCAGTCCACAGCCGCTGCCTTGATTTTCTCTCCTCTCATGCCATCCTTGATCCGCTTCAATCCGGTTTTCGCCCTCTTCACTCGACAGAAACAGCACTTTCTAAAGTCTGTAATGACCTGTTCCTTGCCAAATCCAGAGGCCACTACTCCATCCTCATCCTCCTGGATCTATCCGCCGCTTTTGACACTGTCAATCATGACTTACTTCTTGCCACACTGTCCTCATTTGGGTTCCAGGGCTCTGTCCTCTCCTGGTTCTCCTCCTATCTCTCCCACCGCACCTTCAAAGTTCACTCTCATGGATCTTCCTCCACCCCTATCCCCTTATCTGTTGGTGTTCCCCAGGGATCGGTCCTTGGACCCCTTCTCTTCTCAATCTACACCTCTTCCCTGGGCTCCCTGATCTCATCTCATGGTTTCCAGTATCATCTCTATGCTGATGACACCCAACTGTATCTCTCCACACCAGACATCACCACGGAGACCCAGGCAAAGGTATCGGCCTGCTTATCCGACATTGCTGCCTGGATGTCCAACCGCCACCTGAAACTGAACATGTCCAAGACCGAGCTTATCGTCTTTCCACCAAAACCCACTTCTCCTCTTCCTCCACTTTCTATCTCAGTTGATAACACCCTCATCCTCCCCGTCTCATCTGCCCGCAACCTCGGAGTCATCTTTGACTCCTCTCTCTCCTTCTCTGCGCATATCCAGCAGATAGCCAAGACCTGTCGCTTCTTCCTCTTTAACATCAGCAAAATTCGCCTTTTCCTCTCTGAACACACCACCCGAACTCTCGTCCACGCTCTCATTACCTCTCGCCTGGACTACTGCAACTTACTCCTCACCGGCCTCCCACTTAGCCATCTATCCCCCCTTCAGTCTGTTCAGAACTCTGCTGCACGTCTCATATTCCGCCAGAACCGATATACTCATATCACCCCTCTCCTCAGGTCACTTCACTGGCTTCCGATCAGATACCGCATTCAATTCAAGCTTCTCCTTCTTACCTACAAATGCACTCAGTCTGCTGCCCCTCACTACCTCTCTACCCTCATCTCCCCTTACGTTCCCGCCCGTAACCTCCGTTCACAGGATAAATCCCTCCTCTCAGTACCCTTCTCCACCACCGCCAACTCCAGGCTCCGCTCATTCTGCCTCGCCTCACCCTATGCTTGGAACAACCTTCCTGAACCCTTACGCCAAGCCCCCTCCCTGCCCGTCTTCAAGTCTTTGCTTAAAGCCCACCTCTTCAATGCTGCGTTCGGCACCTAACCCTTACCGTTCAGTGAATCCAGAATGCCCCAATTTGACTGCCCCTATCGGACCGACCGTTCACTTGTCTATTAGATTGTAAGCTCTTTGAGCAGGGACTGTCTCTCTTTGTTAAATTGTACAGCGCTGCGTAACCCTAGTAGCGCTCTAGAAATGTTAAGTAGTAGTAGTAGTAGTAGTTTTTGGTATCTGGAGACCAAAGAATGGAAAACCTCTCAATTTGCATCTGTCATAAAAATGATCTATTGGATAGCTTCACTGTTTCCTGTTAATGTGGACTTTGATATGATTTTCTTTTTTTTTAAATTAATGTTAAATTCTGAAATTAAAAAATAAATAAATCTAGAAGACATTTGGCAAAATCAAAAGATATTTATCATAACCCATAAAAGACTTTGATATTTGTTGTAGACTGTTTTGCAGCACCTAGGAAGAGGGATCACAGTAGACAGTCCATTGTTCCTTCTGCTGCCTCCAGACACGACTACAAAATCCCATTCACCTATTGCATACATACCTTTGATGCACCTCCTGGATCATTAGACCTACATATGTGGCTTCTTTCTGAGGCTGAGGTAATTGGTTAAAGCAGTGGGGCTAAAAGCCAAGGAAGACAACATTAAAATCCTGCTGATGTGCTTTGTGATCCTGGGCAAGTCAATTATCTCTTCATTGCACCAGGTACATGAAAAGGCATGAGCTAAATAACGCCCCCCCCCCCCCCCCCCAAAAAAAAAAAAAAACCCCAAAAAACATTACTACAATCCCATAGCTGTCATTATTTCCTCTGGAAGAAATTTTCATATTTTAAAAAATGTTGACTGTTGGGTAAGTAGAGTAAAGCTAGTTTCACACAAGTCTATATTATCAGATAACATTACAAACAACATTGTTAACCCAATTTCCCCATACTAAATGTACTTTCATTCCAAAAATCAGCCTCTAAAAGGGCAATGTTACTTTGCCTAACTTAGAGGCCCTTTTACAAAGGAGCTGTAGGGCTACCGTATGAGTAATGCGTGCCTGATAGGCCTTATCAACGGGGTAGTGCAGGAGCCTGGTGGTAGTTCTGAACCTGGTGCCTGCAGTTTCCTGCTGTAGAAAATAATTTTCTATTTTCTATTTTCTACTGCGGGGGCATTCCTGGTGGTAATCGGAGGCATGGCCACATTACTACTACTACTACTACTTAACATTTCTAGAGCACTACTAGGGTTACGCAGCACTGTACAATTTTAACAAAAAGGACAGTCCCTGCTCTAAGGAGCTTACAATCTAAAGGACGAAATGTCAAGTTGGTGCAGTCTAGATTTCTTGAATAGAGGTATAGTAGTTAGGTGCCGAAGGCAACATTGAAGAGGTGGGCTTTGAGCAAGGATTTGAAGATGGGCAGGGAGGGGGCCTGGCGTATGGGCTCAGGGAGATTATTCTAAGCATGGGGTGAGGCGAGGCAGAAAGGGCGGAGCCTGGAGTTGGCGTGGTGGAGAAGGGTACTGAAAGGAGGGATTTGTCTTGAGAGCGGAGGTTACGGGTAGGAACGTAAGGGGAGATGAGGGTAGAGAGGTAAGGGGGAGGGGCTGCAGATTGAGTGCATTTGTAGGTTAGTAGGAGAAGCTTGAACTGTTGGCGGTACCTGATCGGAAGCCAGTGAAGTGATTTGAGGCGAGGGGTGATATGAGTATATCGGTCTAGGCGGAAGATAAGACGTGCAGCAGAGTTCTGAATGGACTGAAGGGGGGATAGATGGCAAAGTGGGAGGCCAGTGAGGAGTAGGTTGCAGTAGTCAAGGCGAGAGGTAATGAGAGAGTGGATGAGAGTTCGGGTGGTGTGGTCAGAGAAGAAAGGGCGAATTTTGCTAATTTTATAGAGGAAGAATCGACAGGTCTTGGCTATCTGCTGGATATGCGCAGAGAAGGAGAGGGAGGAGTCGAAGATGACTCCAAGGTTGCGGGCAGATGAGACGGGGGCGATGAGGGTGTTATCAACTGAGATAGAGAGTGGAGGGAGAGGAGAAGTGGGTTTGGGTGGGAAGACAATAAGCTCGGTCTTGGCCATGTTCAGTTTCAGGTGGCAGTTGGACATCTAGGCAGCAATGCACATCATGCACATTGCCAATCACTGCCCGATTACCATGGGGTTAGCGTCTGAGCCGTTACCGCCAAGTAAATAGGAGGTGGTAAGGGCTCATGCAGTAAATGGCTAGGCACTAATTTTAGACTTAGCTCCTGGCCATTATTGCTGAAAATAGAAATTTGGCTTTTTGGCAGATGCGCTGAGAGTTGACCGGAGCGGGTGGGAAAATCATTCGCTAAAGGTAGCGCAGGTCACTTTTTAGCATGCCTTGTTAAAAAGGCCCCTTAGTTCATGACTATGGCATTTAAAAACACATTGGCCTACAGCAAACACACATCATCTCTCTTATCTTAATGTAGAGTTTTCTATCACTCCATTATATCTTTACTGTTGCTCATTTATTTGCACACTCCTTTATTCATATTTCAACTCTCTGCACTTATCACTCATCCACCTGTTTCCTCTTCCTCAATCTCAGACACTAGAACGACATTCTAAATCTGACAAAGAATATATGTTAACTTTTCTTAAATTCTAATAGCAGTCTCCCCGGTATTCAGCAGGAGTTATATGCTGGTCACTGAGAGGGCAAATTCTACAAAATTAGGCACCTGGGGTGGATCACTGTGATGCCTCCTGGCGCATTGCGCTCTACCTGGGCACGTCACTGGGCATCATCCTCATCAGCTGGGGGTGCACGGAGCAGTTGTGCAGCTGTCAGCTCCACCGGTCCCTTGCCCTGGAACAGAATGTAATGTCCTAGGGGGCAGGGAACTGGCAGAGCTGACAGCCGCGTGACTGCTCTGTGCACCCCCTTGATGCCTGCACCCGTGGTAGACCGCCCTGCCCTTGGTATGCTACTGCATAGGGCGCTAAGTATGAAGTACCAAATTTATGATAGCACAAGTCAGATTTTACATGCCAACGTTTAGGTGCACTCATTTGTGCCATGTCTATGGCAGGCATAAATGCAGACACCTAAATGCTGTACTTTGGCATGCAAATGACACTATTCTATAACATATGAGTATAACTGTTGGAGATGCATATACCCTATGTGTGACCTGCCCATATAAATGCTCTCTTGCAATTGCACACTTTGCAAGTCGCTCACTAAGGGGTCCTTTTACTAAGCCACAGTAAAAAGTGGCCTGCGTTAATGTGGGCATGTGTTTTTGGCATGCACTTGGCCATTTCTTTTTACTGCGGCTGGGAAAAAAAAGGCTTTTTTTCAATGGAGGCATTAAATGACCATGTGCTACAATTAAAGTAGCACGCAGCTATTTCTTGCCTGATCCCTTACCGCCACCCATCGACCTAGTGATAAGGGCTCACTTGATGTGGTAATCATGCAGTGAGCGCCAATGTTGGTATGCTGCTGGTTACTGCTGGGAACACCCCATGCAGTAGAAAATAGAAAAATATTTTCTACCTTGGAAACCAGTGCACGCCAACTTCGGAATTACCACAGGCACCTGCGCTACCTTGGCGGTAGCGCTGATTTGGCGCATGCTACATGTGTGCTAGCTGTACTGCTACTTTGTAAAAGGACCTCTAAGATTATAGACTACTGCTAAGCTCTAAACTAGCACTTTTGCGTGAATCTGTACCATTCAAATGTATAAGTGGTTGCATTTTATAAAAGTGTTTCCCAAGTCAGTCCTGGAGCATCCCCTTGCCAGTCAGATTTTCAAGATATCCACAATGAATATGCATGAAAGAACTTTGCGTATAATAGAGATAGTGTACACAAACCAATTTAATACATATTCATCGGGGATATCCTGAAAATCTGATGGGGGTACTACAGGATCGACTTAGGAAACACTGTTCTATAATTTGAGTGAAATGGCTTATAGGTTAAGGTGCTCACATTACAGAATGAGGAGTTGATTGGTAAATGCATAGCTCCCTTATCTGTATATTAAAAAAATATATATGTAAAATAGAGGGCAATTTAAACTGCCAAGTTCAAGGCGAGGTGGAAGTTGCGTTAAAAATGAATAATTTAAGGATGGACGATTGTGCTGGCAGCCCATGAAGGAGCAGAGAGGGATTGCAAGAGAGGGCCAATGTTGGAGGTTTCTTTACCTCTGATGGAAATCACCTGTACCTGGGGAGTACCACTCATTCTTGACATCATTGTGCTGCAAAGGCAACATAAAATCTTGCAAAAGTTGTGGATGGAAGCTTGTGCTGGCAGCCTGTGAAAAGGCATAGAGGGACTGTGAGAGAGGTACAAAAGTCAAAAGTTTCTTTATCTCTGTCGGAAATCAGCTGCACTGAGACCCACCCGTTCCTGACATCATGCACCAAAGGCAGTATGAAATCATGCAAGGGCCATAAGTGCAATGTCTTGGGATATAAATAATTGACATGGTCTGATGAGTATGATTTATGGTACGGTGTGTAGGAGTTTGGAGAAGGGTGTGGTACCAGTAGAATGGAAGAGGGTGCTGGTACGACCAGTGCTAACGGATATACGGAAAAATAGTAAGATGATTGATAATAGACCTATTTCCAATTTGTGTACCTGTGCTAAGATGGTTGAGAAATTTGTTCTTCAAGAAATGGCAGAGGGTTTGGACAAGTTGGATTTTCTTAGCCCCTATCAGGCGGGCTTTAGGAAAGGATGTGGGACAGAATCTCTTTTCCCTTTGATGCTTTTGGATGTGAGGCCCGCTGTGGATGTGGGTCAAGCAGCTTTGGTAATTTCGCTTGACCTAGCACCCGCCTTCAATCTGTTAGCTCATCACCTGTTGTTAAAGAGATTGAAGGAGATAGGGTTTAGGGACCGGGTATTGGGATGATTTCAATAATTTTTGGGTGATCATGAGTATTTTGTGACGGATTTTACTAGGCAATCCTCTAGTTATAAAGTGCAGTGCAGAGTTCCCCCAGGTTCAGCACTTTCATAGATATACTATTTAATTGGTTTTTGGCCCCTCTGATTCATTTAATTAAGCAATGACTCATTAAAGTATATGTCTATGTGGACAATATCCTTCTGGTCATTTTTTATTCGACCACAGCCCCAGATGTAACCCCTATGAATGATTGCTTGCTTATGATTATGGACTGGGTCAAAAACATAAATTGGTTTTGAATGTCAAGTTTGCTGGCTGTCAGGGCATCTGCAGTGACATTTGATAGTTCCAAAATTTTTACAAGGGAATACTCATTTAAATGAGTTGCTCGGGTATTTAGGAGTTATATTGTATTCAGAACTTAGGTTTGAAGAGCAATTTTCTTGGGTAGTATGGGGAGGATATGCTATCTTACAGATGCTGTGACTGGCTAGATCATTTTTTGATACAGATACCATGCATATGTTATTGTATTCTTTAGTAATTTCAAGAATGGATTATGGAAATGTTATTGACGTGGGGCTTCCGCAGTGTTTGAAAAGGAGGTTGAGAACTTTACAGAATTTTCCTATAAGATTGCTTGGGGGTGTGGGGCCATGAGAACATAGTTGCATGTCAGTATTTTTGCCTGTGGATGCATTATTATTTTCTATTATATTTTCTTTATAACTTTGTTTTTTATTTGTTTTAAGTTGAATGAATTGTAAATAGAAAACAAGTTAGTGGGTATATTCAACCATTAAATGGATAAGCTGTCCATTAGGTTAGGTCTACTAGATACCAGGCCTAAACTAAATAGCATATCTTCAAGCATGCATTATATGCATTTTTACAAACAGCACAAACCCCTGTGTGTTATATGTGTGAGCGAGCTATATTAGTGTATTTCTACTAATTGCAACATTAGCACAATTGATTTTAAGGCTTTTTCTTTATAGTTGTTTTTTTTTGTAGGTTTTGTGCAATAATAATGTCTGGAGTAATCTAAAATGAAAATCCCTTAAAAACAAAATCTGTTACCCCCCTGTTTACTAAGCTGCACTATCAATGCCAACATAGTCCATTCAAAGTGAATGGGCTATGGCGGCATTAGCGCACGGCAGCCGCTAGCATGGCTTAGTAAACAGGGGTGGTTAGTTTGGCAATTACTGTGTCTTAAAAAAATAATAAACCAGTATAGCATGCATTATCCCCCAGGTTCTATATAGCGTGCCTAGAGATCTGTGCCAAAATCCAGGCATAATTGGTTTAGCAAACTAGTTAGAATTTATAACAGCACGTAATAAGAAATAAAGAGCACTAATTGGCAATAATTAGAATTTACATGTACAACTCATTAAGCATATTCTGTAACGCAATGCACCTAACTTCTAATGTGTGCAGGCAAAAAGGGACATGGTTATGGGCAGGGAAATGGGCATTTCATGGGTGTTCCAAAATATATGCACACAGTTATAGAATATGGCCCTCTGCTCCTAAATCTACATGCCAGGATTTATACCACATTTTCATTTTGGTGTAAATGAAGATGCGTAGTTTTTGGCACTGGGATATCGAGTAAGCGTAGTCTATATAATATGCCTAAGTCTAAGTACCGCATTTAGAATATGCTTAGTCAGAAATGTTTTCCACATTGATTTTTTAGGTGCCGTGTTAAAATCTCCCCCTATATGCATGAGCATGTTATACCAGTTTATTTTTACATAGACTCACAATTTGTGCATGTTATATGCGTAAAATACTAGATAGTGCGGTTACTACATATATTTAGCACCCCTACTTATATGAATTGCGGCACTGAATACACAATATTAATTAAAGCACTGGTACCATAAATTAATATGGTGATTGTGCTGGTTGAATATTGAACTGATTATATTGACTTCCCTCCACTAATGAATATTTTTTATACCAAGAATGAATACAATTCTCACTCGCTCTTTCCTATTTCTTTCTTACCCTTTGGATCCTATGGAACATGTTTAAATTAGAATTTTTGAAGTCTTTTCTAGTGTTTTTGACTTCTTGACCTTGGTTCAAATCAACATCACAAAAATAGCAGGGTCCTTGAATTTGCACCTCCAAATTCAAGATGTTCATTGTATCAGGAGTGTGGCCTGCGTATCAGAAAAGGGATAACGAAGACCTTGTGTATGAGGCTCATAATGTACAATATGATTTTGAATGCCGTCCAATTTAAGCATCTGCATAAAAAGAATGTATTAGGTTTCCTATTAAATATGCAGGATTTCAGAGTTATGAGTATTTTATCATAAGGTATATTTATGATCTTTTAAATTTAAAGTAAAAGATCAACTAGATGTGCTGGGGATTCAGTATGAAGGAACTTATTGCATATCTTGAAGCTCTCTGGGGTAAAAGATTGTTTCCTCAAGGGAAAGCTTGACTGTCCATCTGCTTTTCTGGCCTTCTTAAGTCAGTACTGCTTAAAAGAACTATACCTTAGGTTTTGTCTTATTAAAAAGAATTACAAATTAAAAATTCAATAGCATCATGCAGGTGCATCAGGAGAGCATGATTTAACAGACCTTTAAAACCTTGAGTAAAAGCACGCACAGCAGAAAGTTACCATCAATGAGTTGGAGCTCTCATAAACTGCTAGAATTCCACTGAGGAGGGCACAGAGTACACTAAAAGCAAGAAGGCTCTATCCTCCCAGTTAAAATGATTTTATAAAATTAGTGATGTATTACAATATTAGGAATATATAGTGACTCCTAACATGAGCTGATACAGTGGACAACCATGTAGAAGTTAAAGATTTGGGCTTAGTGTGGGGAAGGGATAGGAGGGGGTAATTTAGTGGGTTAGAGATTAGCAGCGAGGGTCTCGTTTGAACTAGTCAGAGAGTAGCTGCAGAGAATATGTGTTGGGGCTTTTATTTGTTGCATTTGTATCCCACATTTTCCCACCTATTTGTAGGCTCAATGTGGCTTACATAGTACCGTGATGGCGATCGCCAATTCCGGTAAAGAAATACAGAGTGGTGATTGCGTTAAAGTTTGTGAGTAACAGAATTATTTAGGTAGTCTAGGAGGAAGAATTAAGTTTTGTCCAGTTCTGGTATAGGTTTCGTTGTGTTGCAGGGTTCCGGTGTTTAGGTTGGATCGTTATGGTATGCCTTTTTGAACAAATTGGTTTTTAGTAATTTCTGAAAGATTATAAGGTCATGCATTGTTTTCATGATGTTTGGTAGTGCATTCCAAAATTGTGTGCTTATGTAGGAGAAGCTGGATGCATATGTTGATTATATTTTAGTTCTTTGCATCTTGGGTAGTGGAGATTTAGGTATGTGCGTGCTGACTTTTTTGTGTTTCTGGTCGATAAGTCTATAAGGTCTGCCATGTAGATTGGGGCTTCGCCATGAATGATTTTGTGAACCAGGGTGCAGATTTTGAATGCAATTCGTTCTTTGATTGGGAGCCAATGCAGTTTTTTCACTTAGGGGTTTGGCACTTTCGTATCTCATTTTTCCGAATATGAGTCTGGCTGCGGTATTTTGGGCAGTTTGGAGTTTGTTCTTTACATCCGGCATAGATTGCATTACAGTAGTCTAGCCAGCTTATTTTCAAAAGAGAAAAACGCCTATAGTGCGACCTAAATCGGGAGATAGACGTTTGTCTCGCAAAGGCGCCCAAATCGGTATAATCGAAAGCCGATTTTGGGCGTTTCCAACTGCAATCCGTCGCGGAAATGAATAAAGTTGACGGGGCATGTTGGAGGCGTGGTGGAGGCGGAACTGGGGCGTGGTTATCAGCCGAGGAGAGATGGGCATCTTTAGCTGATAATCGAAAAAAAAAAGGTGTTTTTACTGTGATGTTGGGTCACTTTTTTTGGACCCTTTTTTCACGAACAAGTCCCAAAAAAGTGCTCCAACTGCCCAGATGACAACTGGAGGGAATCGGGGATGACCTCCCCGGACTCCCCCAGTGGTCACTAACCCCCTCTCACTAAAAAAACCCCACTTTAAAAACTTTGTTTCCAGCCTGTATGCCAGCCTCAAATGCCGTACCCACCTCCATGAGAGCAGAATGTGTTCGATCCTGTCACAGCCTTTCCCTGGGTCAGATGTGGCTCTCAGGTGCAGTACAGGGTCACATCAGCATTGCATTGTGGTGGGTGTAGGGTATTTGGCTCCGTGATTTCATTAGCTTGTGTTACAGTCTCATGATGTTGGTAGTTGGTAGGCTCTTCTCCCATGGTGCTTTTCCCCCTGCCTACTGGGTCAGAGTGTGCCCAGTTGTGTTTCCTGTTGTAGTCTATGCGGTAGTGGCCATTTTTGTAAGCCAGTTTTAGTTCCCTTTCCTGTGTTAGCCACGTTAGACAACTTAGTTCTTCCCTTGAATGTGGCTGAAAGAGGGCATTGTACAGCATTCTGCCAGCTCTGACCTACTGCTCATCTCAGTACCAGGGAGACTCGTTGCCAGTGGGGCACAACCTCTGATCTGCAGTTAACTGTGAGTAAACGCGGTTATTCCAATAAAGGACGTTTTCGGAGAGATTAGTCTTCAGGTGTCAACTGGTGTGCCAATGTTATATAGCAGTAACCAGTCCTAGAGGCCTGCGTGTATGCAGGTCCCTGGAGCACTTTTAGTGGGTACCGCAGTGCACTTCAGCCAGGTGGCCCCAGGCCCATCCTCCCCACCTGTAACACTTGTGCTGGTAAATGGGAGGCCTCCAAAACCCACTGTACTCACATGTAGGTGCCCCTTTCACCCCTAAGAGCTATGGTAGTGTTGTACATTTGTGGGTAGTGGGTTTTGGGGGAGGGGGTTGGGAGCTCAGCACCCGTGGTAAGGGAGCTATGCATGTGGGAGCTTTTTCTGAAGTCCACCGCACTGACCTAGGGTGCCCAGTTGGTGTCCTGGCATATCAGGGGGGCCAGTGTACTATGAATCCTGGCCCAACCCACGACCAAATGGCTCGGGTTAGGACGTTTTTGAGCTGGGCGTTTTTAGTTTCCATTATCGCTAAAAAAAACAAACGTCCAGCTCAAAAACGTCCATTTTTTTGAAAATACGGTTCGGCCCGTCCCTTCACGGACCCGTTCTCGGAGATAGGCATTTCCGTTCGATTATGCCCCTCCACGTGACTTAACACCATTGATTGTACCAGGCTGCGGAATATCTCTCTCAGGAAGAAAGGTTTTATTCGCTTAAGTTTCCACATTGAGTGGAACATTTTCATTGTTGCGATTTTCGCTTGGGTTTCTAACGTAAGGTTTTGGTCGATAGTGACTCCAAGAATTTTCAGGCTGTCTGATACAGGAAGAGTGTAATCTGGGGTATTTATAATGGTGGGTTTGTTTGTATTATATTGTGATGAAAGGATGAGGCAGTGTGTCTTTTCTGTGTTGAGTTTTAGTTGGAATGCATCCGCCCATGAGTTCATGATTTGCAGGCTGAGTTCAATTTTGTTTATGATTTTTGTTAGGTCGTGTTTGAACGGGATGTATATCGTGACATCGTCGGCGTAGATGTAGGGGTTGAGGCCATGGTTGGATAGGGATTTGGCTAGTGGGGGTCATCATTAGGTTGAAGAGGGTCGGCAATAGCGGTGAACCTTGGGGTACTCCACATTCCGGTTTCCATGGTGATGATATATTCGATTTTGATATCACGCACTTATTTAAATCTTCATTACCCCAATTGCAAAGGACTTAAATATAAATCAATACATGCATCCAGCTTCTCATACATCTGTACACAACTATGGAATGAATTACCGAACACCTTGAGAACAACACATGACCTGATGACCTTCCGGAAATTACTGAAGACTTATTTGTTCAATAAAACGTACAAAAAAAATCTCCCATAAAAAACCGGCACCTAAACTTCACCAGATACAAGTTTATCCTAACTTACACCCAAATTATTGAACATTATATCTTGTCCTGTTATCATTATGTTATGTTTTATCTATTTACCCACTTCTCATTATACATAATTTTCTTTGCACCTTAACTGCAATAAGGCTGAAATTGTTATTCCACTAATATGATTACCATGATATTCTCATGCACCTTATTTGTTATCTACTGTATATTCTGACTTCCTTATCTCATTAATGTGATTGCTGTTGTATTATATTGTAAGCCACATTGAGCCTGCAAATAGGTGGGGAAATGTGGGATATAAATGCAGCAAATAAATAAATAAATAAATAATAGCACGTTCCAGGCATCCATTTCTGAGATGTCTCTCCCTGTTCACCTGTTTTCCACCTCAGCAGTAGAATTGTTTTTCCTCAGACTTCTACCTCCAAGCTTTGTTTCAGCCCAGAATAACGAAGTCTCTGTGCTATGAAGCACCCCTTCTGACTGTGAGTACATTGAAGTGTTTATGCAATAAAGAACATATCAGAAAAAGAAAGAAGCTTCAGGGTGTGCTGGTGTGCCAAGGTTTATGTTTCAGGATATTAAGATTTTGTTAGTTTTCAAGTCTTAAGAGAACTGAATACTTAGAGGCCAGTTCTTGGCATACGTGGTATATCAAGCATTTCTAAATAAAAAAAACCCTGTCCTTTGAAACTGGATCCAGTTGGCAGCCTTAGACTTCTACCATTCTCTTAAGAAATCGCCTGCATTGTCTACTGGTTGACTGGCAGCCCCTGGGCTACACACCACAACACGCATTAACATAAATATAACAGGTCATCTAGGCCAGTGTTTTCAAAGTTCGGTCCTAGACTATCCCTTGCCAGTCAGATTTTCAGGATGTCCACAATGCATATGCATGAAAGAGATTTACATATATTGGAGGCAGTATATGCAAATCAAGTTCATGCATATTCATTGTGGCTATCCTGAAAACCTGACTTTCAAGGGGTACTCCAGGACCAGACTTTGGAAACACTGATCTAGGCTGAGTGGTAACATCAGCGGCAATTTTGGGCCACTTTTTAAGGACACATGAGGCACCCATGTCTCTTTATAAAGATTCCCTATAGAAACTTCCAAAATCATGGCTAAAATAAAACTGTGGACATTTGAACCCGTTCAGAAACACATGCAAATGTTGGCATGTAAAGTATGCACAAATAAGTGTATTTTATAAAGTATCCACATACACTGGAACTGTGCATATGCTCTGTCCAAAACCTACTCTGAGCATGCCTACTTCAGAGTCACAAACAAGTACGTGCACTCTTATTATTGTGTAAACGTATATGCACTAGATAAGTTTATAAGCAATATTTTACTTGCATATACTGCTATTTATATGAAAAGTGCCTTTATAAAATTACTTTCAAAATGACTGGACAGAAGGTGGGGTTTTTTCAGTGCAAGTAGGAATTGGTCAGATTTTTTTAAAGCAATTTTACAAATAATTTCCAAGAATAAATCTTGATACAGAAAAATGAATAATATAAAGCAAACTTGCAGTTACAAAATTATAATAAGATGAAATATTATATTATCCAATCTTAGTCCACTATTTGAGAGGAGAACAAGGAACAATACCAAGGAAAAATAAACAATTGCTAATCAAAATTAGAGACAAGGAGGGAGCAACACAGGAATATACTAAAACTGATTATGAAGTAGAAGATAATACCACTCCTGGGTGCAAAAGTGGAGTTACTACTATCTTAGATTCCAGAAAGGAACTCAAATATGAAGAGTCATATTTCACTGAATTCAATTTCAGTACACATTTACATGGAAAGTTCAGCCAGAAAAGATCACCCGATTGAAAAACAAGAGAGCAAAGTTTAAGGAAAAGTTAGCGCCTCTATTGGGTTGCTCTGGATACATCTGAGAATATTCTAATCTTACAATTCAAGAAAGTCTCTTCTCTATGACAAAAAAAATTGTTTTAATATCCAATCTCTATCAGGTTATGATACAAAAGTCACAAATGGAGGGGCATTTTTAGAACGGGGATGACCATCTCTAAGGGTGCCCAACTATAAGGACGGTGCTGTGAAGGGGCGGGGCAACGCGTATTATCGAAACAAGATGGACGACCATCTTTCATTTCGATAATATGGTCGGGGACATCCAAATCTTGACATTTAGGTCTACCTTAGAGATGTTCGTCCTTGGTTTTCAGCGATAATGGAAACCAAAGACGTCTATCTCAAAAACGTCCAAATCCAAGCCCTTTGGTCGTGGGAGGAGCCAGCATTTGTAGTGCACTGGTCCCCCTCACATGCCAGGACACCAATTGGGCACCCTAGAGGGCACTGCAGTGGACTTCACAAATTGCTCCCAGGTGCATAGCTCCCTTACCTTGTATGCTGAGCCCCCCAACCCCCCCCCAGGTCCGCCTGCCTGAAGTACACTGCACCCACTACAATTGCTCAAGGGACCTGTTTACTGCTGCGATGGACCTGAGTATGGCATTTGAGGCTGGCTTAGAGGCTGGCAAAAAGGTATTTTTAAACTTGTTTTTTATGGTGGGAGGGGGTTAGTGACCACTGGGGGAGTAAGGGGAGGTCATCCCCGATTCCCTTCGGTGGTCATCTGGTCATTTCGGGCACCTTTTTGAGGCTTGGTCGTGAAAAACAATGGTCCAAGTAAAGTTGGCTAAGTGCTCGTCAGGGACACCCTTATTTTTTCTATTATCGGCCGAGGACGACCATCTCCTAATCACGCCCCAGTCCCGCATTCGCTACCCTGCCGACATGCCCCTGTGAACTTTGGTCGTCCCCACGACGGAAAGCAGTGGAGGGTGTTAAAATATCGGCTTTCGATTATGCCGATTTGGATGACCTTGCGAGAAGGACGCCCATCTCCCGATTTGTGTCGAAAGATGGGCGTCCTTCTCTTTCAAAAATAAGCGTGTTAGTGTTGCTAGTTTTAAACCCAAATTATCATCTTCAAGTGTTTGTGTAAGATTTAAGTCTCAAAAGATATTTCAGCTCCTTCAGCTACAAGCTGATCACTTGTGTTATAAGGCTGCAAATAATACATTTTTGAAACCGGAGGATATGCTTGTTCTAGAATCTTCAATATTTCAGATATATATCTTTTAAAGGTTATAAGAGGTCCAACAGAAAGCTGTCTTGGGAAATTTATTAACCGCAGCATTTTTTACCTCTGTTGATTTTCTAAATTTTCAATCTTATTTTGCAGCCACAAATTTTCTTTAATCATATTTGCTTGGATTTGTTGACAAGATTACAATCTTAGTCTCAATCTTTTTCTCTAATATTGAGATTTTATTTTCCACTATAGAGCCCTTTTCTGAGGGAATTTGAACTTGCTGAAATACAGACACCAAATTTTGAGAAAAGGATGTCTCTAGACCCAAGAGGGCCTCCCATATAGCATCCAGCATTATAGTTGATGGCTTAATTGGAAGAAAAGACCTGCTTAATGAAATAGATTCAGTCAGGGAATCTCCTGATTGTTGTATTTCCTTTTCCGCAGTTGTCTTGTCAGAAGCTCCGACGCCATGCTGTGCCGCACCCATCCGCTAGGTAGTGTTCGGCAGTCCATCGCTAGAATCTGACCCCACTACAGGAAGTACTACCACCTCTTCGGATTGTAGAGTTCCCTGCTCAGTTCTTTGCTCGACTGCCGGCATAAGCGGCGGAATACTAATCTCAGGATTTAAAGATGTTTATGTTTCAACTTCAGGCTGAGGGAGAGGTTCACCTCCCACCGCTCCCTCATGCAACGAAGATTCAAGTTGTGCTACAATTCTTGGAGCAGCTTAGTGATCCACGGGCCCCACTATGGTAAAACAGGCGTAGCGGGGCTTACACGCTGTCTACTTCTCCATTAGGCAAAGAGAAAATGAAATGTAGTGCATAGAATAACAAAGAGTCAGAGTAGGACCAGAGGAAATTCACTGCGCTCTCTTCAAGCCGCCATCTTGTTCTCGTCTCTTCGAATTGGTCAGATTTAAAGGGGCTCCTCTAGATGTGACTCCCTTCCTCTCAGAGTCCTAAAATCAAGGATTACAAAGGGTTCACATGGCATAAGGATTGTGGCTCAGAAATATATTCCTCAAATGATATAATTAAAAAACAACTCCATTGTATGGCAGTAAAGGGAAATCCTATAGAAGCATCTGTAGTGGAGACACGGTTTTGTGCTTTTTGTTATTTGTAAGGTTTTGTCATCCTGTGTCTTTTCAAACTAGTTTTAGTAATATGTGAATGAGATTGATGTATACATTCAGGAATGTGGGTGTTTATATACTGGTAAAGGTACTGTAGTGTATACAAGAAAGCATGTAAAAATTCTGCCCTATAGAGAACATGTGTGATCGTTGGGTGTGTGTTATTAACATTAATGTAAAGTTGAAAGAGTCTTATTAGTTGCTTTTGAAAAGAAAAACAGCACAATCTCCAGCAGAGATAATTGTGTAAATCTTTTTAACGAACAGCAACGAAGTAAATAGTTTGGAAAGAAAATAATTTAACAGCTTGTTTCTGAGACTTTTCCATACACCACTATAATAGAATATGACACAGGGAAAACAAGACAGCATGGCATAGATCCATGATTTTCCTATGGAAGGGAAGGAAAACAATGTTGACATTTTTAACCCATTGATGATAATGAAAGCTATAGAAAAAACTGGAAAGACTTTTAAAACAAATAGGAGGAAATATTTTTTTTCACTCAACGAATAGTTAATCTCTGGAACTAGCTGCCAGAGGATGTGGTAATAGCAGTTAGCATGTTTGGATTTAAAAAAAAGTTTTGGACAAGTTCCTGGAGGAAAAGTCCATAGTCTGCTATTGATATGGGAAGTCACTGCTTGCCCTGGGATTGGTAGCATGGAATGTTGTTCCTATTTGATTTTCTGCCAGGTATTTGTGACCTGGATTGGCAACTGTTGGAAACAGGATACTGGGCTAGATGGACCATTGGTCTGACCCAGTATGGCTATTGTGTTCTAAATTTAAAGTCATTTAATACAAAGTCTTATAATTTGCAGTTTTCAACAAGAAGTCATACTCCTGTTCTCACTTAGAATAAATAATGTTGAAAATAAATGCCACCAGAAGGCAAGGGTCATTGGGAAGGAGTAATCATTGTGAAGGAGTAATCTCAGCGTGTAGTTAGACTCTGGGACTCATTGCCGGAGAATGTGGTGGCAGCGGCTTGCCTTACGGAATTTAAGGGGAGTTTGGACAGATTCCTGAAGGAAAAGTCCATTGAACATTATTAATTTTTTTTTTTTTTTTGTGGGGGGGGGGGGGGGGGGGTTGCCAGGTTCTTTAAGCCTGGATTGGCTGCTGTCGGAGACAAGATGCTGGGCTTGATGGACCCATGGTCTTTTCCCAGTATGGCGGGGCTTATAAGCTTCTTGAAAAGGGGTACTGATACTTCCACTTACTCTGGTGTGGTCCCCCGAGCTTAAACATAGATGGAAAATATTGGCAAAGACCTGACCCTAGATATCCCAAACTGTAAAACAAGGCTAGTGCTTGGTGGAGAAGTCTCTCCATTTAGTAGCTCCTGCAACGCTCTCTCTCTCTCTCTCTCTCTCTCTCTCTCTCTCTCTCCTTCATGCCAGGTCTCTGCTGAGCAAAATGTCAGTAGGAGGAAGCAGTTCCCTGGAAGAAATAGAGTAGGACCAGCAACTGCAGAAGCAAGGACTATTCAAGGGTGATTGGAGAGGCTTGATGGAGAGGCCTCACCCTACAACAGCCCATATAGCTCTCTTTTGACTGGCTTCTTCCTTCTTGACAGTTGGGTCTTTATGTGCTATCATTTACAATGTTACTCTGACACACAAGTGTGCGCATTTCTGATTAATTTCTTGTGGGCTAAGTCAAAGATAGAGCAGACTGTATTACTGCAGTGTTTATGATGGTGCCACCTTCTGCATGCCTGAATTTCTATTTTTTTTGCCATGCTAAATGATTGTGCATGATGTATAGCTAAGACAACAAGGCTGTAGGAGGCAGCCAACATATGAGTAAATCAGTAGAATCATCAGCTAAAATGCCAGCATGTTTTGCGCTTTCCAGCAAAGAGCTTACTCTAAATGAAGGCTGAGTTCATTAATTTCCCTATCAGCCAGAGCTGTTGGTCTGCCAGACAGCTCAATGCCAGTTCCAAGGTTCTTGCCAATAAAATGTTATCTGACACTGAATGTAATCCAGGATTGCTATTACCTTATGAGCTGTTTCTCACTTAACACCTGGACATGAGTTTTATTTAATCTCTAAGCTGTTCCAAATTGTTTGAATTATGAAACCATTTTAAACTGGTGGTTCACTATTATGATTTTTCCTCTGATTAAATCAAATCATTAGCAAGATGGCGTCGGAATAGACCTACCTGTGAGAGCTCCGAGGCCAAGCCCAGAGAATTCAGATCTGGGCCGAGGCAGGGCAGAGAAACCAGGGTTGTGGCAGCAGACGGACCTCTGGGCACCAACAACCTCCTGACCACTTCACTGCAGGGAGAGGTAATCAAACCTCCCCTCACGAGGAATCGCTAGAGGCTTACCACGAACACCACGCTGCCCGCCTGCCAGGAATTGGACGCCGACGCGCAAGCAGCGACCAAACCGGTCAGCGGATCCCTCCGTACTGGGTGAGAGTCATTGCAGCCCTCCCCACGAGAACCAGTGTAAGGATCAGCCCTCCTTCCGCCTGAGGCACAAGCGGTGACCAAACCGGTCAGTAGGTCCCGCCGAACTGAGCGAGAGTCGTCGCGGCCCTCCCCATGAGAACCGGTGTAAGGATCGGCCCTCCTTCCAGCCACCCACCACATTGAGCAAAAGAGGTGATTGAACCTCCCCTGTAAGGCTCACCCCCGCAAGGCCCACCACGCGGCCGCAGCTGTGCACGGCCGAACAACCGACTCTGCCGTTTAGACGGCAGTGAAGAACTGAGGAGCTGAGCCAGTGGACTGTCCTGAGGAGCCGTGAAAGCGCTCCCATGAGATTTTTTGAGACCCCTGAAGGCTCACCTAGCCCCACCGCTTGATCCCAATGGTCCGGACAGCAGCATTAATGCAGGGACCCAGCACAGCACAAGCTACCCACACGCTCTCGTCCAGCAACATAAAAGATGCATCACAAACTAAGCTGATCATAGGATGGAACTGGAAGGAGACGGTGACTAGAGCTACAGAGCGCTGCGCCGCGCTCAGGACATCATCCGCGAACATCTGACTGTGAGTAATTTAACTATCCTAATCCAACCCAAAATGAATATAATCAAAATACTCCTAGCAATATACTCCCTCACACTGACCCACCTAACACTATCCATCCCACTCACAGAACCAGTGTGTTTTTTCTAGTGAAAAAGGTGCCGGTACTCAAATGCCAGGCTATCCTTCAGGGGTGGGGTAATGACTGAAGGACCCATCGCACAATAGCCAGGCCCCCTGCAACCAGTCACAGAATCTATGACAAGGCAGAATTGGTGTGTAGAGCCTGAGCTCTTTCACTAAAACTTGGGAACCATGAGTCAATTTTAGCAGACAATGGAAAAGGTGCCGGTACTCAGTACCTCCAAGTACCCCCTCAAAAAAAGCCCTGCACAGAACACAATACTATACCCATCCTCCAAATCCACCAAAGACTGATCAAACACTCCACACTCCACCAACCTGATACTCACCAAAGAGAAGGAAAACTATCCAACTACGGTCACCACCAAAGCAATGGAAGGAAACATCACAACAAACAGACATCATCCAATGAACGACAACTTACAAAAATCCATACAACACCTAACCTAACAGCTCAATACCAAAATATCCGAGTGGGTTACATTTATGCTAGGTCCATAGTTAACAAAACATCAACAATATCAGACTGGATTAAATCAGAAAACCTCGATCTTATCTTCATCAGTGAAACATGGATCCACAACCAAAAGGACCCTATAATCCTCGAACTATGCCCCCAGATTACAAAATCACTCACTGGACCAGACTGGGAAAGAGAGGTGGAGGCATTGCATTAATCCACCAAGCACAATTCACCACCGAAACCATCTCCGATTCCATAACACCCCAACTAGATATTGCTTCATTCAGAATCCAAAACAAATCCCTGACTGATCAACTGACCTGCGTTCTATTTTACAGACCGCCCGGTAACTGGAACGAAAGCCAGCCTATCTTCACGGATTTTATCTCAAACACTTGCGTAAATAACTCCAATACACTAGTACTAGGCGACATAAACCTTCACCTAGAAGATCCCAACTCAACCAATGCACGCGAATGCAAAGACTTCCTACAGTCTTGGGACCTCACTTGGCCTCACACGCAAGCTACCCACATCAAGGGCCACACATTGGACCTCTTATCACACAAACTATCCACAGATCAAACATTATCAATAATAGATAACAAATAACAAATGGTCAGAAGAACCTTGGACCGATCATTACAAACTGAACCTATCCCTAAATTGGTGAAAGAAGGACTCAAACTGTACACCAGTACAAACAACCTATACTACGAGAGGGCAAATTGATCCACAAATATTCTGGCAACAGATATATGACAATGAATGGAAAACACGAATTGACTCCATGCACGACCTCAACCACTGGGAGGCCAGATGCAGAAGCGTAGTAAACAAAATAGCACCCCTAGAGACAAGAACATCAAAAAGACAAAACTCGGTATCATGGTTCAACGACGAACTAAAAAAACTCAAAACACAATCCAGAAAACTCAAACGAGCATGGAAAAAAACAAAAAATGAAAATACACTCAGTGCATGGAAACAAATATACAGAAAATACAAATATACAATCAGACAGATCAAAAGGTCCTACTACAAGACTAAACTTGGACTGGATAACAAAGATCTTAAGAAATGATTTCAACTCGAAAATAAGTTACTAGACACCACCCCGATCACTACATCCAACACAGACATCCCACCCGCAGACAAACCGGCTACCTACTTCAAGGACAAAATAACAAAACTACGCAGTACTCTTCCCCATCACAACACTGACCTCGAAAACTTCTTCGACGACCTAGACCTAATCCCGGGCGGATACCCAGCCGATCAAATCTGGTCTACACTGAATCAGTTACACAAGCAACTCACAGATTCACCAACACCCACTGCAAACTGGACACATGTCCCAGTCATCTACTTAAATCCGCTCCAAGCTGATTCATAGGAGACCTCACACTCCACCTAAACTTCACACTACAACAAAGTCTCTTCCCCGACAAATATGGTAACATACTACTTAACCCCAATACCAAAAGACACTAAGAAAAAGACAAACGACCTCACCAACTACCACCCAATTGCATCCATCCATCTAGTAGTAAAACTGCTGGAGAGTTTGGTAACCAAACAGCTTACGGAATACTTGGACAAGCCCTCAATATTGGATTTTATTTGCTGGGTGTTCCTCCACCTGTCTGTTAGTTGTTCTGCATCAAACCAATAGGACATAAGCCTGCATTTTTCTGCCTGCTCAGCTAGAAAAGCATGGGGGAAGGGGAGCTTCTGGAGACTGTGAGGGAGGATTAGGGATGAGTTTGGGGGATCAAAGCATAGGAGTTATTGAGGCTCTAACTAGTCTGGTAATCAGTGAGTGCAAGGAGAATATCACTATCCTGGAGGTGGAAGTGATCTGAATTTTTTTTTTACAAGATAAATGGGGTGGGAGGGTGAGAAAGGATTGGGATAACTGCCCACTGAATTTGTTAAGACATTAGGAAGGTTGCGAAGGGATTTCTCGGGGTATCAGCAGATTATTGTTGGATTGAGGCTTCCCAGATTGGGGGTGCATGGGTAGAATTTAAGAGCCTAGGCCAGAATAGGTGGGCCCATAGCATCAGGAAAAGTAGGCACTGACGGTTCTTTGAATTTATGTGGCTATCAGGATTTACCATTTTGTTTTGATTGCAGCTCTTTTTTGATGCCCCCCCCCCCCTAGAAACTGGTGCCTTTGGTGATCACCTAGCCTTGCCTAATTGTTTCACCGGCCCTGAGCTCTCCTCTCAGCAGTGGTAAATGTCTAAATTAAAGGCTCCCAAAAATTAATTGGAAAAGGACCTTGGGGAAGGGGAGGTGATCCATTTTAGAAGATATAGGAGTGGCTGCAAGTAAGGCTTCCTTCAATGAGGGGCCCTTTTACAAAGGCATGCTGAAAAATGGCCTGCGGTAGTGTAGATGCATGTTTTCGGCACGCGCAGAATCATTTTTCAGCGCACCTGTAAAAAATGCTTTTTTAAAACTTTTGCTGAAATGGACATGCAGCAAAATGAAAATTGCCACTCATCCATTTTGGGTCTAAGACCTTATCACCAGCCATTGACCTAACGGTAAAATCTCACGCGGTAACCTGGCGGTAATGACCTACGTGCGCCAAATGCCACTTGGCGCACATCCAATACACACGGCAGAAAATAAAAGTTATTTTTTTGGCTGCGCATATCGGACACGTGCCAAAAATGAAATTACCGCAAGAGCCACATGGTAGCCATGCGGTAACTCCATTTTGGTGCTCATGGGGCACAAGTAGATGTTTACGCGGCTTAGTAAAAGGGACCCTGAATCACTTGGATGTTAGGGACCACTTGGGTGGAATTTATGCCACCGTCTTCAAGTAATAGCTAGTATTAAATTATGAGAAAATAAGATCCCAAAGATATTTAAATTTCCAGCATGATTATGATTAATGATATAAGGCTGCTGCATCCAACAAAACATGAATTTACACTATCAATGTTAATTCAACATTATTTATGAAGCAAGTTTCATAAATTAATCAATATTACAAAGTAGAAGCCAAACATTTTTTTCCTAATAACTAAAACATGCATCAATGAGCCATTTGTAACATCAACAGCTGAATAGAGCTCATTGTATTGTTCACTGGTTGAAACTATTCACACTGATTTCCCCATTTCTCATGAGAAATTCACTTTGAAAAATGACTTTATTGCCTAGAGATCTAAAGATGTGATTCCTCCACAGCTGGGATTCACAAACTATTTATAAAGATATTCTTAGTCATGGGAAGTCTGAATGCTAGAAGCTAGACAACAATAATTTTCTTTTTATTTCTAAGTCGCTTTGCTAGATGATGCTTTATCACCTGGAATTTTATTTGAACAATATTCTGTTCTTTGTTCTGATGCCACTGCTACACTTTCTGTCTGATTTATTTCCTACTCATTACCCTTCGTTCCATGCTGTTATCTGTTATCATGTACTTGTCCTGTGACTAGAAAGGAGAACACAATTAAACTTGTTGAATAGAGTCAGTCAGTGGGAAGAATTTTAAGCATGGCCTAAAACTTCCAAATATACAGAAAAATGAAAGCAGATGTGTCAGCTTCTATACTATGTCCTGAACCTTATCTGCCTTGTGCTAATGCAACTTGTTCTGCTCCAGTCACAAGCCAGCCAAATTGATGCTCCTTTTGTTATGGTGTTGAGTGCAAATTGGATGTTATATGAAACATATTGCAAAACAGCAGGTACAAATACAAAATTTGGGAGAGTTTGCTAACAACGCAAAAGTCATGGTTATAATCCAAGAGATACAAAGGAGCTAGCTTTTCAGATTTTTCCCCCCAATTCTATAAAAGTCACTAGAAATTACACATGCAAATTTGGGTTTGTGCCCAATTTAATTGAACAACGAGCCAATTAGCACCAATAACTGAGATTTTAACAAGCCTGTTATTAGTGCTAATTGCATTAAATTACATTTTAAGTCCCCTTTTACAAAGCGGCGGTAAGCCCAATGTGGGCTTACTGCTTGCTAAACAGGACGTTCCGCCGGGTACTTCCCACACCCAGTGCGCTCTCATATCCAGTGCTACAAAAATATACTTGCCTGGTTACCGCTGAGTTAGTGCGGGAGCCTTTACCATCACCTCAATGGGTGGAAGTAAGGGCTTCTCCCCCAAATGGCCACATGGCAAATGCTTTACTTGTCGCACAGCCATTTCCTGTCAAAAAGAAAGACCTACCCTTTTACCCACTGCGGTAAAAGGGGGCCTCGACATACATCAAAAACACTCGCTGACGCCAGCGCAGGCCCCCTTTTGTCGCAGCTTTGTAAAAGGGGCCATAGGTGCATAAATGTAAGCATGGGATCCAAATGTAAATTTAGCACACGGGTCCAAAAAGAGGGTATGGCCACAGGAGGGTCATGGGTGGATCAGGGACATTACTCATAAAATAAAACTAGCAATATCTAGTCCGTTCTCTTAATAAAATGGTGTGATATGTGTCAGCATATTCCTGAGATTCATAATTATTCATCTCTTCCTCCCCCCCCCCCCCCCCCTCTCTCTAGATATATCAGACATGGAAATGTTTAATATTTAAAATCATGATATCTGGAGCTGGGGGGTGTCACAGATTAGTGAATTGAAAGTTATTGGGGAGGGGGTATGGTGTCCAATACCCTTGCATCAGCCTTCACCCTGTTATAAAATTACCCCTAAGCCCCTGACAGTGCTCCAATTATTTATAGCTACAAGAAATATTTGACTATATTTACTTGCACTTTTAAGTTTGTTTTGCTCAAGCCATAGCTCCTATTGGGTTGGATTCATCCATCTGTCTGTCAGTCCTTCCATGTTCATGTGTAGGATTGTCTGCCCTTAGCATAAATGACAGCTGCAACAATAAAAAGAGGAAGAATCATTGGCTGCAACTCCCACAACCACGTTATCTTAATCCCTGCTGACAGAAGGAAGAGAGGGCCCCAGAGCAGAGAAGCTTGAGGCATATTTTCAAAGCACTTAGATTTACAAAGTTACATAGAAACCTATGGAACTTTGTAAGTATAAGTGCTTTGAAAATAAGCCCCACCTAGAGGGGACCTGAATCGTGATGGCAGAAGAAGGAAAAGTGGACTGCAGCCATGGCAAGGAGGAGCAGTGTCTATTGGCAGATCACAGCCCCCACTGACAGAAGGAAGGAAAGGCCAAGATAGCAAGGACTGAAGCTTAGGTATTAGTAGACGACTTTATCAATATAGTAGTTTCAATTCTAGAAGTCACAGACTTTCCTTCCTTCTTTTCTTCTGTTTGGAGTGGGGTGGATGTTGGGTCCTTGCCAGCAAAAAAGTGCAAAAAAAGGTTAGAAGCTACTATCTAGATACATGTAGTTGGACAAGTTCATCCAGTGATTTTCAGTGGCACTATATAAATTGGGTAGGGTAGATCATGTGCAGTCCCGGAAATGAGGATAGTGGCAATGTCATCCAGATAACTTATCCAGGGCTGTAGTGAGGTTTTGTGCAGTTGATGCAGATGTACAGGGTACAAGGGAGGTGGGGACATCAAAATTGCAGCCTGGTCATTGCTGTGATGTAGTAGGAGGCGGGAATAATAAGGGACGTGCTGTAAAGATCACATTTTCAGCTCGGGACACTCTTGAATTTGTCTAGATAACTTAGGACATCAGAGAAGTTATCTGAATAATAACATGCATATCATTGCTATCTGCATAATGCTGGCCATTGCTACTTTATCTGGATATTCAGTGCCGCTCAATATCCAGATAGAAGCACTGAAAATCCATATTACTTTTAATTGCCATGGCCAGTGCTTGAAAAAAATGCTGACTGCAGCAGCTGAATATTGACACACAATTTTTAAAGGTCTGTTAACAAAATGAATACATGCTAATTAAAACACATCCCTAGAAATTATATACACTTTTGTGTGAAGTAAACTTAGGGGAGAATTCATCAAGTGTCGTTATGGCCTTAACACACATTAAGGGGCCCTTTTACTAAGCAGTGGTAAAACGTGGCCTGTGGTAATTTGGACACGTGAAATTGGCACATGCTGGACCATTTGTTTTACCATGGGTAGGAAAAAAGGCTTTTTTAAAATGAGGCAGGAAATTGCCGAGCACTAAAATTAAAAGTAACGCACGGCTATTTACTGCCTGAGCACTAGTGATAAGGGCTCACGCGCTACTCGTGCGATAATCATGCATCATGTGTAAATGTGGCCGTGCAGCTGATTACCGCCAGGAATGCCCCACATAGTAGAAAATAGTAACATATTGTCTATTGCAGGAAATGGTGCGCACTAACTTCAAAACTACTCCAAGTTGCCCACACTACACCTGCGGTAGGGTCGATTTGGTGTTCACTACCCGTGTATTAGCCTTACCGCTGCTTAGTAAAAGAGCCCCTATGGGAATTAATGTGCACTAAATGATAAAAGCTCATACCATACTTATGGGCTTTTAGCATTTAATGTGTGTTAATTCCCTTAATGTGTGTTAAGGTGCCATAACATCGGCATTTGCACGCCCTTCACTTCACCACTCATTTCAACATACTAAAAAACTCAACTCACACTCTGCTTGTGGCTAAATCAACCTAAACATTCACTTAACTTGTATTACACTTTGTAGTTGTAACATCACAATTCAAACTTATAGCATTTTCTCTGTCAGTCAGTAACAAACTGACCCATCAATATTTATCATTTCGTTCACTGCCCCAGTGGAATGGTCTGTGGTGACATCAAACCATAACTTTCTTCCCCCAACACCCAGGTCCATGGTGGTACCACACATGAACCATTCCAAAACTCCTTTCCAACTTCTTCCCCTTCAACTGAACTCTGGGATTACCATCTTGTATATAGGAAGATTGGTTCAAACACTGCTGCAACATGACCTCGTCCCCCAACTATCCCTCCAGTATAGATGACTAGTGCATCTATTACACAACTGCCCATCCCATCACCACCTCCAAGGTGAGCACCCTGCAATAAAACTGGGAAGGGTGAGTGGGAGAAAAAACCCTAACCACCTGGGCTTCCACAAATCCCCCCCCCCCCCCCCCGCAAGAGTCTCGCTCTCTCCACAATCCTGAACCCCCTCTGATTGGTGTTCCACTGAATTCCTCAACAACCAATCCAAGAGAGCCCAAGTTGCCAAGATTCTTCTCCTTCACAATAACCAACCCCTTCCCCTTTAACTGAATCTTCTCCTCACTTCTTACCGGTGAGGTTCCTTGGGCAGCTCAGCCATGTTAAGGTACCCTAATGAAAATATCGGGGTTGCTAACCTAACATTGGTGTTCACATGCCTTTCATCTCACCACTCATTTCACATACTAAAGAACTCAACTTAGACTCTACTTCTGGCACAACCGGTCACAGCTTTATTAAATTAACCTCAATATCCACTTAACTTGTATTACACTTTTTACTTGGAACATCACAATTCAAACTTGTAACAGTTTCTTGGTCAGTTGGTAATGAACTGACCCATCAATATTTATAATTTCCTTCACTGTTCCAGTGGCATGGTCTGCTGTGATGCCAAACCATACCTTCCCCCACCCCCACCCCCCAGTCCATGGCAGTACCACATATGGCCCATTCCATATATCCCTTCCAACTTCTTCCCTCCCCACAGCTGAACTCTCGACTTACCATCTTGTATATAGGAAAATCGGTTCAAACACCACCACTGGTGGTGACAGCTTAGCTTGTCACACTTCCCCACTGAGAAGTGCTGCAGATCAGTTTCCAACAAATTCTGTATCCCAGACAAAAATAAATCCAGCCCAATTTCCAAAGAGATATACATCATCCACTCGATATAATCTTGGACAGTCAGATGTAATTAAATCATGTAACAAAAGTAGCCCACCCAGCACACTAACAAATCGTGCTTTAACCTTCCGAGCATGCCTCCAATCCCATCTGGGAATAATCTGAGACCAGATCAGATGGGCTGTGGGAAAATAAGAATGAGTCACTAGGAGAGCTCTCTTCATCTGTTTAATTAGCTTAACTCCTAATACTACATAAATCACTGCCTCTGAAATGTATCAGAATTACAGCTGGTGAAGAAAAATGACATGCTTACAGAAGTAGAGGAAACAACTATTCCCAAAGCATGCCTCAAATGTCAAGCCATTAAATTCTGATTCCCCAAAGAATAAGAGAACCCCAAAGTGACTCCACAGCTCTTTTCTGCACCCAAAACACATAGGAATGGCTGCATAACTGCATGCATATCTCAGCAGCTAGAACCCAAACCCAAAGTGAGCATTGGTGTAAAAAATGACACTGGGTGGTCACACTGTCCCGCATTGTAGTGAAAACAAGGATGGGAAATCAACCCACACTGAACCTGAGCCTGAACACCACCTGCAATACCAGAAGCCAGAGCATCTAAACTAGACAAAGGAGGCTTGAACTTTGCCCCTTGGCACAAAGTCCCATTGATTCCCCCCCTCCCCCCCCCCCCCCCAATATGAGGAGGCACATTAACATGGCATACCTCCTTTGGAACCCAGTGCTTCACCGATGCAATTTTAGAAAACCACACATCTACGTCCCCAAATCCCCAGGCATCAGACTTTTATTTTGCAAGACCGTTCTTAAACTGCTCATCATGATTGAGCCAGGCCCATCTCCCATAAGTCCTATATGCTCAAAGAATCAGGTCCAAATAACTCAAGAGACCCAAATAAAATGCAGGTTTTGCCTCACCCAAAATGCTTGAGTAAATGTGAAAAGCTAGGATCCAAATAAAAATAGATTTAGGGACCCACAATCTCTTTTTTTTTCCTCCTCATCTTTGCTTGCCTCAGTTTTCTTATGGTCCCTAGTTGACCTCTCGAGCTAATAAAGTAAACAAAACAACATATTTCCCTAGCAAGATTTTCCTTCTTAGGCATGTGACAGTCCAATGGAGCCCTTCTGATAACCCAGCAGGCTCTAACTACCATTGATCTATTCGCCGCCTCAGATTCTGGAAAAGAAAAGGATTCTACAGAATCTGAAGACTCCGATTCCCAAACCTTTAAGGGACTAGCCCCTGTTTTATGCAGTCTCTTATGCCTTACAGTTCTCTTCAAATTTTTCAGAAACTTTTTATCTCCCAAATTTTTATGCAAATTGGTACAGAAACACACTGTTTTCCCCACACCCCGTCCTGTGCCCTTCCTGTAAGCACCCCAACCAATCGCTCTAACTCACCATCAGTCAGACTCACCTGCAAGCAAGCTGCTTCCTTCCTCTTCTATGGAATCTTCTATTTATTTGATTGCATTTGTATCCCATATTTCCCCACCTTTTTGCGGGCTCAGTGTGGCTTACAATATGAAATGAATGATGGAAATACAATTTGTTACAAATTGATTATGGATTACATTGTGCAGAGTTATGCGAGACAATTGAGGTGTCGTTAAGGAATGTAACAATGGAACACAAACATTGAAACATTGGAAGGAGACAATGGGAGCTTAGAGGGCAATATTAAGGCATAAAAAACATATGGTATACATATTTCTGTGAGTAAAGGTATGTGTGATGTGGTGGTGAGCTCTGTTGCCAGAACTTGACCCTGCCTCTGTTGACTCCTCCTCCCAATGTATCTTCCCTTTTTGCCCACTACTTCCCAACTTAGCACTGGAACCCCCTTTCCTTTCCTTACCCTTATACCCAGACTGCATCCTTCACTGCCCTCCATTCCATGACTGACTACATACATACCCTACTCCTAGGCACTTTATTCTGAACACCACTCTGTTACTTCATCTTCCCTCCCAGTACAAAACTTTCCAAGTAAAATACAAAATCCCTTACCCCGACTTGATGTTGCCAACAGACTACCCTAATTTCTTTCCAATAACCATTTTCCAAATTGCCTTGTTTAACTCACCAATCCCCTCAGGCAGCTCCCTAAGTGCCCCAACCAATGAGACCAGTATCAATAAAATATATACCACTTATGACAACCGGCAGACACGAGGACCACTGACCAACTCAGAATGGCAACCTCACCCAATCATCCTCACACTCCCAACTGCCCCAGCACAATACTGGACTCTGATGCTGTGAAGCTGGGACAGTCACACACCCGAACTGCTACCGCACGTCATTTTTGACACTCTACCGTTGGCTCACAGACTGCTATATAGCAAGTAAAAATACCAGAGCTCAGAAGGCCACGGTACAGACATATGCTGAAGCTAAAAGTTAGAAAAACTCCCCATGCTACTAAAAAACCCCTCAGGTAAATCAATACAGAAGCCAACAATTAATGGGAACGCATACAGAAAAAATCCCAACTGCCTGGGCTCCCACAAAAACAAAAATCCATCAGAGACAGAGTCTTGCAACTTCCACAACCCTGTACTCGCCTCTGATTGGTGTTCCACTGTTTCTTCAAAAACCAATCCAAGAGAACCCAGGTTGCCAAGATTCTTCTCCTTCACAATAACCCAGCCCCTTCCCCCACCTCTTAACTGAATCTTCCCCTCACTTCTTACCAGTGAGGTTCCTCAGGGGGTCTTTTACTAAGGCGTCCAATTTTAGTACACGCTAAAAAATGTGAGCGCGCCTTAGTAAAAGGGGGTCTTAGGCAGCTTATCATCTTAAGCACCCCAATGAAAATATTAGGGTTACAAATCTAGACCCCCCCCCCTTTTACTAAGGCGCACTCACGGTTTTAGCATGTGCTAAAATTGGGCGCATGCTAAATGTTAGAGACACTAAAAACATGAGCACACCTTAGTAAAGACCCCCCCCCCTAATGTTGCTTGATGAATTCCCCCCATAGGGGTCCTTTTACCAAGCTGCATTAAGTGCTAAGGTGCACTTACCGCAGCGTGAAAGGGTTTACCATGGGACGTGCTGAGGTGTCCTGTGGTATTTTTGCAATCTGATTGCATACATCACACACTGAAAAATAATGGTTTTCATGGAGGTGCATGTCTGGGGGTGAAGAGTAGGTCTTTCTATGCAAATCAGCTAGCGTGTCGGTATTATCGACATGCTATCTGATTAGTACGTGATTTGCATGTGAGCTCTTAGTGCCTAGAAAATAGGTAACGGTAATGGCTCATATGCTAATGTATTTTCATGGCTACATGCTAATGACAACATTATTGCGTGGTCATTAATGCCGGAAATTGGAAGTTAGCCATTTTCAGGAAAAGGAAACAAATGACATTAACATGTGGGAAAGATCTGCCTAAGATCGTGCTAATGCCATGTTTTTCTGCACCTTTGAAAAAGGACCTCCTTACTGAGAAAGCTTACTCCTATGAAGGGCTCTTTTGTGACGCCAATTTGCAAAAGTATGCTTCATATAAAAAAGTGCTGCAAACTGTAATGTTTGGTTTTTTTGTGTGTTTGTGTGTTTTGGGGTATTTTATTCTTGTTCTCACATATGGCATAATTTTACAAAGTGGATTCACATTTTAGTAAATGAGGGGCCCTTTTACTAAGGCATGCTGAAAAATGGCCTGTGGTAGTGTAGATGCGTGTTTTGGGCGTGCGTAGAATCATTTTTCAGCGCACCTGTAATAACAGGATCTTTTTAAAACTTTTGCCGAAAATGGACTTGCGGCAAAATGAAAATTGCCGTGTTTCCATTTTGGGTCTGAGATCTTACTGCCAGCCATTGACCTAGCAGTAAGGTCTAATGCTGTAACCGGGCGGTAATCATCTAAGTGCATAAAATGCCAATTACCACCCATGTGCCAGAAAATAAAAATATTTTCTGGCGCGCATAGAAGATGCACATAAAAAATGAAATTACCGCAAGGGCCAAGCAGTAGCAACTCAAATTGACGCATGTTGGGCGCTCATAGGCGCCTACTCAGCTTAGTAAAAGGGCCCTTCAGTTTCTAAGCTGGGACTGAGATATTCAACATATTTGACAAATGAATTAATCAGAGTCTAATAATGTGAGTCTGACTTGTCTTCATATCTCACTTAGAAGTGCATTAAAAAAACAAGTGCATAAAACAGTAGATCTTTGTGGCATCATCAATTTCTTTTTTTAATTGTTATTAATGCCCATAGAACCCCAACCATTGTTTTCAATTTTTCAACTCATTTTTGATGCATGAAATTGCATTTCAGTTTATCTAACCTATTACAATTTTAATTTTATTAAGAGCAGTTTGGAGGGAGAGCTATTGTCAAATATGACCCCATTTGAACACTTAAACATTCACTTGACCCCAGATGATGAAAACTGAATAGTAGACCTCCTCTCCCCTCCCCCTCTCTTACCCAAAGCATGAACAGTGGCAGCAGACCTTGTGTGTCAGTGTGTGTGCTCACAGACCCCAGTACCAGTCTAACTAGAAGCCCTAACAAGAGGAGGGGGCAGGGACAGTAAATGCTCTAACTCACACGCCCCATGCCGACTGCCATCACTGGGAATGGATAATTGTAGAAGACTACAGGGAGAGATAGCCGCCCTTTTTCGTATGACCTCATCCATTATTGATGTGATCCCGTTTGGGGTCCAGGCCCACAGTTTTGGAACCAGTGCCTTAGTCCATAAGCTTGTTCACTTTCTCCAAGAGTTGCAACAGATTAGTTGTGATACGACTGTATATTACAATAAATCAAACAGAGAAGTAGCTCTGAAAATAAATCCCTTTTCACATTTAATGCGAATACAGGGGCACTTTTCCACATGAAGCCTGTTTCTGCTCAACAAAATCTCTGTCAGGGGCAAGGAATCCGTTGGAACCCATGGTGCTAAAAGAACAAACAACAGCCTTTCCTTTTTAAAGAAATCAATCTCCCATGGACATTGACAGCTCTAACATAGAGTTAGCATTCACAATACATCCGGATCTCAGGAACAAGTCTGATTCAATTTGAATCGCACATAAAAGAGTCTTGTGCCTCATAGACATTGATATAAAAAGGCACTAAAAAGAAAAATGCAAGGAGCTGTGTGATTGCCATATTTTCTAATTCAAAATAATTGAAACTGTGAGAGAACAGATAGTTCCAACAGAGACAGAATATTTCAAGGGAGAAAACAGCAAATTAAAGAAAATGTTTTGTTTTGAAAATGGGCAAGATTTACTAATATTCCAATCCATTATTTTATGTAATAGGACCTATGAACTAATAGCAAATTATCAGGATTAGTTCATGCTAATAATGTATTAGAGCACTTTGATAAATATAGCCGTAAAGTTAACAATTACATGTATAGTAGAACTCAGCTACTGTTAGTTGTTTGGCTAACTTCTGAGTTACTTAGATAAATCTAATTGATTAAAAATTCCTCCTCTGTCCACCTAAATTTTTTCATATAAAATTAAAAAGTATATGCGGGCCCTGTTTACAAAGGTGCATTAGTGCTTTCAGTGCACCTACACTTAGCATAATTGCCAGCACCTTAAGTTAGACCAACCAAACTGAGGGCCAGATGCACTAAACTTAACGAGCCATTAACGAGCAAGTAGTAAACCCTGGCATGCACTAAAGACTTCTCTGAGCCATTTTCCGACAGCGGTAGCAGCTAACGGAAACAGAATGCAGATGAGCAAATTGTGTAGAAACCCTATTGTAATGAGATGCACTAACCTTTTCCGATTGCCTTAACGCTGGAAAATCTAACAAGAGGTCTGTACCTCTCGTTGGGGCTGCGCGGGATTGGAAAACTGCTACAAAAGTAACAAAAACAAAAAATTGGGGGGAAAAAAAGTCAAGTGCTCGTCAGGGACGTCCTTTATGGATGTCCTTCACTCAAAAAAAATAGCGCTCTGCTTCAAAAAAGACGTCCATTTTGGCCGTTATTCCCCCCCCCCCCCAATAATAAAAATGTCCCTTTTGGTTGTGCTTACTCAGCTGAGAGACCTGGAAGTCTCTGAGCCACGCTGTGATTGGCTCAGAGACTTCCAGGTCTCTCAGCTGAGTGAAGCACGGCCAAAAAGGACATTTTTATTATTGCGGGGGGGGGGGGGGGGGGAATGATGGACAAAATGGACGATTTTTTTTTGGATGGGCGTCCTCAACTGCATTGTCCTCTGGATCGAGCCACATTGGAGGGGGTGAGTGGCGCAGCATCTTCGGGCGGCACAGGAGGCATATTTGTCATATTTGGCATGCGCAGAGCAGCCAGTATAATGCTTGGCTGCTCTGCACATGCTTGACCGGCCGATTGGCTGACTGTTTATCGAAGGAATAGAGAATGCAAGTGAGCTACAACGAGCAGCTCATTTGCATTCCCTTTCCTTAATGCATGCCTGTTCCTTGTCGATTTGCTAAGGGAATCGGTAAGGGAAGGGCTCTAACGGTTGTTTAGTGCATCTTGCCCTGAATCAAGGGCTATACTACATTAATCACTTGGGGAAACAGTGGCATAACATCTACCTCAAAAATCCACAGTGTAATAACTCATGAATCAATATACTGTAAAAATGTCACAAAACATTATTATCAAAAACCATACATACAGATATGTGTTCCTAGATAATAGCGGGACCATCATAAATCCTGAAAGATTCTCTTTAACCCCAACAGGGAACCACTCTCATGTGCTTTAATCATTGAACATAGCTAGGTAACAGTATTTCCCACTTTAATATATGCTTAAACAATTTCAACTATTGTACTTTAATGATTTAGTGATTGAGATTTTGAGATTACTGAGCTTGCCCTCTTTTTTCTGAAATTTGAGGCAGCCAGTAGGTGAAACATGGTCCATGTTGGGGCCTTGGACCTGAGCAAGTTACTGAAATTTTTCAATAACTTGAGTTTGGGGCGCACGTCGATCCATTTTTTTAGCATGCTTGTAAAAAAGGCCTTTTATTTTTTTGCTGAAAATGGACGTGTGGCAAAATCAAAATTGCCGCCTGTCCATTTTGGGTCTGAGACATTACCGCCTGCCAGTGACCTAGCAGTAAAGAATCCAGGCAGTAATGACCTACGCATGTAAAATGCCACTTGCAGGCTTATTTTCGAAAGGGATCTCCTGCGATCTTCGGACACAAATCGGGAGATCTCAATCCCGGCCAAATCGGTATTATTAAAAGCTGACTTTGGCCAGCCCCAATTGCTTTTTCATTGCAGCGCTGGCCAGCCTTCAAGAGGGCGTGTTGGTAGGGTGGCGAAGGCGGGAAGGGGGTGGGGTTACGAGATGGCCGGCTTCACCTTATTATGAAAAAAAAAGGCTGGCTCAAATGAGCATTTCGCCAGCTGGACTTGGTCCATGTATTTTTAGGATCAAGTCCCAAAAAAGAGCCTCAAATGACCAGATGACCACCGGAGGGAAGCGGGGATCACCTCCCCCTTACTCCCCCAGTGGTCACTAACCCCCTCCCACACAAAAAAACAAAACAAAACATTTTTTGCCAGCCTGCATGCCAGCCTCAAATGTCATACCCAGCTCCCTGACAGCAGTATGCAGGTCCCTGGAGCAGTTTTTACTGGGTGCACTGCACTTCAGGCAGGTGGACCCAGGCCCCCCCCCCCCCCCCCCCCCCCACACACACACCTGTTACACTTGTGGTGGTTAATGTTGAGCCCTCCAAAACCCTCCAAAACCCACTGTACCCACATGTAGGTGCCCCCCTTCACCCCTTAGGGCTATGGTAATGGTGTAGACTTATGGGCAGTGGGTTTTGGGGGAGGTTTGGGTGGCTCAGCACACAAGGGAAGGGTGCTATGCACCTGGAAGCTAATTTTGTTTTTGTTTTTTTAAAAATATTTTTAAGTGCCCCCTAGGGTGCCCGGTTGGTGTCCTGGCATGTCAGGGGGGCCAGTGCACTACAAATGCTGGCTCCTTCCACAGCCAAATGCCTTGCATTTCGCTGGGTTTCAGATGTCCGGGTCCGGTTTCCATTATGGCTGAAAATCGGAGTCGGCCATCTCATCTAAACCCAGCGATCTGCTGGTGATCCTGTTCCAAACCCGGCAAGCGATTTGGACGGCGCCAAGCGTATTTTGAAAATACGCTTGGCTCTGCCCACTCGCGGAGCCGGCCCCCGAAGATGGCCGGCCATTGATTTGGCCGGCGCCATTCGATTATGCCCCTCTTGGCGCACATCCATTACGTGACCCAAAAATAAAAAATATTGTTCAGACGCGCATATCGGATGCTCCAAAAATGAAATTACCGCAAGAGCCATGCAGTAGTCGGGTGGTAACTCCATTTTGGTGCATGTTGGGTGCGCGTAGACACTTATGTGGCTTAGTAAAAGGGCCCCCTAGTATATAAACGCACATACACACAAGCATTGCCATAATCTGTGTTCTTTTTTTCTAATATTATCTTTCCTTTTTGATACTAATCTTGTGAACTGATTTTATGGTGACAATTCTATAAACTGGCATCTCAGTTTAGGTGCCCCAATGCTGTGTGCTTAGTGCCAATTATATAACAGCATCTTTACACCAAGATTTCTTATATAATACTAGCAAACATTGGATATAGGTGTGCCCTCCTACATCATGCCAATGACAGGCATAAGTTGGCACACCTAAGTGCACTAAGTAATATGTAATTTATAGTATTCTCTAAACTAACCCCCAGATTCTATATAGAACGTATAGAGATCCGCACCGAAATCCAAGCGTATTCTGTAACAATGTGCATAATGTAATTGGCTTAACAAGCCAATCAGCATTGTTAACATGCAATAATGAGCACTAATTGGCAATAATTAGAATTTACACAACTCGCTAAGTGTATTCTGTAATGCAATGCGCCTAACTTCTAATGTGCATAGACAAAAAGGGGTGTGGTTATAGGTGTGGAAATCGGCATTTTGTTAGTGTTCTAAAATTTACACACAGTTATAGAATATGGCCCAGTGCACCTAACTCTTCACGCCAGGATTTACGCCGTGTTTTCATTGATACAAATGGACATGCGTAGTTTTAGGTACTGAGATATCAACTAAGCCTATTTTATATATTGCACCCTAATCTAGGCACAGCTTATAGAATATGCTTAGGCAGAAATGTTTTCCATGCAGATTTTTTAGGCACCATATATAGAATTCCCCCATGTGCATAACTGGGGTACATGGCCATAGCCTACCCATACTGTACCCATGTGCCCCTCTGCAGTTAGATGCTATAGCACTAAGGCTCTACCTTATAGAATAGTACCTAGAGAATATAGACACCTGTCAATTAATGCTACCTATCAATTAAGTAAAAAAGTTAAAAAAAAAACCAGATTTTATGCTGCTTATCCTAGAAATAGGCAGTGGATTTCCCCCCAAGTCCATTTTAATACTGGCTTATGGACTTTTTGTTTTTGGAAATTATCCAACCCTTTTTTTAACCCAGCTAAGCTAACTTCTTTTACCACATGCTCTGGCAACAAATTACAGAATTTAATTATATGTTGAGCGAATAAATATTTTCTCTGGTGTGTTTAAAATTTATTACTTAATATCTTCATTGCGTGCCCCCTAGTCCTAGTATTTTTGGAAAGAGTGAACAAGCAATTCATATCTACCCATTCCACTCCACTCAGTGTTTTATAGACCTCTATCATATCACCCCTCAGCTGTCTCTTCTCTAAGCTGATGAGCCCCAGCTACTTTAGCCTTTCCTCGCCTTGTTTACAGTAGCTTACTGTTTTGTTTGTCCTTTTTCTTTTCCTCCTCTGTTCCCTTGTTCTTAATTTCCTCATTTTGTTTTCTCTCTATTTTTTTAATTACATATCTTAGTCAAGTGTTTCAGTTGTCTTTTCTTTTTTTTTTTTTTTAATATTTTTATTGAAGGAAATGTTACATCACATGCCAACACAGTGAGCCAACTGACTCGTACCTTTCCAACAACTACAAGATCACCGCTGTACTGTCGATTCACACAAGGAATGAGTAACAAAATTGATAACCAAATATACAACTCGTTGCCCACAAGCAAGTAATAACACAATCTACCATTCCTTCTAATTTTTTCTTTCCCCCTTCCCTCCTCCCCACATAACCTTCCACCCCAACCACCTACCCTCCCCCCACCCTACCCCCTTCCCTCTCCCCCCCTCCACCCCCCTCTGCTCCTGGAGACGTTCGGGGTAATGAATACAACGCCTCATACAGCTGCCATAGGGATCCACATGCCTGTCCTCTCCTTCCAGCAGACTTACACCGTTCCTTTTCCCACCTGGCCATTTGCGTCATTTTATTCTGCCAGTGATGGGTAGCCGGTGGTTCTTCCAAAATCCATTGGGCCAACACCACTTTTCATGCTAAGAGAAGCGCTACACACACAAACCTAATCTGCGATTGATGGAGCCCCTTCTCACGCATTCGAGATTCATCCCCAAATAGCAGAATCCTGTAGGACCACTCTACTTTCATTGCCAACATATGCTCCAATACTTTCAACACTCCCCCCCAAAACTCACCTAATTTGGTGAGTTGTCTTTTCTAATAGACAAACCATTTTGTCTCTCCTACTGATTTTTTTTGTTCAGCTTTATCCCAAGAGTATTATGTAAAATGGCTACTATAATATACGACTAAGAAAAACAGAAGCAGAAAACTGAATCTAAGGTTAGAACATCCTCAAGGACAAGATAAAAATATCACCATAAGTAGAGACTTGTTGGAGCTAGATAATATTGTTTATATTCACTGAAGATAGGTTCTTCAACCTTATTCATGCTGTTCCATTGCTGCCATTCCTGATTATAATGTATTAACCCTATTTCTTGTTTTTAAGTGCGATATTCATGAGTTGGGAAGGCAGACTTCCAATCAAAATCTTACAAAAGCTTTTATTGTCGTTTAGAGAATTGGTTGGAGAGTCACAGGTATTAAGCACATGAAAATAAGAGGCCTGGTTCTTAAAGTGGCTGTCAGGTATATAATGCCTACTGCTTTTAACAATATGGGACCCGTTTACAAGGCAGCATGTGTCAAATTGGCACTACCGCTGGGGTAGCACGGGCACCTGATGGTAATTCCAAAGTTGGCGCGCGCTAGTTCCAGTGGTAGAAAATAGTTTACTATTGTCTACCACGGGAGGCGTTTCTGGTGGTAATCAGCAGCACACCCATATTGGCGCACGCTGCACGATTACCATTCAAGTAGCGCATGAGCCCTCACCGCTAGGTTTAGTAATTAGTTTATGAAATATGATATGGAAATAGGAATTACCTTCTCATTTGCTTGGTTATATTTTTACAGAAAGCAGTGTTGACTATTCCTCGCATGTATCAAAGAAATAAAATTGACAGTACCGCCACTTGATGCCAGCAATTATGTATCAAATATCTATTTCTAATTAGATCTGCTTATATGCTAAATTTCACAGCAGGAGGAGAATGTGACAGTCCTTAATTTGACTTCTAGGGACTTGCCTATGGAGGAGCCTGAAACTGGACAGAGAAACATGATGTATTTTGTCATCATGGAAATATCAGATGTTTACAGCAGGTCCAGTTTGTTCAGCAGTCACTAGAGGGAACTAGAAAACAATCTCCTTTATGCTGGAAGAATTAAAACCTGCAATGAAAATGATAGCCAAACAACTCTAAGGATCAGTGATGAGATTTGGACCATAGAAGTTCCATTATTTATAGAATGAGACCCTCAGTTGATTTTTTTTTTCGATAGGTAAACAGAAGAACAAAGTCCTTTTGGAATAAGGCTCTTAGAACTCTGAAGGAATGTTCCTCAGGGTCAGTCTGAAAAAAAAAGTAGCTGTTTGACTCAGAGGGAACAGTTCGAGGAAAAGCAGGCTTCGTGACTGAACCAAGTAAAAGGGTCCAGCTTAGATTCTTCCTTCACTTCAAGTTGACTAAATACCAGTACAAAGCACAAGAGACATTCAGGTCTCCTCTGGTCAGTTCCTTCCTTCACATCAAAAGCAATTCTTCCCTACATCCCAGCAGTGTGACTGGGAGCTGCATCAAAGCAGCCTGTGTCTTAAGGGCTGTGTTCTATTTGCTTTTTTTTTTTTTCTTTTCTGGCATAAATTCCTGCCAAGTTCTCTGTTTAATTTCCTAGTTAGTGGTATGGCAGTGTGTCTTGGTTGAAATTGCTTACTGAGGCAAAGAGCCAGCTTGAAAGAACTGACATATCTGATATTCCCAAATAACGTTTATCTTGATGTTGATCAAGGACACCCTCCTCTTGCCAGTTTCACCATTCTTATTTTGTTTGTGAACATTCTGCTTAATTAATTTCTCTCTCTCTCTCTCTTTCTCTCTCTCTTCATTTATTTATTGGGAGGTCTTCTAAGTTTGGCTGCTGAACAGTTTCATTAGACCATTTTTTAATGGCTTTCACCTTGAGTGTTTTAACAGTTTCTCCATGGCATTTGCCACAAATGCTTTTACTTTTGAAGCAAAAAAGTACTTTGGTGATGTCATGGGCCATACGGAGGGAAGGGGGAGAGCAGGGTGATTAAATCATGAAAACTAATTTAGGGCCCTATTTAGTAAGCTGCACTAAAGTTTTTAGCATGTGCTAACAATTAGCACACTCTGCTACTACTACTACTACTACTTATCACTTCTATAGCGCTACAAGGCATATGCAGCACTGTATACCATACATGAAAAGACAGTCCCTGCTCAAAGAGTTCACAATTTAAATAGGACAGGCAAACAGACAGAACAACTAAGAGGTAAGGGAATTAAAGAGGTGGGGATAAAAGGGTACAGGGCAAGTGAGTAGTGGTTAGGAGTCAAAAGCAGCGATAAAGAGGTGGGCTTTTAGCCTGGATTTGAAAACGGGCAAAGATGGGGCTAGGGAAGTCTATTCCAGGCGTAAGGTGCAGCGAGATAAAAAGGAACAGAGTCTGGAATTAGCAGTAGAGGAGAAGGGGATAGACAAGAGAGATCCACAGAACGGAGTACCCGAGGGGGGACGTAGGGAGAGAGAAGAGTGGAGCGGTACTGGGGAGCAATAGAGTGAATGCACTTATAGGTCAGCAAGAGAAGTTTGAATTGAACGCGGAAACGGATAGGGATCCAGTGAAGTGACTTGAGGAGAGGGCTAATGTGAGCATAGCGACTCTGGCGAAAAATGAGTTGCGCAGCAGAGTTTTGGGCTGATTGAAGACTCTAACGCTAGAAACACCCATAGGAATATATGGGTGTCCCTAGCGTTAGCGCACACTAATTTTTAATGCATGCCAAAAATGCTAGTGTGCCTACAGCGCAGCTTAGTAAACAGGGCTCTTAATGTTTCATCTATTGTGGACTAGATTTGCTCTCTCTATATGTGGTTTACAGAGCCTATACATGACAGCATTATGGTTTCCACTGTAGCTGCTTTTAATTGGAATAAATAATTGGCGGAATCTCCTCATAAAGGCGGTTAATAAATCCCAATAAATTGATATGTATGTTTTAAAAAGCAACTTAAAGCATGTTTGTTTGGATAACTGTTTTAGTCAATGGTTCATTATAGTGTATAGTGAGGCAAAAGGGGGCCGGTGCTGGCATTGGCACATGTTAATATTAATCCGCAAACGAACCTTTTCTGGAGAGGGGAAGGCGGTAGAACTAGAGGACATGAAATGAGATTGAAGGGGGGCAGACACAAAAAAAATGTCAGGAAGTATTTCTTCACGGAGAGAGTGGTGGATGCTTGGGATGCTCTCCCGCAGGAGGTGGTGGAAATGAAAACAGTAACGCAATTCAAACATGCATGGGATAAACATAAAGGAATCCTATTCAGAAGGAATGGATCCTCAGGAGCTTAGCCGAGATTGGGTGGCAGAGCCAGTGGTGGGAGGCGGGGCTGGTGGTTAGGAGGCGTGGCTAGTGCTGGGCAGACTTATACGATCTGTGCCAGAGCTGGCGGAGGGGGGCGAGGATGGTGGTTGGGAGGCGGGGATAGTGCTGGGCAGACTTATACAGTCTGTGCCCTAAAGAGGACAGGTACAAATCAAGGTAGGGTATACACAAAAAGTAGCACATATGAGTTTAACTTGTTGGGCAGACTGGATGGACCGTGCAGGTCTTTTTCTGCCGTCATCTACTATGTTACTATGTTTTACATGTGTCCCAAGGCCCCCTTTTACAGCAGCTGGTAAAAGGAAAGTCTCACCTTCCTGAAGGAAATGGCTGTGTGGCAAGTAAAGCACTTGCCGTGCAGCCATTTTGGGGGGGAGCCCTTACCGCCACCTCAAGGGCTCCCGCATTAACCCGGTGATAACTAGGCAGCGTGCTAGGGGTGGGAAGTACCACCAGGCTGCTGCAATAGCCCGGCGGTACTTCCTGTATAGCGAGCGGTAAGCCCGCGTTGGGCTTACCGTCACTGAGTAATAGGAGCCCTTAGTTTCTATAATATATTTTCGATTTTGTTTTAATTTGTATTTTTTATACGTATATTGCTAAATATATTTGCATTATTCCACTCTTTTATGTTTCCTGCTTGGTATTGCATCTCTATAGGCAGGTATACATGTAAAAAATAAACTGGCCAAAATTCAGTGCTATTTAACCAGCCAGAAATGGCTTCTGGCCAATTAAATAGCACTTAAGTGGCTATCCGTGAATATTCTGTGGGAGATAGTTGGTTATCTCCTGCTGAACATTCACAGTCATTGAATAGGGCTAGATTCTATATATCATGCCTAAAAAATTAGCGCTGAAAAAAATACGCCTAGGCGTATTCTATAAACTTGGTGTAAATGCTGATGCCTAAATTAGGCGCGGGCCAGGTGTGTTGTATAGCTTTTGATGGCAAGAACCTGTAGAGATGGTGATATTCTAGCATTTTACATTCATATGTGGCTACTAACACCATAACCCCTAGATTCTATAAACTGTGACTAAAGTTGCTCAGGCAAATCAGCACGCATAGCCGATTTGTGTGCACATCTCAATTGTTTAACAAGCTAATCAGTGCCGATAATTAGCCACTAACAAGCAATTATCAGCACTAATTGACAATAATTAGAATTTACATGTGCAGCTTTCTAAATGTGCAAAATTCTGCAAAGTGGTGCACATAAATTCTAATGTGTGGATCACGAAAGGGGTGTGGCCATGGGAGGGGCACGGTCAGGTCATGGGCATTCTTGAAAATTACACGCACTGTTATAGAATATGCACAATCCGCACCTAAATAAGGCATGGGCATTTACACCAGGTTTTAATTGCTGTAAATGACTGCACCTACATTTCAGTCATGGGAATGGCTACTATACGCATTCTAAAACCATGCCTAACTTTTGGCAAGGTTTATAGAATAATGCTAAGTGTGGGTTTTTTTGGTGTTGATTTTTTGGTGCCATAAATAGAATCTGGTCTTACTCTTAAATGCTTTCTTTTAGATTGCCAACTAGTGGAACAATACACGCTTTGATTTGGTGGTGCACACTTTGGTGGTGGGCATGCACATAGGTGGCAATCAGACATAGTGCACAGGTTAATTATAGAATATATCATTTGCATGCTGTCTAGCATACAGCTAGATGTGGGCATTTATATCAGCTCTAGAGTAGGGATGCCTGTAAGGATGTTTTTGGCCACTTGTCTAGAATTCTGTAAAGAAAAGTAGATGTCTACTGTATTTTACAGAATAGGCTTGAAATAGGCATCATAACCAGCAACTTTATAGAATTAGAGAAAGGAGATGGTATTTGATATATTGCCTTTCTGTGGTTACAATTAAAGCAGTTTATATATTAAATGCAGATATTTATTTTGTACCTGGGGTAAAGAGGGTTAAGGGCTTCTTTTACAAAGCTGTACTACCGATTCATGGTGCGGCAAATGAGGGAAAGCCCATTCAATTCCTGTTGGCTTCCTCTCATTTGCTGGGTGGGAATCGCTAGCGTGGCTTTGTAAAAGAAGCCCTAAGTGACTTGCCCAGAGTCACAAGATGCTGCAGTGCGAACGAAACCCAGTTCTCTGGTTCTCAGGCCACTGCGCTAACCAATAAGCTACTGGAAATACCCTGCATGTGAACACTGCTAGCATGTATATTCAGTGATCTGGCTATATGTTTTATGGCACTGAATATTAAGAATGAGCTGTCATTTGGAATGCCATGGGATGGCATATCCCGTGTTGTTGCATGTTGTTAAATGAAAACGAGCAGGAAAAAATTGATACTTTGGGCCTTTTTCATCCAGCTGCGCAGCAATGCCGACGGAGCCCATTCAAAATGCACGGACTTTGTTGGTATTACCACACCGGGAGCTGCTAGTGCTGCTTAATAAAAGAGGCCCTTTGTGGGGGTTTTTTAAAGTTGCTAATTATTGTGCACAAACCAGTGGCGTACCAAGGGGGGGGAGTGCGGTGAGGGCGGTCCGCCCTTAATGCACGCCGCTGGAGGGGGGGGTGCCGCACGCCTGTTGACTCTTCGTTTTCATGCTCCCTTTGCCCCGGAACAGGTTGCTTCCTGTTCCGGGGCAGAGGGAGCATGAAAACGAAGAGTCAACAGGCGCGCGGCACCCCCCCCCCCCGCGGCGTGCACCAGGGAGGGTTCTTTCACCGGGGGATCGGGGGTTCTTTCACCGTGGGGGGTGTCTCGCTGTTCCGGGGGGGGGGGGCGCTGCACCCGGGGGGGGGGGCGCATCGGCGATCCGCCCCGGGTGTCAGCCCCCCTAGGAACGCCACTGGTGCAAACTATTTGCAAAGAGGGCAAAATACAAAGAGGGTGCACTATTTGGAAAGGGGTAAAAACTTTTAGAAAGAGGACACACTATCCTGCTTATAATCGAATGAGAAAAACGCCCATGTTCCGACCTAAATCGGGAGATGGACGTTTATCTCACAAAAATGAATAATGTTGTATAATCGAAAGCCGAACTTGGACGTTTTCAATTACACTCCATTGCGGAAGCGTACAAAGTTGACGGGGGCGTGTCGGAGGCGTGGTGAAGGCGGGACTGGGGCATGGTTATCACCCGAACAGAGATGGGCGCCTTTCGCTGATAATGGAAAAAAAGTATGCGTTTGTAGCTAGAATTTAGGGCACTTTTCCTGGACCCTGTTTTTTTCACGAATATAGCCCCAAAAAGTGCCCTAAATGACCAGATTACCCCCAGAGGGAATCGGGGATGACCTCCCCTGACTCCCCCAGTGGTCACTAACCCCCTCCCACCACAAAAAATGATGTTTCACAACTTTTTATTTTCACCCTCAAATGTCATACCCACCTCCCTGGCAGCAGTATGCAGGTCCATGGAGCAGTTGTTAGGGGGTGCAGTGGACTTCAGGCAGGTGGACCCAGGCCCATCCCCCCCACCTGTTACAATTGTGCTGCTTAATGCTTAGTCGTCCAACCCCCCCCAAACCCACTGTACCCACATGTAGGTGCCCCCCTTCACCCCTTAGGGCTATAGTAATGGTGCAGACTTGTCGGCAGTGGGTTTTGAGGGGGATTTGGGGGGCTCAACACACAAGGGAAGGGTGCTATGCACCTGGGAGCTCTTTTACCTTTTTTTTTTTTTTTTTTGTAAAAGTGCCCCCTAGGGTGCCCGGTTGGTGTCCTGGCATGTGAGGGGGACCAGTGCACTACGACTCCTGGCCCCTCCCACGAACAAATGCCTTGGATTTATTTGTTTTTGAGCTGGGCGCTTTCATTTTCCATTATCACTGAAAAACAAAAACACCCAGCTCACAAATTGTCGAATAAAACATGGACGTCTATTTTTTTCGAAAATACGGTTCGGCCCGCCCCTTCACGGACCTGTTCTCGGAGATAAACGCCCATGGAGATAGACGTTTTTGTTCAATTATGCTCCTCCATGTTGATAATCTGCACATGCATGAACCATTGCACATGAGTGAATTAACAATATTGCTCCCTTTATGAAAAAATTACCATAAAAACCTAAATAAAAAAAATTCATGTAAATTGACAGGAAAAATGACAGGAAACAACAATTTTACAGTTATCCAACCTATATATATATATATATATATATATATATATATATATATATATATATATATATATATATATATCTTGGGCAGCTCAATAGTAGTCCAATTATGAATAATTTGATTATACACACCAGTATTCTCAGGCTCTTTTAGTTGCAGTTTTTTTCATAGATTCTGTTGCTCTCCTGCAATTTATAAGAAGATAACATGCAGCCTTTATGAGCTTATAAAACATATCTTTTCACTAGAGCAGCATGACACCTTCTTGACTTCAATTCCTGATAACTATTATCCTGCAAAACTAATTCCGTGTAGAGCTTAAACAAATTTTCATCAAAATCATAATGAATTTTATACAAATGGAGAAAACTAAAGTACATAGGGGTGTACCTGTTCTTTCCTGATGTTAATTAATTTAATTTAGTTTGCTAATGCCTTTGATAAAAACGAAGTATAAAACCTAATCAGCAGTTGAATAGGTCAGAGTGGGCTGAATGAGTGGTGAAACAGATGGTGGGTTTCTGCATACAGAATCCCTGCAAAGCTATGAAAAAAGGTGATTATGGAAATGATGTGCTTTTAAAAAGGGATATGAGTGCATGGGAAGTGATAGGAAGTCCTAACAAGAAAGGATAAGAAGATGGAAAGAATAAAACGAAGGGACGTATGTACTAAGCTGTGTTAAGGGCACACTAGAGCTTATAGTGTATGTTAAATGCTGAGGACACCCATAGGAATATATAGGTGTCTCTAACGTTTAGCGTGCACATGCTAAAAACGCTAGCATGTCTTAGTAAACAGGGCCCTAAATCAGGTACATGGTGATAAAGAGACAGAGACCAAGATAATATGGGAATTAGGCATCTAGGAGATTCTATATATGGCGCCTAAAAAAATCAGCGCTGAAAACCATGCCGACTAAGCGTATTCTATAATTGGCACCCAGATTTAGATGCCGATTATAGAATAAGCTTAGTTGATATTTCAGTGCCGATATCAGAAAGTCCAAGAAATGCCCATTTCCTAACCTATAACCACTCCCCTTTTTGCCTGTGCATTTTAGAAGTTTGGCGCACATCATTACAGAATATGCTTAGTGAGTTGTGTTCCTAAATTCTAATCAATGCCAATTAGTGCTCATTATTGCTTGTTAAGTACTGATATCAGCGCTCTTTCGCTTGTTAAGCCAATTAAGATATGTGCAGTGTTACAGAATCTGCGCCAATTTCAGCACCTAAATCTAAGCACACTATATAGAATCTGCGGTTAAGGGGCCCTTTAACTAAAATGCATTAAGCAGTTAACTTGCGAAATTGGCAGATGTTACCTTCTTTAAAAGCACAAACAGGAGATAAACATCCTGCATCACAGATTATGCACCAAAGTACAAAGTAGGAGAGGACCACGAAAATCCACTAAAAGAAAAGCTAAAAAATAAAAAAATCTTTAATAAACATAATCATAAGAACAGTCTCCATAAAAAGTTCATATACAAACAACAATGACTGTATGTGTCCACCAAAGAGTATTGCAATTGTATCCAAGTACCTGACACTGATCCATGTTTCGGCATAAATGCTTGCATCAGGGGTAACAATTTCTAAATGAAAAAAAAACCCCAACTACAAAAAAACAAAGCAAATAAGTATGAGAAACAGCTAAATGGACAGAATAATTAAGGTTTCACAAAACAATAAAAATAAAATGCCATAGATCCATGACTACCAAAAAAAAAATTAAACATTTTTTTTCAAAACTTCCAGGTAACTAGCCTAAACAAATATAAATACTATAATGTTGGAATACATTAAAAGTCAATGATTATCAATACATAAAAATAGGATAAAATACATAACTGATCAATTTATATCCAAAGAAATTACAAATGCTTACAGATAAATAAGGGGTCCTTTTACTAAGGCGTGTAGGCGCCTGCACACATCCAATGTACATCAATCTGGAACTACTACCCAGCTACCACGTGACCCTGGTGGTAATTCCATTTTTTATTTTCTACGGCGAGGTGCTAACCGGGCTGTAATCGGCAGTGTATGCGCACTGATAATTACCACCCGGTTAATGCGTGAGACCTTACTGCTAAGTCAGTAGGTGGCTCTAAGGTCTCAGGGTAAAAATGGATGTGCACCAATTTTTATTTTGCAGCACATCCATTTTCAGTCATCTACACACAGACGTAAAAACGTTTATGTCATACAAGCTATTTTAGAATGAAGATGTGATTCCACTTTGAAGCAATGTAATTTGTTCAAAAAGTGGAGTTTGCGTCATGAAACTTTCCTACCATGAAAAACAACCTTGCAGAAGTGTTTTGCAGCAATGGCAATTTCCTACATAATGTTGATGTAATAAAAAAACATACAGGGAATTGTAATAATCCAAGTGAAGGGTCAAAATGGCTTGTGATACAGTTCTAAATCTTGCAGGACTTAAAGATGATCTTAGGCTCTTTAGCAATGTAACTTTAAAAAGAACGTCTTTACAAACTCGTTAATCTGAAGTTCAAAAATAAATTTTGAGTCCAGAATCACTCCTAGTACTTTAAATTTATGCTCAAATCTGAGTGTTTCTCCTGAGGAAAAGATAACATTAGTTGGAGAACTGATTGTGTATAGATGAAGGGCACATACAACAAAAGATATACGAGAATACACATAGGGACAAATTCTATATAGTGCACCTGAAAAACAGGTGCTGATTAAAGTGATTCTATAAAGAGTGCACACAACTTAATTGAACAACAAGCTGATCAGCAGTGATAATTGAGAGATAGCAATCAATTACCAACACTAATTGGCAATAATTAGGATTTAGGCACATATCCCATTCTATACAGGATTGTGCCTAAATCTTATCATGCATAAAAATTTGGAGGCATGGTTAGGGGCGCTCCTGGGGTGTTCCCGGATTCTATGCAGGTTGATACAGAATCATGCCTAACTGCACCTAATTGAGGGGCCCTTTTACTAAGGTGCACCTAAAAGTGGCCTGTGCTGGTATCGGTATGTGTGTTGGATGAGCGCAGGTCCATTTACTCAGTTTGTCTGGAAAAAAGGCATGTTTTGTGCCAGAAAATGGACGTGCAGCAAAATTAAAACCAGTGTGCGTCCATTTTGGGGCTGAGACCTTACTGCCACCCATTGACTTAGGGGCTCATTTTCAAAGTACTTAAGACTTACAAAGTTCCATAGGTCACTATGAAACTTTGTAAGTCTAAGTGCTTTGAAAATACGCCTCTTAGTGGTAAGATCTCAGATGCTAACCGGGCGGTAAGTGGCCAGTGCGCATAAACTGCCAATTACTGCCAGGTAAGCGCCACATGGTAGAAAATAGAAAATATTTTCTACCGCATGTTTTGGGCGCACGTCACAAATGCAGTTACTGCCTGGGGCACGCAGTAGCTTGGTAGTAGTGCCAATTTGACGTCTATTGGACGGGCGTAGGTACCTATGCGCCTTTGTAAAAGGGCTCCTTAGGCACTATTTAATTGCAGGTGCCTACAGTTAGGTGCAGCTAAGAGTGATTCTAGAAAGGTTGCATACTCTTTATGGAATCACGCTAAGCTAAGTTCCTAGAAGCCAAGTCCATAAACCATTGTTAAAGCAAACCTGTGAGAATGCCACTGCTTCTCCCCGAAAGAAGAAGCATACAATCTTGGTATTTTGGGGGGAATTTTTTTCCAGTTATTTCTGACGCGGACCACTGTTGGAAATAGGATGCTGGGCTTGATGGACCTTTGGTCTCACCTAGTATGGATATTCTTACGTTCCTAGGTACACAATAAATTGATTTTCAGATACGGGGTACTTGCATAAATAATGCTTAAATGTTCGGTGGTGATGTGGCTAATAGCACAGATGTAATGGTTCAAAATGAAGATGCAAGTTGCACTTTTTACCAGCATGTCAGTTATGCATGTACTTTAAAAACAAAAACACTTGCTCTGTGCAAATGTACTCATAAGATCCCACCAAAACATCTCATGGAATATCCCTTTTGATGCAGCAAAATTTATGCATGTAAGGACCTTACCTGCTCTATTTTTAGATGATGACAAATCTACTTAAGTGCATTCACCCAATCTACTTGTGTAACTTCTTCTTTTATGCATGTAGGTCCTGATTAAGCTTTTTAAAATGTACCCTGCAGTGTATAATTAGCTGAATCAAGTTTCAATTCAGGTACTAAAATACTGTAGACTATCAAAGTCATTACCACTGAAGGAGTTCACTCTCTCATATAAGTATTTCAAACAATTCAAAATCCTATTAAGTGTACTTTATTTGATTAGGGACAATTGGTTAAATTTCTCTTGGCAGCCACAGTCTATAATTACAACTTGAGATTTTTCTTTGTATTTTTCATTAACCCCCAAAAGAAAAATTTACTCATTTGTAGAAAAAAATGTCTTAGAATGTATACATCTTAAATAGTTTCCTATATAGATTAAGACATGTAAATAATACTTAGAAAACATTTAAAGGCAACCCTGGAATTATCACAGTGGTAAGATTTGTACCCTGGGCATTATTCGTAATATTAGGGAAACACCTTTCACAATCTCTATAGCTGACTGTCAAAGATTTTTAAACTCTTCCCAGAATCTATGTAAAATAGCACAAGTTCAATACAAATACTGCAAAATGTTGTATTAAAATGTATAGACAATGATGTCAGTTTCCAGCAATAGGCCAATTGCATAAAGTTAAATCGAGACCATATCCGTTTACATTTATTTAGATAGTCAGGTGATTTTTCAGTGATGCTGTTGAAAATCCATTTTCATTTAATTTTATATCAATTTAAATGGATACATTGTCCGTCTAGTGGCTGATTCCCTCCTCTCTGTCTCCTATGAGTCCCATGTTTAGATGGATAACTGTACAACCCCAGCCATACGCCTTCTACAAATGCATAGCTTTGCCACTATATGGAGTATTTATTAAGGTGCAGTAAAATCTGCAAGCTACTCACACTGCCTGGGAATAATGGGCTGCTAAGCCACGGCACAATGCTCCTGGGCCAAACTGACAATATCTTCCCATCGCAAATCCTTCTCCCAATGTACCCCCAATCCATTTCCCCTCTCCTGATAACTCTCTAATTCTCTCAACCCTCCAAATGCCCTGTCCAATCCACTTTCCACAGCATCAAAGGCTCTCATCACATCCCCCTCCTCCAAGGTATCCCGCAGTAGTTCTGGGATTGGCAAACGCCAATGTGGGGCATGTTTAGGGTGGAGAGTAGGTGTGCCATGTGCTAATCAGCAAATCGCCACACACTGCCGATTAGCATGTGTTTAGCAGGGGAACCCTTATCGCCTATTAATAGGTGGAGGTAAAGGCTCTCGCCCAAATGGCCACATACTAATTGGAAAATCAGTGTGTGGCCATTAATGGGGAAAAAAAGAAATGGCAGTTATTTTACAGCTGCCCTAAAAATGGCCTCAGCGCGTGGGAAACCCACACGCTAAAAATAGTGCAGGCCACTTTTTAGTGCGGCTTAGTAAAAGGGCCCCTTAAAAAGGCCAAAATTATCCCTTCATATGTCCTGAGTTTTTAAAGAAATTTAACTTATGCAGTCAGCACTGCTGGTGATCAAATAACATTTTTTAAAAACATTGGCCTGAATGTCAGTTCACTGCTTATAATGTATTATTGTGTGATGTTTTGCACTTTTAGCTGATGTAGGAGGGGTAGTTACTAAGCTGCAGTAAAAAAAAAACTGCTCTATTATTTACAGCTGAACTCATAGAGGTACTACCTCAAGACTAACACTAGGGTGATTTCAGTATAAATTTGAACCCAGGCAATAATGGGGCAGGAGCTACTGGGGAATCACTTCTTCTCCCTCCCTCCCCCAACAGTCATCAGCGAAACACCTGGTTGGTGCGGGGGAGGGGAGGGGAGGGGGAGAAGATTTGTATTGACGGGTTTGGGTCACACAGGTGATACAGGGTGGGTGGTGGTTGTGATGTCATCAATGGCTTAGGGGATTGATCAGGAAAGTAAGAGGTAGAGCACTGGACATCCAGGGGTGACTAGTTCAAATTTCCCTACTGTTCCTTGTAATCTTGGGCAAATAACTTAGGGCCTCTTTTACCAAACAGCGCTAGCAATTCCCGCGCTGCAATGCTGACGAAGTCCATTCAAAGAATGAGCTTTGTCAGCGTTGCCGCATCAGGAATCGCTGACATGGTTTAGAAAAAGGGGCCCTTAATCCTCAACTCCTTGTGAGCTCTCTCCAGGGATAGGGAAATATCTACTGTACCTGAATGTAACTCACTTCAAGCTAGCACTGAAAAAGGTGTGAGCAAACTCTAAATAAATAAATGTGGTATGTCTCACCCATCCTCCTTCCTTGTATATACCCCCCACCAAGTAAGATGAGCAACCCTTACTCCCCTGTTTACTAAGGTGTACTAGTGGCTGCCTTGCGCTAATGCCAATGGGCTGTGTCGGCATTGCCGTAAGGCAGCCGCTAGCACAGCTTAGTAAATGGAGGGGGGGGGAGGGTTAGGCAGCATTTGGCATTTACACAAGTTAGTACATACACACACACACACACACATACACACATGTATATGTCAATTCCAGTTCTCTACCCTTTACTTTTCTGATCATTTCTCCAAGCCATTGATTAAATCTCCACCCTGGTATCAAATGTGTGACCCAAACCCATCAATACAAATCCTCTCAACCAGAATCCCCCCCCCCCCCCCCACACACACACACCTTCCAGGTGTTTCCCTGATGACGTAGAGGAGGGAGGGAGAAGGAGTGATCCTTAATAGAACAGGCCCCATCATTGCCGGGGTTCAAACATTTATATATGTAACGTATCTATAAACGTGTCTTGTTTATAGAATTGATCTTCATATATTTAGAAGTATTGTTATACCTTATTTTTTTGCATTGCTTTTAGTACTTGACTATATAAAAATAGAGAATTATATTTCCTTATCCAGGAAAGTATATTTTAATTTTATTGATGTATTGATATTATCAATTTGCTAGAAGGTTAGTTTTGTTATTTTTAATATGATAATTGAGGATTTAAACACTAGCAACTGTGGTATTAAATACTGAGAGCCACTTTCAGGCAGCCCGTAGTATTTACAGGCGTAGGAGTACTTTTTACTTACAAACCTGCAAGCAGATTTAAAAGGAGAAAGTCCCCGTGGAGTTTCACTTTATTTAATCATTTATTTATAATTTTTCATTTTACAAGGGTCACTTGCAAACAGAACTACAGAGATGACTGTACATTAATACAATATTAGAAGAAAACAATCTCAATTAGATAAATGGATTATATACAATCTTTCTCTTTCTTAGACCACAAAATAAATAGGGAGAGTGAAACAAGACAAGGAGATCAATTAAACAACAGTAAACCAAGAAAATGTGGTATTAACCTGATTATCCCCAGTTATTATTTATCTGAATCATTATTCCACATTGATCGTCTGGTTGGCTTCTTCAAACCCAAGACGGTGTATAGTCAATTTATTTCATTGGAAACATACTTATTGTCCAATATTAGTGGAAATAATACACCTGATTTCATTTTTTTTCTCTTTTAAAACCAGAAATTATTTAACAATACAAGCACTTGAATCTCTAATCCAATTCCCACTGATTAAGGTAATCCCAGTTTCACAGGCTTCACTCCTTTTGAATTAATATACTAAGAGGAATCATTTCAGAGGGAAAAAAAACTTTAGGAGTCATACCCGGAACTCTGGGAAAACAATAATCTTGATATTGATCATCTGTAATAATATTCATTTTGTAAGGAGTTTCACTTTAAAAAGAAGAGTAAGCCAGTGATGGCGGGGGGGGGGGGGGGGGGGGGTCTTTAACTTGCAGATCCAAACCATGCCCAACAAAGTGGCAGAAAGCAGGCACAGGAATATCAAAACGAAAATCCCAGTGCTTGTTTTCTCTGGCCTACTCTGGCCCTATCTGCTCCCTTCACTCTTTTTTACCCCAAGGGGAAAGCATATATATTATCACTAATGCAATACTGTTAAAACATATAGGGGCCCTTTTACAATGCCACGGTATGGCTACCACAGCAGAGAGTCCATGATTGGGGGTGGAGAACGGCGTCTATTTAAAATCAGAGCGCCATCTTGTTAATAATAGTCCTTGCAGAGATATAGACAGGACACAATACAAGGTATGGTAGAGAAAAACAGAGACCTAAGCTTTTCCATTGACTTTCAATTCTCTCCTTTCCAGCAGTTAAAGCTATTTTGTTATATCATTATAGAGTACTCTCAGAAAACAAAGAAAACAAGGGATAATGCTCCTAAGGAAGCACAGGCGAAACAGGGGCTCGCTGTAGGGCGTTCCCAACAGTCTACGCCAGTAAAGAGATAAGTACCTTGCATTCTGTACTAAGAGTCTGACTAAAGATAAAGTATAAGAAAAGTATTCTGATAGATAAAATTTGAAAATAAAATAAATAAGCTTAGCCAGAGGTTTTTTGACTCATGAAGAAGCTCACCAGATATCCACAACTTCAGAAAATCATGTGAATTCTGGATAGCGAAGCTTTCACTCTGAGAAAATCAAAAGTGAAAGAGGAGCTCTGAAGTATTTTCCTCTGTGAGTAAAACGCAATATATTTGCACCTTGGAGAGTCTTAGCTTGCTTTATCAGTATTTTGAATAGTATTTTTCAGCAAGCTCCAAGTGTCTATTTTTATGCAATCTGCATATAGGTGTTCCCTGGAGCATTGTTTGGGCAGAGAAGAGGAGAGGTTTCCATATACACATGTGTTTTATAAGATATGCATGTACATGCATAGATTGCATGAACTCATTTACATCTTTAATGGAGCAGGTGTCAGACCGTGTGTGCTACAACAGTAATAAAGAGGATCCAACATAGGCAACAGTATGCGTAAAGAGTGATACATACAAATCGACTAAGTTACTCTTGTGTATATATATATATATATATATATATATATATATATATATATATATATATATATATATATATATATATATATGTTTAGATATTATTATGTATTTCTATTTATTTTTTTTAATTGAACTTAGTTAATTGCTATGTATTACTTTGTATGTTTATGTTTTTATTTATATTTATGTCCCTGATTAAGAATTTTTGGGCATGGTCATGTTGGGAATTTTGCATCTATTAGATAATAGAGTTCTGTACACATCCTGTTGTCTATGTTGGATTCTCTTTGTTCTGGTGTGGATCTCTACCTCTTTGCTTTATATGGACTGTGAGTGCTAGTCAGCCTGGATCTGGGAGCCTAGCTTTTAAACATATAAATATGCTTATGTTGCCTTTATATAATACTAGTAAAAAAGGCCCGTTTCTGACATACAGTGGTGGAAATAAGTATTTGATCCCTTGCTGATTTTGTAAGTTTGCCCACTGACAAAGACATGAGCAGCCCATAATTGAAGGGTAGGTTATTGGTAACAGTGAGAGATAGCACATCACAAATTAAATCCGGAAAATCACATTGTGGAAAGTATATGAATTTATTTGCATTCTGCAGAGGGAAATAAGTATTTAATCCCTCTGGCAAACAAGACCTAATACTTGGTGGCAAAACCCTTGTTGGCAAGCACAGCGGTCAGACGTCTTCTGTAGTTGATGATGAGGTTTGCACACATGTCAGGAGGAATTTTGGTCCACTCCTCTTTGCAGATCATCTCTAAATCATTAAGAGTTCTGGGCTGTCGCTTGGCAACTCGCAGCTTCAGCTCCCTCCATAAGTTTTCAATGGGATTAAGGTCTGGTGACTGGCTAGGCCACTCCATGACCCTAATGTGCTTCTTCCTGAGCCACTCCTTTGTTGCCTTGGCTGTATGTTTTGGATCATTGTCGTGCTGGAAGACCCAGCCACGACCCATTTTTAAGGCCCTGGCGGAGGGAAGGAGGTTGTCACTCAGAATTGTACGGTACATGGCCCCATCCATTCTCCCATTGATGCGGTGAAGTAGCCCTGTGCCCTTAGCAGAGAAACACCCCCAAAACATAACATTTCCACCTCCATGCTTGACAGTGGGGACGGTGTTCTTTGGGTCATAGGCAGCATTTCTCTTCCTCCAAACACGGCGAGTTGAGTTCATGCCAAAGAGCTCAATTTTTGTCTCATCTGACCACAGCACCTTCTCCCAATCACTCTCGGCATCATCCAGGTGTTCACTGGCAAACTTCAGACGGGCCATCACATGTGCCTTCCGGAGCAGGGGGACCTTGCGGGCACTGCAGGATTGCAATCCGTTATGTCGTAATGTGTTACCAATGGTTTTCGTGGTGACAGTGGTCCCAGCTGCCTTGAGATCATTGACAAGTTCCCCCCTTGTAGTTGTAGGCTGATTTCTAACCTTCCTCATGATCAAGGATACCCCACGAGGTGAGATTTTGCGTGGAGCCCCAGATCTTTGTCGATTGACAGTCATTTTGTACTTCTTCCATTTTCTTACTATGGCACCAACAGTTGTCTCCTTCTCGCCCAGCGTCTTACTGATGGTTTTGTAGCCCATTCCAGCCTTGTGCAGGTGTATGATCTTGTCCCTGACATCCTTAGACAGCTCCTTGCTCTTGGCCATTTTGTAGCGGTTAGAGTCTGACTGATTCACTGAGTCTGTGGACAGGTGTCTTTCATACAGGTGACCATTGCCGACAGCTGTCTGTCATGCAGGTAACGAGTTGATTTGGAGCATCTACCTGGTCTGTAGGGGCCAGATCTCTTACTGGTTGGTGGGGGATCAAATACTTATTTCCCTCTGCAGAATGCAAATAAATTCATATACTTTCCACAATGTGATTTTCCGGATTTAATTTGTGATGTGCTATCTCTCACTGTTACCAATAACCTACCCTTCAATTATGGGCTGCTCATGTCTTTGTCAGTGGGCAAACTTACAAAATCAGCAAGGGATCAAATACTTATTTCCACCACTGTAAATGAAACGGGCGCTAGCAAGGTTTTCCTCAGAGTGTGTATGTTTGAGAGAGTGTATGTGAGAGTGACTGTGTGTGACAGAGAGTGAATGTGCGAGTATGCGTGTGTGTGAGAGAGAGTGTGTCTGTGAGAATGAGAGTGTGTGCAAGTGCGTATGTGAGACAGTGTGTGAGAGAGAGAGTGTGTTTCACACAGATACAGTGTGTGTGAGAGACACAGACTCTCTGTGAGACTGAGTGTATGAGACCAAGAGAGTGTGTGTGTGTGAGTGACTGTGTGACACATAGAGAGTGAATGTGATACAGTGTGAGACATAGAGTGTGTGAGAGTGAGAGAGAGAAAATATTGACTGAGAGAGAGAGAGAGAGAGAGAGAGAGAGAGAGAGAGTGTGATAGAGATACCTCCCCCCTCCCTCTCTGGTGTCTGAGCATTACTGTGCAGGATGCTGAGCTCTGGCTATGCTTCAAGGAACTGACCAATCCTATTTAATAGAAAGCACCTCCATCATTCTGAAGCCGAGAAACCTCATGTGGTTGGTCACTTCTGCTTGTGACGAACCCGGAAGTACGTGATGTCAATTCAGGAGATGGATACAGAGAGCCATGCAGTCAGTTTCAGAATGTTGGAGGTGTGTTTTATTATATAGGATGTTTAACATAGGTGTGTTTTTGAATTTCTCACATAAACATCTAGTTATAAAATTAAGCCATTTATCTCCAGATTCTATATAACGTGCCTAGAGATCCTAGCCAAAATCCAAGCATATTCTTTGACAATGTGTGTAACTTAATTGGCTTAAATAGCCAATCAGTATTGTTAACAGCACTTAACAAGCAATAATGAGCACTAATTGACAATAATTAGAATTTACGCACACAACTCCCTAAGCGTATTCTGTAATACATGCCACCTAAATTTTAATGCATGCAGGCAAAAAGGGGTGTGGATATGGGTGGGGAAATGGGTATTTTGTGGGCTTTTCAAAATTTATGCGTATTGTTATATAATATAGTCCTCTGCGCCTAATCCTAGTCCTTACCCATCTTACCTATCCACACATAAACGACTACCTCTTTACTTATTATATTACAGCTGCAACCATTCTGTATTACTTTGTCAACCTGATTTACTATGTAAGCCGCATTGAACCTGCTAATGAGTGGGAAAATGCGGGGTATAAATGTTACAAATAAATAAATAAATCTATATGCCAGGATTTATGCCACGTTTTCATTGATATAAATGGAGGTGTGTAGTTTTAGGCGCTAGGATATCAACTAAGTGTATTATATATACCATGCCTAAATCTAGGTGCCACTTATAGAATATGCTTAGGCTGAAATGTTGTCCGCATGGACTTTCCAGGTGCCATATATAGAATCTGGCCCAGTGGCCCTTGACCCTTTAAAATGGGTGCATAATATAATCTCACAGTTACATTCTCTCTGGGTCTGTTGTGACTACTTTCACATTGTTTTGCTTATCATGATAGACTCACCATCAATCTAGCATGATGAATTTTCATTACCAAAGGAATTTTTTGTAATGCCAATCATGATTCTGAAAGATTGACTAACCAAAACATGTCAATGGGGGAATCATTTCTCAACATCTGCAATAACTTTACTGCACTTTGTATGCAAAGTTTTTCAAAGTTGTTTCCAAGTCAAGTTGGTTTACATGACTCTTTTGACCCTTTTAGCCTAGCAAAGCATTCTTTTTAAAGAGCTGTCTGTTTAAGCTGCTTCAGAGACAAGACAGGGCACTTTGATGGATGGTTGCCCTGGCAGCTATATAGTACTCCTCTAGAGCTTCAGAGAAGCACTTCAGCAATTTAAATGTGGCCATTTTTTAATCAATTTGATAACATATTCCCTAATGTGCATACAACATTTTTCAATCTCATTGCATGACATTTTAAATCCATTGCCTTTTATCATATTTGTTTAAAGAAAAACACTGCTCTCTACCTTTTGGAACGTAATATATTTGGTTAATGTGATATAATTGAAAAAATAATAAACAGTGCAATTGTTTGTCTCTCTCATTCTTAGTTTTGCTAGAGACATTATACAGTATTATTGATTCTTTTTCTGCCTCATTAAGTTTTATTTATTTTTACTAATGTTTTCCATTGATACGATACAGGAAACTATTGAAGGAGTAAATTTATGTTTAGCTTTATTAAAACTTTGCATACCATTATTACTGGCTAACAGATTTAAGCAGCTTACAGTCCAAAAGACATAACACATGGGAAAAGGAACTCCATATTAAGGATTTATTTATTTATTTGTAGAATTTGTATCCCACATTTTCCCACCTATTTGCAGGCTCAAAGTGGCTTACATTTGCCATAATGGCGGTTGCCATTTCCGGGTAATAGAATTACAAATTGTATTGCGTTAAGGTGCATACATACATGGTAACATACATGGAACATAACATATATGGAACAGATCATGGTATATATATATATATATATATATATATATATATATATATATATATATATATATATATATATATGGATGGAGGATGGGGACCCATATGCTCCCCCATTCCTTTCCATGTCATATACCTTGATCTGTTCCATATATGTTATGTTCCATGTATGTTACCATGTATGTATGCACCTTAACGCAATACAATTTGTAATTCTATTACCCGGAAATGGCAACCGCCATTACGGCAAATGTGCATACATACATGGTAGAGAAGAATACAATATGGTATTGCATGAAGGTTCTACTACTACTACTACTACTTAGCACTTCTATAGCGCTACAAGGCATACGCAGTGCTGCACAAACATAGAAGAAAGACAGTCCCTGCTCAAAGAGCTTACAATCTAATAGACAAAAAATAAATAAAGTAGGCAAATCAAATCAATTAATGTGAACGGGAAGGAAGAGAGGAGGGTAGGTGGAGGTGAGTGGTTACAAGTGGTTACGAGTCAAAAGCAATGTTAAAGAGGTGGGCTTTCAGTCTAGATTTAAAGGTGGCCAAGGATGGGGCAAGACGTAGGGGCTCAGGAAGTTTATTCCAGGCGTAGGGTGCAGCAAGACAGAAGGCGCGAAGTCTGGAGTTGGCAGTAGTGGAGAAGGATTTATCCATGGAGCGGAGTGCACGGGAAGGGGTGTAGGGAAGGACGAGTGTGGAGAGATACTGGGGAGCAGCAGAGTGAATACATTTATAGGTTAGTAGAAGAAGTTTGAACAGGATGCGAAAACGGATAGGGAGCCAGTGAAGGGTCTTGAGGAGAGGGGTAGTATGAGTAAAGCGACCCTGGCAGAAGATGAGACGGGCAGCAGAGTTTTGAACCGACAGGAGAGGGGAGAGGTGACTAAGTGGGAGGCCAGCAAGAAGCAGATTGCAGTAGTCTAAACGAGAGGTGACAAGGGTGTGGATGAGGGTTTTGGTAGAGTGCTCGGAAAGAAAGGGGCGGATTTTACGGATGTTGTAAAGAAAGAAACGACAGGTCTTGGCGGTCTGCTGGATATGAGCAGAGAAGGAGAGAGAAGAGTCAAAGATGACCCCAAGGTTTCGAGCTGAGGAGACAGGGAGAATGAGAGAGCCATCAACAGAAATAGAAAACGGGGGGAGCGGGGAGGTGGGTTTGGGGGGGGAAAATGAGAAGCTCGGTTTTGGTCATATTTAATTTCAGGTGGCGTTGAGACATCCAGGCAGCAATGTCAGACAAGCACGCTGAAACTTTGGTTTGGATGCAAGGTGAGATATCAGGGGTAGAAAGGTAGATTTGGGAGTCATCAGCATAGAGATGGTAGGAAAAGCCATGGGATGAGATTAATGAACCAAGGGAAGAAGTGTAGATAGAAAAGAGGAGGGGACCAAGAACAGAACCCTGAGGTACGCCGACAGGCAGAGGGATAGAATTAGAAGAGGATCCACCAGAGTGAACACTAAAGGTGCGGAGGGAGAGGTAGGAAGAGAACCAAGAAAGGACAGAGCCCTGGAATCCAAGTGAGGACAGGGTATCGAGAAGTATGCTGTGATCGACAGTGTCAAAAGCAGCGGAAAGATCAAGAAGAATGAGGATGGAATATTGACCTCTGGATTTAGCCAGTAATAGGTCATTGGAGACTTTAGTAAGCGCAGTTTCGGTTGAGTGGAGAGGGCGAAAACCAGATTGTAGTGGGTCAAGAATAGCATGTGAGGAGAGAAAATCAAGGCAGCGGCGGTGAACAGCACGCTCAAGTAATTTGGAGAGAAAAGGAAGGAGGGAGATGGGTCGGTAATTAGAGGGACAAGTAGGGTCAAGTGAAGGCTTCTTAAGGAGAGGTGTGACCACAGCATGTTTAAAGGCAGCAGGGACAGTCGCAGTGGAAAGTGAGAGGTTGAGAATGTGACGGATAAAAGGAATAAGAGTAGGAGAGATGGCATTAAGAAGGTGGGTGGGAATGGGATCAGAGGAACAGGTGGTACATTTTGAGGAAGAAAGGAGAAGTGTAGTTTCCTCAATAGTAACTTCAGGAAAGGAGGAAAGGGAATGAGGGGAAGGAGAGAGAGGGGAACGGACTAGTGGAGGGAGAGGTGGTGAGGTAGAGAAAGCAAGGTTTATCTTTTGAACCTTGTTGTGAAAGAATTCAGCAAGGGTCTGAGGAGATAATGAAGGGGGAGTTGGGGGAGGGGGCACCTTGAGGAGAGAGTTCAATGTGGTGAAGAGAAGTCGAGGATTAGAGCCAAGAGAGTTGGTCAGTTGGATATAATAATCCTGTTTGGCACGTAAAAGAGCAGATTGGAAGGAGGTCAGCATGAACTTAAAGTGTAAGAAATCAGCAAGGGCCCGAGATTTCCGCCAGAGGCGTTCGGCGGAGCGGGTACAGGAACGTAGGTAGCGGATATTAGAAGTCAGCCAAGGTTGGGGTTTTGTACGCCTTACAGGGCGGGTCATCAAAGGTGCAAGAGTGTCTAAGGCAGAGGATAGAGTATTGTTGTAAGAAGAAACAGCCTCATTGACAGACGTGGATGGTGCCACAGTAGAGAGGAGGTTTGAAACATGGGAGGATAGAGATGAAGGGTCAATATCGTGAAGATTCCTAGATAAATTAGATAGGATAGGACGGGACTGGGAGGGAGGAGATTTAAGTGTGAAAGTTATAAAATGGTGATGAGAGGAGGGATGATCAGAGGCAAGGAAACTAGAAGGTGAACAGTTGGAGGAGAAAATGAGATCAAGACAGTGACCATTTTGATGAGTGGGGGAGGTGGAGCATAGTTGGAGATTAAAGGACGACATTAAAGCGAATAACTTGGAAATATAAGAGTTGGAAGGATCATTAGCAGGAATATTAAAGTCACCAAGGATGAGAGAGGGGGAGGTTCCTGAGTAATAAATTGGATTATAACCTACGTTAGGTCATCGACTATAGAGAGACCCTATTTGACATAAGGTTTACGGATAGGAAAAGGACCACACAAATGAAACAAGTTGACTCTTGAAGATGTGTTATGAGAAACTAGGCTGAACCTTGGTAGTCTCTGCACTCTTTCAAATTCATTTGACTCCATATCCATCCATCATTTGTCCTTCCATGTGTTTATCTTTTCTAGATATGTTCAGATTATGAAGTTACAGGATTTATACTAATCCTGTTTTGGAAAGTTAGTTCTACTGTTGCATATTGCTGAATTAGAAGGATTGAACAATGGACTGAACAAATCCAAAGTACGCTCTTCTTTCCATTGAAAACATGGGTGATTCAAATGTTATTAAAAAAAAAGCCTACCAAAATCAATGTAACTGTTTGCTGTCATGCTGCTTTAAGCAATACTAATCATACAACACTATATAATAGATTTTAAATAACAGAGTACACTGTTAGCTATTCATATTTTTCTATGCATATGGGCAAGGCATCAGAATAAGATTGCAAGTGCCAATATACTATTAAATAGAGCAATCTCAGCTCTTCATCATCTTTCTTATATTAACATTATTATTATGTATCATGCGCAAATCAACCATAAAGACAGGGCCACTGAGAGACAAAGCTGGACCCAGGGCAAAACATCTTCAGGGTCCCACTGCTGCCCCCACCACCACCGCTGCCTCTGCTGCCCCCCCCCCCCACTGTCACCACTGCTGCTGCCTCCCCCACTGCCGCTTTTTCCCCTCCCATCCTCCTCCCCGCTGGTCTCACCTATAGGTTCCTGCAGCTGGCAGCAATTCACAGTCAGAGGCCATGGCATTCCTTCTGCCAGTGTCACTCTGCAGATTAGAGGAAGGACTGAAATGGAGAAACATTAAAAGAGATGATCCCCCAGTGTCATTGGGGAAGGGGATGTTCCTCCTCCTGCTCCTCTTTACCCTCTGGGGGGGGCCTGGCCCTCCATGGGTCTACCCCATTAGTCTCCATATGAAGTGAGTGGAGTGGCGCCTAACAGTGCCCTGGGTCCAGGTCCACCTCCACTTCCTCCCATTACCTAGCAAGTCCATGCTGGATCCTGGCCTGGGTTGCGGTATGCTGCCTGTTCCTACACTGCTGGCTGCCTGGTCTGCACTGCCGCCTGTTCCTGGGCTGCTGCCTGGTGGCCTGTGTGTGTAAAAGATTTGCATTTTAGCTCAGAACATCCTACATGGATTGCATAGTGGTGCAGTTGGCTGTCGGGAGGCAGGGATAGAAACAGGTGTGGGCAGTAGTGGGACCTGGAGGGTATTTCTGAGGTGTGACATCAACGAGATGACATAGCAGGAGAACCTGGAGGGTGGCCTGGCAGAGGATGCTTTGACAGTGGCCAGTTCTTTGTGAGATGTGAGTTTGGTGTAGGGTTTAGGGCTGTGGTGCCAGCTTACAAAGCTTGTGGGTTCTATTCCCACTGTGGATATTTGTGCTAATTCTTTTATATCCTGTACCATTGGGGCTGCAATGTGCTAGGTTGGTTTGTGTGACAAGTCAAGCATTTTTTCAGTGATGGGTGGAGGATGGGGACCCATATGCTCCCCCCATTCCTTTCATGGATTGGGGTTTGGCTGGCACACACTACCAGAGATATGGGGGTTGGGCTACACTGTAGGGAGGGTAGATGCATCCAGAGGCCTGTTTTTTTTTTTTTTGAAGGGGAGAAACATTATAGGGGGCATATGTATGTGGTACTTACATTGTGCCCTGAGCCGCTCCCTCATGCACTGGATTAGGCCAGGATTCTCTCTATGGATGCGCCAGTTCCAGTGCTGGAGTGACTCAAGGTTCCGATGGAGTCCAAAGAGCCTGCAAAACACAAGTTGGTGGAGAGTTGAAGGGCTGGGTCTCCTTACCATCACATGCATTACCGATTTCATACCATGTTGTGCACTGCTCCTCACATAGGCTGGGACACACAGATTAGGGAGAGGCTGAGGGGATGGGTATGCACTAAATGGACACAGGTGCTATGTGAACTGAGGCGGCCATGGCACCACTCATTGTTGCTTGTGGAAGGGGGCCCCCAGACTGACTTGTCAGGATAATATTCTGTACATTGTGATTTCAGCACTGTTATGCTTTATGTTTTTAAACTTTCTTTTCTCAAACATGTACATGTCTAGCAACAACAAGGGGTCCTCAGTGCATGTGACCCTGACTATGTATGGTACTTGCACATGAGCCCTGTGATCCTGGGGGACAATGTTGCAGACTTGCCTTCCCTCTAATTGTTCTCCATACCTTCATGGAAGCAGCATGGAAGAGCAGGTGGTGGTTCCTTTTAAAATACGTCTAGGCACAAGAGCACCGGGTGCTCAGACTCAGCCATAGAATAGTTGGGCTCTCTGCATGGTAACACGGCTGGGCACTCTGAAGGACGTTCCTCCACATGCAGTACTATATATATAGATGTGTTGCATGTCGCTGGAACATCTAGACACTACTGTGGTAACGTCTTAATGCTGCTGCATATGTTTACAGTTTTACATTTTGTGTTGTGTATTTTTGAAAAGCAGAAACATTTTTTGCCGCTCTTTGGAACGTATATTTGCCATATTTTTGAATCTTGAGAAACGTTTACATAGTTTTCAATTATACCTCTCCTATTTTGGTGTTTTGCGATAGACGTCTCTGGCACTATTTAGACATTAAATCGAAAATGCCCCTTCATGTGTACTTCGCACCTTCTATATCCTTGAATTAACAGCATGCCCCTTCCCAAAGGCTGATATTCCCTATAATGATTCTTCCAAAGTACTTCTATCTTGCATTGCTCTGCACTGAGGAATGAACAGAAACACAAGTAAGGCATCAAACTACCGGCACTTCAGAAGCTAATAAGAGCTTGAGTGCACTAGTACAAGAGCTGTGCCATCTTTATAACTGCACACAATCTTGCCTTGAAATTAACTCTGAAAGGCAAATTATATTTAAGTTACAGGTCCAAGGATAACATACACAGCACATTTGCCACCAGATGAGCACATAGTGATGATAGAGTGCCTGGAAAATAGTGGTTGCATTAGATTCTTTGTTGATGCATATGGCATGTTTTAAATGTCTGTGTAATGCCGACACAATTTACTGTAGATCAAAGAGCTGCATGGGGTTTAGAGCAAGCAGCATTTTAATGTAAGCATGCAAAGTTTACAAAGATTCTAGAATGCTCCTGTCAATAATAGGTTTAAATTGTCCCAGGTCCATCCCTCTAGGTCTGCTGTTCAGCAATAACCTCTCTTTTCTGAAAATTAAGCAGGGTAGTAGTGTAAATTGTACATGCTTTATTTAGAGCTTCACAATAGATTTCTAATCAGGAACTCGCACAACTCACATGCAGCCCTCTTGCACAACTTAAGTCAAGTATAATTCCAACATGGGCAATAAATGTTCCCTACTCACAGCTGTTCTAACCCTCAATGGTATAGACCACAGCCTATAAGCATTAAAGTGCCAACTAACTTACCCCGACTGCTTCTCAATTGCTAATTTCAACTTTTGGCTCATCTGCTTCAACATATCACAGATTTTAGCCTCTTGGCATTAATCAATCAGGAAGTTCTTTCACCCTGACAAATAATGAGGGCAATTTCCAAAAATCATTTAGGTAGGTAAATGGGCTGTTTGAAAATTGCCCACCCTTCCTGCAGGTAAACGTGTGCATTGATGGTTCTTTATGTGGCTGTAAGGACTTATTGGTTTGATCTGAGAGGAGCTACTCTTTTCTACCTGTAAGAAGCTGCTAGAAGATGCTGCTGTAGGTGACCACCTAGCCTCGCCTAATGATTTGGCCTACCTTACTGGTCAGTAAATGTTCTAGCCAAAATGCAGCTCTCTGGTACAACTTTAAACCAGGATGTTCTAGTGGCAATAAGGTTACCTCTATCAGTTTGTCTACACTAATAAGTGAACGCTTTCTTATGGATCTAATCAGGGCCATTTCCAACAATGTTGTTCCTGTCAGTTTCCCAAGACACTGACTAATCCTTATTAACATCCATAACATTATTCCTGGCATCAAGTTCAATCATCATTTCAGGATCTGAGAACTAAATCATGCATTTCACCTCTTTGTTGCTCCTTTCCATTCTGCTGTCCATCCTGCCTCTCTATAAACATCTTGGCTTTTTGTTTCATTAACCAGCAGAATGCTAATTGGTTCAAGGACTCAGCTGTCTCCAGCTGAATTCTAACTGCTGCCTCACTAATTTTCATACAATGCCCATCTTCAATATGAGATCAATCTCATTGACTACATTTCCCTGCATTACCATGATCTCAGTTCCTTTCAGAGCCTTCCACAGGCTCCTTTGAGCTCCCTCTAAAATCAACCTTCCGTATAACTTGTGGCATGCTGCCCAGCACATTATAGTATGTAAGCTAAATCATATCCAGGGACAATAAGTGCATATTGGTAACAGTAGCCTAGCAAAATACAATGGGGCCAATATTCAGACTGCGAGAGTTAGACCGGCTAACTCCTGCAGTCATCACAAAGTCTGTATATTCAATGCTGTGCCGTTTCCAGTGATTGGCATTGAACATCCGGTTTATTTTCGGTCGGTTTAAAGATAACCGGCCAAGTTAATATGTAGACTTAGCCGGTTATCTTTCAAACGGCCAAAGATATACTAGGTTTTCACATGGCCAAATATGACTGCGAAACAGGTTTAAAAATCAATGGATAGCCGGTTATATTGGCTGATATAACCGGCTACCTGCTAACCAGGAATATTCAGCAGGGAATAACCGCTTATTTCCTGCTGAATATCAGCAGATAGCCAGAAGTGCTATTTAACTGGTCAGCAGTGTTACAGAACTGGTAGTGAGCCCTTGTGCCTCGACAGAGCATAGTGAAAAAGAAGGCCGCATTCAGTCAGGCAGCCGGACAACCCCTAGCTTCACCTGGGGATGACCACCGTTCCCCAGGAGTTGAGCTCCCAGGTGCGGGTGACCACCAGGACTTCAGGATACGAGCGGGGTCGGACGGCCGCTAGCCGAGCCAGGCAGCAAGTAAACAGTATCAAATCCAAACTGAGAACCAGGGCAGGCAGCAAAGCAGAGAATGTCACGCCCAAACCAGAAGTCAGGGCTGGCGGCAAAGCAGAGAAAGTCAGGTCCAAACCAGAAGTCAGGGCAGGCAGCAAAGCAGAGAATGTCAGGTTCAATCCAGAAGTCAGGGCAGGTAGCAAAGCAGAGAATGTCAGGTCCAATCCAAAAGTCAAAGCCAAGCCGGGAGAAGACAGCAGAATGCTCAGAACACGCACCAGACCTCTACAACGATAGAAGCCTAAGCAAACTGATGACCGAGTTTAGTTCTTAAATAGGCGTCTCTTCAGGAGATCCCTGCCACAGCTGACGGGCAAGGAACCTCATTGGGCACGCCCATAGGAATAAGCCTCTCAAGATGGCTGCCCCTCAGGAACCGATGTAGATGCTCCACTCAAGATGGTCTTCCTTCAGGAACTGATCAAATGCACCTCTCAAGATGTCCACCCCTCAACTGAACCTTCCAATATGGCCGCCACCAGGAGCAGCCAGGTAGGAGTGTAACAGAGTGTAACCAGGAGCAGCCAGGTAGGAGTGTAACAGACTGTAACAAGCAGCTGTTCTGACTGGTTTAATAATGCTGAATTTCAAGGGGAAATATACTTAACCCTAAGTCCTACTACTGTCACTGTAGATACAGACATTGCAGAGTCTGTACAGACTGGATTTCAGAAAATATATGCTTGTAGTTTATATGCATATACTTTCATTATACAAAACTTATTCTCTTTCTGTAGCATCTTTTCTGTCTCACTATGGGGCAGTTAGCAAGGCTTAATTTGAGATTGACTGCACATTAGCTGCAAATCCAATTAGTGGAAACATTTGTAATATATTTTTATTCAGGTCATGCATTAATGTTACCATTAATGTATGGTACCTGCTCACAGTTACTTCAAGAGCACTTACTCCTAGATTCTATGTAGGTTGCTCAAAGTTGAGCGTGGAGCCCAGATGTGCACGTAACTAAATCAATTGCATGCTAATAACTAGTTGTTGATATTAATTGGAGTTAATTGCTATGAATTTGGATTTATACGCACCAAAGTGTCTCACACACCAACCTGAAAAGGGAGGATGGCCATGGAAGGCACATGGATGGGTCAGGGGCATTTAAAATCTTTAGGCACAGTGTTATGGAATGCTGGGGTTGCGTGCCAGGATTTACACCAGGTTTCTGCAGGAGTAAGTTCTTGCATCCAAAGTTGGGCATGAGAATCTACTCTAAGTGCTATTCTATAAAGATTGTGTCATCTGGCTGCGCAGTATTCTATAACACAAGGCACCTAACTCTCATAACGGCAACCCAAAAGGGAGTGTAGTCTTGGGAGGGGCATGGGTGGGTCAGGGTATTCCAAAAAATTGCATGAAGTTATAGAATGCTATGAATGTGTGCCCAGATTGGGCACCAGGAATTATACCTGATTTCAGTAGGTGTGAAGTCCTGGCACCCAAATTTGGGTACGGGAATCAGAGCTACATGCTAGTCTATTAAGGGCGCTTAGGCCGGAGTGAGACCCTTATAGAATAGCCCTGAGAGCCGATTTTTTTCCAGTGCTGATTTTTGAGCACCATTTATAGCATTCTCTCCTAGGTGACTAGTGCACTTTAGTAAAATGGGTCAAATATATATATATAAAAAAGTAATTATACTTTTAAAATAAATTCTGAATATTTCTCTCTCCTCATTTTCTTTTTGAATGCCTTTTCTATGGCACTTCAAAAAGTCACAAATGTATTAACCACTTTCAGAAATTTCATGATGTGCGCTGAGGCCCCCTTTTACCGCAGTGGGTAAAAGGTTGTCCATCTGTGGGAAAAAAGAAATGGCTGTGCGATAAGTGAGCCACTTACTGCACAGCCATTTCAGTGGGGATCCTTTACGGCCACCCATAGAGATGGTGGTAAGGGCTCCCGGGCTGTCCAATTACCGCCTGTTAAGTTACTGTGCTATAAAAATAGGATATGGCATGTGCTAGGGGTGGGAATGGCGTGCGCCAGGCAGTAGCGTAGCTACAGGTGGACCTGGGTGGGCCACAGCCCACCCAATTTGGACTCAGGCCCACTCAAAATTGTGGGAATCCCCAAAGCCTAAAGATTTCCTCCTCCTCAAGCAGCCAATGCTCTTCCAAACAGCAGCTGGCACCACATATCGGCCCCTCTGCACATGCTCAGTTTTCTCCCATGCAGAAGCACTGAGCTTGTACGGACTACTGGCAGCAGTGTCAGCTCAAGTCAAGTGCTGCCAGCTGCTGTTTGGAAGAGCCAGTGGCATAGCCAAGGGTGTGCCTGGATGGGCCCAGGCCCACCCACTTTGGGCTCAGACTCACCCAGTAGCAGCACACCTATGATGTGGCTGGCAGGGATCCCTAAGCCTCACCAGCCAAAAACTCCCAACAACTGTCCCTCCTGAATACCTTGTAAATAGCAGATCTTCGCCTGCAGTGACTGATACATACTATTCGCACCAACCCCACAGCCTTCCCTCTGATGTATTCTCACCTATGCAGAAACAGGAAGTTGCATCAGAGGGAAGGCTGTGGGGCCAGCATGAGCAGTGTGTATTAGTTGCTGCATGCGAGGGAGGGAGGATGTTTGAGAGACAAAATGGCATGCAGGCAAGAGAGGGAGAGACCGAATCACTTGTGGGACAGGGCAAAGTTATTCTGCCCACCCATCCTGGGCCCAGGCCCACCCAAAATTGGGTGTCTGGCTATGCCCCTGTGAAGAGCACTGGCTGCCTGAGGAGGAGGAAATCTTCAGCTAGTGCAGTTTGGGGATCCTCATCAGCGCAGGTATTTAACATTTTGTGTTTGAGGGTAGGGGGAGAGGCAGAGAGCAGAGTGGAGGGGGGCCAGGAGGGACTGAATTCTGTGCCCATCCATTTTGGGCTCAGGCCCACCCAAATTTGGCTGTCTGGCTATGCCCCTGGCGCCAAGAGTAGGAACTACTACGGGGCTCCTACGGTAGCCTGGCGGTAGTTTCAGATTGGCACATGGCAAGCCCACAGTGGTCGTACCGCTGCTTAGTAAAAGGGCCCCTCAATGAGGTAGAACCAAACTTACCAGATAAATGATTTCAGTTTAGAATTCTACTTTGCAAAGTTAGTTCAGTGTTTGCTTTTTTTCTTTTTTAATTTATGTTCTTCAATTTTGTTTATCTGATTCTCTGCCTATCCTTGTATTATCTGGTGAAGGTCATTCTGCAAAAGTAACCATAGACAATGTTTAATTTACAGCTCCACACATGTATAACAATAAGAGGCAATAAATACAGATTATTTTTTTATTGAAACCTGCATAACAAACACAAATTCCTATGTGACTATAAAACAACTTCAAATCAGGAGTTTATTAACTGGAGAAAAAAAAAACATTTGGTCAATTTATCTTCTCTAGTGGATAAAGTCCTGATATACAGCTAATGAGTGCTATGTGAAGGGTTTGAATTAGGAACATCGATTTTAATTAATTAGTTAACCAGCAGTCTAGCTTAATGACTTTAGCTCTAAGCATTAAATCCTGGAAATTCAGGTTCAGGTTCCACTGTCAGTGGTCATTCCTTTTGTGACTTTGAAAAAGCCTCATGACCTTTCCCTAACTTTAAATACACAATTTTCAAATAACTTAGGCGTCCTTTTACAAAGATGCACTAAAATGTGTGGCAGCGCTTCTGCCAAAAAAGCTGAATTTCTGTTTACGACAATAATAGACAGGCTCTAAGCATAGGCGTAGTTTGACTGTTTCATTTGGGGGGGCAAAAAATGGGCGGAGCATATTAGCATATCATTTGCATATATACATATGCAATGAATATGCTAATATGGAGGAAGGAAATGAAATTTACAGGCAAAATATCACAGATGCACATTTCAAAAAGCTGACATTTCAATTAATAAATTAATAAATTATGAATAAAATAAACTTTTATTTACCTTTGTTGTCTGATCATGTAGTTTTTCTATTCGCTTTGATCCCAGTGTCTTCTGTTTTATGCAGTGTCTTCTTTCCAGTAGGCTTCCCTCTGCTCCCCACCCTTCCAGTCCCATCCATCTCTTGCTCCTTCCCTCTGCTCCCCACCCCTCCCAGTCCCATCCATCTTCTGTTCCTTCCCTCTGCTCACCATCCCTCCCAGTCCCATCCATCTTATGTTCCTTCCCTCTGCTCACCATCCCTCCGTCCCATCCATCTCTTGCTCCTTCCCTCTGCTGTGCCTGACCTCTCCAAATCCCATCCATCTCTTGCTCCTTCCCTCTGCTCCCCACCCCTCCCAGTCCCAACCATCTCTTGCTCCTTCCCGCTGCTCCCCACCCCTCCCAGTCCCATCCATCTCCTGCTCCTTCCCTCTGCTCACCTCCTTTCCCAGTCCAATCCAATTCCTGGTCCTTCCCTCTGCTCCCCACCCACCCCTCCCAGTCCCATCCATCTCTTGCTCCTTCCCACCCCTCCCAGTCCCATCCATCTCCTGCTCCTTCCCACTGCTTCCCACCCTCCCAGTCCCATCCATCTCCTGCTCCTTCCCTCTGCTCCCCACCCCTCCCAGTACTATCCATCTTCCCTCTGCTCCCCACCCCTCCCCCCCGCGCGAGGTCCAAGATGGTGACTCCGTTTACCCCCTCTCTTCCTCCCTCCCTCCCTTCCTCTGGCGCAGGCAGCAGTCTTTTCCAGCGTTCCTGGCAGCTGTAGCGATATACACGCTGCCTTCGGTCTGCCCCGGAAGCCTTCTCTTCAAGTTCCTGTTCCCACCTATGCGGGAACAGGAACTTGAAGAGAAGGCTTCGGGGCAGAGCCAAAGGCAGCGTGTATATCGCTACAGCTGCCAGGAACGCTGGAAAAGACTGCTGCCTGCGCCGGAGGGAGGGAGGAAGAGAGAGGAGTAGACGGAGACGCTCCTCTCCGTCCGATTGGCTTCCCTGCCCTCTCTGTCTGCGTCCCGCCCGAAAGGAAATGACGTCAGAGGAAGGCGGGACGCAGATAGAGAGGGCAGGGAAGCCAATCGGACGGAGAGGAGCGCGTGCCTGCATGTGTTTTTTTTTTTTTTAAACTTTTTTTTTTTTTTTTAACTAATGGCGCGGCAGCGCCTCGCGTCGTTTGGGGGGGCACTGCCCCCCCTCGCCCCCCCCCAGTCTACGCCTATGGCTCTAAGTACAGGCTCTTACCGTCTCCTATTTATTTGGTGATAAGAGCTAATGCGCTAACCCTGCGGTAATCAGGCAATGGGCTGCAATATGGACGCACTGCTGATTAACGTCAGGAATGCCCTCTGTGGTAGGCAAGTTTTTCAATGCACAAGGGGTTTGTATGAACCTGACAGAGCAGCCAACTCATTCATCATATGCTGATGTAACAATCTGAAAACTAAGCCTAACAGAGCAAATTCTATAAATCACACCTAAAGTTAGCTGCTGGGAAGATCTACACCAAGTGCCAGTTCTATAAAGGTCACTTGGTGCTAAGCAACCTTTATAGAATAGTGCTTTCTCGTGCCCAACTTTGGGGACAAGGACTTACCCCTGCTGAAACCTAGTGTAAATGCTGGTGTGCAACTAATGGTAGATGAACCTATAAATGACCCTATTCTATAACACTGCACCTAAATTTTGGGAACACCCCTGACCCACCCATGCCTCTCCCCTGACCATGCCCCCTTTTGAGTTGCGCATGAGATAATTTAGGCGTGCAGTGTTATAGAATAGCACAGAGGCAGACTAGTGCATAAATCCTAATTAGTGCCAATTAATGTCAATAATTGTTTGTTAACAACTCATTAAGGGGCCCTTTTACTGAAACATGTTTTTGGATAACAGTGGGATACAATAATGCATAAATAAAATAAATAAATAAGAAAGAAAACCATATAAAAGATTTTTATGACCAATGAACATCTGACCATCCTAAAGTCTTGAAATTATGGAGCAACTTGAAGAAAAGTAAATTTATATATAAAACTTTTGTAGACAATGTTTAAATAATTTGCTGTTATGAGCACTGTTCCCTTTAAGCTGAGTGGGAGTCCTCTGCCTATATTCCTGCCAGTGAGAGGTGCTGTTTCACTATCACACTTTCAATAATGAGGTACAGGCAAGCTCTGCAGGACTCCAGAGAATCTGCCTGTCCCTAGCAATTGAATACACAATATTGAAACCCCCAATACCCACTTACAGCAATGTAGTTGGAGGACTCCTGCTCAGCTTAGAGGGAACAGTGGATATGAGCACAGTTTTTCTTTCACAGAGAGACAAATGATGACTAGGTTGAGGGGTTTATAAGTGCCAGTAAACTGTTATCTTGGCTAGACAATGGTCTCCATTTGATGTCTCTTCCACTTAAGTTGTTTTGTGGTTTGCTTTGGAACTAGTCATAATTCAATTTCTGTCCTAGCTTTTGGATCATGATATTGAACACCAGCAGAATTGCAGTGTAGTGGGCCAAAATGGAAACAAGAGGTGGAGCCTTGGAAGCAAATTTTATTATGGACCTGACCCAGCCCATGTGCCACATCTTTATGCCCACCACTAAATCCAAATTAATTTCTGTTACAATATCTAGATCCAGGACTTTATTTTCCATACTGTAAGCATTAGTATTTATAGCTTTGCAAATGCCAGCCTTTTTTCCTTTTGAGTGATTGTTTTATTTACCTGAAGGCTTTTACTTACTAATGGCCTGGGCCGGTCTGCCAGTGATCTGGGTCCTAGGCTGATAATGGTCATGGGCCCATAACCATGTGATTAAATAGAAGGCAGCTAGGGAAGAGTGAGTCCCCTACTGCTGTGGATTCTCAGGCACTGCTCTATTGTCCCAATGGTCAGTTCACCCTTGCTGATGGTTTCTTCCACTTATCCTGTTCAGTTTTAAAGTCTTCTTCAATAGGTTAGCCAGTCTGCTCTGGAAGACACTTGGAAGCATGCTACCACTGATTAGAAGCCCTTGTAAACTCATCCCATGATCCAAAAAGTTTTCTTTGACACCATCCACACCGTCATTAATTTATATCCAGAATCTGAGCTTCTCTGTTTCAGTCTTTACTCTTGACAGGGAAGATTGAGAAAAATGCTACCAGTGCATCTGTTTTACCCTCTTTCCCAGAACTCGAAGACCCTTTTGATATGCTTAGTGGTACACCTTGCAGTATCATTTGTGCCAAGATGGATATGCAGGATCAGAAAAAAGTTAATAAGCTTAATGAGTCTAAGTAATGTCTATGTGACATCCCAGATCTTGTAACTGGCAGGCAGCACACCTCCTGGGACATTGTGTCTAGTTGCCAGATTGCTGCCAAATATACGAACAGTGGATCCAAAAGAAGTCCTCTCACAAATTATGTTTCCCAAACAAGGTCTTTATTTAAATCAATAAAATGACCCATTTGTGAGAGGACTTCTTTTGGATCCACTGTTCGTATATTTGTCTTCTGTTTCTCCTGTGGAGAGATCACCTTCTGTAGGTGTTGCCAGATTGCTGCCTCCATGCCCCTCAGAAAGCAGTCACCAATACACCACTATCTTTGCTTCATAGGCAGGATGATTGCTGATCCTGCATCTTTGGGTTTTACAAGTTTTGGTTCCTCTTCATCCTGGGATGGTTTTACCACTTACACTTTTGGGTTTGCATACTGGGTTTTAAGTTCAAGTAATAGTGGGGTCAGGGTGATGATTTTACTAGCTTTGGTGATGTGTGCCCAGCTGTCATTTCACAATTCAATTTCATCTTTCCCACTGCTGGAAATCTTAGACATCTCAAGAAACATTTTGTCAATATAGGTCTCATTGTCACAGATACCTCTCAGCCTTGCTGCCTCCTTTCATCAGTTCATCCACCTGTTTTCTGAAGGAGTCAACATGCTGGGATTGTTCACACTGAAGTGTATCCTCAAAATCAATCAGACTGTATTTCTGGATAGAGGCAGAAGTAGTAACAGTAGTGATAGCATTGGTAACACAATGTTTTTCAGCCATCTTGCTGCTGTTTAGAGTTTTGGAACCTGTTGGGGGAAAAAACCCCAAAAACTATGAAGCATTTAACATAGAAATTGATGCAGAAAGCTGCATAGTAGAATCATGCACTTATGGATCAGTACATTGCTTTTTCCATAAGATTAGCAAGAAAATATTTTACAGTGATGCAGTAAGATAATGAGATACAAATTTAGGGTCCCTTTTATTAAGTGGTTGTAAGTACTAATGCATGCTTATTGCACACTGAAAAGGCACTACTGCAGGACGTGGTCAGGCATCCCGTGGTAGCACTTAGATCATTGTACACCAATGCCATGCTAAAAATTATCAAATTTTTTTTAATGCTGGGGGCGTGTATGGAGGTGGAGAGTAGACATGCCCTGCATTAACTGGATAGTGCAAACAAATTGCCGATTAGCATGGGGTTAGTGCTGGAGTCCTTAGCACCTACAAAATGTGTGACGGTAAAGGCCTATAAAGTAATAACAATGCGCTAATTGGGAAATTAGTGTGTGGTCATTAATGACACAAACTAAATTTCAGCCATTTTACAGCCATGTTATGAATTAGGGAGAGTGATTCTCCACGTTTGTGTTGACATGGAACGAAGGTAACAGAAAGCAGGGAAGGGACGTACGCCAACCAAAATATCAATATATAAATAAATATCAAATCATATAAAGACTCAACATTGACAAAATAGCACAAAACGGTATTTACAAGAAATCATTTAGCCCACATCTCGGGAAACAGAGAAGATATAGGAAATATCATACAAAGGAACTGTAATTAAACAATAATTTACTTGGATTATACTTACTTAAGGAGATCTAAACAAAAATCCACCTATTGATCAATTACTTTGGGCTTCTTTTACAAAATCGCAGTAGCGATTCCCACATGGCAAATGAGAGGAAGCCCATAGAATTGAATGGGCTTCCTCTTGTTTGTCACACCGAGAACTGGTAGGGCAGCTTTTTAAAAGAGACCCTTATCTTCCCTATCACTAGCCTTTCTAGCTGATCTGATTCAACGAAAGTATAGTTGGCATCAGGAAAAGTAATAATGCATTTTGAAGGGAATTTTAGAAAAAAAAAAGTAGCACTTAGCGCCAACATTTGACTCTTTAATTGCAGAAACTGTCTACGCAGAAACTGAGTAGCCCTAGCCACATCATGAAATATTTGAAACCAGATATATTTTTATTGGCTATACATGCTTGCAGACATCATATATCAGATATACTGACTCCTGAAGCAGGTATCTTGTTGCCGAAATATGGCTATGTGTCGAGCCTCTATGTGATCTGATATTTCTTTAATAAATTGTTTGCAAACCTCTTTTGGATATATTGGTGTTTTGGTTGGCCTATGTCCCTTCCCTACTTTCTGGACTCTTGTGGACTTGCTGTCTTAGGGAACTGTCCATTCTTCTTGGATTTATGAAGCAAAGATGCTTTTGATAGCAGTTTTCAGGGGCCCTTTTACTAAGCCACGTGGGCACGTATGTGCGTCCTATGCACATCAATTTTGAACTACCATCTGGCTACCGTGTGACCCGGGCAGTAATTTCAATTTTTACGCCCATCCACTAAGCGTGCCAGAAAATTTCTGGTGTGCAGCACTAACCAGGTGATAATCGGCATCGTACGTGCGTAGACCATTACTGCCTGGTTAACATGTGAGACTTTACTACTAGGTCAATGGGCGGCAGTAAGGTCTCAGGTCCAAAATGCATGTGTGCCAATTTTTATTTTGCTATACGTCCATTTTTGACCAGAAAAAAAGGCCTTTTTTGTAGGTGCATTGAAAAATGGGCCTGTGCGTGTCCAATACACGTGTCTACAGCAGCGCAGGCCCTTTTTGGCACACCTTAGTAAAAGGACCCCTCAATGAATTCTTCCATATAAGAGTGAAGTGTGGAGACTAGAGAGGATGGAGCAGAATCTTCTATAACGCACTCCACATTCCTCAACAATGGAATAAGAAAATTTACCTTTAAAATTCAGCATATAAAATATATACATATTAAAGCCTCAGTATCATCTTGGGATCATACATATTCCACTGGAAACACTTTTGGGATCCTTTTACTAAGATGTGCTAATGGATTTAGCGTGTACTAAATCCCGTGCAGCTCATTCTATGGGTTGCATGGCACTTAACACACACACTAATTTGTTAGCATGCATCAAATCCATTAGTGCACCTTAGTAAAAGGACTACTTTATGAAGTAACTAAAAAACCCTGCAAAAAAGACACTCAACCTATATAGCAAATACCGTACCAAAGTAGAACTAAATCCTAGGATTCAATCTGCAACAACCCTACCTATGAAAAGGTAACACTGCAAATATTACACCAGGCCCAAGAACATCAACATACCTCTTACTGGGGAAGCAACAAATCAAACTGCTAGAAATCCCTAAACAAGATCAACACGCTAGCTAAATCCTTCACCTTGGTCACACCCACCAAACATTGAAATAGCCTCACCTAGGAGGTCTTTTACAAAGGCGTGGTAGTGTTTTTAGCTTGCTAATGATTAGCGTGTGCTAAACGCTAGAGACGCCCATAGGAATATATGGCCATCTCTAGCATTTAGCACTGGCTTATTTTAGTGCATGCTAAAAATGATAGTGTGCCTTTGTAAAAGGTCCACCTAATACAGAATAAGAGGCCATATGAGAAACATGCATCTTATTTATCTGAGTTGCTCCCAGTCTCTCCTTTTTGTATCAGTCAGTTGCCACAGCCCTTAAAGTGACTTCACAAAAGTGGAATTTCTGTGGAAAATATGTGAAACAGTAACAAGCTGTCACTTTTGCATATTTTCACACATTTTACCTTATTTTCTACAAAATACGTACAGTTTTTCAAAGTCACTTGACAATTTACTGCATCAGTCTCTGTGGTTAACAACAGCTGCATGTGCTGTGAACTGAAAATTTCTTCAGCATTTATAGGGTTGATTTGAACTATTTATATAGGTCATATAAATTATATATTTCAGAAGAATGTTAATAAAACTGTCAGAAAGCATTTTTAGATATTAATATTTTATAATATGAAAAGCTATGCCACCTCAATTGGACAATTAGAAATGCTCTTATACTTTGAAGCTCCATACCTGAGAATATGCATGTGTCCAATTTGAAATAAATGACTTTTCTTTTGGCCATTTTCATATTATTAAACTACCTGGAAGAAAATTAGCAAACTGATAAAATCTGTGCCAGTCCTAACTCTATTTATTGGAAATGTCTGCCCTACTTAGAACGAGAAAGACTCTACTGTAGCTGAAACTGGCTTTAAACATGTCTACATGGTCAGTATTTTCTTTCTCAAACAGAAAATGGTTGCTGTAGAGAAACTATTATAACCCTGGTCATTGGTAAGATGAAATGCAAATTTATAGTAGAGTTACTTCTTGCAATGAATTTGAATGAATGATGAATCAGTTTTCATCACTCATTTTACAGCTTTAATTTTGTTTCAAAAATATTTTTAAGCTCAGTAGATAAGACAGGGGCTGTCGTCCTCATGAGGGTCAACGTGAATTTAGTCTTAATATCCTGGTAATAATGTAGAGTATAATTCTAGAAACTTGACCCCAAAAAGATGTGCAAAGAAAATATTTTTGTTCAGTTATTATGAAAAAGGTACTTCTTAATTCAGGAAAGAAAAGAATGAACAAATGAGAGAGAAGAAATAAAGTTGCAGGATTTTGTATTTATTACTACTTATTGTCATGTTGAATAAATTCAACCAAGGCAGTGTACAGCAACAATAAGCCAGACATAGGCAATAGACAATTAGAGCAGGAACAAATATGAAAACAGCAGCATATATTTGGGGGGGAAGGGGAGGAAATTCAGCAAAGGTCACCCAAAGTTGGGCTCACAACATTAGGTACAGATCATAGGTGGTAACAACCATATAATGGTATTAACAAGCACTTAATTAGTAATAATTGGGAGTTATGCACAGATCTGTCATGCATCCTATTCTATAATATTGCTGCCTAAATTTCATAGCATATAACTCCATAGTGTGTGTGTGTGTGGGGGGGGGGGGGTATGGGAGAGCATGGGTGGGTCAGGGGCATTCCCAGAAATTAGGTGCGGTTATATAATACCTGCATATGTGCACCAGCCATTAGCCAGGTGCCAGCATTTATATTTGGCAGGCATAAGTTAGGCAAAAGGGGGGATTTTATATATGGCGCCTAAAAACTCCATGTGGAAAACATTTTTGCCTAAGCATATTCTCTAAGCAGTGTGTAGATTTAAGCATAGTATATAGAATATGCTTAGTTGATGTTTCAACGCCTAACACTACGTGCATCTATTTACACCAATGAAAACATGGCAATGACAATTAGATTTAGGCACAAAGGGCCATATTCTATAACTACGTGTGTAAATTTCAGAACGCCAATGAAACACCCATTTCCCCAGTCATGACCATGCTTCTTTTTGTCTGCATGTGTTAGAAGTTAGGCACAGTGCGTTACAGAATATGTTTAGCGAGTTGTATGCATAAATTCTAATTATTGCCAATTTGTGCTCATTATTGCTTGTTAAGTGCTGTTATCAACACTAATTAGCCTGTTAAGCCAATTAAGTTACCCACATTGTTAAAAAATCTGCCCGGATTTCAGCGCTGATCTCTAGGCGCACTATACTGAATCCATGGGAAAATGCGGGCTAAGCCAGTATTGTGGGCTCTGCATAGTAGTAAATGACGGCAGATAAAGACCTGTATGGTCAATCCAGTCTGCCCAACAAGATAAACTCCTTTTACATGGTTTGTGATACTTTATACTGTATGTATACCCAAGTTTGATTTGTCCTTGCCTTTCTCAGGGCACAGACCGTAGAAGTCTGCCCAGTACTGTTCTTGTACTAAGTTCTGAAGCTAACATCGAAGCCCCTTAAAATTTACACTCCAGCCCATCCCTATCTATTCAGTCACGATCAGGGCGTAGACCGTAGAAGTCTGCCCAGCTCCCGTTTTGTTTCTAATTACCGGCATTGCCACCCAATCTCCACTAAGATTCCACGGAACCATTCCTTCTAAACAGGATTCCTTTGTGTTTATCCCACGCATGTTTGAATTCCATTACCATTTTCATCTACACCACCTCCCGCAGGAGGGCATTCCACATATCCACCACCCTCTCCATGAAAATATACTTCTGACATTAGTCCTGAGTCTGCCCCCCTTCAACCTCAATTCATGTCCTCTAGTTCTACCACCTTCCGGTCTCCAGAAAAAGTTAGTTTGTGAATTAATACCTTTCAAATATTTGAACATCTGTATCATATCACCCCTGTTTCTCCTTCCCTCCAAGGTATACATGTTCAGGTCAGCAAGTCTCTCCTCATACGGTTTGCAACGCAAATCCCATACCATTTTCGTAGCTTTTCTTTGCACCGCTTCCAGTCTTTTTATATCTCTAGCAAGATACGGCCTCCAAAACTGAACACAATAGTCCAAGTGGGGCCTCACCAATGACTTGTAGAGGGGCATCAACACCTCCTTTCTTCTGCTGGTTATGCCCCTCTCTACACAGCCTAGCATCGTTCTGGCCACGGCCGTCACCTTGTCGCATTGTTTCTTCACCTTCAGATCCTTCAACATCAACATCCCAAGGTCTCTCTCCTGATTCGAGCTTACTAATCTCTCCCCTCCCATCTGGTATCTCTCTTTTGGGTTTCCGCACCTCAAGTGCATCACTCTACACTTCTTGGCATTAAATTTTAACTAACACTTATCTAGTCCTAGGGTAACTAATTTTTCAGGGCTCACTTTTACTCATATAACTAATCCAAATGAGACCCCTTTTTTTGTTTTTTTTTCTATGCTCTTATAGTGAAATCTCTTGCTCTATGTGCAACTTTTAACTTATTTATATTTATAAAGTGATAGTGCTAAGTAAACACACATTACTCTGGCATAGAAAGCTCTCAGCAATATGTTGTTAATGACATCATAGCACCTACCACCTTATGTTGCATTCACAGGTTACTTAAGTTGTTATTAGTTGTTCTAGCTACTGTTCATGTACAGTTTCTCATTCAGTTATGCACTTATCTTGAGGCAGGTCTGGTTTTGTGCTGGTCAAGGTATTGCTGTATTTATATCTCTGGAGCAATCATAAAACATGCCTTGTGCTCAGTGTGAGCGTGAACGTGAATAAAATCAATCATTTAATCCTCCTCCATTCTTATAGTTCTTAACCAGTCCTCATTCTGGTTATAAGTCCCAGTGAGTCAGCCAAGTGCTGTATCAAGAAAAGTTCTCTAGGTATGACCAGAAATGGTACAGTCTGATCAAAGAATTTTCAGTTGATTTAACTTTCAATTTCCCCTATAATATAACTGTCCTTTAGTAAATAAATCTAAATATTCCCAATAATTATAGCAGTTTCATCAATGTAAAATGCAACTTTATAACCACAATACAGATTCACAAAGTTAGAATGCTACAGGACCAGAAGCAGTTAGAAAAGCCTATCCTCTATCAGAGCTAGCCTGAATACTTGTAATTTTATGATATACCAAACTTTATATGTTTATTTATGTTAATGCTATTTTTACTCTGTACATTATATTTATTCATTGTTTTATGTTGATGTTTATACTTTCAATTTTTATTATATACACTTTTTGATGTGTGATGTTTGCTTGTGTTTGTGTTCGGTTAAATATGCAGTGGATCAGACTCCTGACACAGGCATTATTGCCGAAACACAGCCCTTGTCGAGTCATACTTCCTGTTATATCAGCACCAGAGCCATATTTTCTGTTACATAAACACCAGTGTTGACCAATTGAAATAAATGTGAGTGATTCAAGAACTTGTTTCCTTGGATACCTCTTTATGCACCTCACTTCTTTTGTTTGTTTGTTTTATTCATACCTATGAGGATTTCTTTCTCCTTTCTGCACCATTTTTAAAAATCACACAAAAACTTTCTACAAAAAAATCTACATACTGTTAAATGCTCAAAAGTTGGGTTTTCTGATCGATAATTCTTCCAAATTCAAACCTAATTACAAGTGCAATTTACTAATTACAACAGGGTGTCTGAAATCTTGTCCTCCTTTAATTAAATGAATATTATTTATGAACATTGATGTGGGTAAAAGTGAACATCATGTACTTTCAGTCAAGATCTATGAGGTATATTAAAGGGAAAGGGGATGGGACTTGATATACTGCCTTTCTGTGGTTACAATCAAAGCAGTTTACGTATTATATACAGGTACTTATTATTTTGTTCCTGGGGCAATGCAGGGTTAAGTAACTTGCCTTGTGTCACAAGGAGTTGCAGTGGGAATTAAATCCAGTTTCCCAGGATCAAAGTCTTCTGTACTAACCACTAGCCTACTCCTCCCAAGATGGCTGAAGGTTCTGTTTTTTTCTGCCATCCTCCATGACAGGTACCACATGGGGCAGCTCTCCTTTCTGTGCTGAGGACCCCACAACAGTAAGCAGGCAGGGCCCTGCTCTTCCCCAGACATGGAGGTCAATGTGGGACAGGGAGGAAGAAGTAGGATGAGGACTTCAGATGGTCTGATTTGGGTGCCCAAAAATCCAACACTAAAACAGTGGTGTCCAAAAGTCATGAGCGCCCAAACTGCTGCATCATATTTCAGTGTCCAATAGTCATCCCTTCTATAAGAGTGGTCCCGAAGCCTAATATTGCTAGATCTCCAGAGCCATAAGTGCAAAAACATGTACTCATTTTCCTTGTAAATGTTTGCTTACTAAAGATGGGGTTATCTATCTATCTATCTATCTATCTATCTATCTATCTATCTATCTATCTATCTATCTATCTATCTATCATCCATTTAACTTTTGTTATTGTCTTGGATAGTAAGAAACAAGGTCATATGGATTCCTAAACCATGGGTTTGTGATGGATCTTAATGTCCATTTTATGTTTCCTGTTACAATATATTTCTTTTGTACTTTTTCTTTGACTGAGTCTCGTCTCCTTTTTTTATTTTTACGATGCTCATCTTATTGTGGGCTGAATATGGGTGCATAAGTATCATGTTTACTCATGTATTTTTCTTTATTTGTTGTCAATTATGATAGCATATTTCTTTATTCTTTTCTATTGAGAATTTTTCAAATATATATAGAGTAATTCCTGTTTATTTTAGTTGTAGCCAGAGAAGGAAAAATTCAGTTTTCATGATCTCTAATAACTGTGTGAGAGATAATGGGAGAGAGAGAATATTATTTTAATGTGGCTTAAATATATTTTTTTCTAAAATTAGAGCTATTTTTTTTTACTCATGATGAGAACTTTTAAGCGTTATGGGAGCTATGTATAATGAGATTCAGTTCATAATCCTAAGGGATTCTATTCATGAGTTAGGTGTTTAACATTAAATTTTCATATACAGGGACCTTTTAAAATATATTTCTTAGTCTGCCAGTCTCATTTTAGTATTAGCATATTTTTTAACATAGCTCCTCTGACTTTGCTGCTCCTCCCATTATGAACTTAAGCATCAAGGGATACTACCATACTGCTATTGCTTCTTACATGACTCCATATTAATTGCACATTAATTATGAGATCCTTAATTGGTCAATTCAATGTTTTCACATTGCTATTTGGCAAGATGAGAAACTTTGCTAACAATGTAGTGCTGTGTGTTTATGTATGAGTCCTAGGTTGTTAAAGCTGTTTTCCCTTGTCTGTATGTAGTGAGGTAGTGGTGTGTTTGGTGCTGAATTATTAATTACATTTCATGCAGGATTATTACTTATCCTGGAACTAAACAAATAGTTATAGATGTAGGATAAAATCAGTTGAGTTTTTTTTCCTGGGATTTAAGCTGTGATATTCAGCCACTAGATCTTCTCTGCACCAAGTAATTAAGATTGTCTTCATATCTTTTGCAGTTGTTGATAATCTTGCAAATAAAATGAGATGGACATTTTTAAAGAATGGGCAAGTTTTCTGAAACACAAAGACTTGCTCATTTAGGGGCCCTTTTACTAAGCCACGTAAGTGTCCATGCACGCTCAACGTGTGCCAATTTGGCGTTACCGCCCTGCTATCACATGGCTCTTGCAGTAATTTCATTTTTGGCGTGAGTCCGATACTCGTGTCTGAAAAATAATCTTTATGTTCTGGCACGCGTCCGCTACACGTGCCAAGTGCCATTCGATGTGAGTATGTCATCACCACCCGGTTAATGCGTGAGACCTTACTGCTAAGTCAATGATTGGCGGTAAGGTCTAAGACCCAAAATGCACACGCGCCAATTTTTATTTTGACACGTCCATTTTGGGCAAAAACTTTTTAAAAAGCCATTTTTTGCAGGTGCGCTGAAAAATGGATCTGTGAGCGCCCAAAACACGCACCTACACTACTGCAGGCCATTTTTTAGCGCACCTTAGTAAAAGGACCCCCTTACTTTGATGGACCCGTTTCTCTGCAGTAACTTCATATTTACAGACAGTAGCCCAAAAGCACTGGCCACAGACTTAGAAGCCCTTTTACTAAGCCGCACAGGCGCATACGTGCATTGAACGCACGCCAATTTGGAACTACCACCCAGCTACCGCGTGGCCCAGGTGGTAATTTCATTTTTTATGCGTGTCCAGTATGTGCATCAGAAAATATATTTTATTTTCCAGCACGTGTCACTAACCGGGTGGTAATCAGCATTGTACGCGCGCTGATGATTACCACTAAGTCAATGGGTTGCGGTCAGGTCTCAGGCCCAAAATGGACGCGTACCAATTTTTACTTTGCCACACATCTATTTTCACCCCCCAAAAAAGGCCTTTTTTTGCAGATATGCTGAAAAATGGACCTGCACGTGTCCGATACACGCGCCTACAACAGCGCAGGCCATTTTTCGGCGCATCTTAGTAAAAGAATCCCTTAATACCGAAGGGTCATGTACTGCTGACCTTAGATGTGTTGATGTTGACATTTGTTTGGTATGCTATCTGATCAGCCAGTAGGTGACCACTTGATCTACAAAGAATCATGTGACCAGCTTGAAACATGGGTTTACCATTCTATCTTCTCCATTTCAAAAATCAGAGAGAACCTCTTCATGTAGCGTAATTCGGCCACTAAAGGACATGAGATCTTTATTCTTGCAGATCTACAAGAACTCATAAAAGGGACAAAGTACAACAGAGCTAGGGTTACCATATTTTGTCCCCCAAAAAGGAGGACAGATGCCCTGCCCCTTTCATGCCTGCCCCTTTCACACCCACCCCGCCCCTTTCATGCCCTCACCTCCGGCCCCTGTCACATTTTCCCCTCCCCCCTGTCACACACCCTGTCACTCCCCCTCTCCGTCACCCCCCTCCCCTTACCTTACTACTGCCCTGGTGGTCTAATGACCTCTTCGGGGCAGGAAAGAGCCCCCTCTTTCCTGCCCAGAGTGCTGCCCTGCATGCATCCTACCTATTCGTGATCTTGGCGCTGATTCAAAATGGCCGCCGAGAGTTGAAGTCTCGCAAGGTCACTTCAACTCTCGGCAGCCATTTTGAATCGGTGCCGAGATCATGAACAGGAAGGATGTGTTTCTCAGCGGCCCTGGCCAGACTATATCACCTCTCCTTCTGCACACCAAATAGAACCATCTCCAGGTGCACCAGAAAAATACAGCACACTATGTACAAAATGACAGGGACATTAGGACTGCTGAGGTTATCTAAGATCAAAGGCATATGAGTTCACTGATCAAGTGCAAATTAGTTTTAGGTTTAAAATAATAATGTTTTGATGCATATTTTCTTTGCAAAGGTCTCTGGAGAATGTAAAAATGTATATCTATTAAGATCTGTGAGCCATCTGGGTGTCGTCGTCGATGATACGCTGAAACCTTCTGCTCAGTGTGCTGCTGCGGCTAGGAAAGCGAATAGAATGTTGGGTGTTATTAGGAAGGGTATGGAGTCCAGGTGTGCGGATGTTATAATGCCGTTGTATCGCTCCATGGTGCGACCGCACCTGGAGTATTGTGTTCAGTACTGGTCTCCGTATCTCAAAAAAGATATAGTAGAATTGGAAAAGGTACAGCGAAGGGCGACGAAAATGATAGTGGGGATGGGACGACTTTCCTACGAAGAGAGGCTGAGAAGGCTAGGGCTTTTCAGCTTGGAGAAGAGACGGCTGAGGGGAGATATGATAGAAGTGTATAAAATAATGAGTGGAATGGATCGGGTGGATGTGAAGCGACTGTTCACGCTATCCAAAAATACTAGGACTAGAGGGCATGAGTTGAAGCTACAGTGTGGTAAATTTAAAATGAATCGGAGAAAATTTTTCTTCACCCAACGTGTAATTAGACTCTGGAATTCGTTGCCGGAGAACGTGGTACGGGCGGTTAGCTTGACGGAGTTTAAAAACGGGTTAGATAGATTCCTAAAGGACAAGTCCATAGACCGCTATTAAATGGACTTGGAAAAATTCCGCATTTTTAGGTATAACTTGTCTGGAATGTTTTTACGTTTGGGGAGCGTGCCAGGTGCCCTTGACCTGGATTGGCCACTGTCGGTGACAGGATGCTGGGCTAGATGGACCTTTGGTCTTTCCCAGTATGGCACTACTTATGTACTTATTATGAAGAAACTCAGCTAGCTAAATGGAATAATCATATCTAACCTGTAATTTTTAAAACAACTCTGTAAGTTGCAGAGATAAAACCTATCCTTAACATTATGATAGTATTTGTTTCATAATCTCTTGCAGTGCAGGCAGGGCCGTGCCTAGGGTCTCTGGTGCCCCCCCCCTGCAGACTATCAGTTGGCGCCCCCCCCCCCCCCCCGGACCTGCCTGGCTCCAAGGCATGTGGAAGAGCTGGGTGGTGCCAAAGAGCCGAGCGCTGTTTTGGTGCCACCTCAGTAAGGCCAACACACAATCTCTCCATTGCAAAATGCTATACACGAACTTGTGCAAAAACACACTCATATCCTTACTAAACCATAACAGCACGAATTCCAAGGACAGGACGAGCAGGGAAGAGAGGATTCACCTTCACCTTGTTCTTCAGGTTTGCAAAGAACTGAAAGTCTGGAACATGCAAAACCAAGTTAATAAAGAAAGCTCGCATTTTGGCCACGTTTACATATGTAAATGTGGCCAAAATGCGAGCTTTCTTTATTAACTTGGTTGCCGGTTGAGCCACCCCACAGCAGACTCCTACAGAGTAACGGAAGAATGAATGAATGAATGACTAGTTAGCCGGAGGAGAGCATGCATGCCTCGCGCCGCTTCCTGCAGGTGACTGGAAGTAGTTACTTCTCTTCCTGAGCTGAGGAGGGCAGCAGGACGGAGGGAAGGAAGGAAGAAGAGTACCGCTGTCAAGTTCTCGGCTGTCCTTGCAGAAGCCGGCAGCTGCCCGATGTGCAAGTGCAGGCACGGTTAGGATCGGTGCAACTGCAGTCTACAGCTAACCTGGCAGAGGAGGCGATCTGCAATCACGACCGACAAGAAACTACACTAAGCTCTGAGCTAGGGGGGAGATCTACCTGAAGCGGCAGAGATGCGACCGATTTGAGGAGAGCATCTTGGCGAGGAGGGGGGAGAGGGACGGGGTTTTCCCTCCCCCTTCCGTAACTAAGAAGAGCATGCAGTAGAAGAAGCGATAAGACAGGAGGAAGGAGCTTTTGAACTTCTCCTCTTTCTTGGTGGGCGGGCGGGCGAGCGGGGGTTGTAAAAGCAGCAAGTAGGCATGCTCGTCTCCGTCCGCTTCCCTGCTTTCTCTGCGTCCCGCCTTCCTCTGATGTCATTTCTTTTCGGGCGGGCGGGACGCTGAGAGGGCAGGGAAGCAGACAGAGACGAGCATGCCTGCTTGTTTCTTTTATTACTGGCACCCCGCCCGCCAGTTCGTCAACGTGGTCAGGTTTTTTTTTAAAAATACAACTCGACGGTGCCCTTGAAGGCAGGCGCCCCCCTGCGGCGCTTACCCCGCTTACCATGTTGGCACGGCCCTGAGTGCAGGCTTTCAATGAAATGCTAGTGTAAGCCCTGACCTTTGGGGTCACCCTAGGTGGCTGCCTAGCGAGGGGAGCTGCCACCCGGGGCGGGGCGGTTCGCCGTTGCACCCCCCCAGGTGTAGCATGATGACATATTCCCCCTCGGTGCATCGACACCCCCCCGATCCAGTGCCCACCCTCTTCCATCCAACCAGCTCTCTACCTTAAAAAAAAATATCGAATCCGAAGCGAGGCGCAGCGCCTCACGCCTGCACGTAAAAGAAATGTGCACCATCTCATCAGGCCTTCCCTCGCTCTGTTTGTCCCACCCTCCACTGACGCAACTTCCTATTTCCGCAAGGGCGGGACAGACAGAGCGAGAGAAGGCCTGATGAGACGGTACACATTTCTTTTATGTGCAGGCGTGAGGCGCTGCGCCTCGCTTTGGATTCAATATTTTTTTTAAAGGTAGAGAGCTGGTTGGATGGAGGAGGGTGGGCACTGGGGGGGGGTGTCGATGCGCCGAGGGGGAAGGGAGCTGGCAGGGAGCGCCCCCCCCCCCCCCCCCCCCCGTGCTGACACCTGGGGCGGACCGCCCCTCCCACCCACCCCCCCCTTGCTACGCCACTGAGATGCATAAATTTGAATTAGTTTCAGATGGTTGGAATCATTTTATTAAGCATTGCATTGCTTGCTACCAGCCAGGAGAAAACATGACAGTCAGTGAGCAGCATTTTTCCTACTAAAGCAAAGCGTCCATTTATCCAGTATATGGCGAAGAAATAATGGCTTGCAGCAGACACTGGAACTAAGCACCTGTTGAATGGCTTACCATACCTGGGGAAAGATGATCACTGACCTGCTGACTAGTTTCTTTCAGAGCATATTGTTAGATCTAGGATCAGTGGTGTGCTGGAGCAGGCTCTCACAGGCTCTCGAGAGCCATTTGTTAAGTTTTTAAGAATTTTGGGAGCCGGTTCTCCATGGCTACTTTAACAAATGGATCCCAAAATATGGGCTTGGGCCCCTCCTGAATTCTCTTTTACTTTGCTGGCGAGAGAGAGCCCCCTGTTAACAATTTACCAGCACACCCCTGTCTAGGATTGATTGAATTTGCATTGTTAGACAATGAGCTAAACAACAAATAGTATGTCTTTGTTTGCTCTTTTCAAAATCTCACTGTTTTCTTCATTCTTGTAAAAATATATTGTATGCATTTCTAGTCTTAATTATTGTAAACTACATAGAACTGAATAATTAACATTCAGATTATGTGGGATATAAACACCAATAAATAAACAAATAAATGAAGGTTCAGTCATAAGAACCCTTATATTGTTAGCAAGGGTGAATTCTTTCCATTAAAAATATGGCAAAGAAACCACACTCAATTACAGAGTTTGGTTTCCTCAACACCCCCCCCCCCCCCCCCCCCCCACCACCTCCTTCCCACTCAGGGTTTTAATAGTGCTAGGATGCACACTAGCCATAAATCAAATTCTATCCCTGTAATTAACTTTGAAAGAAAGGATTTTGTTTTACCTTTTTAAACCTGAGATGAGAATATTTATCACCAAGAACAGATAGAGGTGAATTATATGCACTTAGGAGCTGGAACACTAATCTTTTAGGTTGTTAATTTCTTTTACAGAGATAAAACTTAAAGAAAAACATTGCTACATTTAAAAAATGAATGTTGTCAGCACCATGTGAAATTACTAAGATCTATGACTATTCTAATATGAAATATATTCATTAAAGGTTTTCCTTTTGCATAGAATATGGAAAAGGCCTTTTTGATCAAAGATGTCTTTAGGCAGATGTACTACCTTCTGAAAAGTTTGGTAGTAATCTCAGATGATTTATCAGAATTATCAATGATCCACTTCTCCCACACACAGCCAAGTTTACTATGCATGGTGTTAATGATGTGCAAAAATATTGTACATCAAAATAGTGCTAACAGTGGCATTGATGTGCCTGGATATCATGGACACTGCATGATTATGATTGTTTTTGCCATGGGGTCCTGATGAAAGTTTATGAAATGGGGTGCCTTATTGAACCCTGGATGGCAGCTTTCAAGAGACAAGATAGGTCTGAGGATTCTTGCATAATTAAATTGTCATGATGTTTTTGGTATTTGATTTATATAACTCATTTTTGGAAGCAGTGGGTATTGATGCGTATGATATAGGACACTTACAGGCTCATTTTCGAAAGAGAAGGACGCCCATCTTTCGACATAAATCGGAAGATGGGCGTCCTTCTCACAGGGTCGTCCAAATCGGTATAATGGAAAGCCGATTTTCGACCCTAACTGCTTTCCGTTGTAGGGATGCCCAAAGTTCAAGGGGGCATATCAGAGGTGTAATGAAGGTGGGACTTGGGCATGCCTAACACATGGATGTCCTCAACCCATAATGGAAAAAAAAGGCGTTCCTGATGAGCACTTGGAAGACACTACCTGGTCGTGTTTTTCTTACGACCAAGGCACAAAAAGGTGCCCGAAATGACCAGATGACCACTGGAGAGAATCAGGGATGACCTCCCCTTACTCCCCCAGTGGTCACTAACCCTCTCCCACCCTCAAGAAATATCTTTAAAAATATTTTGTGCCAGCCTCTATGCCAGTCTCAGATGTAATACTCAGCTCCATCACAGCAGTATGCACGTCCCTGGAGCTGTTTTAGTGGGTGCAGTACACTTCAGACAGCCGGACCCAGGCCCCCCCCCCCCCCCACCTGTTACATTTGTGGAGGAAACAGAAAGTCCTCCAAAACTCACCAGAAACCCACTGTACCCACATCTAATTGCCCGCCTTCACTCGTAAGGGCTATGGTAGTGGTGTACAGTTGTGGGTAGTGGGTTTTTTTTGGGGGGGGGGGAGGTTGGGGGGCTCAGCACACAAGGTAAGGGAGCAATGTACCTGGGAATAATTTATGAAGTCCACTGCAGTGCCCCCTAGGGTACCCAGTTGGTGTCCTGGCATGTCAGGAGGACCAGTGCACTACAAATGCTGGCTCCTCCCACGACCAAAGGGCTTGCATTTGGTCGTTTCTGAGATGGACGTCCTTGGTTTTCATTATCGCCGAAAATCAGAAACGACCAAGTCTAGGGATGACCATCTCTAGGGTTAACCTAAATTTCAAGATTTGGACGTCCCTGACCGTATTATCGAAATGAAAGATGGATGTCCATCTTGTTTCGATAATACAGGTTTTTCCACCCCTCCATCAGGACGTGTTGCAAGGATGTCATCAACAAAACTTGGACGTCCCTTTCGATTATGCCCCTCTTAGGGGCTCATTTTCAAAACAGAAAAACATACAAAAAGTGGTAAAAATCTGCATTTGGACATTTTTCTCACAAAATTGTCTAAAGTAGTATTTTCGAAATCAATGGCTTGATTTTGTTTATTTTTCTCTTGGGCAATTTTTTTTCCAAAAATGGACCAAAAAGATGAACATACAGAACACAAAAACATCTAGCAAATAACCTTTTTTGGAAAAAAAAAAGAAAAGAAAAGATAGATGTTTTTCTGTTTTGAAAATGGCTATATTCCCCACTTGAATTTTGGACATTTTTAGCAAAACTTCCACCAAAGCTGGATTTAGACATCATATCAATAATGCCCCTCTTTGTTTATTGATTTTGATATTGGACACTTTTGATATTGTTACACATTTGCCAAACACTTCAGTAGAGGGTTGATTGTGATTGAGTGTCATTGTTGAATGATTGTTTCAATACAACAAAGTCTCTGTAATGAGGACTTATATAGTACTTTAACCCTTAAATACTGATGACCCCTAAATACTGATGGCTGCATGTACACTCACTCACTTAAATACAAAGTATTTTGAGTATTGAGCTTCAACATATTACTTCTTTTAAAGGATTTTTCTTGTTATAAAAATATTGAATGGCATTTTTACCTCATTAATATTATTATTATTACTAGTAAAAAAAGGCCCGTTTCTGACTGAAATGAAACGGGCGCTAGCAAGGTTTTCCTCGGAGTGTTTATGTTTGGGAGAGTGTATGTGAGAGTGACTGTTTGAGAGTCAGAGTGAAAGTGTGAGTGTGTGAGAGAGTGAGTGAGTCTGGGTGTGAGTGTGTTTGTGAGAGAGTGTGTGTGTGAGAATAAGAGTGTGTGCAAGTGTGTATGTGAGACACAGTGTGAGAGAGAGTGTGTGTGTGTGGGCGAGAGAGAGAGTGTGTGTGAGACACAGATTCTCTGTGAGAGTGAGTGTATGAGACCAAGCGAGTGTGTGAGTGACTGTGTGGCACATAGAGAGTGAATGTGATACAGTGTGAGACAGAGTGTGTGAGAGTGAGAGTCAGAAAGAAATTGTATATGAGAGAGAGAGTGTGAGCCGTGGCCTCCCAATCCATGGCCATCTGTCCCCTGCCCCCTCCATTCATCCTTTTCCAGCAATTCCCCTCTCTCCCTGAGCCCTGCCCTCCCAATCCATGGCTATCCATGTTTCTCTGTCACCTGCCCCCTCCATTCATCCCTATCCAGCATTTCCCCTCTCTGCCTGAGGCCTGCCCTGCAATCCATATCCATCCATGCCCATCTGTCCCCTCCATTCATCCCTATCCAGCAATTCCCCTCTCCCTGAGTCCTGCCCTTCCAATCCATGGCCATCCATGCTCCTCTGTCACCTGGGCCCTCCATTTTTCCCTATCCAGCAATTGCGCTCTCTCCCTGAGGCCTGCCCTGCAATCCATATCCATCCATGCCCATCTGTCCCCTCCATTCATCCCTATCCAGCAATTCCCCTCTCCCTGAGTCCTGTTCTTCCAATCCATGCCCATCCATGCTCCTCTGTCACCTGGCCCCTCCATTTTTCCCTATCCAGCATTTCCCCTCTCTGCCTGAGGCCTGCCCTGCAATCCATGCCCATCTGTCCCCTCCATTCATCCCTATCCAGCAATTCCCCTCTCCCTGAGTCCTGCCCTTCCAATCCATGGCCATCCATGCTCCTCTGTCACCTGGCCCCTCCATTTTTCCCTATCCAGCATTTCCCCTCTCTGCCTGAGGCCTGCCCTGCAATCCATATCCATCCATGCCCATCTGTCCCCTCCATTCATCCCTATCCAGCAATTCCCCTCTCCCTGAGTCCTGCCCTTCCAATCCATGCCCATCCATGCTCCTCTGTCACCTGGCCCCTCCATTTTTCCCTATCCAGCATTTTCCCTCTCTGCCTGAGGCCTGCCCTGCAATCCTTATCCATCCATGCCCATCTGTCCCCTCCATTCATCCCTATCCAGCAATTCCCCTCTCCCTGAGTCCTGCCCTCCCAATCCATGGCCATCCATGCTCCTCTGTCCCCTGCCCCCTCCATTTATCCTTTTCCAGCAAGTCCCCTCTCTCCCTTCCATGACCCCCCCTCGCATCCATGCTCCTCTTTCTCCCATGTTCCAGCCTGGGCCGCCCTCTCCCCCCCCCCCCCCTTCGCATCCATGCTATCGTTTCTCCCCTGCCCTTACTACTACTACTACTGGCCACCCTCTTCTCTCCCCCCAACATCCGTTTTTGTTTTTTTTCTTCATTTTAAATTTACCTCCGTGGCGGTTCCGGCAGCGAAGCGTCAGGGAAGGAGGCGGCGCTCCCGACGTCTAGCTTTCCCTTCGCTCTGTTCCGCCTTCTTTTGACGTCATCCTTGACGTCAGAAGAAGGCGGAACACAGCGAAAGGAAGGCTAGAGGTCGGGAGCGCCGCCTCCTTCCCTGACGCTTCGCTGCTGTTTTTTTTTTCCGCCCTCGACGTCATGACGTTTGACGCGAGGGCGGGGCAGCGAGTCTTCGTCAGTGGCTTCACCACCACGAACTTACGAACCGTTCTGAGAGAGAGTCTGAGTGACTTCAGAACGTTGTCCTCAGAACGTTGAGGGAGCGTTTTATTATATTAGATTATTAGCATTTGTAAAGCGCTACCAGATGCACGCAGTGCTGAACACCTGACATAAAGAGACAGTCCCTGCTCAAAAGAGTTTACAATCTAAATAATACAGACAGACAAGACAGTTACGGGTGAGGGAAGTAATGGGTGAGAAGGAAGGAAGGGACAAGGGGAGGGCAATTGAGTATTGGCTAGGAGCTAAAGGCAGCAGTGAAAAGGTGGGTTTTCAGCATAGATTTGAAAACAGGTAGAGATGGAGCTAGACGTATAGGTTCAGGAAGTTTATTCCAGGCATAAGGTGCCACGAGAGAAAAGGAGCGAAGCCTGGAGTTAGCAGTGGAGGAGAAGGGGGACGACAAGAGAGATTTGTCCAGTGAACGGAGTTCACGGGGAGGAATGTAGGGAGAGATGAGAGTGGAGAGGTAATGGGGGACTGCAGAGTGGATGCATTTAAAGGTCAGTACAAGAAGTTTAAACTGTATGCGGAATCGGACAGGGAGCCAGTGAAGTGACCTGAGGAGTGGGTTAGTGTGGGTAAAACGATTCTGGCGGAAAATAAGACATGCCGCAGAATTTTGGACAGATTGGAGAGGAGAGAGATGGCTGAGTGGAATATCAGTGAGAAGTAAATTGCAATAGTCCAAGCGAGAGGTGACAAGGGTGTGGACAAGGGTTCTGGTAGCGTATTCAGAAATTTGCTCTAGAATCCAACAGTAACCCCAGAGATATATTAACCCACAGAATAATATATTAAAGAAAAGAAACCTCAATAGCCCAGGGTGCCTACAAAGATGGTCTACCCCTAAAAAGGGCACTTATCACCAGTTTCAATCAATCCTCTGATAACAAACTTCAGCGGAAAATAACTCCTTGCGGGGAGAAAAAAAAACGTTGGAAGCCAAAAAACAGAGGAAACATTTTTAACTGTAAAATCTCTCTAGGGTTAGTGACCAGAACTATATAGACTACTGAAAAATTGTCCAAAACATGTCACAAGTACACAGAGGAAAGTTTTACTACTTAGGTTCTCTATCTGGGTGGTTGCAGCAACTAAACGATATCCGCTTGTAATCTCCAACTGGGCCCTGCTCCACAAATGGTATCCCTCTAGCACACTGCAGCTCCCCATCAAGGAGCCTCCTTGTTTCACATCTGCCTCAGGGGGGGAAGCAGACAAGACAGACATTTTTTTTCTCAGTCACACAATCAGGCACAAAATGCAGTGTGCTACAGGGAAACCATTTGTGACATGCTTTGGACATTTTTCTCCCCAAGGGACATCTCACACACTCCCCCCAGTGACTCCAGAAAAAACACACACCACTCAGTAATCCCCATATATTGGGGTATTACACTAAGATACAGAACATCTTACTATGTAGCCATGAATCACACAGGGCCATTAGGTCCTGCAAAACAATATGACCAGCCTAGTTCAATCTTTTAAACAGTTGGCGCAGACTCAAGAGGTTAGAAGGGCGTTAGAGTTCCCCATGCAGGTTAGTGGAACAATGTAAGCCATTCTAAGGAAAGCCGATCAGGAACTCACAAAATCTTTTTTTTTACTTAAGTTCAGATGGAATTTGTTGGGTGTTTTGCCCGTTCTTAAATTACTGTTAGGTAGGAAGGTCAATTTATTCAAAGTTGTAGGTGGATTTGATTTGTTGGGTATAAGGGGATGGGATTTAATATATCACCTTTCTGTGGTTACAATCAAAATGGTTAAGATCTGATATTCAGGTACTTATTTTGTACCTGGAGCAATAGGGGGTTAAGTGACTTGCCCAGAGTCACAAGGAGCTGCAGTGGGAATTGAAACCTGTTCCCCAGGCTGCTGCACTAAACATTATGGGGGTCTTTTACTAAAGCTTAGCTTGAGTTATCTTAAGTAGAGAGGTGTGGTAGCCATGTTAGTCCACTCTTAAAGGTTATCAATAGAAATCAAACAAAATAAAACATTGAAAAGAAAATAAGATGATACCTTTTTTATTGGACGTAACTTAATACATTTCTTGATTAGCTTTCGAAGGTTGTCTTTCTTATCTGCAACAGGGCCCACAGGAATACAATGGGACCTGCTGCAGATAACTCAAATTAAGCTTTAGTAATAGACCCCCTAGGTTTCTATGTCATTGTTAGGTAAGCTCTATGCCATCAGTGTAGATTCAGAATTTTGTGATCTTAAACCGAAACAGCTATAGGCTTGAGATTTGGTTTAAGGAAGGTATGTAACTTACAGTATTCTACAAGTGAGATGCTAAATATTGGTTCTAACTGGCCATTTAAAAAAACAGGTAGGTCATGGTAAGTGCAGGGGATGGCATTGGAGAGGGGCTGACAGTTATGCGGGTGCTGGCAATATTTAGTGTCTCTAACGTTTAGCATGCCCACAATTTTAGCGCGTGCCAAAAACATGAGTGCGCCTTAATAAAAGACCCTCTATATTTGCCACTCGAATTTGGGACGTTTTGAGAAAAATGTCCAAAGTCAAATTTAAATGTCATATCGAAAATTTCCCTCTACATCTACTATCGAGATACCTTAGGAAAGATTTTTTTTTATATACTTTTATTTTTTGTTATACATGAGCTGTAAAGCACAAAATGGGTCCTTCTTTTTATTTACCATTATTATTCAATTTAATTTAATGAATGCTTCTGTGTACATTTGGGAAACCCTTCCTTCATACTTATAAATAGTACTGGCATTTCATCAGTCTTACCATTTTACGTCTGACAGTTTGTGTATTTATTTTACCTGTCAAATTATGATGTCTGGCAAACATTCTTCATTTTTCTTGTAGCCATATGTCATATAAAGCTGCTGTATCTTCACAAACACGAAACAAATTCATTAGGAAAACTGCAAAAGATCGGTCTTTGTAACAATATTCTGAAATGTTAAGACTTAAGAAAGGTAGTTCTATAACTACATTCAAGTTAATGTTTAGCCACTGTGGTCATTTTTTTGATATTCTGTGTCTGTATCTGGGTAGTGGCTGATGCTGAATATGAGGAGAAGGCAGTCAGTGTCAAAACTTGTCTGGATAGTGACAATAGTAAGTAGGGATGTGTATTCATCCCCTTATAGTTTCATATCCTTTCTAACCTGAAAGGACAGAACCCACCCCCCAAAAAAGTGAGTTTATTTCTAGTGCCAGGTTTTTTTTCCCAGTGTTTATAGCTTTCAGGCATGAGTCAGCCTTCAACTTGTGACCCATGGATTGGTAGGCAGCTGCTTTCTTGGAAGAACTATTCTACCTCTTAGGAGTCTGATTGCAATTAGCCCATTCCAAGTTCTGTCTTGTATTTCTGGTCATCTTAGTTTCCTGATTTGCCCAGCAGGGACCAGCTCAGGGCAGGCTTGAGCATTGTTACATTGGAGCATAGGAGTGACCTAGTGGTTAGAGTGATGGACTTTGGTCCTGGGGAACTGGGTTCAATTCCCACTGCAGGCACAAGCAGCTCCTTGTGACTCTGGGCAAGTCACTTAACTCTCCATTGACCCAGGTACAAATAAGTACCTGTATAAACCACATTGAACCTGCTATGAATGGGGAAGCACAGGGTACAAATGTAACTAAATAAATACCCCACCTCTGGGCTCATTTGTTCTGGGTTCAGTGCTGTCTTCTTCTCCAGTCCTCCAGTTGGTTCTTGCTAAGCTCTTTGCTTTCAGAAATCCTCATCTGCCCTTTTATTATGTTGGATACATTTCTCAGAGGTACAATGACATCAGGACTTACCTCGAGTCATCCTAGTTCTCGTAGTGTTCCAATCACATCTATGCACGTGGTTATAGAATTCATAGTAGCACACCTAGATTTAGGCGAAGACATTTACAGCAGCTTTAGAAATGACTGCGCCTAAGCCTAGGAGCATCTACCCGGCCTATGCGCTATTCTATAAACCACATCTGAATGTAGATGGGCCTATAGAATACTGCTAGGCACGTGAATTGGACATGCCTAGATTTTAGTCGCCATATGTAGAATCTGACCCTATGAGTACATTTATTCTACTTCCTATTCTATAAAGTGGGTTTCTTAATTTCATAGCACACAACTTAAAAAGCCATGTAATCATTTATTTATTTGCATCCCACATTTTCCCACCTATTTGCAGGCTCAATGTGGCTTACATTATATAGCAATGACATCACCATTAACAGAGTAAGAGGTTCAGCATATTGTTACAATTAATGTACAAGAATAACAGGTAGGTAGGGTAAATAAAATGATAATACATAACATACAAGTGAGAGTAGGAAAAAGTGTAATGGTCAATAATGATAATATGATAAAATAAATCAGAAGGGATCAATATTGGTTGGTTCTGGTATAGATTAGGAAACAAGTCATTAAGGAGGATTCTTTTTGTAAGTCTCTTTGAACAGGTACGTCTTCAGTAACTTCCGGAAGGTTGTCAAGTCGTCCGTAGTTTTTATACTATTCGGTAGTTTATTCCATAATTGTGTGCAGAGGTAGGCGAAGCTAGATGCATGTATTGATTTGTATTTAAGACCTCTGCAATTGGGGTAGTGGAGGTTTAGGAAAGCATAGGGGGGCAGGGACATTCCAAGATATTAGGAACAATATTATAGAATACTTGGTTTTATGCACCCAACAGCCATCAGTTGGGCACCAGGATTTATACCAGCTTTGGGCAGACCAAAGTCCTCATGCTCAAAGTTAGGCCAGGAAGTGCGTTACACTCAGTGTTGTGCTGGAGCAGGCTCTCACAGGCTCACAAGAGCCGGTTGTTAAGTTTTTAAGAATTTTGGGAGCCGGTTGTTAAAGTAAGGCCCTCCATGGCTACTTTAACAACTGGCTCTCAAAATGTGGGCTTGGGCCCCCTGCTGAATTCTCTTTTACTTTGCTGGTGAGGATGCTGAGCCCTGCCAGCCAAGTAAATAGACTACTGCTGCTCCCCATTCCTTGTTTCCAGCTCTGGGCAGCAGGCTGAGACTTCTCGAGCATGTGAGTTGGGAGTGGTGGCTGCCAGCAAAGGTACGCCTAGCGTGCCCACAAGAAAGGGATGGAGGAGAGAGAGGCAAGTGTTGCTCCCCGGCCACCCCTACCCTTCCAACTGCAGAGCTGGCTACGTCTGGAGAAAGAGCCTGTTGTTAAAAATTTACCAGCACACCCCTGGTTACACTAGTATTCTGTAAAGTGTGTGCTTTGTGCAGAGTGCCCTTTACAGAATACTAGCTTAGTGCTGATCTTAATGGTGCCTAACTTTGGGTAAACAACAGGCGACAAGTGAGGAAAAAAGGAATCCAAGAAAAACGTTTCTTAAAAGTCCATTGTGTTTATTAAAAATTCAACACAAATGCAGTACAACTGGAGGCATGACTCGACACGGGCCATGTTTTGGCAGTACTGTCAGCATCTGGAGTCCAATCCTCTTTAACATTAGTTCTTCTTGTCTGAAACAGGCCAAAAGGTATGATGCACATAAACCACTGGTAGCTCCAATAGCCAATGGACTTTTAAGAAACATTTCCCTTGGATTCCTTTTTTCCTCACTTGTTGCTTGTTTGCTTGTTTGATGACTTTTTCTTCTTTTCTGTGCCTAACTTTGGTGTGACAAAATGCCTAGTCACTCACCTGGGGTTACCCTGTGGCCACTTAGAGGGTCTATCCCAGCTCAGGTCTGCCTGCACCTGCTGCTTGTGCTCTACACTAGCACCCTTCTCCCACCAACTGGGTCACAACAGCCTCTGGGCGAATCTCCCACTCTCAAATTATCCCCAGTGATTTATAGGTTACTGAGGTCACATTCCCAGTGGTCCCACAGTTCCCAGAAAGCCCTCATAGGCCCAACACACAAACCACCAGGATTCTTTATCAGTCCAGACAAAGAATAAATAAATTGAAAATTGTTTACTGTATTAAAAATTGAACAATGAACAAAAAATGTGCAATCAGCAAACAATAACAGGTAACTGAAATATGGATCAATTATAACATTAACTAAACATTTGTTTACTTTCTAAAAGGTACCTGGAAAGATCAGGACATATTGCTGCTCACAAGTTATCAAGTGTAACTGTTTACAGGGCCTTAGCAAAGAGATCTGTCTCTCTCTTTTTCCTGGCTAAGACTGGAGCAAAAGCCAGTATTCTCCAAATTAAAATGAACTCCTGGGCTAATCAGAACCCAGAACAATAAAATTTCAAAAATATATTGCTTCTTGCTTCCTGTTTGTATGCTAAAACTAAAGAAAAAAACATTCTTTCTCTGTAACAGTTTTACTGCAAAGAAGCACCACCTGCTGGCCAAGTAGGAGAAATACACTTCAGGACATAATTAATGCAGGAAAATATCCAATATTTTATTGGATATTTCTATTCCCAGGAGGGAGTATAAACGATGAGAACGGATCTCCGAACATTAGAAGAATGGTCAAGGGTCTGGCAGTTAAAATTTAATTAGACATCCCTGGGGATGTAAAATCGTTCCTTCCTTCCTTCCTGTGTGTGCCTTATTTTCTACAATGTGACCTCACCCTGTATTACATGTCACAAACCCTAGGGTTCGACACATTCTAGATAGATTACTTATCTTGTTGGTCCCTGTAGTGATCCACTAAAGATGTTGGGTATACTAGTGTTCTGGATGGCTACCCATTCTTTTTTCACTGCTCATGCAGTGCTTCTCTAGCCCTGGCCTTTCGTTTGTGACATGTAATACAGGGTGAGGTCACATTGTAGAACATAAGGCACACACTGGAAGGAAGGAACCTGTAGTGCGATGATGGAGGGGACTAGTGCGATGGTATAAGCTACTAATTGGCTTAAAACACAAGCACTGGACACTGAGCAGTATTATATCACACAATATAAAGGAACAGTGATAGAAAATAGGGATAACATTTTTAGATTTCTTGATCACCATTTAGGAGTTAAAATTTAATACCAAGAAGTGTAGAGTGATGCACTTGAGGTGCGGAAACCCAAAAGAGAGACACCGGATAGGAGGGGAGAGATTAGTAAACTCGACTCAGGAGAAAGACCTTGGGGTGTTGGTGTCAGAGGATCTGAAGGTGAAGAAACAATGCGACAAGGCGACGGCCGTGGCCAGAAGGATGCTAGGCTGCGTGTAGAGGGGCATAACCAGCAGAAGAAAGGAGGTATTGATGCCCCTCTACAAGTCATTGGTGAGGCCCCACTTGGAGTATTGTGTTCAGTTTTGCAGGCCTTATCTTGCTAAAGAGGTAAAAAGACTGGAAGTGGTGCAAAGAAAAGCTGCAAAAATGGTATGGGATTTGCGTTGCAAACCGTACGAGGAGAGACTTGCTGACCTGAACATGTATACCTTGGAGGAAAGGAGAAACGGGTGATATGATACAGACGTTCAAATATTTGAAAGGTATTAATCTTCAAACGAACCTTTTCTGGAGATGGGAAGGCGGTAGAACTAGAGGACATGAATTGAGGTTGAAGGGGGGCAGACTCAGGACTAATGTCAGGAAGTATTTTTTCATGGAGAGGGTGGTGGATATGTAGAATGCCCTCCTGCGGGAGGTGGTAGATGAAAACGGTAATGGAATTCAAACATGCGTGGGATAAACAAAAAGGAATCCTGTTTAGAAGGAATGGTTCCATGGAATTTTAGTGGAGATTGGGTGGCGACGCCGGTAATTGGAAACAAAATGGGAGCTGGCAGACTTCTACGGTCTACACCCTGATCGTGACTGAATAGATAGGGATGTGCTGGAGTGTAAATTTTAAGGCGCTTCGATGTTAGCTTCAGAACTTAGTACAAGAACAATACTAGGCAGACTTCTACGGTCTGTGCCCTGAGAAAGGCAAGGGCAAATCAAACTCGGGCAGTGGCGTACCAAGGGGGGGGGGGGCGGTGGGGGCGGTCCACCCCGGGTGCACGCCGCTGGGGGGGGGGTGCTGCGGCGCACGCCTGCTGCAAGAGTTCGCTAACTTCTCTCGTTCGCTGCATCTCCCTCTGCCTCGGAACAGCAGCGAACGAGCAAAGTTAGTAAACTCGCAGGAGGCGCGCGCTGCGGCACCCCCCCCCAGCGGCATGCACCCGGGGGCGGGGGGCTCTTTTGCGGGGGGGGCGCTGGATCTGGGGGGGGGGCGCTGCACCCGGGGGGCGGGGTGCCGCCCCGGGTGTCTGTCCCCCTAGGAACGCCACTGAACTCGGGTATACATATAAAGTATCACATACCATGTAAAATGAGTTTATCTTGTTGGGCAGACTGGATGGATTGTACAGGTCTTTATCTGCCATCATTTCATCATTTACTATGTAAAACACAGGTTTCTTCACATTCGGGTACTATTTACTGAATTCAGCCCTATATATAGGCATACTGTTGTAGATTTACTCCATTAATGTTTTACTGTGAATTGTTTTACAACTGATTTTGCTACAAAATGAATCTCTGACTTCGTAAAAAATATTGTTTGAAGATGAGTATATGGTTAAAAATGATATACACACAACAGCTGGAGTAATTACTCTGTAAAATTGTTCTTTTGCTTTTTAATCTTTGAATCTCACTCAGTATAATTCAACTTTTGTTATATATAAAAGCCCCATTGAAATGCAATTGTTTTTGGATATTGTGGGCTATAAGAGCCAATAAATAAATAGTGACTGACTGCAAGAAAGTGAATTGTTCTGATATATATACTAGGACAGATTTCAGATTTTGTTAGAGCTTAAAATTTAAATGGCACTTTGAACTGCAGCCTTGACATTTCTTCTTCAGCAATACTGCTGCTCTTTAATATACGTGATAGTCTGTGAAGCTTTCGCTGACCTACACGAGTTTTGCAATGCTCAGATTCTCAGCTGTTTTTTTTTCCTGTATTTCCCAAGGGTTTGCTCTTATTTTGTATTCCATATCCCTGTAGCCTAAATTCTTCAGCACAATTCTGTAGAGCAAGCGCCTTATAACCACATCAACTTATGGCTCTCTTATTCTTCTTGCCCCCAGCTGTGTTTGGTTTCAGCTTAGGTCTGCAATGTTTTGATGTAGACATGCATTTGTAAAGAAATATAAAAGAACAGGGAAAACCCTGGGGTATATAGATAGTTATACCCTCTTGTTATCCTTTCAAAAACCCATTCTCAAGGTGCTAGAAAATTGAAGGAAAAGCTTTAATATGTTAGCATTTAGGCTCTGTATGTCAGAAACTCAAATAGTTTACTTGGCAAATGGCAGGAAATAAACCATCCAATTACATTTAGCTCAGAGATTATATTCTCTCTCTTCCCCCCCCCCCCCCCCCCCCCACCACCACACACACCATCTGGCTGTCTGTCTGTCTCTCTTCTTAGGAAAGGCCAATTTTATTTAAGGTCAGAAAGGCATATTTATTTACTGTAAGAAACAGATATTCACAGACTTCTTGAGCAGAATGCTTGATTATAGCCAGTTATCTTTAGACACAGGGAGTAGAAGAGTAGCCCAATAGTTAGAGCACTGGGCTAGGGACTGGAAGGCCCAGGCTCAAATCCCACAGCAACTCCTTGTGGCCTTAGGCAAGTCGCTTAACCTTCCCTGCCTCAGAAAAAGGCAATGGCAAAACCATTTCTGTATCATGCCAAGAAATGCATGAGAGGGCCCCTCACTGTGTGGTCACCAGGAGTCAACTCTGACTCAAGGGTACATCTGGATCTGAATCTTCAAATACACCTTCAAGAGGACCTAGCCCATCAGGATTTTCAGCTGAAAATTTCCTTAACTTTAGCAGTCAAATTTTGACTGAGTAGTTTTATTTATTTATTTTTACATATTTATAACCCACCAATCTTGATGACTTGTCCTCAGTAGATAACTAAAATATATGCCTGTATCAAAAATGGTTTTCAAGGATGATGACGCTGAGGAACTGAAAGAAATCTCGTTGAACGTGGAAGATGTACTGAGCCAAATAGACAAATTAAAGAGTAGCAAATCACCTGGACCGGATGGCATACATCCAAGGGTACACAAATAAGTCAAGCATGAAATTGCTGATCTGCTGTTAGTAATATGTAACCTGTCGTTAAAATCATCCATAGTACCTGAAGATTGGAGGGTGGCCAATGTGATGCTGATTTTTAAAAAGGAATCTAGAGGTGATCCAGGAAATTACAGACCAGTAAGCCTAATGTTGGTGCTGGGCAAAATAGTGGAAACTATTATAAAGAATAAAATTACAGAACACGTAGACAAACATGCTTTAATAGGACAGAGTAAGCATGGGTTCAGCCAAGGGAAGTCTTGCCTCACCAATTTGCTTCACTTCTTTGAAGGCGTGAATAAACAGACCCCAGGGGTCTTTGCTGTGACTGCTGCTTTTTAACATATTTATAAATGACCTAGAGGCAGATGCACTAAAGCTAAATGAGCCTTTAATGACTCTCCAATGAGGAAAATTTGATCCGTTGCATGCATCAAAGGGCTTTTACCGAGGAAGCCAGCAGCTAACGAAAACGGAATGGAGATGAGCAATTAGTGTGAAAACCCCATTGAAACGACATGCACTAACCTTTTCCGATTGCCTTTACGCAGGAAAAAGGCAGGAAATCTAACGAGAGGTCTGGACCACTCGTTAGGACAGCTCTGTGCCAGGAAAAATCATTAAGTGAAAAAATAAACAAACTTTGAGCCAATCCCAGCGCATTAGCAGAGCTAAAAGCGCTGTGATTGGTCCAAAGGACGTCAGAAAACACATAAATAAATAAAAATACAAAAAGGATCGGGAGGGGGCAAGGGTGCTCATCAGGAGCGTCCTGTACGGACGGCCTTGCCCCCCCCGCTGCTCCCCACTTTCCGCCGCTCCCCCCACCCCAAAAAAGCAAAATTCTAGCAGCCCCTGCCCCCCTCCCTTCCTCACTACTCTCTCACCTCAGCTCCACCTCCCGACATCCCTACGTAGTTACTGACGTCAGACAGGGGCGGGCGCAGCAGGAGAAAGACGCGCCATCGAAGCTGGGCGAAGGCAGGCATCAGCTTTCTTCTTGCCCTGCAGCGCCTTCGGACAGAGGAGAGAGGCGCTGCACGGGCCCGGTAAGAGGGAGGGGGGCCCGATGGAGGAGGGGAATGGCGGTGACGACCCCAAAAGGGGGCGGGGCACAGGACGGAGGATGTCGGGAGGCGGAGCTGAGGTGAGAGAGTAGTGAGGAAGGGAGGGGGGCAGGGGCTGCTAGAATTTTGCTTTTTCGGGGTGGGGGGAGCGGCGGAAAGTGGGGAGCAGCGGGGGGGGGGGCAAGGCCGTCCGTACAGGACGCTCCTGATGAGCGCCCTTGCCCCCTCCCGACCCTTTTTTTTTATTTTTGTTTTGATTTGGGAGCCATGTGCTTGTGATTTGACTGTGTTTTGACTGTTTGTGGCATGCGCAGAGCAGCTAACATAACGCTTGGCTGCTCTGCGCATGATTTGGGGGCCGATTAACGATGTGTATTGTGATTCTTTGATACATTGTACATTTCAATACCGATCTCAGCATGTGTGACTTTTTTTTTTTGGTGCATTTTTCGTTATTTTAAAATCGTTAGGGACTTTAACGATTTAGATTTTTTTACGTTTGGTTGCTGCATCTGCCTCCTAGAGAAGGGAGTAACTAGTGAAGTAATTACATTTGCTGACGACACAAAGTTATTCAAAGTTGTTAAATCGCGGGAGGATTGTGAAAAATTTCAAGAGGACCTTACGAGACTGGGCGACTGGGCATCTAAATGGCAGATAACGTTTAATGTGAGCAAGTGCAAAGTGATGCATGTGGGAAAGAGGAACCCGAATTATAGCTACATCATGCAAGGTTCCACGTTAGGAGTCACAGACCAAGAAAGGGCTCTAGGTGTCGTCATTGATGATACAGGGAAAACAAAAATGATTATAATGCCTTTGTATCACTCCATGGTGCGATCGCACCTCGAATATTGTGTTCAATTCTGGTCGCCGCATCTCAAAAAAGATATAGTGGAATTAGAAAAGGTGCAGAGAAGGGCGACAAAAATGATAAAGGGGATGAGACAACTTCCCTATGAGGAAAGGCTAAAGCGACTAGGGCTCTTCAGCATGGAGAAAAGGCGGCTGAGGGGAGATATGATAGAGGTCTATAAAATAATGAGTGAAGTTGAAGGGGTAGAAGTGAAGCATCTGTTTATGCTTTCCAAAAATACTAGGACTAAGGGGCACGCGATGAAGCTACAATGTAGTTAATTTAAAACGAATCGGAGGAAATTTTTCTTCACTCAACGTGTAATTATACTCTGGAATTCAGTAAAGGCAGTTAGCTTAGCAGAGTTTAAAAAAGGTTTGGACAACTTCCTAAAGGAAAAGTCCATAGACTATTATTAAATGGACTTGGGGAAAATTGACTATTTCTGGGATAAGCAGTATAAAATGTTTTGTACTTTTTTGGGATCTTGCCGGGTATTTGTGACCTGGATTGGCCACTGTTGGAAACAGGATGCTGGGCTTGATGGACCTTTGGTCTGTCCCAGTATGGCAATGTTTATGTATTTATGTACTTATGTGGATAAAGGTGAGCCAGATGATGTAGTGCATCTAGATTTTCAGAAAGGTTTTGGTAAAGTTCCTTATGAGAAAAAATGAGAGTTATGAGATGGAGGCAAAGTTCTGGTGTGGATTATGAATTGGTTATTGGACAGAAAACAGAGGGTAGGGTTACGTGGCCATTTATCTCAGTGCCACAGAGATCTGTATTGGGACCGTTGTTAGTTAACATATGTATAAATGATATGGAAATTGGAATGGCGAGTGAGGTGATTACATTTGCAGATGATGCAAAACTATTCAAGGTTGTACATTTGGACTGTGAAATATTGCAGGAAGACCTTAGGAAATTGAAAGATTGGGCATCCAAATGGCAGATGAAATTTAATATGGACAATTGCAAGGTGATTTATTACAATCTGAATACTTCAACTCACAAACAGTTTTAGTGTCAAGACTATTGATGTCCGGGGGATTCCATTGACCCTGACCTTTTCTCACAGGTATATGTAAAGGGAATTCTTAATTCAGACTATTTACATAGAGACAAATACGTCTGTCCATTGCTTATCCTGGTAGCCAGGTGTCAGTTTTTTAAGGGCTATATTTCTCCTACTCCCAATCTCTCTTCCTACATTAGTCACAGACCCCTTTAGCACTGTCCTCCTTCTGCAAGTGCACCTTGCGTAGGGTTACCATATGGCTCCAGAAAAAGGAGTACAGATTGAGCCAGTCTGGGTTTTACTTCCATTGCTTTCAATGGAAGCCAAATCCGGACTGGATCAATGTGTCCTTTTGCTGGAGCCATAAGGTAACCCTAACTTTGCTGGGTCACAGCCTAGCCTTGAACAGATATTTTTTCTGCTCTAAGTCCCTCTCCTGTATAGGACTTGCCAAATCCACCAGAGCTCTTATTCCTTCTCTAGTTATTGTGAGAACGATAATAACTGCTCCTTAATTTCTGCCCAGTTGTAAATGGCGTTTCAGGATTCCCCCTTTTCCATCCTGGTCACTTGGCAGGGGCTTGCAGGCAACCAGAAATCACTTGGTATCCTTAATCAGAGGCAGAACCAAGGACATCTTCCCGCTCAAAATCTTCTCTTTTATTATCCCTAAACTCCTCCCAGTCTGTCACTCCACAGAACATGGGCACTATCTTTCTGTATTTTATTTTATAAGCGTTCCCATGGGCTGGGCATCATACCACCCAAGAACATCCCAGACACTCCCCCAGGAGACACTCAACCAGGGATTCCATCTTTTAATAATCCCTATTTGATAGGGGATTAAACTAATTTTTGGCAAAGTGTGGGTGGACATACTTTTTGCCCTTAGGTAACACTTTCAGAACTTTTAAACAATTTATTGTTTTGGTTTTTTTTTTTCATCTTTCCTCCTCTGTTTTTTTCTTCACTTCACTTCTCGTAACCTTTTTTTGGAATATTCATTACAGTGGAAAGTGCCTAGAAATTTCTTTGTTTTAAACATCATTTTAAAGCCTTTGAAACAAATTAAGCTTCATCTGAAAGGCAGCTGTTCTCCAGAGAAGTCACCACTAGCAGTTAGTGCAGGACATTTGCTGGGAGTGAAGCCTCATTTTAAAGCTATTAACCTCTTTAATCACATGAGTAGCAGAATGTGATTATTGTACTTGTTTTGCTAATGGGTACTATGCATCAATAAAGAAAGAAAAGCAAGCATTGAGCTTGTGGCCCTGCCATTTTCTCCCTTTTGCATTTCCCATGTAAGTAGTCTAGCACATCCATTGAGTTCATCTCATAACTTGACTAAGCTTATTACAATGAGATTTAAACTCCCAAATTAAGCAAAGGTCAATTAACAATGTAGCTGACGATGCTGTACATGTGCTGCTGTGTAGATGAGAGGAAATGTTCAGCTAAATGCAGCGCTGAACTGTGCCTGCTACTATATTAGCTTGACATATATTCAATTGAGTCAGTACGTTTAGCAGCTGCTGTCAAAATGCATAAGTCCTCTCTATGGATTTTTAACAACACTAGAACGTAAGTACGGTGCACTCCATTTAAGTGCACATCGGATATGCATATGCTCTGTTTAACTGCATGCCGTACTTCGGTCCCGTTTTTGGCACCATCAATTTCTATGGGGACAAACTTCAGTTTAGCGCACCACTGATAAGTGCAAGATTTGCTTATATGCATAGTTTAAGACCGCTCCTCTGCAGGAAAGACTCCGCATAAGCGCGCGCACGGAATATGGAAGCCGATTGGTGCGTGACAACCAACGAGATTTCAAATTTTACCGCCCCTTTAATTGCCAAAGGCAGAATAAGTGAAAGAATGTTGTTAGAGTGTACACTGGGGTCGTCGTCGCGGCGGAACTGTAAGACTTTAACACTGGCTGAATGAATAGAAGTTCTTAAAAAATTAGAAAACAAACAAAGTCAAGCATCTATTGCTAAAGAATATGGTGTCAATCCCAGTCAAATTTCACGTGTCTTGGAGCAGAAAGCTTCTGGAAGACTGGCAAAACAATACAAATCCACAACGGAAATGAAAACGGGCGGGAAAAGCTGAGAGATAGAAGATGCTCTTCTTCGGTGGTTTTCTCGAGGCAGGAGCAGACAGTTTCCTGTCAGTGGTCCACTGCTTATGGAGAAAGCAAACCAGCTAGCTGAAAGTCTTGGACTTACTGAATTCAAAGCCACTGTTGGATGGTTGGAAAGATGGAAGGAGAGGAACAACATAAAATTTAAGAAACAGCTTGGTGAAAAACAAGACGCTGATGACTTTGGTGCTGAAAATTGGGTTGTTTCAGTTCTTCCTACCATCTTGAACGAGTTTGCACCTCGTGACATTTTCAATGCTGATGAAAATGGTCTCTAGTGGCGAGCGATTCCTGATGAAACACTTGCATTCAAACATGCCGAAACTACTGGAGGTAAAACATCGAAGGACTGACTGATGATCCTCCTTTGCTGCAATATGAGAAGTTGGAACCCCTCATCATTTGAAAGAGCAAACAGTCCCGTTGCTTCAAGAAAGTTAAGTGACTTCCTTTGTCATACGAGGCTAACACAAATTCATGGATGACTGAGGAAATTTGGAAGCAGTGGCTAAAGAAGTTAGACACTAGAATGCGGGCACAAAAGCATCAGATTTTGTTGCTTTGTGATAATTGTGCTGCACACAGGGATGATGTCAAGCTGTCTAACGCCAAGGTGGTCTTCCTGCCACCAAACACTACCTCTCTGATCCAACCTATGGATCAGGGCATAATAGCTAATTTCAAACAACATTATCGGGTTCTTGTGCTATGTCGTCTGATGAGCGTTATGGATGACCAGACTGGCAGGATAAACATGCTGTTGAACTGACTCATAATCTATCACTGTTGGATTCCCTACATATGCAGAAAGAAGCCTGGAATCATGTTACACAGGCAACCATTGTGAAATGCTACAAGTGAGCAAGTTTAAGGATGTGGAGAGGGTTGAAACAGATGCAGCTGTTGCAAACGCATCAGATGAACAGGTTATTGACATCCCAGCCAGTGTTACTGAAGAGGAGTTTCATCACTATGTAGCTGTTGATTACAATCTACAAACAGCTAATGACAGCACTGATGTCGAGATATGCACCTACACGCAGGTAACAATGGCTGATGATGATGAAACAGATGATGACATGAGCAGCGAGGCACATACTGATGAAACTCAACAACCTCCTCCTGTCACTTTTGCAAGAGCGCTGGAGAGTCTCAACACCATGCGGGCCTATCTGGAGGCCACTGGATGTCAGTGCTATGACAGTTTTTACCGTCTGGTAGACGTAGTCTATGGAACTCACAGACCCAATAGTGTACAGAGGACTATAACTGATTACTTCAAGTAAGCCTAACATCAGTTAATGGAGACTGTATACTACTACTACTACTACTACTACTGTACGTATAATAATAAACAGTACTGTACATATGTTTATCAGATGTCATGCTTCTTTGGGTTACAATGGTTAAGTGCATTCTCCGGTTAACTGCATACATTTCTTTGGTCCCAGATCCTTGCACTTAAGCGGATTGCACTGTATAATCATACTGGCTCAGACCAATGGTCCATCTAGCCCAGTATCCTGTTTCCATCAGTGGCCAATCCAGGTCACAAGCACCTGGCAGAAACCCAAATGGTAACAACATTCCATGCTACCAATCCCACGGCAAGCAATGTCGTCCCCAAGTCTGTCACAATAGCAGACTATGGACTTTTCCTCCAGGAGTTTGCTCAAACCTTTTTTAAAGGTTCCAGAGCTTAACTATTCGTTGAGTGATAAAATATTTCCTCCTCTTTGTTTAAAAAGTCTTTCCATGTAACTTCATTGAGTGTCCCCTAGTCTTTGTACTTTTTGAAATAGTAAAATATTGATTCACTTTTACCCATTCTACACCACTCAGGATTTGATAGACTTCAATCATATCCTCTCTCAGCCATCTCTTTTCCAAGCTGAAGAGCTTTAACTTCTTTAGCCTTTCCTCATATGAAAGGAGTTCCATCCCCTTTATCATTTTGGTCGCTCTTCTTTGAACCTTTTCTAATTCTGTTATATGTTTCAGATAGTGCAGTGAACTTGCCCCTGTCCACCATGTCACTATGGGCCCTGTTAACTAACCCGTGTTATAGGCATGTTAGCATTTTTAACGTGCGTTAACCGTGTATGTGTATACAATATCCCTATGGCGCCTACAGGGTTAGAACGCGCACAAATTGTAGGCGCATTAAAAACGCTAATGCTCCTTAGTAAACAGGGCCTTATGAATATTGCTAGGGTAAAGTTAGGATGTAGTAAGAGCAGAACAACAGCTAAGTATCATCACACGAAGGGCAATTCTATAACAGGGAACCTACAGTTAGGAGAAGGGGTATGTTAAGAGCTTACCCTATAAAGGGAAGTAAGTGCATACTCTCCTTTATAGAATACTAGCATAACTGGCTGTACAGATGCCCACGTGCTTAGGTGCAGATACTTGTATAACTTATGGTATCTGCAGCACTTATGGGAGTTCATTTTGATTCAACTTTCACTTTTCATCTTCATATTTTGCATATTGTACGGTGCTGTTTCTTTAAAAATGATCTATTCAGGGAAGAACTTTTCCATGAAATCCAAACTATGAATGTTCATTCATTCTCTAGTAATCTCAAAGTTAAGACTACTATACAGGATGAGTTTAAAAAAAAAACCCTATAGTTTTTTGCTGTCTTCTCAGCAACTGCTTGGAATTTAAAAGCAATCTTTTATAGCTTTATTTATTGTTACTATCCACTTTTATGTGCCAAATAGAATGTGATTATCTTTAAACACATCAAAGTTACAGACTTTTTAGAGTGACCACCCAGTGAGTTTTGTGTATTCAAAAAATGTTTGCACTACCATTATTTGGAAAAAAAGAAAAGGGGGGGTACTATCTTACTGTTAATGATGTTACAGTGACATAGACTTTTGTAAATAAATTTATTGGACCTAAACACCTTGAACTACCATGTCTGGAAAGCAATGTTGGAGGCCTTGCAGAAGCTCCACCCAAAGCCACAAGCAATTGCCAAACTCAAGGAAGTGCAGCAGATTATCTGGGACAGTCTGCCACAGGGACCAATCAACAAGGCAACTGAAGACCGATCCCAAACCAACTGAAGGCCTCTGATAAACCTGGGGGTGGACACTTTGAGCATTCACAGTGACTGCGAAATTCTGACACATTGTTAATTGTACCGTTTCAATGACGTTATTTTACGGTTTTAGCTCAAACATTTTTAAGGCACAAAAATCACTAGATAGTAACATTAAAATGTCAGTAACATCAATATAGATTAAGATAGCTAAATGTTGTTTAATAGTATTACATATGTTTGATGACCAAAGGGCTCATTTTTGAAACAGAAAAACATCCAAAAAGTGACAGAAAACAAAACATCCAAATTACTATATTTGAAACCCATTTTAAAGACGTTTTTCTAGATCAACTACAGTGTGTCCAAATCACAAGGGGGCATGTCAGGGGGATGGGATTTGGGCGTTCCCAGAACTTGGACTTTTTTCTGCCATAATGGAACAAAGCAAAAATGTCCAGGGCTAAAAGTTAGACATTTTGGTCTAGAGCTGATTAAATCATGACTAAGTTGCAAAAAGGTGCCCTAAATCACCAGATGACCACTGGAGGGATTAAAGTATGACCCACTCTTACTTCTCCAGTGGTCACTGACTCCCTTCCCACGCCCCCAAAGATGTGAAAAAAACAGTACTTGCCAGCTTCTATGACAACTTCAGATGTTATGGCTAGTCCTTTTAGTGCAGCAAGCAGGTCCCTGGAGTAGCCTAGTGGTCGGTGCAATGCACTATAGAGAAGAGAACCCAGGCCTATATCCTACTCTAACTGGTACACTTGCAAGCCCTCCAAAACCCACCAAAAACATACTATACTGACATATAGGTGACATCTGCAGCCATAAAGGCTATTGTAGTGGTGTACAGTTTGGTACAGTAGGCTTTTGGTGGGTTTTGGACAGCTCATCATACAATATAAGAAGGTAAGGGTGAGATGTGGGATTTTTTTTTTTATATTTATTTATATTTTCCAAATTAACTGAGATGTGGGATTTTAACATTCATGCTAATAATTGCTCTGACTCTTATGCTTCACAGTTTCTTGCTTTAACATCCCCTGTGCTCCACTATCCTTACTCACCAGAATGACCACTGTCTTGCTCTTATCTTCTTCTCCAACTGCTCACGCTCCAGTTTCTGCACTTCAGTTCTTCCCCTCTATGACCATCATATAATAACTTTCACACTTAAACATTCCCCCCCCCCCCCCCCCCGTCCCATCCAATCTCCACCAATACATTTAGGAATCTTCTAGCTATTGACTTGTCCACTCTATCCTCCAGTGTTTCAAACTTCTTCTCAACCACTATGCAATCCAAGTCAGTCAATGAGGCTGTCTCTTCCTATAATACTATTCTCTCCTCTGCTCTGGAAACTCTCGCTTCAGCCATTCCCTATTCTGTAAGGCGTACCAAACACCAGCCTTGACTGACCTCTAGAATCCCCTACCTACATTCATGTGCCCGATCTGCTGAATGCCTTTGGTTGAAATCCCATGCCCAGGCTGACTTCATACATTTCATCTTCTTGCTGACCTTCTTCCAGTCTGCTCTTTCATTTGCCAAAAAGGACTACAATATCCAGTTGACAAACTCTCTCTCAAACCCTCAATGTCTGTTTGCCACACTGAACTCTCTCCTCAAAGTGCCTTCATGTCTACCTCCCCCCTTCACTTTCTCCTCAGACTCTGGCTGAGTACTTTCATGATAAGATTCACAAGATCAACCTTGAGTTCTCAACCAAGTCACCTCCACCTCCCCTTCCCCCAGTCTATTCTCTCAACCCTCCTTCAACCCCTGCCTTCTTTTCTTCCTTTTCTGAAATAAATGAAGAGGAAACTGCACATTTTCTTTCCTCCTCCAAACTGACTACCTGTTCCTCTGACCCTATTCCCACCCATATACTTAGGACTATCTCTCCTACTGTCATCCCTTCTATCTGTCATATCCTCAATCTTTCACTTTCCACTGCAACTGTTCCTGATGCCTCCAAACATGTCGTAGTTGCATCACTCCTCAAAAAACCTTCATTAGACCCTACCTGTCCTTCTAATTATCGCCCCACCTCTCTCCTCCCTTTCCTGTCCAAACTACTTTAACGTGCTGTTCACTGCTTTTGTCTTGACTTTCATTCATCTCAAGCTACTCTTGATACACTTCAATCTGGTTTTCACCTTCATCATCAACTGAAACAGCTCTTGCTGAAGTTTCCAAAGACCCGTTCCTGGTCAGATCCAAAAGTCTGTATTCTATCCTCATCCTTCTTGATCTATCTGCTGCTTTTGATACTGTTGATCACCGCCTACTCCTTGATACGCTGTCCTCACTTGGATTTCAGAGCTCTGTTCTTTTCTGGTTTTCTTCTTATCTCTTCCATCACACTTTTAGTGTATATTCTGGTAGATACTCCTCCACTTCTATCCCACTATCAGTTGGTGTACCTCAGGGATCTGTCTTGGAACCTCTTCTTTTCTCCATCTATACTTCTTCCCTTGGTGCTATGATCTCATCCCATGGTTTTCAGTATCACCTTTATGCTAATGACTCCAAGATCTACCTCTCCACATCAGAAATTTCAGCAGGAATCCAGGCCCAAGTCTCAGCCTGTCTGTCTGACACTGTTGCCTGGATGTCTCACTGCTATCTGAAACTAAACATGACCATGACTGAGCTTCTTATCTTTCCCCCTAAAGTCACCTTTCCTCTTCCCCCATTCTCTATCTCTGTGGATAACACTCTCATCCACTTTGTCTCATCAGCTCGTAACCTTGGGGTCATCTTTGACTCCTCTCTCTCTCTTTCTCTGCACATATTCAACAGACTTCCAAAACCTATTGTTTCTTTCTCTATAATATCACCAAAAGTCATTCCTTTCTGAGAACACTACCAAAACCCTTATGCACACTTATCACTTCTCGCTTAGACTACTGCAACTTGCTTCTCACAGGTTTCCTGCTAAGTCATCTCTCTCTGTTCAAAATTCTGCTGCATGAATTTTATTCCACCAGTGTCACTATGCTCATATCAGCCCTCTCCTCAAGTCACTTCATTGGCTCCCTATCCGTTTCCTCATACAGTTCAAACTCCTCTTATTGACTTACAATTGTATTCACTCTGCAGCTCCTCAGTACCTCTCCACTCTTATCTCTCCCTACACTCCTCTCCAGGAACTCTGTTCATTGGGTAAATCTCTCTTATCTGTACCCTTCTCCTCCACTGCCAACTCCAGACTCCATTCCTTTTATCTTGATGCACCATATACCTGGAATGGACTTCCTGAGCCAGTACGTCAAGCTCCATCTCTGGCTGCCTTCAAATCTAGGCTAAAAGCACAGTGTTTTGAGAGCGCTTTTAACTCCTAACCCTATTCACTTGTTCAGTACCTATGTCTGTTTTATCATTCCCACCTTAAGTATTTCCCTTATCCTTTATTCGTCCTGTTTGTCTGTCTTAATTAAATTATAAGCTCTGTCAAGCAGAGACTGTCTCTTCATGTTCAAGTGTACAGTGCTGTGCATGTCTAGTAGTGCTATAGAATAGTTTATAGTTTATTAACACTTGCAATACCGCCCAAGCTGCCTTTCTGATCTAGGTGGTTTACAAAACTAAATACAAAGTAAAAATTCAGAAAAGAACTACAATATATTGACAGGAACAACACTCAGCAGTAACAAGCCCTCAGCAGTGTTGCCAATTACCCAGTCCCCAAACCCGCCCAAAAAGTTTGCACCCCCGCCGTCATCAACCCCACCCCCACCATCATCAGCTCCACCCCCTTCCATCATCAGCTCCACCCCTGCCGTCATCAACCCCGCCTCCCCCATCATCAACCCCGCCTAAAACGTCATTAGCCCCGCCCTGCGGTCCGAAAAACTGCACAAAAAACAGCACAAAACCCCCCAAAATAGCCCAAAAAACCGCAACCTGCAGCAGACAAAAATTTCCCGCAGCGGGTCGCGGAAAACCACCCAATTGGGCGGGAGAACTGCCCACCTGGCAACCTTGGCACTCAGAAAGCTTAAAACGGGTTATGGGATGGGAAAGGGGGGAGGGAAGAATAGCATAAAATACAGGATAGAGAAGAAGGGGATGGGAAGGGAAAAGCTTGTCAGTGCATACAATACCCAGGAATCTCTTCGGCTTACTATTGAAATGCCTATTTAAACAGCCAGGCTTTCAAGGCTTTTTACAAGTTTTTAAAAGATAATTCAGACCTTAGGAGTAAAGAAAGCGAATTCCATTGTGCAGGAGCTGCAAAGAAAAATGCACGACGGCGGGTGCTTTCAAGTTGTACAAGTTTTGGATGGGGGAGTACAAGTTGATGGTCATTTATTGAACGGAGAAGTTGTGGAGGTGAATATGGAATTGTGAGGACAGAAAGATTGTCTGGAAAACCAGTTCTATGAGCCTTGAAAACAAGTGTAATAAGTTTAAACATGATTCATTGTTCTATTGGGAGCCAATGAAATTTTTGAAACAGGAGAGAGACATGGTCATACTTTCGTGCGTGACAGATAAGTTTAATGGCCGTATTTTGTATAGACTGCAGCCTTTTTATGTTTGTACAAGAGCATCCAAGATAAATGATATTACAATAATTAAGCCTTGTTATGAATACAGTACTTGAAAATGAAATGTATCTATATAAAAAAAACCTATGGTTTGAGAATAATTGCCGGAGAATGTAGAAACTGGATTTGCATAAACTAGAAATTTGGGTAGAAAAAGGTAAAACCAGACAGAGTCTAGTATAATTCCTAAGTAGCGGAATGATTCGACAGGACAAATCGAAGTCCCAAATAGATTCAAAGGGGCACTAGTTAAGTAGCAGTAGATAAGTAGTAGTAGTATGTGTACGTGGGACCTTTTATGTGAAGTCCATTGCAGCCCTCCTAAGGTGCCCCACTGCTCTGCTGGGAAGCCTATGTGGCCGGTCTAGTAAGAATGCTGGCTCCCATATGTCCTAATGGCTTGTTTTTGTGTATTTTTCCCTTGAACCTTTTTTTTTTTTTTTTTTAAATGGTCACAAAAGAAAAACATACTGAGCACAAAACATCCACAGACATCTAGGAAATGGCCATTTTTGAAACAAAAAGATAATTTTTTTCTGGTTCAAAAATGACCATGTTTGCTATTTCATTTTTAGATGTTTTCAGCAACCCAAAGCTGAGAAAGAGGAGAAGGCATAGGATTGTAATTTGTGCTATAGCAGTGTCTGCTTTAAAACTGTTTTTTAGACCAAAATCAAATACAAAAAATGTCTAGAATTTAACACAGAAGCATAATGTAATTTATTTGAAGTTTTAAAATAATTATGTTTACAGGTTATACCAAGTCTATAGTAAAATTTCCAGACTAATACAGGTTGCCTTGTACACCCAATATGTCAAAACCTACAATAGCATACATGGGCAGTGCATTTCATATTTCCCCCACACTTCCTGTCAGAATCTATGAATTTGTGAAAGCTGTGTTTCAGGGTAATTACTATGCCTGTGTCAGTCCATTGGTTAAGCAATGTAAGGAATGTGCAGCCCAATGCGTTTTAAACAACATTCAATTGTTTTTTAAATTTCTAGTTCTCAACAGAGAAATACTTGGAATGACTGCCAGATCTGCACCATTAGCATCTCCCACTGTGCTCAAAGACAAAGGAATACATTAGCATGGGCTGCAATTCTAGACCTATGTGGCCCTGTTTCTACCATTTACTATGCTGATCAGTTGCTGCTAGAGTAAATTAATGTGTCTACCATTAGAAGGCATGACATTGGGTACACAGTAAGGTGGAAGAGCTTAAAGTTTTTAAATCATAAAAATGTTTTATTAAGCCATTTTCCGGAATTCTGTTCTTATGAGAAACAAATCAAGACAATTGTTAACATATTTCAGATTGAACTCATAACTATCTATTTTTTTAGATCAGATTCAAATTCAAAGTAACTAACTTGCTAGTCACACACACACACATGGAATAACACAGGCTGCATATACTATAGCAGGACATGTTTATTTATTCCAACCCTAAGGGACTCTTTTACTAAAGGGCTCCATACAGCAACGGGCTTGCCACGCGGCAACCTGGAACTTCCACTGGCCCAACGCGGGTACCGGCAGTAGTTCCACCCTCAGTGTGCACCATTTCTGGTGCTAGCAGAAATATTGAATTAATGTCTCCACAGGGGGTTATCTGGCAGTAATTGGACAGCATTGCACGCTGCCTGGTTATCGCCGGTTACGCATGGGAGTCCTTACTGCTACCACAATGGGTGGCAGTAAGTGCTCCCCCCAAAATAGCTGCATGGCAAGTGAGAACTTACTGCACAACCATTTCATTTTTGGCTATTTTCACCCATCTGCAGTAAAAGGGTCATTGTTGTGTGCCAAAGACAGCCGCTAGCACATGGCCCCTTTTGCTGCAGTTTAGTAAAAGGGCCCCTAAGATAATGTTCAAGTACCTTTCTGACCTGATTTGCAACTTTCTTTAAATTAGTCCTTCATTTTCTTACTCCTGTCACTCTGTCTTATCTATCTATACTTTCCATCTTGCTTATGCCCTATGCTGTCTATTGAAGACAAAAGTAGAGGCTAAACAAGGACGAATCCAACATTGGAGATGTTATCCAACAGTCCTTAATTGATGCAGATAAGAAGGGACCCGACACGGTCCGTGTTTCAGCGTATATCAACGCCTACATTAGGGGTCAAATTACTCTAGGTATAAGTACTGGTATTCAACTCTCCATGAATCGAAGAGTTGTGAAAGAGGTCAAGCTATTTGGAGTTCAATTGCAAGTAGACCACCACTGGCATGCAATGTAGGGTCTGCTCATATGAGCTGAAGCACAGCCAGAGTCTGACTCTTATAGAGAGAAGAAGCAGCTTGAGATTCCTGGGAGGAAAAGAGAGAAAGCTGGACCACATACCCTGAGGGAGCTGAAACCACCCTTCATCTGGGGTCTCAAAGGAAGGGACCAGAATGAGGGAAACCCTCATCCTGGCTGTGGGAAGTGTATGCCCCCACCTGTTTCAGATGTAAAGGAAGAGGTCACATAGAAAGAGACTGCCAAGAGCTAGAGAAGGGTGCTATGGAGGTGAACTTACTAACCACTCATGACTGCAGTTTTGTGGAAGCTGTTCATTATGGAACCAGAAATTGTGTACTACAAGTGGAACTAGAAGGGCACCCATACCAAGCACTAGTGGACTCTGGCAGTGTCAAGACTGTTGTAGTCAATTGTTCATAGTTGAACTACGAGCGAACTGTGAACTTACACTGTGTACATGGGGATCAAAGACAATATCTGAGAGCTCAAGTGTCCTGTGAGATATCAGTGGGGCCGGCTCATCTGGAAGTAGCTGTCTTGCCTGGCTATCTTACCCAGTGGTCTTGGTTCGGGAGTTCTCCAACTTCAGTGCCATCTAGGCCCAACTGATCTACGGCCCAAAGAAGGAAGGCGTTTTGTGTAGAAATTGTCAGTGGAATGGGACAATGCATTTTATTTCACAACTGTGATGTTTTCCATGACCTACAACCTAAAAACCACAGGTACCTAAAGTGGGGTATGTGATTTCAGATATTAATTACTTTTTTATTGATAAATGTTTCTCACTCTTCAAAATATAATTAGTTCATACCTGAGGCTAAAATTTTGTAGGTTTATTCAATTGATATCCCTCTATCATGTAGTATAAATAAGTAACATACCCCACTTTTGGTACCTTTTAACTCAGTGGACAGTGGGTCACAAATATACATGAGGGGAAAATATATATATATATTTTCAAAGTGCTATTTCTTCTATTGGGTTAAATTAATTATTTCTTGACCAACTTATAGGAATTGATAGTCCCTGCTTTGAGTATGATAAGAGATAGAGCAAACATTTTCAGACCTATTCAGACCTAAGGGAGCATCAACTCCCAAACGCTAGTCAATAAATGTATGAAATATTGTTGTATTTTTCCTAGCTTGTTTCCCCTCATCTTATTTGTGTTTAACTATACTATAAGACAATGAAAAGATGTGAAATTCTTGATGTGAGGCATTTAGAGCAGTGCCTTCATTTGTAACCACTGATGTAATTTTAATCTGCAGTATTTTCTGTTGTGTGAACTTGCATTGAATAGTAACAGAACTAGCTGGAAAAAAAATTGCTATGCTTAACAAGGAGCCAGGCAAAGTCAATTTCTGCTTCAGTAACTTTAAAGTTTTCTTATATCACAGTCAAGTAATCAAAATGACACTGTGGTTTGATTAGTAGGGCATCTATTGCACTACAGCCACATGCTGTGGGCTTTGTACGTGTTGTGAAATTGTGAAAAATCAACAAAAGTTGACTTTCTCTTCAACAGTGTAAAATGTAATATCTTGTTTTCCATAATTTCTGAATCATGAAAAACAGATTTGTTGTTTGCTTTCTTCTTATCTTGTCCTTGATGTTTGCTTTCCCTTAGTTTGGTTTCATTTTTTTTTTCTCTATTAATTTTAAAGACATTTTACTTTCTGCTGGATGAATACATAGGGAGTGGTTCTCTTCAATTTGTTCAGGATGCTCACTAATAAATACCTCAGAAAAGGTTCATGGCATACAAAGACATAGATTTATTTTCACAACAGTGCAAACACAGAAGCCAAAAAAGTGAACATTGGAATTTAATCTACTTTGGGGGGTCTTCTTGGTAATTGTACTAGCCACCACCAGTGACCAGATGCTGGTCTCAGTAGACTTGGTCTGACTTAGCATGACTTATGTAAAGAACCAAGGTACAACTGGAACATTAAACAACGTGAAGTTGCAAACACACAGAGCTGTATCTACCTCAATCAACTGCATTAAATTCAATGGGAATGCTGTAAGAACATAAAAAAAGTCCATTGAAGATATCATTCTCATGACAGGTCTGGGTCATGAGTAGCATGGAGATTGAAAAATTGATGTTTCACATAGCTCTTTTCTAGGTATGAGTGATGACTCTCCCAAGTCTACCTAACAAAGTGGTCTTTTTACTAAGCTGTAGAAAAAAGGGCCCTGCGGTAGTGGTGGGGGGCTGTTTTTCCCATGTACCAGGACCGTTTTTACCACAGCAAATAAAAGGTCCCTAAAAAAATGGCCATGCAGTAAGATTACTCTTACCATATGACCATGCGGGGGGGGGGGGGGGAACACTTATCGCCACCCATTGTGGTGGGGCAGTGAGGGCGCCCGCGGTAACCCGAAGGTAACCAGGCAATGTGCCCAATTTTTATTACAGCACCAGAAATGACACATGCTTGAGGCGGAACTACCATCGGTGGCCTCGTTGGGTCAGCACTAGTTCTGATTTAGTGTGCGGTATGCCCGCGTTGGGCTTATCGACGCTTAGTAATAATTTTTAAATGTACTTTTTCTGCATGTACTTGTCCAAAGCTCTTTTGAATCCACTATGCTACAGTTGCTTTAGGTGCTAACTGGTCATATTCTGTGCACAAACTGGTTAAGTGCCACTGAACATGACCAGTTGGCCTTGGCCATGCAATTTAACCAGTCAGAAGCCATTTGTGGCCAGTTAAATCACTTTGAATATCGATCTCATAGTTTTGGCTATAGCTTGAACCATTTTGTCCAGCACTGATGTCAGGCTCACAGGTCTACCTGATCATTCCTGGAGCCCTTTATAAGAATTGGTGTTACACTGGCCACCCTGTAATCTTCAGGTGTTAAGGCTGTTTTGAATGAAAGGTTACAGATTACTAATAACAAGTTAGCAAATTCATGTCTGAGCTCCTTGCGAACTCTGGAATGAATACCACCTGGTCAAACTAATGTTTTGATTTTGATTTCATAAATTTGATCTATTACTTCTTCTAAAGTTACAGTTATGTGCTTCAAATCATTGCCATCAGATTTCCATTGTGGGTATGACCCCAATATCCTTCTCAGCAAAGAGCAAGGCAAACAAGCCAACAGGTTCTTTCTTGTTAGAGAAGTAAAATTGTATTTTTTTTTCTATCCCTCATTCTACCTGAGCATTCATTTTACCTCTTGCTTGGCCAGTGGCCCAATCGACTCATGGTGTTTTTTTTTGCTTTAGATGTACTTGAAAAAGATTGTATGATTAGTTCTTGCTTCTGCAGTAAGGGTTCCTTTTACTAAGCCGCAATAAAATGTGGCCTGCGGTAGAGTGAGCGCATCTTTTGGGCGTGCACTGGGACATTTTTTTTAATCATGTCTAGGAAAAAGGACCTTTTAAGGGGCCGGAAAATGGACTTGTGCTAAAATTGAAACCAGCGCACATCTATTTTTGGCCTGAGACCTCACCGCCACCCATTGACCTAGCGGTAAGGTCTCATGCGCTACCTGCACAGTAAGCGTGCAGCGCACGTCAACTGCCATTTACTGCCGGGTAGGCACCCCACGATAGAAAATACAAAACATTTTCTACTGCATGTTTTTGGTGTATGCCAAATTCAGAATTACCACCTGGAGCACGTGGTAGCTGGGCGGTAATGCTGATTTGGCATACGCTAGATGCGTAGGCCCTTATGTGCCTTTGTAAAAGGGTCCCTAATTCTCTTGGTCTGCCTTATTACTCATTTTATATCTAACTTGCCAGTGTTTGTGCTCATCCTTACTTTCTTCATTAGAATCTGCTTTCTATTTTCTAAAAGATACCTCTTCCACCTTATCATTATATCATGTTCGTCATCTTTTGGTCTTTTTTCTACCTTTTTAAATGCAGAATATGTTTTATCTGGGCTCCCTAAAAGGTTTTTTTTTAAGAATAGCCTTGCCTCATTGGAACTTTTGATGCTGGAAAGTATTAATTTTAGTTTTTTTTTTCTAATGTCTTATTTTTATAGTTTCTCTTTTTCAATTCAATTCAATTCTTGTATGCTGCTATTATCCCCTTTCCACTGTTCAGTGCGGTTTACATTCTAGGTGAGACAAAAGCAGATAGTGTTAGTGTGAGATGTGAGAAACATTAGATGCCATTGGTGTAATGCATGAGACTAAAAACATTAAAGGAAAGGATAATGGATGATACTAGGAAGCAGAAATCATGATGGATTATTATGAAGCAGTCTTTGGGAAGAGAAAGGTTTTTAGCCTCTTCCTGAAGTTGAGGTAGCTGTTTTCTCTTCTGATGGAAATAGAGATTTCCATATTTTGACTCCAAGTACAGGGAATAGAGAGCTGAAAATCTTCTGATTTCAAATTGCCCTTTCAAATGCTGAGGCTAGCATTAGTTGTTTCAGTCTGTTAGAGTGGACCAGATATAGCGAAGCAGTCTTAGTTCAGAGGTGAAGCCCTGTAAAGATTTGAAAAACTAAACAAGCAGTTTTGAACCTGAGTCTTTCTGCTATGGTTAGCCAGCATAGTTTGTTTAGATTAGTTGAAACTTTAGCGTATCTATTCAATCTGTATATTAGCCTTGCAGCTGTATTCTGAATGATTTGCAGTTTTTTCTGATATTGACATTTAATACCTAGAACATTACAGTAACCCAAGTGAGGTAGGACTAAACATTTGGACTAGTAGTGTGAAGGCTTTTTGGTCAAAGAATGGTCTGACTAGAAGTAGCTATCTCATTTTGAATAATACTTTCTTCCACAGCTGATTAATATGGGAAGAGAAGGTGAGTGAAAAATCAAGCAATACCCCTAATACTCTGGTTTCAGATTCAACTGTAAAGCTTTGACCATTGCATAAAGATATTGATGATGGGACCTGAACTTCCTGATTTTGGAACCACAGGACCTTGGTTTTTTGCGCATTCAGTTTCAGTTTATTGGTCAGGGCCTAGGTGCTGACAGCAGTCATACCATTCGCTACAGACTGAGGGCCCTGTTTAGTAAGTCACATTATAGGCACGTTAGCATTTTTAACAAGCATTAACCATGTACGCGTGTTAACTGTGTATGCACCTACAATATCCCTATAGGCACCCACAAGGTTAGCGCGCATGCTAATTGTAGGCGTGTTAAAAACACTAACGCGCCTTAGTAAACAGGGCCCTGAGTTGGATCTTTGTTTGATACTGTTACTGGTAAGAGAAGCAGGATGTCATCCATGTAGGATAATAGTAGTTCATTGAGTCCCAGGTGTATTGAGGCAAGGGATGACATAAAAGAGGTTGATCAGGATCGGTGAAAGGAGAGACCCCTGCGGTAGTTGGAAAGTTGGTTGTTTTGTTTGACAGAATAGCTTTGATTTGAAAGGGATTCACTGAACCATTTGAACATAGTCCCTGTTATTCCTATCTGATCCAGGTGTTCGAGTAGCAATGTGTGGTCGACCACATCAAATGCTGCCAATATATCAAATTGGAGTAGAATTACTTGGTTACCTTGTATAAGTGTTGTTTGACATATGTGGTTAGAACTAGCAGTGATGTTTCCATACTATGTGACGATCTGAAGCCAAATTGAGACCTGTGTAAAATAGAAATATTTTCCAGATAAAAAGAGAGCTGTTTACTAATGTAGGTTTCTAATGCTTTAGTAAATCGTGTATGCTTGCCAATGGACAGTAGTTTGTAGGCGATGTTATGTCTAGCCTACATCTCTTCAGTAGTAAAGTGAGAACAATTTTGCCCATATCAGGAAGTAGAGGAAGTTTGATACTGGAAGTAGATTTGTAAGCACTGCCTCCATGGTATGCAAATCTATCTCCTGCATATTCATTGTGGATATCCTGAAAACCTGACCTGCCTGCGGCTCTCGAGGACCGGAGTTGCCTACCCCTGGGATAGGATGCCATGAAGTCTAACATATGTCCTTTTTCATGAGTTGCATCCTTGGAGAAAAATTAAGGGTTACTACAGGAGTTTTCCTTAATGATTTTCTTCAAAAGATAACAAATGTGACCATATTATGACCCCTGTTGCCTAATGGTCCCACCACCATTACCCTTTGCCCCAGTTCCAGTGTACCAGTATCGAACAGATATAAAGTAGTTTCCTCCTCTGGTTGATTCCATGAAGCAATCATTTATGGAATCTAGGAATTCTTCATACTTAGTGTAAACACTGGGGTCTCAAAGCTTTACAGAGGGCTCTACTATTACCAGTAACCAAGTAACTCGAGCCCAAAGCACATCTTTGAGCCTCAGCGACAATTATACTATCCTCATTTTCACCATTCAAAAGGAAATAACTAAAAGGATTTGGAGTCCTGTAACCAAACAGGTGCTGCAATGTTACTATTCAATTTTATTTAAACTCCAATTTTGAAGTAATTAAGTTGTTTTAAAGATGCATACATCAGAAAAAATTAACTTTTTCTTTAAGTTGAACATATAATTTTTCACTTGTTACTACAGCAGAAACTAAACCATTTTACACCTAAATTACTTTAAATTTAAATCTAAATTTCACCAACAGGTTTTCACCTGGCTCTAACAGTAATGACCTGCCACACACAGAAGGACTATCAGATAAGTATTATTTTAAAATTTTTCCTTTCTTCCTTTATAATTACTTTACACTGTATTCACTTTACATGTTTTCCAGGTACTAAAAATACAATTCTAAAATTAACCACCAAAGTCTGAGCCCAGAGGCTCCAAAATTCACATTTCAAAATTAAAATAACCACCCAGAAGGCCCAAAGGACCTCTTACCTTAATCCCTGAAGGCTCTTCAGATGGCCATTATCCTTGGGATTAGGTCCGGATGGACCCACTGCACCCATGATCTCTTGCGGCAACCCATTGAACAACAAAATCAATTGAGGCCCCAGCTTCAACTGAGGCCTATCAGAGCTCCAATTGTGTAATCATATATATGCCAACCACTGCACATACACCAGAGCTTCAGTGGCTTAGGCCTTAAGCAAGCCGTATTCCTGACTTCTCTCTCCCTGCTTATTCTCTCTCTTTTAGGCAGCACAGTTAGTCCGCTTCCCAGAATTCTGATCCCAGCTGTCCCAGGATATCTCTGGACATATTTAGGGTGCCCTCAAACCCACCAGTGACACTGGTGGCCTGAATATGGCTCAAGAATGACCATAAGCAACTCAGCCCCAGGTATCTATTTATTTTTCACATGGGTTACACTAGTATGTCCTAATAAAATATTTACCAGACCAATACTGGAGAATTTGTTAGTCTTCCTGATTTCTCTTAGCATTTCATTGTTTGTCTCTTCATATTTCCAAGTGGATTTAGTACACTCTCACAATATGTTCCTCCTTATCATATCTATCCATAAGTATTCCCCATCACATTCTGTTTCCTGCAAAACTCTTAGCCTGCAAGCATAGCGTTAGCCATCCTTTTCTGGGAAAACAAGACTAATGTCACTAGACCTTAGTCATGCTTTCCCAGAGACGTCTCATATATATTTCCACCTCTCAATCAGTTTGATTCACCCAACTTTCCTTGACAGAATAAGCACCATATAGGTATCCTGTTATAGAACCTGCTATAAAACTATTGCTTTAATGAAAAAAGGCTGCATCCAAGTCCCTTAAGATTATCAGGTTTATTTTATTGCTTGTATTGTTTAATTGCTTCTTAGTGAAATGTACACATTTACAATTATCTGTTGCTGATGAAAATCCCCTGTGCTGAAAACCTTCCCTCTTTATTTGGGATAACAGATTATAAATCAAGAAATGTGCCTTGGATGGATGTGAATAAAAGAGGGAGGTGAGAAAAAGACACAAGAAACCACGCACTATTTATCTTTGGGCAATTTACACAAGGTAATAACTGTTTTCTTCTAGAGCACTAAAGCTCAAAAATATCCTAGGACTACTTGTCTTAAGACAAATTAAACAAGATGATATACTAATTTTTGGTTTGAAATTAAATTAATCAATCCTCACAATATCAGCTGCTTCAAAATGACATCCAAAATAACATTAGTACCACTTGTGCTGTTTCAGTAAACAGGAAAAAAAGGCCTCACAGAGCTCACAGATCTTAATTTTAATAGAACTGTAAGAGGTAAAACGGATCAATACTACTACTTAACATTTCTAAAGCACTACTAGGGTTACGCAGCACTGTACAGTTTAACAAAGAAGGACAGTCCCTGTTCAAAGAAACTTACAATCTAAAGGACGAAATGTCAAGTTGGGGTAGTCAAGATTTCCTGACTAGAGGTATAATGGTTAGGTGCTGAATGCGACATTGAAGAGGTGGGCTTTGAGCAAGGATTTGAAGATGGGCAGGGAGGGGGCTTGGCGTATGGGCTCGGGGAGTTTATTCCAAGCATAGGGTGAGGCGAGGCAGAAAGAGCGGAGCCTGGAGTTGGCGGTGGTAGAGAAGGGTACTGAGAGGAGGGATTTGTCGTGTGAGCGGAGGTTACGGGTAGGAATGTAAGGGGAGATGAGGGTAGAGAGGTAAGGAGGGGCTGCAGATCGAGTGTATTTGTAGGTTAGTAGGAGAAGCTTGAACTGTATGTGGTACCTGATTGGGAGCCAGTGAAGTGACTTGAGGAGAGGGATGATATGAGTGTATCGGTTCAAGCGGAAGATAAGACGTGCAGCAGAGTTCTGAACGGATTGAAGAGGGGATAGATGGCTAAGTGGGAGGCCAGTGAGGAGTAGGTTGCAGTAGTCAAGGTGAGAGGTAATGAGGGTGTGGATGAGAGTACAGGGGTGTGCTCAGATAGGAAAGGGCGAATTTTGCTGATGTTATAGATCCTGCCTTCATTATCGGCCAAAAACCTTTTAATATAAACAAATCCTGTTTCTGTGGCTAATCACAATTCTAGTTCAGTTCTAGAAACCTCAAGTAGTTCTAAGAGCACTAGCACTTATCTTTTATGTGCGTGCTCCTGGACCGCGTTGCCCCAATCGGTAATTTACTGTGTTCTCTCTCTGGAATCTTGTGCCAAGCCGACCTACATTCTTTCTTCTCTTCCAAACTTAAGTCACCAGCAAAGCAGTGCTCACTGAGACTTTACCTTCTCTCAGTGCTCAAATAAGTGCCATAATCTAGACTGCATATCTACTTGTGAGGGGAATCATGATGCAGCAGTCTTTAAATAAATGCAGAAATTAAGCATTGTTTTGTTGACGTTTAAGTGGAATTTGTTTCTGCATTTATGTTTAAGCTATTTTCTTCCAGCAGATTCATGACTTGCTGACCCTGACGCAGCTAATCGAAACGCTAGCTATTGTTGGTCATGGTCCTGTTTTAATGTCTAAGGGAAAGCTACAGCCTAAAATTATTAGTGTTGCGTTGGTATAACAGAGAAAAAGCCCTCAGAAACCGCTGGCAAAAATGTCTGCGGTTTAGTGCATGGTTATGTGTAATTCAATTCATAACTCACACAGCGTTTCTATCATTGGGCAAAAAACTCTGTTACCGCAGGGCTATATATTTACAAGCCTCAACAAAGATTATACTGACTGACAGCAATAGTTAATAAATTATCAGGCCCCACTCATGACCCGAATCAAATCAGCAAAAAAAGACTTAGCTTAGAGCTGAATTTGAGCACTCTTCTTTGTCCGTTCGACGGGGATCACCGTTTCACCTAAGACCACGGCTTCATCAGGAACGGAGTGCTAATGTGCTGAAATCTGAAACAGATGTTACATATAATTATAAATTGCTGTCAAGAAGAAAAATATGAAAATATAGAACACAAAGAAAGTCACACCACGGACAGACATACTGAATTGAAGGCGTGAACTTTTTCAAAATGGCGCCTCAGCGTTCTCGTTCAAACAGCTGACTAAAATACTGCCGTCACCATGACGTATTGAACGCTAGTAGAAATTGAACCAATCAATTGAATTGTTCAGCCCGTTGGGCTCTAAAGTGTCCCATTCAAAAATCAACTTTGCTTCTTTCCTTGCTAGTATTAGCTTACGGTTGCCACCCCGAAGTGGTGGTTTGATCCAATCAATTACGACGCATTGTAAATCCTCAAATTTATGTTTATGCTGAATGCAATGTTCAACAATGGGTTCCTTGATCGCTGACCTTCTGAGATTAGTAGATAGTAACATAGTAGATGACGGCAGAAAAAGACCTGCACAGTCCATCCAGTCTGCCCAAGAAGATAAATTCATATGTGCTACTTTTTTATTTGTACTGTCCTCTTCAGGGCACAGACCGTATACGTCTGGCCAGCCCTATCCCCGGCTCCCAACCACTCACCCCGCCTCCCACCACCAGCTTTGGCACAGACTGTATAAGTCTGCCCAGCACTATCCTCGCCTCCCAACTACCAGTCCTGCCTCCCACCACCAGCTCTGGCACAGACCGTATAAGTCTGCCCAGCACTATCCTCACCGCCCAACCACCAGCCCCGGCACAGACCATATAAGTCTGCCCAGCACTAGCCCCGCCTCCCAACCACCAGCTCTGCCACCCATTCTAGGCTAAGCTCCTGAGGATCCCTTCCTTCTGCACAGGATTCCCTTATGTTTATCCCACGCATGTTTGAATTCCGTTACCGTTTTCATCTCCGCCACCTCCCACGGGAGGGCATTCCAAGCATCCACCACCCTCTCCGTGAAAAAATACTTCCTGACATTCTTCTTGAGTCTGCCCCCCTTCAATCTCATTTCATGCCCTCTCATTCTACCACCTTCCCATCTCCGGAAAAGGTTTGTTTGCGGATTAATACCTTTCAAATATTTGAATGTCTGTATCATATCACCCCTGTTCCTCCTTTCCTCCAGGGTATACATGTTCAGGTCCTCAAGTCTCTCCTCATAGGTCTTGTAACGCAAATCCCATACCATCCTCGTAGCTTTTCTTTGCACTGCTTCAATTCTTTTTACATCCTTAGCAAGATACGACCTCCAAAACTGAACACAATACTCCAGGTGGGGCCTCACCAACGACTTGTACAGGGGCATCAACACCTCTTTTCTTCTGCTGGTCACACCTCTCTCTATACAGCCTAGTAACCTTCTAGCTACAGCCACTGCCTTGTCACACTGTTTCATCGCCTTCAGATCCTCAGATACTATCTCCCCAAGATCCCTCTCCCCATCCGTACCTAGCAGACTCTCACCGCCTAACACATATGCCTCTCTTGGATTTCTACTCCCTAAGTGCATCACTTTGCATTTCTTCGCATTGAATTTTAATTGCCAATGTTATCTTGATGTGTTCATGCACTAATTTTGCCATATGTGCCTGGCCATTAAAAAACTTAACACACGAGCACTTGTCAACACCTGTATTGTAAGCAGTAGGAGTTCATGCGCTAATCCTGTGTTAATGAGTTAGGGGCCCTTTTACTAAGGTGTGCCAAAAAATGGCCTGTGCTGGTGTAGGCACAGGTCCATTTTTAGCATGCTTGCAAAAAAGGCCCCTTTTTTGGGCTGAAAATGGACGTGCGGCAAAATAAAAATTGGCGCGCATCCATTTTGGGCCTGAGACCTTACTGCCACCTATTGACTTAGCTGTATGGTCTCACAAGTCAACCAGGTGGCAATGGTCAGCGTGCTTAAACTGTTGATTACTGCCCGGTTAGTACCATGTGGTAGAAAATAAAAAATATTTCTTGCCATGTGTAAAAATTAGAATTACCACTCGGGGCACAGGTAGTTCTAATTTGACGCACGTTGTACACATGTAGGTGCCTATGCACCTTAGTAATAGGGCCCCTTAGTCTGCGGTAATGTAGATGCACTGATTAGCTCAGAAACACTCACTTTCTGCCCCTCCCAGAAAAACGACAACATATTTCTTAGTGTGTGGTTTGCACACACAGATCCAAAACTTCCACAGGACCCCTGAGCGAGTCCTGCAGGAAGCCGTTTAACCTGCAGTAAGCACGCACAAGCAATTACTGCTGCTTAGTACATAAGAGTAGCCATACTGGGTCAGATCAATGGTCCATCTAGCCCAGTGTCCTGTTTTTCCAATCAGTGGCCAGGCCAGGTCACAAGTAACTGGCAGAAACCGAAATCATGGCAACACTCCATACTGCAAAACCAAAGGCAAGCAGTTGCTTTCCGTGTCTGTCTCAATAGCAGACTATCAGGCCCATTTTCGAAAGAGAAGGACGCCCATCTTTCGACATAAATCGGAAGATGGGCGTCCTTCTCACAGGGTCGTCCAAATCGGTATAATCAAAAGCCGATTTTGGACGTCCCCAACTGCTTTCTGTCGCAGGGATGGCCAAAGTTCAAGGGGGTGTATCGGAGGCGTAGCAAAGGCGGGACTTGGGCGTGCCTAACACATGGACGTCCTCGACCCATTATTGAAAAAAAAAGGGCGTCCCTGACAAGCACTTGGACGACTTTACCTGGACCTGTTTTTCTTATGACCAAGGCACAAAAAGGTGGCCTAAATGACCAGATGACCACCGGAAAGAATCGGGGATGACCTCTCCTTACTCCCCCAGTGGTCACTAACCCCCTCCCACCCTCAAAAAATATCTTTCAAAATATTTTTTGCCAGCCTCAGATGTCATATCCAGCTCCATGACAGCAGTACGCAGGTCCCTGGAGCAGTTTTAGTGGGTGCAGTGCACTTCAGGCAGGTGGACTCAGGCCCATCCCCCCCTACCTGTTACGTTGGTGGAGGAAACAGCGAGCCCTCCAAAACTCACCAGAAACCCACTGTACCAACATCTAGGTGCCTCCTTCACCCATAAGAGCTATGGTAGTGGTGTACAGCAGACAAGGTAAGGGAGCTATGTTCCTGGAAGCATTTTATTAAGTCCACTGCAGTGCCCCCTAGGGTGCCTGATTGGTGTCCTGGCAAGTCAGGGGGACCAGTTCACTACAAATGCTGGTTCATCCCATGACCAAAGGGCTTGCATTTGGTCGTTTCTGAGATGGGCGTCCTTGGTTTCCATTATCACCAAAAAATCAGAAACGACCAAGTCTAGGGACGACCATCTCTAAGGACGACCTAAATTTCAATATTTGGACGTCCCCGACCGTATTATCAAAACGAAAGATGGACGTCCATCTTGTTTCGATAATACAGGTTTCCCCGCCCCTCCATCGGGATGTTTTGCAAGGACGTCCTCAACAAAACTTGGGCGGCCCTTTCAATTATGCCCCTCTATGGACTTTTCCTCCAGGAGCCCTTAATGTCTTTCTCTCAAAATGTTCAAAACTGGATTGAATATCTGCCCCCTAGAAGTAAAAGCCATTTAAAATATCAATAAGCCTTCTTGAAGTATCTTTTTTTTCATCTCTTTGAAATTAGATTGCAAAAAAACAGCACATACATTCAGTATTATTTAACCTACTGAGTGAAGCCAGAATTGATGTTGAGTTTCACCTTTGCAATGTTTCACTTGATACAGTGATGTGATCGGTCTGCCAGTTGCTCTTTAGAGTGCATCACACCAGTTTCAAGAATATGAATTTCAGATTGATAGGGTTACCTGCGGAGGATTAGGGTGATCCTATTTCCTTGGTCTTTTTAGTACAATACGAGCAAGGCTTGAGGAGAACATCTGGCTGACTATGATAAAACTGATTATATAACGAAGTTGAAACTAGAGCTTGTTTCTGTATATTTCCCCAACACATGCTTCACTTTTGTAAATATGACACTAAAATCAATCATCTGAAAGAGGAATACATGTGTGTCTTAGATTTAACTCATGTAGAGATCCACTAAAAAAAATGCATGTGGATTTGTTATAAAGGGGAAATTTTATGGAGCCGAAGATTTTGTATTGTTTGAGTTAATTTTGGATTAATGTAGCAGCTTATCTCCAAGGGTGGGCACAGAGTATAAAAAAGTAACTATGGGCTACAGGATATGTCCAGAAGGGATGGATTTGGTCTAAGTTGCTGGGAAGGCATCAAAGGGGATGCAGGTTCTAGTGAGCTGAGGAGCAGCGGGTCTAGTGCTCTAACCAACTCTTGCTATTGCCAATGCCTCTCTAGCCCATGTAGTTCACTGCTCAGATCAGCTGTTCAATCTGTCCGGTGTTCTGCAGATTTCTACTCCTTACAGAAATAGATGTGGTAACGTGAAAAATGGGTTAAAGATGCACCTGCTTTGACATGCAATGGACTTTATTCCTCTGTTGTCAGCTAGAAGTGGGTGGCAGAGTGTGAGGAAGGAACTAGAGAGGTGGAGGAAAACAAGGTAATGGATAGTCCACATAAACAGTAGGCAGAACTACTAATAGGGAATTAGATTCATAGAGCTCCCCCCCCCCCCATCCCATCCCCTAAGATCTGAATTATTAAAGTAACAATCATGACTCCTCACTCCAAAAAATGACTCTGTAAAAGACAAATAACTGGACATCACCCCAGATTTATTTAGGGGCAATATTCAAAGCAATCTGATTAATTAAAAAACCTATGCCAGTCTATCCACTGATATTCAGTGGAACTTAACCAGATAGTGTCTTTGAATATCAACACTAACTGCCTAAGTGGCTAAGGGCCCCTTTTACTAAGCCGCATAAGCGTCTATGCACGCTCAACGCGTGCCAAAATGAACTTACCACTTGGCTACCATGTGGCTCTTGTGGTAATTTCATTTTTGGCACGCATCCACCACGCGAGTCTGAAAAATATTTTTTATTTTCTGGCACGCGTAGTGGACATGCGCCAAGTGGCATCTGACACATATAGGTCATTACCGCCCAAAGTGGACGCGAGACAATTTTGATTTTGCCGCACATCCATTTTCAGGAAAAAAAGAGGCCTTTTTTACAGGCACGCTGAAAAATAATTCTGCGCATGTCCAAAACCCGTGCCTATGAGATAACTCATGTGACAGTCTAATCTATGACGTATTTCATCAACAGTCTCTGAGACCAAAGCTTCAGTGCTGTGAGCTCTGCAGAAACCATACTGATATGGATCAAAAAAAAAGAAGCCCATGTCAAACAGCTATCTAATGGCAAGTAAACTGACTTTTCAATAATTTTAGCTAACAAAGAAACAGGGAAAAAATTGGAAAGGTCATTATATACCAATGAAAGATTTTTCAAAACAGGATGCACAATGGCAAGCTTCCAATCATCCGGTAACTCTCCATCCTTAAGACTTTGGTTCATAATCCTAGTCAAAAAATGTGGCGTCAACCTATCCATTTCCCATAATAACAAAGGATCACACATATCACATTCTGATGCCATTGGATGGCATGCTCTCAAATGAGAATGCATCTCTATTTCACCAACCACGTCAAGGCCCGCTCAATCTTAGGTAGCTTCCACCAGGCTGGCCTTTAACGGTTGTACACTAGGAAAAGAATCCACAATCTGGCAAATCTTAGACTAAAAAAAAAATACTAAGGTCATCTGGGGAAAAAATAGACTACAATGCCACAGGCCTCTTCTAATCTAATCTAATCAGATTCTTCTATACTGCTAAATTCCCACAGGGTCCAAAGTGGTTTACAATAGGATACATTTACAATACAGTCATAGACACTTTATAGCAATTGCAATCAGTCAATGAATGTACATTTGAGAAAAGTTCTTTAGGGCAATTTAAGGACTCCCATATCTTTTTGTGATAGAAACTGCCCTGCCCTGTTAATTTGTATTCATTTAACTTCATAAGGTAGGAATTCCCCTCCCCTTTTCACATCCCTGCACACCCAATCCCAAACAAACCCTGCTGGGCAACATCTTTTCACTAGAACAATATCAGATGCCTGCAACCAGGATTCTGTAATCCCTAAAATGTCCAGGCCATGTTGAAACAAAAGATCATGCACTAAAACACTCTTGTTTCACACAGAACACAGATTCAACAATCCAACTTTCCCAGAATTGGAGTCATTATGAATATTAAAAGAGAGAAGAGATATTCTATAATGAAAAGTAGGCAGCTGCATTCTTGTATAAAATAGGCTCCTAGTGCCACCTAGATGCCTAAATCTAGATGCTTTGTTATAAAATTGTCCCTGATATAACAAAATTGAGATGGTTTGTTCATTATAGAACCCATGACCCTAGCAGTTTGGATTTTGACAGTGGAGGAGTAGCCTAGTGGTTAGGGTGGTGGACTTTGGTCCTCAGGAACTGAGTTTGATTCCCACTTCAGGCACAGGCAGCTCCTTGTGACTCTAGGCAAGGCACTTAACCCTCCATTGCACCATGTAAGCCACATTGAATCTGCCATGAGAGTGGGAAAGCGCAGGGTACAAATGTAAAAAACAAAAAAAAAACTTGCTGGTTTATACTTGCAAACACCTTTAATCTTACACTTACTTTGATCTGGGTTTCTCATCTTATTAAAAATCTTTTCTAGTAAGAAATCTTTCTTGTCTTGACTACCTACTATATTTTACGCTCATGATTTATCATGTTGTGATTATATTGAGCAGTTGAGAAATTATACTACTGCTCTCCATTGTTACTTATCACCTCTAAATAGGCATAGTTAATCAGTGAAGGTCATATTGAATGGGATAAGTAAGAATAATATGACTTTATTGCAGGCAATTGACCATATAGAAGCTGTTAATCTCATGGAGGGATCCTGCTGATACTACAGTTCACTAAACCTAAGGTCAAGTGGCTTTTTTCTATGTCATAATGAAACCCAAGTGCGAATAAACAGTTCAGTCTCACAAACATTGGCCTGAATTTACTGTAATGTGTTCATGGCAGTTCTCAGCTATATTGATGCTACTTCCTTCTAGTTTGCTGATTTCGCTTCACACTACAGTTTGTATAGAATTAGCTTTCAAACTGTTTGGTCTACTAAAATTTGTTCTTTTTTACTCATCGCTCTGAATTCTGCTGCTCAGTGTTCCTCTCTCTCCTTGCATCTCTGCACTGTCAAAGGGAAGGAGGGTGTATTCTGAGAATCAAAGATTTTGTGGGGGTAACTTCCAAAGTTACCTGGCAAACTTTTCAAATATTGACCTCAGATGTATATCTACTTGTTTATTTAGATCTAGATAGATGTGTCTGAATGACTATACAGTTTCCCCCTTTTTAAAAAGCCGTGCGGTAATGCCGACACAGCCCATTCACTTTGAATGGGCTGTGTCGGCATTACCGCACCAGCAGCCACTAGCGCAGCTTTGTATAAGGGGGTGGGGGGATATGTTTCAAAAAAATGAGACTTCTTTTTATTTTTTCTTTATAACAAATAATTGGTTGGATGTACAATAATACAATTTGGCTCACAGATAGGCCTATGATTGAGCTATAAACTGATCATAAAACTACTACTACTACTACTACTTAACATTTCTAGAGCGCTACTAGGGTTACGCAGCGCTGTACAATTTAACAAAGAGAGACAGTCCCTGCTCAAAGAGCTTACAATCTAATAGACAAGTGAACGGTCGGTCCGATAGGGGCAGTCAAATTGGGGCAGTCTGGATTCACTGAACGGTAAGGGTTAGGTGCCGAACGCAGCATTGAAGAGGTGGGCTTTAAGCAAAGACTTGACGGGCAGGGAGGGGGCTTGGCGTAAGGGTTCAGGAAGGTTGTTCCAAGCATAGGGTGAGGCGAAGCAGAATGAGCGGAGCCTGGAGTTGGCGGTGGTGGAGAAGGGTACTGAGAGGAGGGATTAATCCTGTGAACGGAGGTTACGGGCGGGAACGTAAGGGGAGATGAGGGTAGAAAGATAGTGAGGGGCAGCAGACTGAGTGCATTTGTAGGTAAGAAGGAGAAGCTTGAATTGAATGCTGTATCTGATCGGAAGCCAGTGAAGTGACCTGAGGAGAGGGGTGATATGAGTATATCGGTTCAGGCGGAATATCAGACGTGCAGCAGAGTTCTGAACAGATTGAAGGGGGGATAGATGGCTAAGTGGGAGGCCGGTGAGGAGTAAGTTGCAGTAGTCCAGGCGAGTGGTAATGAGAGCGTGGACGAGAGTTTGTGTGGTGTGTTCAGAGAGGAAAGGGCGAATTTTGCTGATGTTAAAGAGGAAGAAGCGACAGGTCTTGGCTATCTGCTGGATATGTGCAGAGAAGGAGAGAGAGGAGTCGAAGATGACTCCGATGTTGCGGACAGATGAGACGGGGAGGATGAGGGTGTTATCAACTGAGATAGAAAGTGGAGTAAGAGGAGAAGTGGGTTTTGGTGGAAAGACGATAAGCTCGGTCTTGGACATGTTCAGTTTCAGGTGGCGGTTGGACATCCAGGCAGCAATGTCGGATAAGCAGGCAGATACCTTTGTCTGGGTCTCCGCGGTGATGTCTGGTGTGGAGAGATACAGTTGGGTGTCATCAGCATAGAGATGATACTGGAAACCATGAGATGAGATCAGGGAGCCCAGAGAAGAGGTGTAGATTGAGAAGAGAAGGGGTCCAAGGACTGATCCCTGGGGATAAATATGTAGCATTATAAATGTTCATTGCAAACTTCATATAATAATGGTAGTTTGCAGCATCACTCTAAGAAATGAAAATGATAAATATAAACGCTAAGAACATTGTGCTCAAAATCAACTTGCATATTAAAATTTGCTGAATTTAAGTTATTTGCACCGACAGTTTGAAGTGCACGTGTGAAATGTCCACCACTTGCTGTGATGCATGAGATGGTTTGTTCATTTTAGAACCCATGACCCTAACAGTTTGGATTTTGACTATCAGCTTACTGGTTTATATTTGCAAACACCTTTAACCTTACACTTACTTAGATCTGAATTTCCTCATCTTATTAAAAGCCTTTTCTAGTAAGAAATCTTTCTAGTCTTGACTACCTACTATATTTTATGCTCATGATTTATAATGTTGTGATTATATTGAGCAGTTGAGAAATATACTACTGTTCTCCAATGTTACTTATCACCTCTAAATAGACACATAGTTAATCAGTGAAAGTCATATTGAATGGGATAAGTAAGAATAATATGACTTTATTGCAGGCAATTGACCATATAGAAGTTGTTAATCTCATGGAGGGATCCTGCTGATACTATAGTTCACTAAGCATAAGGTCAAGTGGCTTGGACACGCTTACACCAACACTTAACAACGTCATCAATGACGCAGTAGTCCAAGCACTTCCACTCCTCCAGAATACGCTGATGCAGCTCATTAGCATCTTGGATTTTCCCCTTGTGGACCCATTCCTGGAGCAGGTCCCAGAATTTATAAATTACCAGAGTTTGACTGCCACAGCGACAGAGGGATGAAGTCAGGTGTCTCCCTCTCCTCAGTCAGTTGAGTGAATATCTTCTAGTGGAAAAACTCGTTTTGACCTTACAAAATTACATTGTGATTTGCAAGGAATATTTATCATGCTACATATCTATTACATGATCATTTTCTCTACTGTAGGCCTATTTGTGAACCAAATTTTATTATTGCACCCTCAGAGAGAAATAAAAAGGGTCCCATTTTTTGAATCACGTTATATATATGAGCACATTCGTCAAAACCTGAAAAATCTATTCAGAATGTGCAGGAGAAGAAACCACCATAGATGCTCCATTTATGCTCTTCTTACTGTCCAAAGACATGTTCACAAACACTTGTTCATTTTTTCCCTTGCTTTTAGTCACCCACATGCATGAAGATATTCACTCCTGCTTCTGGTAATATATGCCTGGACCAATGCACTACTATATTTTGCAATTAGGGGCAAAAGCCTCATTTGGGGGCCCTTTAACCAAATTGCAGTAAAAAGTGAACTTTCATGGATCATTCCACACATTAAGGCCATTTTTTTTTTCTGCATGGCCACTTTTTCTATTTTTTGCATTGATGGCCACATGCTAATTTTCCTATTAGTGCATGGCCATTAGCGTATAAGCTCCTATCTCCACCTGTTTTATAGGAAGTAAGGGCTCACATGCTAATCATGCGCTAATCAGTCAGCGCGCGGCAATGTAGCTGCGCTAATCAGGGCCTCCGAGACACACAGCCAGGCCCAGGGAAAGACTACCCTCCCACTTACACTGCCACTGCAACGCCCCCACTTGCACCCCCCACACACATACACTTGCACTGCCCCCCCCCCCCCCACACACACACACACATTTGGGCTGCCGACCCTGCCTCCTTTCCTTCCTTGGTCTGTCATCTCCTGCTTCTGTATGCCAGGACCCAGATGATTGTATTAACGCAATAACCCGGGTCACCCGTTTTATCACATTAATGCAATCATCTGGTTCCCGGCATGCAGGAGAGAGACAGACCCGGAAGCAAGAAGAGTCTTGCCAGCACCAGGCCCCCTCTTAGAGGCTGGGCCTGGGGAATTTTGCTCCCTTGCCACCGTCCCCCCTCGGTGGCCCTGGCACTAATGAATTAGCACTGAACACACTGTCCATCCCCAGACCCAAAATCTATTTTTTAGCATGTGGGAAGTGCATGCTGATCACAAGAGTATTGTGCAACACCTGAGCGAGCCCCACAGTAAGGCCTTTTTACTGCAGTAAGTAGTAAATGGACCCCCTAGTTTGGAGCCTTTGATAAAATATGTATAAAGATGTGGGGAAATGTGTGTGTAGTTTGAAACATATACAGCAGGACTAGCCACTTTATAAAGGAACACATTAAAAAATAAGAGTGGTATCATTCAGGATTTTGAAAGCGTTAGTGCCAGGTATGCATAAAGCTTGGCTTTTATAAAATTAAATATTGAGGAAGAGAGCCGACTCTATAGCTCCTGCAAATGCGGTAAAAAGTGGCCTGCAGCAGTGGCGTAGCCACAGGTGGGCCTGGGTAGGCCTGGGTGGGTCAGGGCCCACCCACTTAGGAATCAGGCCCACCCAACAGTAGCACACATTTAGTGGTAGCTGGTGGGGATTCCAAGCTCCACCAGCTGAAGACTTCCCCCTGATGGTAACGAAAATGCTACTTTCTACAATACCAGCACCTGCACATGCTCAGTTTTCAGCGCACGCGTGCTGCAGACTGCCAAGGTGGAAAGAAGAGTTTCCCTGCCAGCTGAGATAGTTTCTTGCCTAGGCCCACCCAAAATCTGTTTTCTGGCTACGCCCCTGGCCTGCAGTAGTGTAGGCACATGTATTGAGCGCACGCTGGGTCAGTTTTTACCACATCTGCAAAAAAGAGCTTTTTTTAAAAAATGGGACAGGAAATAGGCATATGGTAAAACTGAAACCGGAGTGCATCCAAAACCGGCCTCAGCTCTTCATGCCGCCCATTGATCTAGCAGTAAGGCAGTGGCGTTCCTAGGGGGGCTGACACCCAGGGCGGATTGCCAATGCGCCCCACCCCCTGGTTGCAGCGCCCCCCCGGATGCAGCACGACCCCCCCCCTGGCAAAAGGGCACCCCCCCGTGAAAGACCCCCCCCCCCGGGTGCACGCCACTGGGGGGGGGGGGTGCCGCGCGCGCCTGTCCTTCGTTCGTTCCATGCTCCCTCTGCCCCGGAACAGGACCTGTTCCGGGGCAGAGGGAGCATGGAACGAATGAAGGACAGGTGTGCGCGGCACCCCCCCAGCGGCGTGCATCTGGGGCGGACTGCCCCCACTGCCCCCCCTTGGTACGCCACTGCAGTAAGGGCTCATGCGCTACACATGCGGTGACCGGTTGGCATGCGCTAACTGCTGATTACCACTGGAAACAACATATGTGAGAGGAAATAAATAAATCATCCAGGCATTATGGGTGCGCCAAATATAAAATTACCACTGGGTGGGGGGGGGCACAGTAGCCTGACGGTGGTCTCATTTAGGCGTGTGCTGCATGCGTGTAGCGCACAGTGTGCCTTTGTAAAAGGGCCCCTAAGCTAACAGCTATGCATATCTTGGAGCAAGTGTAAATGTCAATATTTAGGTATTTATTTATCATTTTAAATTTAGAAATACATGCATACTTTTTGTTCCTATCTAAAACACTCCTGAAACACATCTAAAATGACCTTCTCAGCTTTAGATAATCTTAGAAATGTGTCTGTATTTAAAAAAAGAAGTAGGTATAAATTGGTGCTCATACTTTTTCTTAGTTTTTACTGTGCAGGGCTATTTATAATGATCAGTATGTGGTGTTTTCTTAAATGTGGGCTATTTAATTATCTACTTCATAATTCCCGTATCATACATAAAACTATTCAATATTTCAAAGCCATATTCAAGTGAAAGTAAATGTTCTTTTTGAGAACATGGATGAAGGTCAAATTATGGAATACTAGCTTTTTATCCAATCTACCATTTGCTCTCTTTAAGGTGATGATATTACCCATTACATATCATCCTTTGGTACTGGAAATATTCATCTATCATTGATATGATGGCAGTAGCATTGCCTTAACAGTGCATTATATAAGATTTATAGCTAAACAATCCAAGACTCTGATTGGAAGGAGTCCGTTTATTGTCATGCTGCTGCAGCAAGCAATTTATACTCATAAACACTGACATACTAAAATGTGTCCTTTATGGCTCATGAATGACTGACCAAGGGACAAATAAGCCAATCATAAATCATCCTTTCAGTCCACAAACCTACTTAGAAATTCCCCAAATGTTATGTTTGGAACAGATAAAGAAAAGCCCATTTCATTATTGTGTATAAAGTTTCTGTAACCAAAACAAAATATGGTACAAAAAAAATTAAAACTAATAATCTGGTAAAAAAAAAATAAATAAATAAAAGAAGGAAGGAAAGTTTGGGGTACATTTTCAAAAGATTGCTGAAATGTAGGTGCCAGGATGATATGAACTAAGCACAAATTCTATAAGAGCAGTTGTGACTGCAACTAGAGAATGTCAACTGGACGCCTGCCCCAGCTACCTAATACAATCTGCCCCCCACCGCTTCATAACAGATCTCACATCTCACTTAAACTTCATGCTTCAGCAGGGTATCTTCCCTAAAGAAAAAGGCAACATCCTGCTCACCCCAATACTGCTTTCCTCAGTCTTAATTCACTCACCAGGTCTCCTGTCTATTTGTCATGCCTTCTCTCTCCATGTCCACGATCCATCTCCCATCTCCCATCTCTGTGTCCCCAAAGTTCCTTGTCCAGTATCTCCACTGTGTTCAAAATCCTGCATCCATCACCCTTTTATCCCCTACCCCTGTGTCCAACATCACCCCTTGTGCCCCTATGCCCTCCCATATCCAGTACCTCCCTATTCTCCCCATATCTAGTATCTCTCCCCTGTGTCCATATACCCCTCCCTCCCAGTGTCCAGCATAGCCTCTCTATTCCCAAATTCCACCCCCTCTCTGTAAGGCATTGCCCCTCTGTGTTCATATGCCATCTCCATACAGGATCTCAGATCTGTTTCTGTATCTCCCCTTTCTCCCTCACCCACACCAATGTCTCTCTTTCCTCTGCTATCCCACCTATCCAGCTTCTCTCCTTCCTTCCAGCTTTTGGCTCTTTCACCCACTGTGAGTTAAAAATTTGTCTCCCTCTTCCTTCATCCCCTTGACCTGTCATCTCTCTCCCTTCCCTCTAATCTCTTCCCCTGTTACAGCACCTCTGTTCCTTCCCTCGAGCCTCCCCTGCAAGCCTTCCCTCTAGCCCCCCCCCCATAGGTCCAGCACCTCCCTTCCTTCTAGCCTGCCCTCCCTTGCAGGTCCAGCAACTTCCTTCCTTTCCTCCAGCCCACAGCCTCTCCCCCTTGTAGGTCCAGCACCTCTCTTCCTTCCCTCTGTCGTTCTCCCCCCTTGCAGGTCCAGCACCTCTCTCCCTTGCCTCCACCCCCCCAATAAATCCAGAACATCTCTCCCTTGCCTCAGCCAGCCACTTCCCCCCTTGCAGGTCCCAAACCTCTCTCCCTTCCCTTCAGCCAGTTAGCCTTCTGCCCCCTCCCCCTTGCAGGTCCAGAACCTCTCTGCCTTCTCTCCAGCCAACCCCCTCTTTTGTAGGTCTAGAACCTCTTTCCTTTACTTTCCCTTCCCTTCTCTTCGGCCTCCAGTCCCCCCCATCCCCCACCCCCCACAGGTGCAGCCACTGCTCCCCAGCCTGCCCCTCTCCCACCCTGCAAGTACAGCCCTGAGCCACTCACTCCCAGTCCGCCCCGCAGGTCAGCATTACTTCGCCCTTTTCCCTCCCTCACTCTCACTGTGCTGCAGATGGCCACGAGTGGAGCAGAGCAGAGCGACAGCGAGGCTGAGCACACCGTCGCCACACACGTCATACCGCGCGCAGGATGGAATGAGCTGTGCGATGCGACCTGCATTTCACTGCCGACTGCCGAGGACTAGTTTGTAAGCCCGAAGGTAGGCGGGCTGGACAGAGCCTGGAGATCAGCTGAGCGAGTGCCGTCTGCCGTCGTATGCTACGTCACGGTCCTGATGACAGTAGAAAACGGGGAAAAAAGGCTGCTGCAGTGTGTGCGCTTGGGCGGGCCTGAGCCGAAATTGGATGGGCCTGGGCCCAACTAGGCCCACCCGTAGCTACGCCCTTGTGTGGAAGACAGGAGAGCTAGACTGAATCCTGAGATTGTTGATGTCTTCTTATTCATCCACAGATTAAAAAATCATAACAGTGATTCATAAGGCCTGTTTTTCCCCTCTAGGGCATACAGAATGGGTTGTATTTTGTACACCTGGACAATTTAACAGGGTGGATTAGGATTTCTTGGGGTAGTAGAAATTAGCTATTGTTGGGGCTGGAAGGGTACAGGGTGGTGGTGAGGAAGGTTATTTTAGCTGCTCGCTGTTGTTATTGTTTTCTATTCGTAGTTTATATACAACAGTTGCATAGCATATTGTTCTTTTGTATACTTTAATAAAATGATTTAAATATAAAATCATAATTGTTGGAGGCTTCTGCAGATGAGGACAGAGCCCAAGGGGACGGGGTGGGGATGGGGACAGAACCTGTGGGGACGGGGCAGGGATGGATACAGGGCCTGCGGAGATGGGGCGGGGACCAAGACACAACCTGCGGAAATGGGGTGGGGATGGAGACAGAACCCATAGGGACAGGGCGGAGACAGAGACAAACTTTGTCCCCATGTCATTCTCTAACTGCAACTGCCTCTGCATTTATATGCCCAAAATTAGGTGTGATCGCTTATCCCAGCTCAATTGCTGGCATAAATGTTAGTGCCTTAGCCCCTGGATAGCACGCCTAGGGGCCCTTTTACTAAGCTGCTTAAGCATCTACACGTGCCCAATGTGCACCAAAATGGAGTTACTGCCCGACTACCATGTGACTGTTGTGGTAATTTCATTTTTGGTGCACATCCGAGACGTGCATCTGAAAAATATTTTTTATTTTGGGGTGCACGTAACGAATGCGCGCTAAGTGGCATTTGGAGCACATAAGTCATTACCACCCAGTTACCGTGTGCGTCTTTACCGCTAGGTCGATGGCTGGCGGTAAGGTCTCAGACCCAAAACGGACGTGTGGCAATTTTAATTTTGCCACAAGTTCATTTTTGCGCTAAAAAAATGGATCGGCGCACACCCAAAACCCACGCCTACACTACCACAAGCAATAATGAACACTAATTGGCAATAATTAGAATTTACGTGCACAACCTTCCTAAGCATATTCTGTAACGCACTGTGCCTAAAGTTTATGCGCTCAGGCAAAAACGTGTGTGAATATGGGTGGGGAAATGGGCGTTTTGTGGGTATTCCAAAATTTATGCCTGTTGTCATAGAACATAGCCCTCTACACCTAAATCTATGTGCCAGGATTTATGCCATGTTTTCGTTCCTGTAAATGGAGGAGGGAGATGGGGCAATAGTTGGAAGGCAGGTATGGTCCCTTGATGGTTTTTTGAGGAGCGGTGTAACAACAGCATGTTTGAAGGCATCAGGAACAGTTACAGTGGAAAGTGAAAGACTGAGGATATGACAAATAGAAGGGCTGACAGTAGGAGTGATAGTGCTGAGTATATGGGTGGGAACTGGATCAAAGGAACAAGTAGTCAATTTGAGGAGGAAAGAAAATGTGCAATTTCCTCTTCAGTGATTTTAGAAAAGGAGGAAAAGGAGGCAGGGATTGAAAAAGGGTTGACAGAATGGACTGGGGGAAAAGAGAGGTGGAGAGGACTTGGTTGAGAACTGAAGGTTAATCTAGTGAACCTTAAGAAAATACTCATCCATAGTCTAGGGAGAAAGTGACAGAGGGTTGGAGGTGAAGGCACATTAAGGACAGAGTTTGGTGTGGCAAGAGACGTTGGGGGTTTGAGCCAAGAGAGTTTGTCAAGTGGATGTAGTAGTCTTGTTGGGCAAGAGAAAGAGCAGACTGGAAGGAGGTCAGTAAGAATTAGAAATATATGAAGTCAGCATAGGCACAGGATTTCAGCCAAAAGTGTTCAGCATATCAGGCACAGGAACGTAGGTAGCAGATTCTAAAGATTAGTCAAGGCTGGGGTTTGGCATGTCTTACAGAATGGGGAATGTGAGGAATGAGAGTACCCAAACCAGATGAGAGAATAGTATTATAGGAAGAGGCATCCTCATTGACAGACTTGGATAACATACTGGTTGGGAAGAGGGAAGAAACACTGGTAGAGAGAGTGCAAGAGTCAATAGCCTGACAATTCCTAAATGTATTGGTGGAAATTGGATGAGAATGGGGGGGGGGGGGGTGTTAAGTATGAAAGGTATCAGATGATGGTCAGAGAAGGGAAGAACTAAGTTGCAGAACCTGGAGAGTGAGCAGTTGGAGAAGAAGACAAGATCAAAACTGTGGCCGTTCTGGTGAATAGGGCTAGTAGAGCATAGCTGAAGATTGAAAGAGAATGTTAAAGCAAGAAACTGAGAGGTATAAGAGTCATAACGTTCATTAGCATGAATGTTAAAATCACCAAGAATGAGAAAAGGTGATGAAGGTTCAAGAAAGAAGGAAAGCCAGGAGTCAGTCAGTGAGAAAGGAAAAGAGGGACTTATCAGGGGTTCGATAAAAGACTGCTACCTGGAGAGATAGAGGAGTGAATAGATGGATGGAGTGGACTTCAAAGAATTGAGAGATTGCTGAATTACCTGTGTGGCACATGATTGAATGGTCAGGACTCAATAAAAGCACTTTTGGAGATCGATTAGAAAACCTTTAAAATATTTTAAGACATCCCCCCGTAAGTGCTGTGTTAAATCTGGGCTTAGCTTGCAGGAAAGTCCTGCGTTAAAACATGCTAAGTCCAGATTTTACTGTACTTTAGTAAAAGGGCTGCTAAATATTTTGGCATATTTTTTTCTGGTCTTTGGTTTATTATATGTTCAGTATTAGTTACAATGAGAAACAGAAAAATTACATGTGATCTCTCTTTAATAACTGGGTGAGACTGTCCAATGTGTCCAAGGGCCTGAAAATAGTATGGCTTATGATTTTATTTATTTATTTTTCAGAAGCAGCTCAAGTTGAGTTATATTAAGATACAATAGGTATTTTTGTGTTCCTGGAGGGCTCATAATCTACAAAAAGTTTGTTATTAGAGGTCTATTCACCTACAAAGATCTCCTCCCTGTCTCAGCCAAGTTGGCTCCTTTGTCTGGTACTTCCTGATTATTCTTACTATCTTTGTCCTGATGGGTCAGCTGGGGTATGACCTTTTTCTCCAATCGAGGACTGCCCTTTATGATCATCTCTGTTACCTGATCTCAGGCTCTGTCCTTATTGGTCCTTCTTTCTCTCTCCCCTGGGTGTGTGGGTGCTCATCTTGACCCCTCTGGCCCATGTGGACAGACATTCTCCATCTTGCTTAGGACTGCATGGGTCCTTCTGTTCCCTTGAAGAAGATTCATCTTTTTACCTCGTTCTTTCTTTCTCTCAAGATACTGCACAATTCCAGCACCTCAGCTCTGAACTGCTTTCATCTGTTTAACCATTTTCTCACTTCTGCAATAAAGTTCCTTCTCTTCAGATTTCCACCTCCATCCTCAGACACAGCTCTCAGAATTATAAAGTCTCTTGCCTTGGGGCAATAACTTCTGAAGATCTGCTAATTGTGAGTAACTGGCTACATGTATTCAATAAAGTAAATTTCAGAAAAAGAAAACAGACTTCTAGGTGTGCTGATGTTACACTCCTTGGATATTAAAGCCTTAAGAATATTACGCTTTAAGAGGCCAAGAACCATCTTCATCATGGAAAAAAGTTGCTGCCAGTTCTTTTCCTCAGTCTGCAGCAGTATCCTCACTCCTAACCCTCTCAGGGAACCACCATCTTCTAGATTTTCTTTTCTTTGCCTTCCCACCTTCTCTCAACTTTACCTTCTTTGTCTATTTTAATCTCTTATTTCAGTATCTTTCCTCATTCATCCTCTTTCATTTCACCCCAAGGGCTCTCATTGTCTCTCAACAAGATCAGCCTAGTGCTTCTTGAGGGGCTCACCTCCCCTAATTCACACAGGAGGTTAACATCCATAGCATGTCTTTCTATGACTAGAGATGCTTTTCTGCTACTCCCATTCCTATTGTCTTCCCATTGGCTGGATCCTGCCCAAGTAGCTATTGGAAGTGACACTGAAAGCAGGCAGGGCAGGCTCACTCATGTGGGGGAGGGGGAGAGAGTACTGAAGAGCTTCAGATACTGGTTTAAAATGTGGGCATTCTTCAGACACTTTAGTCATCCTTCTGACTTCCAGACACTAATGCAAAAATCTGTGCCATCCTAAGAAAATCCAGACAGTTGGCAATCCTAGTTTTCCTTAGCCTTGAGCCCATTTGACAGAGCCCCTCTAAATGTGTCAAGGCAATTCTATAAGCTGCTCCTAAATTTATGCACTAATAGTGCACCTAGAGAATAGAATAGTAGTGCATACATGCATAATTGGCACCAATAATTAGCATTTTTGCTCGTAAGTGCTAGGTGTGATTCTATACTACTACTACTTAACATTTCTAGAGCGCTACTAGGGCCCTGTTTACAAGGATGTGCTAGAGTTTTTAGTGCACACTAATTGCATAGATGCCCATAGGAATATTATGGACATCTATACAGTTAGTGTGTGCTACTTTTTAGTGCACACTAAAAATGCTAGCGTGCCTTTGTAAACAGGGCCCTTAGCATGCTACTGTAAGGGGGGTGTGCATACAGGTGGAGCATGGGCGTATCACCAAGTGACACATACACAATTTATCGAATACTATCATTGTGTATCGGGGAGACATGATAGAGGTATATAAAATAATGAGTGGAGTGGAACAGGTGGATGTGAAGCATCTGTTCACGCTTTCCAAAAATACTAGGACTAGGGGGCATGCGATGAAACTACAGTGTAGTAAATTTAAAACAAATCAGAGAAAATGTTTCTTCACCCAACGCATAATTAAACTCTGGAATTCCTTGCCGGAGAACATGGTGAAGGCGGTTAGCTTAGCAGAGTTTAAAAGGGGTTAGACGGTTTCCTAAAGGACAAGTCCATAAACCACTACTAAATAGACTTGGGGAAAAATCCACAATTCCAGGAATAACATGTATAGAATGTTTGTATGTTTGGGAAGCTCGCCAGGTGCCCTTCACCTGGATTGGCCTCTGTCGTGGACAGGATGCTGGGCTCGATGGACCCTTGGTCTTTTCCCAGTGTGGCATTACTTATGTACTTATGTACCTAGGCACACCAATTTATGCCAGCCATTAACCTGTCATAAGTGGGTGTGTCTATCTTTTGATGTGTCAATTTGGCTTTGCATAACAGCTTAGACACGCTCATTGTGATGCCTAATCTTTGCATCAATTTGTTAAATTGCCATATTAGGTGCCACATACTTGTTTAGTTTGCTATTGTCTTATTCCAGCCCTGGTGAAAGGGAGAGGGAAGAAGCTGGGGATGAAGGAAAACATGGGCAGGAAAGGTGAAGGCACTGAAACTGGGATTATGTGAAAGGGAAGGATGCTATGAGGTGAGGTCATACAAATTTTCATCTTTGACATTCAGTGTTTGAAAAGTTCAATGTGATCCCTCTGAGAGAAATAATTGAGGGCCCCGGCATAATGTATGATAAGGATCCCCAGGCTTCGAGGAGACAAAAATAGCAGAGCTCATACAGAGCTGGTATAGGTCATTGAAATTGATGTGATCACTGCATAAAGCAGGTTTCCCCAACTCAGCTGATAAATTTACAGTTCCCTGATGTGCTGTACTTTATCATTTTATTCCCTGTATACTTTCATTCCTTATTTCAGTATTTGCTTTGAGATAAAATACTGTATTTCCCTACAGTGTTATTTCTGTTTACCACCATGAAAAAAACAGTGTAACAATGTAAAAGGACAGAACAAAGATTAATGCATCCATGGACAAAAACATTTACAGCATTTTATGGTTGGTATTTTGTATTAAAGGGTACAAGCAGATAATTTAGCACCCTTGTAAATTGATGAACAGGTTGTTGTAATTATGCCTTCAGGCTGTTGGCTGCTGAAGAATGCTTTCTTCTGTCTTTTAAAGTCAGCACTGATCCTGAAAAGTGCAGAGTAATTTTTAACACATAACTTAAGGGGTAATATGTGCTCTGGTTTTTGCATTTCTTCATGCTCCTTTGGACTTCCAGTTTAGTTGGAATTTACACTAAGTATCAGAGGACTTCTTCATCTATTTCATACTGTCTTCCACCTTATTGTAAGTCAATTTGTTGCAGTGATAGTCCTCAGCTGTGGGCCATGCACCAGGGTCCCTGCAGAATCCTGCCATCAGGGTCCTTTTATCTACACCTAGGTGTTGTCATTGCATGGTGACTGACTCCATCCCCAACACAGGGTGGCCCGTGAATGATGCTTTAACAGCATCCCCAGTTCTGGCTGACACAAGGAGCAGAAGACCCAAGCCATGAAAAGAGTCTAGGTGCCTCTGTATGGTAATGCACAGCACTGCCACTGAACCACCAGGCTGGCTTGAAATATATTTGAATTGAAAGCTTTGTGATTTTCATCTTGAAAGTGAGTAGCAGAAAGCTGATTCATCTCTTTTTATTTCCCTTAACCAGAATGATTTCCCTGTGTAGTATTTTAATTTGTGCATTTAGAGAGAAAATTTCTGAAAAACAAATCCTGTAAATATTTGCTCAATGGCTAATTCTTCTAGATTCAGAAATAGTCTTAACTGGTCATGAAGGAATACAAGATGTGGTGCACCTAGAAATTAAAGGGTCCTTTTATTAAGCTGCGGTAAGCGCTAGTGTGTGCTTACTGCATCTTAAAAAGGATTACTGTGGGATGTGCTCAGGCATCCTGCAGTAAGATTGAGACTGGTGCATGCTAACCGTGTGCAAAAAAAATATTTGCATGGAAGCCAATAGGATTAAAATGGAAGCCATTTTAGTAGGTGTGTGCAGATTTTGAATGCATGCATAAATACCAGACTTACAAGTACAAATGGCCCAATACATCTAAGCAGCTATTTTAAAAATACCTCTACTTACATACCTGCAACATGCAGTTTTCAGAGGAGAGTGTTTGGCTGGAATTTGGATAATGATATAGATATACATATATACATTTTTTTTTAATCGTGATGTCAGCAGTTCTACCATCTCCGAGGCACATGTAAGTGTCAATTTACTGCTCGTTTGGATCTGAGGTTTGCAGAAGTGATTCATGGACAATTGTCCTGTCCTTCCTGGTGTTTAAAACAACTCTGAAAATTGGACTTTTGTAGCATGATTCTTTAAGTAGTTCCCCTTGGATATCCAGGTTTGTAGAATGTGTAGGCTGCAGAATAGCTGCTAACATATCTCGGTACTAACACTTAGGGCTCCTTTTATTTAGTGGCGGTAAGCCCAACACGGACTTACTGCTCACTATACAGGAAGTACCACCGGGCTACTGCAGTAGCCCGACGGTATTCCCACCCCTCGTGCTATCATTTCTGGCACTACAAAAATGTATTTATTTTTGTAGCACCTGTGTGCACCCAGTGGTAATCGGGCAGTGCTGCTGCCCGGTTACCACAAGGTTAATGCAGGACGCTTTACCGCCATCTCAATGGGTGGTGGTAAGGGCTCCTTCCGGAAATGGTCGCAGGCGAGTGCTTACTTAAGAAAATATATGAAAATATATTTACATATATTTATGTAAATATAAATAAATATAATATATAAATGTAATATATTTACATAAGAAAATATATGAAAAATGAAACACAACAAACACAAAACCCTAAAAATAATCATAAAACAAGGAAGGGCAATCCTAAAGAAAAAGAACTCGTCTGCTCTCAAATTGTCAAAATGTTGTTCATAAGCCATCAATAATGAAATAAGATTGAGTTACAAATAATAATAGCAATAAACTCTGGGAATGTCAGTGATGAATGGAGTGCAATCCAAGTGGAGACCTAATCTTATCAGACAGATTTGTCTACTTGTAAATTCAGCTGCTTTACATTCAAATTTATGAACCCTGAGAATGGTCTGCCACCAAAGGTCAACTTTTAAATGGGCAGAGACTTCCTGTTACGAAAGACCATTTGAATACTCAATCCAATCAGTATATCAAGTAAGTGATTTTGCCATTTGTCCAGATCGTAACAGAAATTCTACTTAAATGACAGCTGCTTCTATACTTGGATAAAATATATTCCATGCTTAATGTACAAATGAGCAAAGAGATAAAAGAAGCATAGAATATATATATATATATATATATATATATATATATATATATATATATATATATATATATATATATATATGGAATATTTTTATACTTATGCCTTTTAGTAATCAAAGTAAAAATACTTGTATTGCAAACAAATCCAAACCCCAAATATATCCCAATAATATGAAAAAAAAATCATGTAATATGAATTAGCTGTAAGCTTTTAAGTCTACAATTTTAAAAACAACCCCAATTTTACAGCAAGGAAAAGGAATTGATCAAAATAAAATTTAACATCCTTGCTTAAGGCTCAAGTAAATTAAATGAGCATTACACATTTGGTTCTCAACCAGAAGCAGCTGAAACATCTACAAACAGCTGGTTAGTAGCTAAGAAAACAGATAAATGTGCAAGACAAAAAAAACCACATATCTGACTGTGAAACTTAATTATATATTTACAAGGAAATTTTAGTGAAAGGAAGCACCCGATGCAACAAAATATATTGCCTATTCCACTTTTGAGTCTCTAGAAACATCAGAATTCAAAGTTAGGATCACAAAGTAGCTGGGACTGCTAACTGAGGGGTCTCAGACCTAAAATGGATGCGCGCCAATTTTTATTTTGCCGCATGTCCATCTTCAGCAAAAATTTTAAAAAGGCATTTTTTACAAGCGTGCTGAAACATGGTTCTGTGCGCACCCAAAACCCGCACCTACACTACTGCAGTACATTTTTCATTGCATCTTAGTGAAAGGACCACTAAATGACTTGCCCAGAGTCACAAAAACATGCAGTGGGATTCAAACAGGGTTCCCCTGGTTCATAGACCACTGCACTAACCATTAGGCTACTCCTCTACTCAAACTTCCTATAGTTCCATTAAGGGGTCCTTTTACTAAGGTGCGCTAACAGATTTAGCACACACTAATGAATTTGTGTGTGTCAAGTGCCATGCAGCCCATAGGTATTTAGTGCAAGCTAATGTTTAGTATGCATTAAATCCATTAGCACACCTTAGTAAAAGGACCCCTCAGCGTGTATCACCCTTTTTTCAACATCCATCACAAATTATTTACAACAAGGTGAATTGATCTGGTCAAATCTGAAATCACTAACCAGATAGTAACTAGTTTCATTTCCACTGTGCAGGGACTGGGGTGCTAGCAGCACATGGTTGAAAAGGTGGAGTTCTTCATTCAAGGCTTAATGCTGGTTCAGTCTCAAAGGAGCTATTGTCTCATCCTTCATGAAATGTTGCTCCCAGCGAGAAACTCTCCAGACCTCCTCATCCCTCTCCACTGCAGACCACATGCATATCAATGGGACCAGCCACTGGTACAGCTGATATCTTCTGCACCTGACTCAGCTGCTTCCCCCCTGAATTTACCCATAAGGAAACAAGAGTAAGGTAAGAGGGCTGAGACAATATTCTAGTGTGTAGTCTCCACCTTGGATCCCCCTAGGCTCAAAATACCTTTACCAGTTTTCTTTGACTTAATTATATGAGCCTACTGTATGAGCTTTGTTTTACATAGAACATAGATAGCAGAACAAAATGTCCAAGTCTAGACATACTCAGTTCCTGTGGTATTTCAGAAAATGGATCTGCTGATGTAGAACCTTTTCTAAAATGCCTGCAGGAGTGCGAGTGTATTTTCTGGTTCATGGAGCAGGGCAACCAATGTACAAATTTATATATGAAAAAAAAAATCAGCTAAGGCAACTCAACAACTTAAACATGTAAGTGCTGAGTGGAGTGGAGTGGAGTAGAGGAGTGGCCTAGTGGTTAGTGCAGTGGACTTTGATCCTGGGGAACTGAGTTCAATTCTCACTGCAGCTCCTTGTGACTGGGCAAGTCACTTAACCCTCCATTGCCCCCATACAAACTAAGTACCTGAATATATGTAAACCACTTTGAATGTAGTTGCAAAAACCTCAGAAAGGCAGTATATCAAGTCCCATTTCCCTTCCCTGGCAAGTATACATGTGAATTGATATATCACAACTTTCATGTGTGTCAGCATTTTCATGTGTATGTCAGCCATTTTACAAACCTATATGTGCAAATGTTGCTTGTTATTCTACAAAGGCCAAAGTCTTTATTCATTATCAATTTAGAAAGGGAAAACACTAAAAATGGATACATACCCTAATCCCTCCTGTAAATGTCTGACCAAAACACTTTTTTTAAGCTACATATGCCAAGAGATAGCTGTAAATCCTTACATGGGAATATTAGGTTACACACAATCAAAAACATGCTTAAGCATATTCTTTAATCCACACCTATAGTTAGGTGTGGTTTACAGAATATGCTTAAGCTGGTCCATGTGACTAGAATTTAGGAGCAGCAAATTACACCAATGAAAACCTAACTTTAGTTGCAGTACGGGTTATTCTATAACACTGCTTGTACATTTTAGGAATGCCCATGAACAACCCATGTTCCTTCCATAGCCATGTCCCCTTTTGGGATCTGTGTGGTAGACTTTATGTGGACTACATTATAGAATAGCCTTAGCGAGTAGTGTGCATAAATTCTAATTAGTGCTGATAATTGCTTGTTAACATCCAATTATCTGCGCTGATTGACTTGTTAACCAATTGAGTTGCACACGCTAATCAGAATATGCCCACATTTGCATGTGCAACTCTAATCACACTATATAGAATCTGGGGGATTATGGACATGAGTTTTAAACTGAGTCCTTTCTAAAATCACTATTTACAAATAGATTACATTAAAATGTCTAGACCGCCTGACCCATAAGTTCTAGGCGGTTTACAATAGGTTAAAAGCTAAGTACCGAGACAAACCTTGGGAATTACAGTTGTACCATCTGATTAATTACAAAAAAGTTAGCTAACAAATCTATTAAAGAAAATAGTCTTCAAATGTTTCCGAAAATTATCATAATTATTCAAGTCCTCATAGAAATTGCAAATAAGGGGGCCCTTTTACTAAGCTGTGCTCAAAAGTGGCCAGAGCTATCACTAGCACAGGGCTTTCCTGCAGGCTGAGGCCACCTTTAGTGTAGGAAAGTCCTCAATCAATGGCTATGTGCTAATTTCCCCATAAGCATGTGGCCATTAGCGCAGGAACACTTAGCGAGACCTATTTTCTAGGCCATAAGGGCTCCCGTGATAATCACACGCTAATCGGTTGGCACCCAGCAATGTAGATGCTCTAATCTATTAGCGCAGAACATGCCTACTCTCTGCCCCCTAACATGCCCCCAGAGCTAAAAAAAAAAAAAAAAAAGTATTTAGCACATGGGAAGCACACACACAGATGCCAAAACTACCTCAGGACACCTGAGCACATCCCACAGAGTGCTTTTTAACCTGAAGCTTAGTAAAAGAGTTCCAAAGTTTCTAAAATGATCCTCTACGTTTAGGTGCCTTTAATACAAACCTATCAACAATAGTTAGATCTGACCTTAATATTAGACTTCTGGTCAAAGGAGTATTTTTTTTTTAAATCAAAGTTCAATAATTTTATTGATGGCATGGATGATGCCATAGAGGTTGATAACAGGCTTGGAGGAGTTTTGTGCACCTTGGTAGACAAATTAAGAACTCAAAATGATTTTGACCATATAGAGAAATGACCAGATATAAATTTTATGAAATTCATTCTGTACAAGTGCAAGGTTAAACACATAAATATAGCACAGAATAGAAAAAAAAGATGCAAATCGCCAATGGCAATGTTGAGAAAAATAATTTATTCACCACATTATTTAAAATAGGTCCGGCACGGTCGCATTTCACCCTCCTAAGGGGCTGCTGCTTCTCAGGAGAGGAGTTGTTTTAGTCTAGTAGGTGGAATTGGTTTTACTGCACCTCTGGGTTGTTATATGCTAGACCCTGACGAAGCCCTTTAGGAGGGTGAAACGCGGCCGTGTCGGGTCTATTTTAAATAATTTGATGAATAAATTATTTTTCTCAACATTACCATTGGTGATTCGCATCTTTTTTGTATTCCATGCTGAATCTTGAGAATCACCTATTTCTTTTCTTAAACATATAAATATGACAAGAATGATTGAATACTTGCTAATACCAAAGAAAAACACCACAAACTGAAGGTGAGTTAGCAATGCATTGTCATCATTAAGACAAAAAACAGCGGGTGTTACAAATCGATTGTGAATGGATAACAGAGGGGGAGAGGACCTCAGACCAGTGACACTTTTTTTAATCAATTAAGATTATAATCGTGTAGTCACAGATTGTAATCACTGGTCCTCTGCCAACCTCCTCCCTCAATGTTCATTTGTGCGTTTCTAATATTTATTAATACTAAACTTCTCCAACATATTCAAAAAAACCACAGCTACTTAGCTCATTACTGCTCCAACCAGGGGCTCCCCAACGGTCCTGTTTCGCCACATGGGGCTTCGTCAGGGGAAGAGCAACCCACAAAGCTGGACTGTGGTGAATATCAAGCAAGCCTGTTGGCAGCTTTACAGGCTTGCTTGATATTCACCACAGTCCAGATGAAGCCCCATTCACAATCGATTTGTAACACCCGCTGTTTTTTGTTGCTGTTTGTTATAATCCAGCGGAGTGAACCCCTTTTTGTTTTCATCATTAAGACAACAAATAGTTTGTCATACCTACAGTAAGTGAAGGAATTCTCTAATTCTGTTTAGTATTGGCAAAGTCTTTGAGTATCATCTCCTGTGTTCATTTGAAACCTCAGGAATGATATAAAAATATAGAGAGAAATTCTAGATACTAGAACATCACTGAACATTTTCTAAAAGCTTGAAGTAACAGGATTCATTTAATGAATCCTGCAATAAATAGTGATGAGGTAGCATCACAGAAATATTAAAATGCATAAAGGTAAATTACCATAGAGATGGATATTAGTCTTTTTCTGTCTCCTGTAGTGATTGGACTAGTACTGTAGAAGTCAGTTTAAATTATAATAGAGACCACATAGGTTAGAAATTAGGAAAAGGTTTTTGGCTATATGGGTACACCAGCTCTGCAAACAATTGCAAGAGCAGAGTAGTATCTTTGCCATTGAAGGATTTTAAGAATAGATTTTGGGCCCTTTTATTAAGCTGCATTAGGCGCTAAGATGCACCTAATGCAGTCAAAAATGGACTACTGTAGGACGCGTTATGTGTTACTTGGTAGTTTTTGTATGTACATTTATCTATTAGGATTTATTTAGCGCCTATTTGAAGAAATTCACTCAAGGCAGTGTACAGTAAGAATAAATCAAACATGAGCAATAGACAATTACAGCAATAAAAATATTCAAATAACAATACTACTTACAATGTCAACACAATATTTAATAGAACGTTTTAATTGACAGTGTAGGGTGTAAGCAAAGACGGAACATATAGATAGGTAAGAGATTAAGAGGAGTTAGAAAATAAGGTGACTAATGTAAAGAAAGTTGCACATGAGGTCAGAGTGATGGTTAACATATAGGGCCCTGTTAACTAAGCCGTGCTGTAGGCACGCTAACTTTTTAGTGCACGCTAAAAATTAGCATGCGCTAATGCTAGAGACACCCATATCTCTAGCTAAAAAGTTAGTGCGCCTACAGCATGGCTTAGTAAACAGGGCCCATAGATAGGTAAGAGAGTGGGAGGAGTTAGAAAGTAAGGTGACTAATTTAAAGAAAGTTGCATATTTATTTATTTGTTACATTTGTACCCCACATTTTCCCACCCATTTGCAGGCTCAATGTGGCTTACATAGTACCGAGAAGGTGTTTGCCATTTCGGTTGATAACAAATACAAGGTTATATTGTGGTCGAATGAGATCGGTGTGTATCAGGCACCATGATGGTTGGAGGGAATGAAGATTGTATATTGTCCAGTACCATCATTGGTTATGTGGTGTTGCTGGGTGTGGTGAATTACGGTGGGCCAGTGGGGTAAGCCTTTTTGAAGAGGTTGGTTTTTAGTGATTTCCTGAAGTTTAGATGGTTGTGGATTGTTTTCACAGCTTTTGGTAGGCCATTCCATAGCAGTGGCGTAGCCAGACTGCCAATTTTGGGTGGGCCTGAACCCAAAGTGGGTGGGCACAAAATTTTCTCTCTACCCCCCTCCCCCAGCAACATTTAGTCACACTTTTCAGTGAGCTTTCAGAGGCCAAAACCTCCTGCCTCAGGTCAGTATAATGCTGTTATGGTATCCTCTCCTGACCTAAGGAAGGAAGTATTGGTCTCTGAAACTTTATTAACACAGGTACCATATTACTTTATCCTAAATTAAAAATAAAATTATTTTCTTTACTTTTGTTGTATGGCCATTTACTTTTACTCATTGTGTTGCTCCCACTCTCTAGATTCTGCTTTCCTTCGTCTTTCTCTTGCCATGGTTTCCTGTCCATTCATCACCTATGGCTTTTCATCTTTTCCTCACCCTTGTTCGCCACATGCCCCTTCCTCTTATTCTCCAGTCTTTCCCTACTCTGTCCTCTCCCTCTTTCCATCCAGCAGCTCCCCTCTTTCTCTCCCCATCCTTCCAGTGTCTCCCCTCTTTCTTTTGCATCCAGCGTCTCCTTTTTCTCCCTACCCTTCCATCCAGTGTCTTCCCTCTTTCTCTCCTTATCCTTCCACTCATCTACCCTCTCTCCTGATCCTTCCATCTAGTGTCTCTATCTCCCCTCTCCTTCTATCCAGTGTCTATCTCTCTACCCTTTTCTGTTCAGTCTCCTCCCTCTCTCCACATCCTTCTAGTTTCTCCCCTTTCTCTCTGCATCCTTTCATCCATCTCCCCTCTTTCTCTCCCTATCCTCCCATGTCCAGCAGCTCTCTTTCCTCTAGTCCCTTCTTCCTCTTCCTTCCTTGTCCAGCAGCTCTCCAGCCCCTTCCTCCTCTCCCTCCCATGTTCAGGAGCTCTCTCCCTTCCATCCAATCCCCTCCTCCTCTCCATCCCATGTCCAGCAGCTCTTTCCCTTCCCTCTAGTCCCTTATTCCTCTTCCTCCCTTGTCCAGCAGCTCTCCAGCCCCGTCATCCTCTCCCTCCCCACCAGTCCCTCCCATGTCCCAGCAGCTCTCCCTTCCCGTCAGTCCCTCCCATGTCCCAGCAGCTCTCTCCCTTCCCTCTAGTCCCTTCTTCCTCTCCCTCCCATGTCCAGTAGCTCTCTCCCTTCCCTCAAGTCCCTTGCTCCTCTCCCTCCCATGTCCCAGTAGCTCTCTCCCTTCCCTCAAGTCCCTTCCTCCTCTCTCCCTCCCATGTACCAGCACCTCAGCCATTTTCCCTCCAGGCCCGCCCATCCACAACCTTTGCGCGCTGTCGCTGCCCTTTTGTCCCGCGGAGGCAGTGTTCAGTGTTTCCTTCCTGCCCTGTCTTTTCCTCAAGCTCCGTCGCATCGTCCCTGCAAGTGGAATCCTTCTCCTTTTCGGCCGTCGCGCTGCTTCCGTTCACACAGGCAGCTTCGCTCTCCCCCACCGCGTTCATCCGGCCCTAACAGGAAGTGCATCAGAGAGGGCCAGAATGGACGCGGCAGGGAGGAGCGAAGCTGCCTGTGTGAACGGCAGCGCTGCGCGACGGCCGAAAAGGAGAAGGATTCCACTTGCAGGGTTGATGCAGCAGAGCTTGGGGAAAAGACAGGGCAGGAAGGAAACGCTGAATGCTGCCTCCGCGGGACAAAAGGGCAGCGACAGCATGCGAAGGATGGGCGGGCCTGGAGGGAAAATGGGTGGCCCTGGGCCCGTCCAGGCCCACCCGTGGCTACGCCCCTGTTCCATAGTTGTGCGCATATGCGATCAGAGAGATGGTTAAATATTATCTCAGCTAGGGTAGGAGTGGATAAACATGTCCTGCTGCAGTACGTGCACTAACCGCTAGATAGGGTGGAGAGTGGCCTTTCCTACACTTACCATGCACAAAATAGTTAGTGCAAGAGCAGTGCAGGAGCCCTAACTGCCTACAACATAGGAGGCGGTAAGGGCTCCTGTGGTAATTTTTTAAATTGCCACACAGGTAAGTGAGCGAGTTAACCTTTCCTCCTGACCCAACCATTGAGAAACAAGAGGGCCTTTACCTTGTCGGGGACTTATGGCATGTGGAGAATATGAAAACGGAGATTGTGCTTTATTTCAGTGGGCAGCTCTGTATACAGATAAGTGTCCATTTTCCATGCTGTGCACAGCTTTTTTTTTTCGGCTTTTTGGCTCACTTTTTGACATATTATTCTGTAAACCTTTAAAAGGTTTCTGGTCCACCGGGGTGGATTGAATCATTGCAAATCTGAGTATAGTTTCTCAGGGTTTTTTGGAACAGCAGTTGTTTCTGTGTTTTGTTTTCTGCTGTCTCTTTTCACCGGAGCAAAAAGCAGTGATAGAAGCCCTTGCAGGGGATTTAAAGGTTGTTTCTCAACCGCCCCTGGGCAGTTGAGGTTTTATTTGTTTATAGATCATTTCACTTGCAATGAAGGGATTCCTTACATTTGGCCATTTCTAGCAAAATATTTTGATTTTTGAACATTTTGCTTTCCACGTGTTCAATATTTTTTTAATGTTAGTGCATGGCCATTAATAGAAAAAATAAAAAAATTGGCGGTTCTTATGGCTAGAGTAAAAATGGCTTAGAGTGCAGAAAAGACATCTATAAGAGCATGCTAAGGTCTATTTTTATTGCAGCTTAGTAAAAGGATCCCTAAATGTTTTGTATAAAATGATAACTGTAAGGGTGTCAAGTACAAGAGGATCTTCGCCTCATCTTTCCGCTATTGGAGTCCTAAGCACTGGAATGCTCTCCCGCAACACCTTAAAACTCAAGCGGACCACGCCCTCGTCAAGAAGTTGTTGAAGACCTACTTCTTTGCCAAGACCTACTCCTCACTTTATATCGCTGCTTGATGCACCCTCCCTGGCTCCTACCCTGCTAGTTCGCCCTGTTAGATGCTTCTCCCCCTGCATACTCCTTGTATATTCTTCTAAGTTTTCCTATTCTGTATTTTATTTAATGTTTGTAAGCCACATTGTGCCTGCATGAGTGGGAAAATGTGGGATATAAGTGAACAATAAATAAATAAATAAATAAATAAATTTTACTGTAAAGGAAGCTATCAGGTCTAAGATCATGGGTATGCAGTAAAGAACTGTGCTCCTCCTGAATCTTTATTCTGGGTTCTCCCAGATTTTATCAAGGCAGGATAATAATAATCCAAGCAGTATCTCCATTAATAGGCTTACCAAGGACTCTGTCAGCAGCTGGATGCTGGCACCATAAGCATTTTTAAAACTTGAGTATCAGAATGTCTGGCGTCCTGCTTGCTGATCTTGTGATGCACCAGGTCAGCGATCGGGAAATGGCAATTGGTAGGTTTTGCATAGGGTTGGTGGATGCTACCTTATCTGGTTTAAAAGTCAGTGGGATGATACTGGGGGTTTCTGAGATATTGCCAACTCTGCAATTTGGTACTTTAGGAGAACACCTAGTTCAACTAATGGGTGGTCCAGTCCTGGGAAGCCAAAGTTTAGTTTCATTATTTAAACTGATGATATTCTGCTTGTGATCCCAGTAGGGAAAGACAGCGGGAAAACTATCTAGAACATTAATCAAAGACTAGGCATTACATACATACATAGTAGATGACGGCAGAAAAAGACCTGCATGGTCCATCCAGTCTGCCCAAGACAAACTCATATGTGTATACCTTACCTTGAATTTGTACCTGTCCTTTTCAGGGCACAGACCGTATAAGTCTGCCCAGCGGTATTTCCCGCCTCCCAACCACCAGTCCCGCCTCCTATCACCGGCTCTGGTACAGACCGTATAAGTCTGCCCTCCCCTATCCTAGCCTCCCAACCACCAACCCCTCTTCCTCCCACCTGCTCCGCCACCCAATATTACACTGAGGATGCTGAGTTAAAAAAATGCTGAACTCAGCTAAAACCACAGTATTCATAGTGGGTAAAAATCTATTGAGAAACATTGAGACCCTATTGGAACGGGGTTATTTTCCATATTACAGAATATATTTATAGTCTTGGGGGGGCTAATCAATGGCTGACTTTGAAAAATCATATCTCCAGTATTTTTAAAGCATGCATATTATATTAAAATCTATATTTCACATGACCATTTCTGAATATGGATGTCTAAAACTTATAATTAAGATATTTATTATAATTTTCCATTGATCTACTGCAATAGCATTCTTGAAGGTCTTTTTTCAAAGTCTATTTATAAATTGCAGCTGATACAAAACCCAACAGCTTAAATGGTCTCTGGTAATAAATCGACTGCATTTCTCACATTATGAGGAAATTTAGGCTTATAAATCAGACTAGGGACTAGCCTTGGGATAGATTGGGGGCAGAGTGTGTAGGTACGTAGCTATTTACCATTACATACCTTTTTAAAAAGGCCTATTGGAGAAGGGAATATATCTCTTCAGGAACATCAAACAATTTATAATTTTAATTTTACTGATTTTCTTGAAAACTCTCCTGAAGAAGCTCCAACTCTGGCTACACTATTGGTGAATCTGACATTGAAATCTGATAGGGGTTTTCTCCTTAGGATGTTCTTTAGGAAGCAATACATTTTCTGGGGTACCTGGTCATAGCTCCGAAAAAAAAAGCTCCTGACATAATAGCCCCTGACATAACAACCACTGTCAACACGGCCTGCCCACAATATAGCCCTTGACAAGTTATCCCCCCAACAAAAGGGCCCAATCAGGCTGCCCAGAATATGGCACTGCATTTTTTTTCTAATAATCTTACCTTGCCAAAAGGATAAGGTTGGTAAGTGTCAATGGCTATTTTGTTAGAGGCTGATTTGTCAAGGGCTATTTTGTTACAAGACTGTTTTATCAGGGCTTTTTTGTCGGGGCAATTATGTCGGGGTGCCATTTTCTGGTCGATATTCAAAGCAATTTAAAAAGCCAGGAGAGGCTCCTGGCCATTTAAATCACTGGTGGTACTAGGCGGCTCTTAACTGGATAGTACTGCTGAATATCCCCTCTAACCACCTATTCTGCAACTGGCTAGTTTGTGGGTATTCTGAGAGCAGAGTAAGGGCATAAAAGAAACTTAGCTGGTTAGTGGTGATTTTCAGTCTGATAACCAGCTAGTAACCACATAAAGTTAGGACAGCAAAGTGGTTGGCTTAACTTTATGTGATGAGTTAACCAGACACTGATCTAAATTTTGGCAGGTGCCCAGTTAATTCTGGGTTGGCAGATATACCCAGTTATTTAATGCCAGGAGCCACTTAGCTTGCAAAGTTGTGCATGCATGTTTTAGAATAGTGTCAGTTACACAGGTAACTTAATTAAATAATTAGCTCATACTTGGCATTAACCGCTATACTTGATGTTGATTGGTGCTAATCGGCACTAACTAGCAGTTAAGTACATAACTGTCCTTAGTTGGGATTCTACAAAATGTGCATGCAAGATGCATAGTGTGAAACTGCAAGGGGGAATATAGACCTAGGAGGGTTATGGACAGGTATGGGGTATGCCTAGAACTTACATGCATGGGTTATAGATTCCCACCTCTGAGGCCAATCATAAGTTCTTTTGTTGTTTTGGAATCATAAGTTCTAGTTGTTTTGGAAGTTCTTCTCTTGATACTTCCAAAACAACTAGTTTTTGGTCTCAGAGAAAGAAGAGATTCCACTTCCTTGACATGATCCTTCGGGTCAATAACTGGCTGCCCTGGACAGGAAGGATGATTGCACCCGTATACCTATCCATCCATCACACTACAAATTCTCATGAGTCTATGCCCTGGGAAGGTATTTTCAGTACAAGTTCTTACCATCCAGTCTCTCATCAGCACCTAGAGTCTTCACCAAATGTGTCTCTGTCACAGCCAGTGGTGTAGCTACAGGGGACCTTGGGGGCCTGCCCCACCAATTTGGGTTTGGGCCCCCAAAGTCTGCTGGTTTGGTTGGTGGGGATCCACAAGCTCTGCCAGCAGAAGCTTGGTTGTAGGTCTCACTTGTTAATTTAATAAAAAAATAGAAAAAAATATTGTACAACACTTCAAATGCAGATTAAATGAATATGAATGTAACAAATTACTACTACTACTACTAACAAACATTTCTAAAGCGCTACTAGGGTTACGCAGCGCTGTACAATTCAAACATAGAAGGACAGTCCCTTCTCAAAGAGCTTACAATCTAAAAGACAAGAGAACAATCTAAAGACAAGTGAACAATCTAGAGGACGAGTGAACAGTTAATCTGATAGGGTGGATAGATTGGGGCATTCTATATTTCTCAAGTGGTTAGGCGCCGAAGGCAGCATTGAAGAGGTGAGTTTTAAGCAGAGATTTGAAGATGGGTAGGGAGGGGGCATGGCGTATGGGTAAAGGAAGATTGTTCCAGGCATAGGGTGAGGCAAGGCAGAATGAGCGGAGCCTGGAGTTGGCAGTGGTGGAGAAGGGTACTGAGAGAAGGGCTTTGTCCTGTGAGCAGAGGTTGCGGGCGGGAACATAGGGGGAGATGAGGGTGGAGAGGTAGTGAGGAGCCACAGACTGAGTGCATTTGTAGGTAAGGAGGAGGAGCTTGAATTGTATGCGATATCTGATCAGAAGCCAATGAAGTGATTTAAGGAGAGGGGTGATATGAGTATATCGGTTTTGGCGGAATATAAGACGTGCAGCAGCGTTCTGAACGGATTGAAGGGGGGATAGATGGCCGAGTGGGAGGCCGGTGAGGAGTAAGTTGCAGTAATCAAGGCGAGAGGTAATGAGAGCATGGACGAGAGTTCTGGTGGTATGCTCAGAGAGGAAAGGGCGAATTTTGCTGATGTTGAAGAGGAAGAAGCGACAGGTCTTGGCAGTCTGTTGGATAATATGAATATGAATGTAACAAATAAGTTGGATATGAATACTTAATATCTGCAGACCTTGTAAACAGTTTGTATATTACCAGGTTAGTTTCCAATGACACCTAGCTACAAGGTCTATGTGTACATTGCTGTTAAACAGACTTTTTTGAAATAACTCCTATATAAACATGGTAATAGCTCCACAATTTTTAATCCCATAAATTTCCATAGAATATTAAGGAGCCTATTTACTAAGCTGCATTGGGTTTTTTAACATGTTTTTACTTATGATGCATTAACAGTTAATACTGTGTTAAGGGGCCCTTTTACGAAGCAGCGGTAAGCCCACTGCCGACTTAACGATTGCCAATCCAGAACTACTGGCAGTCTACTTAAGGAGTGTGGTGGTAGTTCCTACTACTACTACTTATCATTTCTAAAGCGCTACTAGATGTACGCAGCGTTGTATATTTGAACATGAAGAGATAGTCCCTGCTCGACAGAGCTTACAATCTAATTAGGACAGACAAACAGGACAAACAAGAGATAAGGGAACATTAAAGTGAGGATGATAAAATAAGGGTTAGGAGTTAAATGCAGCATCAAAAAGTTGGGCTTTCAGCTTAGATTTGAAGACGGCCAGAGAAGGAGCTTGACGTACCAACTCAGGAAGTCTATTCCAGGCTTCCTCTTCAATCTGTTCAAAATCCTGCTGCACGACTAATATTCCGCCAGTGTCGTTATGCTCATATTAGCCCTCTCCTCAAGTCACTTAATTGGCTCTCTATCCATTTCTGCATCCAGTTCAAACTCCTCTTATTGACTTATGAGTGCATTCACTCTGCAGCTCCTCCGTAGCTCTCCACTGTTATCTCTCTCTACACTCCTCCCCGGGAACTCCATTCACTGGGTAAATCTCTCTTATCTGCACCCTTCTCCTCCACTGCATTCAAATTGGATCACTTTTCTGTGCTGAAACTTTGGCACAGAAGTAGTGGCTAACGTTTGGCGGCATATATAGAATTTCCCCCTTGATGCTTATCTTTAGATGCCAACTTATACAATTACCCTTTAAGACATTGTAGGACCAACTTGAACAACACAAAAGGGGGGGGGGGGGCTTTCCATTTTTCTCACTAGCAAATTAATGTTTACGTCAGCTCCGGTACTGTTAGAACATATATCAAACCTATAAATGGCAAGTGACCGACTCACCTGCAAATGCGCAGTAGAGACTTCCCTCTCTGTCCCGCCCCTGCATCAAGACGTGATGACGGGGGGAGGGGGGCGGGACAGAGAGGGAAACTGCGCGGAAGGGGAGGGAGGGAACCGCTGACGTCGCTACCGCTCCACCCCCAAGGTAGCCGCTACCGCCCCCCCCCCCCCCGGAGTCGCCACCACCCCCCCTTCACCCGGCCTGGGCCCTCTCTTCGTTATTCAACTTACAGCAGCGCCGAAACAGCAGCAAGCAGCTCAGCTTCAGCTCCCGTCAGCCTTCCTTCCCTGCCTGTGCCCCGCCCTCGCCGACGTGACGTCACACGAGGGCGAGGCACAGGCAGTGAAGGAAGGCCAATGGGAGCTGCTGCTTGCTGCTGTTTTGGCGCTGCTGTAAGTTGAATAACGAAGAGAGGGACCGGGCCGGGTGAAGGGGGGGGGCGGGGTGACTCCGGGGTGGGGGGGGCGGTAGCGGCTACCTTGGGGGGGAGGGGACATGGGAGGTCTCAGAAGGAGGGGGGCCCTTGGAGCTGGGAGGGCTGGACTGAAGGGGGCCTTCCAGCTGGCTGGGAAGAAGGCACGGGGGGGGGGGGGGGGGCCTTGGAACTGGGAGGGAGGGAGGGCAGGGGGGCCCTTACAGTTGTGAGGGAATGGGGCCCCTTACAGTTGTGAGGAAATGGGGCCCTTACAGTTGTGAGGGAGAGCAAGGGGCCTTGGAACTGGGAGGAAGGGAAGGGGACCTTGGGAGCTGGGGGGGAGGGCCTTGGAACTGGGAGGGAGGGAGGGCGGGCAGGGGGCCTTGCAGCTGGGAAGGGGGGAGGACTGGAGCCTTGGAGCTGGGAGGGAGGGACAGAGGGGGCCTTGGAGCGGGCAGGGAAGGAGGATGGCAGGGGGCCTTGCAGCTGCAATGGGAGGGGGGCCTTGGGAAAAAAAAACATTCCAATACGCGCCCGTTTTAACGGGCTTAACAGCTAGTATATATATATTTGAATGTAGAGGATTTGTTTCCTTCCATATTCTCCACTAAGGTATTTTGTGCATTTGATATAGTTCAGAGTCATGTTCTTTCTGAGAAAATGTTCCATCTGATTAAGGGCCCTTCTAAGTAGTCCGAAACCATATGAAATTATGTTCTGACATTTACCCAGTAATAGATTTTTTTTTTTTTAAGTATCTTGCTTTGTTTAAACAAAAACTTGAAAAGTATTTCCCATTATTAAATTACTGGGATAGTGAAGAAGCAATTACAATCGTAGTACAAATAATTTAGATTTTATTTCTTTAACAGCTGAAAGCTCAGAAGCAATCACACAGTGAATCTGGCGAAGTATAAGACTTCAGTGAGTTTATATGAAACCCTCTATCCAGATTCTGTTCAGACAGGTATCATTTAGAAAATATTTCAAAGAATGTTAGTGCCATAGAACAGTCTTTGCATCTTTAAAGGGGCCGTTTCTTATACCAACATCTCCACAGTACCTTTTTTTAGGAGTGCACAGAATAAATTCAGGAGAAATAAAGAAATAAACGCAAATAAAACAACAAGAGGATTACAGCTCTGTCCCTGCCACGTTTACTTTTCTGTATTTTCAAGGCTGTAATCAAACCCTGTGAGCACATTTTGAAAGAAGAATTCCCCGTGGAGTTGCCATTTGAAAATTCAGATGCCATGCACACTGCAGGTACTTTTAGACCCCAACGCTTTGCAGCCACTGGGGAGGAAATATAGGCATCAGAAGGTATGCATGTGATATTGAAATGGAGACATGTTTTTGCTCTCCCTAACTATCCCTGGTGCTTTTTCTTTGCCAGTAAAAGTATGATGCTGTGAACAAACGGGGCCTATTTATTTATTTAATTTATCAATTTCAAAATACAATTAGGGGTCCTTTCACCAAGCTGCGGTAGCAGTGGAGGCCATTTTTGCCATGCGCCAGGGGTAAAAAGCCCTGAAAAAAAAGACTTGGCCATGCGGGGGAAGCCCTTACTGCCAGACATTGAGGTGGCAATAAGGGCTCCTGCAGTAACCCAGCTGTAACCAGGCAGTGATTACTGCTAGGTTAGCGCCATGCTAGAAATTATAGAATTAGTTTCTGTAGTACTGGAAATGGCACGCGCTCAAGGCAGAACTACCGTGGTAGCCACGTTGGGTCTGCAGTAGCTGTAATTGTCGTTGCTTGGCTGTTATGCGCAACTGTCCTTAATCAGTATTCTGTAAGCTGTGCGCTCAAATTCCACAGCACACAACTCTAAGGGAGATGCGGACCTAGCAGGGGCATGGGTGGGTCGGGGGTGTCATGCAGTTACTATTTACACGCCTAACTTCCTAGCGTTAGGTGCAAGCATTTACATCAGCCATTGAGCCAGTGTTAAGTGCTTGTGATTAAAGTCTGTAGAGATTTATTTATTTTATTTATTTATTTATTTGTTGCATTTGCATCCCACATTTTCCCACCAATTTGTGGCTTACATTACATCGTAATGGCGCTTGCCATTTCTGGATGGAGAATTACAGGTTGTATTACATTAAAGCAGATAAATGGTACAATAGAAAACAGAGAGGTATTGCATTGAAGTTCCTGAATGAGTTATAGACTAAGTTAGATAATCAAATATAAAAGTTCCTGAATGAATTATAAAATATGTTATATGATCAAATATAGAAAGTTCATGTACGGCATGAGAAACACAGTTCGATCCGGCATAATAGCTAAAGTGGTAGTGTGTATTGTGTAACTTTATTCCCTTAGAGGTCCTTTTACGAAGCTGCGGTAAAAGGGGGCCTGCGCTAGCATCAGCACGTGTTTTTGACGTGCACTGAGACACCCTTTTACCGCAGCAGGTAAAAGGCTTTCTTTTTTTGTTGTTTTGTTTTTTTAGGAAAATAAAGGGCCATGTGGTAAATGAAATACCACACGGCTATTTCAGAGGGAAATCCTTACATACATTGAGATGTCAGTAAAGGCTCTAATGCTAACCCGGCTGTAACCGGGTAGTGTACGGTGCTGCCCGATTACCGCCAGTTAAGTTCCGGCACTACATTTTTTATAGCGCCACAAACGGCACATTCTAAGGGTAGGAACTCTCTCCTCTTCAATCTGTTCAAAATTCTGCTGCACGACTTATATTCCGCCAGTGTCGTTATGCTTATATTAGCCCTCTCCTCAAGTCACTTCACTGGCTTCCTATCCATTTCCGCATACAGTTCAAACTCCTCTTATTGACCTGTAAGTGCATTCATTCTGCAGCTCCTCAGTACCTATCCACTCACATCTCTCCCTACATTCCTCCCCGGGAACTCCGTTCACTAGGTAAATCTCTCTTATCTGCACCCTTCTCCTCCAGTGCTAACTCCATTCCTTTTATCTTGCTGCATCATATGCCTAGAAAAGACTTCCTGAGTCAGAACATCAAGCTCCATCTCTGGCCGTATTCAAATCTAGGCTAAAAGCCCACCTTTTTGATGCTGCTTTTAACTCCTAACCCTTACTCACTTGATCAGTACTCATGTTTTATCATTCCCACCTTAGTAATTCTCTTATCCCTTATTTGTCCTGTTTGCCTGTCCTAGTTAGATTGTAAGCGTACGTCTAGTAGCGCTATAGAAATGATAAGTAGTAGTAGTAATTACAGGATTACTAGCTTAGTCATTGCTACACGGTCCAATAAAATAGACAAAACATGTATTTATTACAAACTAGCTTGTTTATTTCATTCTAAAAATACACAAACAATGATACTATGAATTAATTTTTATCAGAAATGTGAACAGAAAAATAAACATTCAGTTAGTGGCGGTTACATTTTTGTAAAATGCTTACTGTTGCCAGTAAGAATAGCCCCCAGTATTCAGTGCTGGGCCATATGTGGGCAATGATACTGAATATTTGGGGCCATAGGAGCCAACTTTTCAAAATGATTGGGGGTGCTAAACCCAATGGAAATAACCCCTCCCTGGACACATATAAGGAATTTTCTCAATATTGGGGGTGCTCAAGCACCCACAGCACCCACAGAGTCGGCTCCTATGTTTGGGGCTAAATTTGGTGGGGATGACCACCAGAACCTATGTTGGATCCAGCTGATATTCAACCAGGGCCCACATAAGACAGTTATGTATTCCTGGATGAATATCAGCCGTGATCCACATAACTACCTTTTAACTTTAAGGCCCTTCTGATCCCAAGTTTGTTTAAGGATTTTCTGCCTCACTCATCAAAAGGATGTCTGAACGGTTTACATTCCAGCAGAAACAGAGAGTGTGGGGGTGCATAAGACAATTATGACAGTGAGATAGAGCTACAATATAAGATAGGATGAGAGGAAAACACATTAGGAATATGCAGTGTGTTCAATCTTCACATCCCTTTCCTGTCCACCAAAATAGCCCCCTCCCTCCTCCTACTCCCTCTCCCCAGCACACGGTAATCAAAGGCCCTCCTCTCCCCCTGGAACAACTCTCCCCACTCTCAACATCCCAAAGTCTAGGTAGGCTCCCCAGGCCTATCTGATGTCCCTGTAGGTCCGTGGAGGTTGTTGGGTGCAAGAGCGAAGTCTCCTCACTCCTGCCCCTTGTGGCTGGCCTTTGCAAATGGCTGTCACAATCTTTTGCAGAAGCTCACAGTACTTTGTGAGGTACCATGAGCTGCTGCAAGAGGTCACAAGGGGCAGGAGCAAGTGACCTTTGCTCCTGCCTCCAACGACTCCCACAGACCACCAGGGACATGAGGTAGGCCTAGGTGGAGCCTATGTAGTCCTCGGGGAGTTAGGGGTGCTGGGCCTCATTCAGGGGAGAGGGAGGCCTTTGATATCCATGGGCTAGGGGGAGGAGGTAGGAAGGAGGGGGCTATTTTGGAGGCTGGGGACAAGATCATGTGGGACTTTATAGGTAAAATATAGTTATGTGGTCCTGTCTGATATTCATCCACTGCTGGTGCCTGCAATGCCAAGCAGATTAATTTAGGACAGCTTTTGAATATTACTGGCACCTGCATAACCCCCCCCCCCCCCCCCCGTTCCTCCGTAACACCACCCAAGTGCTGCCCCTGACCTACCTCACTTTTTGCAGGATCATCTGTGGTGATATTGAGTGGCACTTTCCGGTTAAGTGCCACTGAATATCACCATGTAGGTGGTCAGAAGTGATTTAACCTGGCAGGAGGATTTCCTGCCTGGTTAAATTACTTTGAATATCGAGTGGTTTGTTCTCAATTATGGGAGGGTGAGGGGGCAGAAAAGGTTGCAAATGTCAAAAAAGAAACAAATCAATTTAGTTTATTTTGCTTCATTTATAAAATGAAGCAAAACAAGATATGAAATATTTTGACATTTTAAATGAAAGCCAAAACAAGAAAAAAAATCAAATTTATTTTTCTATAAATATCATGATTCATAGAGAACAGCAATTCCATGGGGGGAAATGCTTGAAAGAAAATAGAGGAAATTCACTAACAGCTTGCAGCCCTTGGTCTGCAAAACATCCCAATTTTAATATTAAAGTACAGGAAAAAAAAGTTTTACTAGTTGAAAAATTCAAAAAGAATTCAGAAGGAAAAGGGACTTCAAAATGCCCTACTTCAGTATTCAAGGAAAAGCCAAAAAAGATTGCAATTCAGAGTTTGAGGTGACCGATGTTTTAGTTCACAGCTGCATACAAAGCTCTTGAGCTATCCTCACCGACCCTGTAACTTCTCTAGACGTCAAAAATCTTTTAGGTACAGGCATTTACAGCAGATATGGGGTGGTACAAGTGGCTGCACCTAGACGTACATTCATTATCTGTCACTTGCACTAATATCCTGTTAAAAAAAAAATAGGCATCATTATTTGCACCTATAGTAGATGTTCTAGCTTGAAATTGTAAATTCCATAAAATTGCTCAGGGTTATTATTGATGACCACTTGACAAGGGCAGTGCACAAGGGCCCAGAGGCTCTCCCCCCACCAGCTGCCGCACACTACAGCCCCCGAGCTTCAATGGGCCCTCCCTGGTCCCACCTTTAAGGGCCCCTATGGTCTAGTGGCCTCTGCAGGAGCAGGAAAGAACAACACTGTCAAGACCCGTGAAACTACCAAAGGAAGTCTTGGCACCCATTTTGAAAACATGGCGGTGCTGAGCAGAATAGTAGTAGTGGGCAGAGAAGAGTGGCGTTCTTTCCTGCCCCTGAAGAAGCCTCTAGACCACCAGGGCCCTTCAAGGTAGGACTGAGAAGGACCCGCTGAGGCTCAGGGGACTGTAGTATGCAGTAGGGGGGCGGCAGATTAGCGTGATTCTATAAAGAGTACGCACAACTTAATCGAACAACAAGCTAATCAGCACTGATAATTAGGAGAAAGCAATCAATTATCAGCAATAATTGGCTATAATTAGGATTTAGGTGCATATCCGATTCTGTAATGGATTGTGTCTAACTCCTATTGAACATAATAATTTGGGGACATGGTTAGGGACGTTCCTGGAGGCATTCCTGGATTTTATGCACATTGATACAGAATCAGGCCTAAGTGAGCCTAACTTAGGTACCTGTATTCAGGCCTAATTGCTGTTGCCTACAGTTAGGCACAACAGTGCTAAGTGCAAATCAATAAAGGATATAGCACAATATAGAATTGTGCTAAGCGTGTCACATTATCAGTGCCAATTTTTAGTTGCTACTTACAGAATTTGGCTCTATGTGTTTCCCTGCCACGTTTAGGCACCTGTTCTTACACCAGCTCTATGGCTCATATTACTGCAGATGTCTGAATGTCGCATGCATTGACCTATACTATAATTGAGCCTAGGTCCCTAAATCTGTTATAGAATAGTGGAGGAGTGGCCTATTGGTTAGTGCAGTGGACTTTGATCCTGGGGAACTGAGTTTGATTCCCACTGCAGCTCCTTGTGACTCTTGGCAAGTCACTTAACCTTCCACTGTCCTTGGTACAAAATAAGTACCTGAATATATGTAAACAGCTTTGAATGTAGTTGGAAAAACCTCAGAAAGGCAGTACATCAAGTCCCATTTCCCTTTCCCTATTTGAGATTCTACATGGAATGTTGCTACTATTGGAGATTGTAGATGGAATGTTCCTACTATTGAGATTCTGTTGCTACTATTTGAAATTCTACATGGAATGTTGCTATTCCACTAGCAACATTCCATATAGAAGCCTGCCCTTGCAGATCAGCAATGCAGCCGCGCAGGCTTCTGTTTCTGTGAGTCTGACATCCTGCATATACGTGCAGGACGTCAGACTCACAGAAACAGAAGCCTGTGCGGCCACATTACTGATCTGCAAGGGCAGGCTTCTACATGGAATGTTGCTAGTGGAGGAGTAGCCTAGTGGTTAGTGCAGTGGACTCTGATTCTGGGGAACTGGATTCAATTCCCACTGCAGCTCCTTGTGACTCTGGGCAAGTCACTTAACCCTCCATTGCCCCTGGTACAAAATAAGTACCTAAATATATGTAAACCACTTTGAATGTAGTTGCAAAAAACCCTCAGAAAAGCAGTATATCAAGTCCCATTCCCAAATAGTCATCTACCGTGTGACCTCAGAGTGCCTAAATAGAAGCTCCCACATTAAAAAAAATTGTCTCCTATATACTTATATTTACTTGCATTTAGGGTGGCTGATTTTATAAAACCCATTCATGATTTTGAAAATCACACTTTTTATTAATAACCACTTAGAGGCTTTTTGTCATGTGAAAGATGATTACTTTTCTAGGATGCATTAAAAGCTGTTGTCAATAAGGAACGTGTTTTCAATCAAATAGTATGCACAAAAGCACTTAGAAGATTTAAACTTTAGTAGATATATGGTAAATATTGATTATGGGGCTGAAAAAAAACAACTAAAATATTAGTGTTATGGTAATAAGCTTTATAATCTGACAAGAAAAGAAAATGGTGCTTGAAGCATAAATAAAATATGCAGTAATGGCTAGTAGGAAGACATTACAGTTGCTATGGTTTTCTGTAGTAGTTTATTCTCAATAAGTGAGGGGAAATAATCTGTTTTATTGCATTTTCCTATAGTGCTTATCAGAAGATGGTATTGGTGCACCATAGCTATCATTGTTCTGCTTTCTAATAATTTAACAAGATCATGCAGTTACAATTTCACTACTGATGGTGGTGGAATCCCAAGCAAGCTCTATGTAGAGGAACAGTACATCCTCATTGGAATAAAACACAACTGAAATAACAAGGCACATCTTACTTAAGGTATTTGGGACTAGATGAGATACCCAATAAGAACATGACCAAGACTGAGCTTCTTATCTTTCCCCCTAAACCAACCTCTCCTCTTTTTCCATTCTCTGTTTCTGTGGATAACACTTTCATCCTCCCCGTCTCACCAGCTCATAACCTTGGGGTCATCTTTGACTCCTCTCTCTCCTTCTCTGCACATATTCAGCAGGCTGCTAAAACATGTCATTTCTTTCTCTATAATATCACCAAAATTTGCCCTTTCCTTTCTGAGCACACTACCAGAACCTTTATCCACACTCTTATCACCTCTCACTTAGACTATTGCAACTTGCTTCTCACAGGTCTCCCACTTAGCCATCTCTCTCCTCTTCAATCTGTTCAAAATTCTGCTGCACGACTAATGTTCCGCCAGTGTCGCCATGCTCATATTAGCCCTCTCCTCAAGTCACTTCACTGGTTCCTATCCATTTCCGCATACAGTTCAAACTCCTCTTATTGACCTATAAGTTCATTCACTCTGCAGCTCCTCAGTACCTCTCCACTCTCATCTCTCCCTACACTCCTCCCCGGGAACTCCATTCACTGGGTAAATCTCTCTTATCTACACACTTCTCCTCCACCGCTAACTCCAGACTCTGTTCCTTTTTATCTTGCTGCACAATATGCCTGGAATAGACTTCCTGAGCCACTACGTCAAGCTCCATCTGTGACCATCTTCAAACAAGGCTAAAAGCCCACCTTTTTGATGCTGCTTTTAACTCCTATCCATTACTCACTTGTTCAGTATCTTTATTTTATCATCCCCACCTTAGTAATTCCCTTATCTCTTATTTGTCCTGTTTGTCTGTCCTAATTAGATTGTAAACTCTGTCGAGCAGGGACTGTCTCTTAATGTTCAAGTGTACAGTGCTGTATACATCTAGTAGCGCTATAGAAATGATAAGTAGTAGTAGTAGTATAAGTATTGCCATACTGGACAGACCGAAGGTCCATCAAGCCCAACATCCTGTTTCCAACAGTGGCCAATCCAGGTTACAAGTACCTGGTTTATGGACTTTTCTTTTAGGAAGTGATCCAAACCTTTTTTAAACCCTGCTAAGCTAACTGCTTTTACTACATTCTCTGGCAAAGAATTCCAGAGTTTAATTACACGTAAAGTGAAGAAATATTTTTTTCCAATTCATTTTAAATTTACTACTTTGTAGCTTCATTGTATGCCCACTTGTCCTAGTATTTTTGAAAAGAGTAATCAGCACTCAAAAATGAGCTCCCATTATAGAACAACACTGAATGCCCAAATTTGGGCATCAGGACTTATACCTGCAAAATGTTAGGACTGCCCCTGACCCGCCCATGTACCTCCCATGACCACACCCCCTTTTGGGTTGTGCACTGTGGGATTTGGGTGCACATTGCTATAGAATAGCATATAGCAAAATGTGCACCCAATTCCAAATTGTTGCCAATTAGCACCCAATTATTGGACCTAATTTGCTCCTTAGCCAATTTCATTAGACTCACATCTTGGACTGGCGCCCAAATATCAACACCCAAGTTTGGGTGCCATATTTAGAATCTGGGGGTTAAGGACCATTTTTTGTAAACTGCATTAAGAGCTACTGCATGCTTAATGCAGGAAAAATGGCCTAATGCAGGACAGAGTAAAATGTTTTGCATTAGTTTTGCCATTTGTGCATGCTGACTGCATGGTAGTTATTTATTTATTTATTTATTTATTTATTTATTTATTTATTTCGAGGGGGCCTGTCAGGGGTGGAGAATGAGCATGGAAATGTTATTTAGCTAGTGTGCTGCAAGTAGTACCTGCTAACTGAATAACACTAACTTAACCTGGGAGCCCTCAGAGGTGGCAGTAAGGGCTCCCATGATAGGGTTTTTTTTTACTGTGGCCACGTGCAAATGGTAACATTAATGCATTCTCTTATTTACTGTGCTCCAGACAAATATTTGAATATCAAAATCACTTTATTGTAACAAACCTCTCCCAACATACATACAACCCCTAATTGCTGAGTCAGTTCAATCCCTCATGAGTATTATACATAACAAATTATTATACAAACATTGTAAACACGTCACGACTGTTAAATCACATTTGAACAATATTATCATTCACTATCTTCACTTCCTAATGAAATATTGCATGTAAGGAGTTTGGATCTCTTGAGGAGCTGGGAGAGGGATTTGAACCTCTTGAGGTTGTGAAAAGAAGGATTGCACATCTTGGGAGGGTTGGGAAGGGGGATCATACCACTTGGGGAAGGTATGGAAGGGGACTGCACCTCTTGGGGGAAGGGAGAGGGAAGGGCATATCATAAGTAATTAAGTACTTAAAGATGCACAAACCAGAGGTCTATCAAGCTCAGTATCCTGTTTCTAACAATGGCCAATCTAACTAACAATTACCTGACAAGATCCAGATAATACAGCTGGAAGTCTGTGGACAGCCCATGTCAGCGGGATACAACTCCTAAGTCCTGGATAAGACCTTTTAAATATTGGTCCCTAGCTTTTAAGGGTGTGCATTTGTTGAAAAAAATTACATAAAAAAATTACCGTGCATTTAGCGTGGGCACATGACAAAAGTAGCGTGTTTTGTGTTAGACTATTTTTGATGCATTAGGTGCCCACTTGCGCTTAACACAGCTAGCAAAAGGGGCTCCAGTGTGATCCTTACCATGTGGATGTGTGGGTGGAGGGAGCTGTAAAAAAGGTGGGTGGAGAGAGGCTGGAAAAAAGATTGGGGAGGGGGACGTACATGGAGGGGGGGGGGAGGAAAAAGGGGAAAATATACTGATGATGTCAGCCCATACTTTGGGAATCACTGATTTCTATGAGTAGATTCTTATCTAAACAGAATGGATTACTAACACTCTTTATTGTTTACATTACATTACATTGCATTTCTGATATTCAGCTACTACCAATGTAGTTGGAAGCAGATTACATAAAACAAAACTAGGTTATTACCTAGGAATTACAGCCTATAAAAATATTATTACTTAGACAGAATATATTCCTTTGAAACAAAAAGGGCTTTATGGATTTTCTAAAAGCTTTGTAATTAGTTAGACATCTAAATTTAATTGGCAATATATTCCATGCTTTTGCTGCCTGATAGGAAAAAGAAGAAGTAAAGGGTTTTAAAATTGATAGCTCTAAGGTTTGGAAACACATACAGGGGTTAAATTCAAGAAATGGTGCAGAAATGTAGGCACCAGGATGATGCACACTGATGCTGGTACAGAATACTAGCGTAAGTCCACAGTTTCACTCCTAACCTTAGGTGCTCGCACCTTACGCCTTGTTAAAGGCTGGTGTTACTGGTCATGCCTAACTGTTGGCAGTTAGGTGTGAAATCCCCAGTATTTTATAAATTGCTCGTTTAACTTATAGGCATGCCCCTGACCTGCAAATTCCCTTCCTATGACCATGCCCCCTAAAAGATGCGTGCAACAGAAATTGCACGAGCGGCTTCTAGAATAGCCACTAAGGTTATTTGCACATGCAACTGACAATTGGTACCAAGTAATGCCAATTAACATCAATTTAAGCCCATAATAGGCAGTTAACTCCAACTAACAGCCAATTCTTAAATTAAGTTGTGTACACAACTGATCTTAATCTATAAATTGGATGCACCTAATTAAAGAATTGGGGGCACAGGACTCGATTCTATATATGGCACCTGTAAAATCGGGGCTGAAAAAATGTCCACCTAGGAATAGTCTATAAACCACGCCTAGATTTAGGCTCAGCTTATAGAATACACCTAACAGGTTTATAGAATACGCCTAGCCACCGTGTCTGCACCTAACTCTAGGTGTGTCTATTTATGACAAATAAAACCTTGTGTAAATACCAGTATCTAAGTTAGGCATGTAACAGGTGTCTTGTATAATCCTGTGACTAAATTTTAAGAAAACCCACAACCCACGCATTGCATGCCCATGCCAAGCTCCCTTTTTGGCAGCGCACATTAGAATTTACTTGCCCCACTTTACAGAATATGCTTTGCAACTTGTGCACGTAAATTCTAATTAATGTTAACTAGTTTCAATAATTGCGTGTGAAGTGGCAATTATTGGCGCTGATTAGCTTGTTAAGATAATTAAATTGTGCAACAAATCCAGAATATGGCCAGATTTGCATGCACAATTTTAATTGCGCTATATGGAATCCGGGGGACAATGCCTAATAACACATTTGGCAGATGGAGAATATTTACATTTCCAATTGGGAAGCCAGAGGAGGGGAAAATCAATTGAGAGGGCCATTTTCAAAGTTATTAAGTTGGTAAACTGACCGGGATGAAGTTTGCCCTCCTTTACCCAACCAAATGTATATGTGGGCTTCTATAGTTTCTATTTTTTAGCCTGATTAAAAAGAAGGGGGTGAGATTTTTTTTTTTTACTCTGCACAGCTTACAGCATTTGTATCTAATAACACTGCGGTGTCCTCTAGTATTTCCCAATAATCACCCTCCTGACTTCTACAAGAAATTTGAATTACTTGGGCTATCTTTGGGAAACATCTTTTGGAACTTATTCTTTTTTGATTGATGTTATGAAACATAGAAATATAGAAAAATGAAGGTAGCTAATGTTCATATGGTGTCAGGTTTTCAAAGCAGAAACTAGGTTCATGAGCCCTTGGACCACTGCCGAGGAGCGGCAGTGGCAGGCAAAACCACCCCACACCAGGGACAAGGCAGAACTCTGACAGAAACAGCTAGACTTCACCTGC